>NC_133449.1:272445768-273069518 GCF_048565385.1 Saimiri boliviensis | reverse complement strand
CAGATCTGTGCTGCAAAGAATGCTAAAGGAAGTTGTACTTCAGAATGGAAACACAGACCTTCAGGAAAGAAAACACTGGAAATGATAAATATGTGAATAAACATAAAAGACTATTTTCCTAATAATTTCTTTAGAATGTATATAATAATTTAAAGCAAAATTATTACATCGTATTGTGAGGTTTACAGTATATACGGATATGATGTATATGATAACCACAGCAATAAAATGAAGGAGGAAGTGAATGCACTTATTCTCACATCTTATGTGAAATGGTACAAAGTTAATAAAGTACACTGTGTACGCTATGAAAATATAGGGATGTATAATTCTAGAGTGACCATTAAAAACATAATGCAAAGTCACAGATTAAAAACTCATCTATATTTTAAAATGTAATTGCAAGAAAAATCCTACTTCGTGCCACATCATGGATGAATGTCGAGACATCCTGAGCAAAAGAAGCCAAACAAAATAGTAAACACTCCATGATTCTACTTACATGATATCCTACAACGAATGAAGTAATATACTGGAGCTTCAGCAAGAAGAAACTGTTGGCTCTTTAGAAGGACAGCAGGGCGACATGATGAATGATTGATTGGAAAAGGGAACAAGAGATTTTTCTGGAGATGAAAATTCCCAATGTCTGTTTTATATAATCGTTACACATTTGTCAAAACTCATCAGATTGAACACTTAAGATCTGTAAACTTTATTATATGTAATTATACCTCAATTAAAAATTATTAAATTGAAAAAATATTGGCACCAGGGAGACCTGATGAAATGTAAGATTGCTAAGTGAATGAATGAGAGACTGACTGCCCTAGTTGGATGAATAATTTTGTAATAAAATATTAATATAATCTATAACCTATGTTCAAGCAAAAACAAATATTTTTTTGTTAAAAAAGCCAGTCTCCTGCACTTCAGCAAATTTCCTGTGTCTAAGTTATTCTTTCTGTTTGAGAAACTCTCCCTAGCACACTTCACTTCTGCCAAAATCCTACTCCTCTTGAGGTTCTATATCCGTTGGTATACACTCCAAGCAACTTTCTCTTTTTACCCAATCTTTACCCTTATAGGGCAGTATGGCTCTCTTTTTCTAATTATATTCTGTATTTTAAAAATTTCATATGTATTATTTCTTCTGAGATTAAGTTTTTACTAATATCTTTCTCAAGTAGTTCCATATTATTGGCAATTTTTATGTCTTAAAAGCAGCAGTCATTACTGTCCATCTTCCACCATGCTTCATCAATAACCATTTTTCTCCTACATTTTTATCTAGGTTAATGAATAGTTACAAAACAGCTGACTTTAGCAAGAAACCACTGAACACAGTTCTTGACTGCTCCTTCTTTCCTGCATTTCTAGGTATTTTCTCTTTACCTACATTGGTTCATTACATCAAGTTCCTCATAGACTGAATTCTCTCTAAACAAAAGTTTATGTTTGTTCATACCTATCTAGCCAATGCTACACAATGTTGACTCATAAATTATTAGTTTACGTTAAAACTTTTTTTTTTTTTCTTCTGTCTACTGACTTGGTCTCTTTAATGTATCTAAAACAGTTTTATTTCTGCATTTGTGCTTTTGCAATTTTTGGTTTCCTCTGCCTAGAACATTTCATCGCAGGAAAAATATCCAAACAGCTCCCTCACTTATTTCATATTCTTGTCTCCTCTAGAATCTGACATTTTAAAATATGTTCATGAGAATGGGGTGTGAGGGGCTGAGGTGGATATATTCCAGGTAGTAAGTAGGCTCAGTAATGCTTGGGACTTCGTTCTTTTTTTTTTTTTTTTTTTTTTTTTTTTCAACAGTGTAAGTCAGAGTTTTAAAAATGCAGCTGGGCACAATGGCTCACGCCTGTAATCCCAGCACTTTGAAAGGCCGAGGTGGGCGGATCACCTGAGATAAGTAGTTCCAGAACCACCTGGCCGACAAGGCAAAACCCCGTCTCTACTACAAATACAAAAATTAGCTGGGCGTGGTGGCAGGCGCCTGTAGTCCCAGTTACTCGGGAGGCTGAGGTGGGAGAATACCTTGAACCCTGGAGGCAGAGGTTGCAGTGAGCCGAGATCATGCCACTGCACTCCAGCCAGCTGACAGAGCGAGACTCCGTCTCCAAAAACAAACAAATGAACAAACAAACAAAAAGCCGGGCTTTGTGCAGGACTCCGGTAATCCCAGCTACGCAAGAGGCTGAGGCAGGAGAATCGCTTGAACTCAGGAGGTGGAGGTTGCTGTGAGCTGAGATCGCGCCACTGCACTCCAGCTTAGGTGATAGAGTGAGACTCTGTCTCAAATAAATAAATAAACTAAATAAAAAAATAAAATAAAATACACCCGATATAATTATAGGTGCTCAATTTCTTAAATGGATAAATCGTCTTTGAAATAATTGGCTAATTAATTAAGAATTCCCCATTCTCACCTATGCAATTACTTCAGCATCTCAGGCACCTTTTAATTCATTCTTACGTTTTATGAGGAATAATAGAAAAGGCTTCTGATTTGTATATCCATAAGCCATATTCTGCTCCTCAATACGGTTTTTCCAGTCCACATCATCTTCCCTAGGACTGAGAGTCCGGTTTTTATAAATGTTATATCAAATTACGATAATCTTCAATTTTAACATTTTTAAAAATTTTCTAAAGCAAATGAGACCCTACAGGTATTTTGTGTGTGTGTGGGGGGGGGGGGGGAAATAGATTGTCCTTCAAAACATATTCTCAGCCTCATTCTCCAGCTATGATAGTCACATTAATATTCTATGACATAGCCACATTGGACATCTTGCTATCTGAATGTATGGTTTTGTTTATGCTTAGGAACTTTTCCACCCGATGCTATTTGTATCTGGAAGCTCCATTAACTTCTTACTATAGATTTTCTTATATCTATAATATAATTTCCTTGATTCTATGATGGTATGTTAAATATAATGCAGATGTTAGTGTAAGAGTACAGTTGCATTATACGTTTAAGCAAAACTTCAGATCATAAGAGGCTATCAGAAGTCTTACTATTCAAGATTAGAAAGGATTATAAAGCAGAAATTCAGAAACTTTGAATAATGGCAACATACATTTAAATAAGTTGATACCAAAGTAATGAATTTTTTTAAAATTTTTGCTTTTATTTTTATTTGTTATTAGTAACTCTGAATGTCTCATGGCTCATAAGGGTAGCCAAAACATCAATTTTATCCATAAATAAAGCCAAAGTTTGCTTTATATACCTTGATATTCATTGAATACATGATAAAGTTTTCATAGAAATCCTTGCAAGGATATTTAAACTACATAAAATAATTTTTGATTAAGTAACAAAATATTTATTATATCTTAAGTAAAATTGGAGAGAGATTTTCAATTGAAAAATGATGATTGCCATAGATGGAAATTCTAATTATCAACTTATACCCAAATTATGCATAGTGTGTATTATTTTTATTAAAAGTTCTATAAAAGGCATGTATATTAAAGAGAAAATAGAACTTTATTATTGCAAAATCTATCAGTTTAGTGGCCTTAATCTGCCATCTTGTGGTATAATAGCTTCATCTCACATTTTTACACATATTCTCTAGGCGTTTCAACGTATTTTCTTAAATATATAGAATAAGTATAAAGGCTGGCTTTATTTTTTATATTCGATTTTTAAAAATACTTGAATATATCGATTTTATTGTCTATACATACATTCACTTGCTACTGAAAACTGAAAAAAAAATCTCACATGGAAATCTTCTTTTATACAATTCCAGTTTTTGTAAGCCAGAAAATCAAATTATTATACTTTTGCCAAACTCCCAATGTTTTCTTTCTCCAAGTTACTTCACTATAGATTCTTGACATTGGGTTACGTCTCACTGACTTCAGGCTTCTAAAATACATGAGGATACTTAGGACCTATTGATGCTTCTTTGAGTCAAATCAAAGACTAGAGCTAAAGTATATTGAAGTTACTCAAATACATTCAAATTATACAGATCCCTTATAAATTACTGGTATCATGGTAGAAAGGAAAAGATATATGAAGAAAAATACATACCAGAACTCATTATCAAAATTATTATACAGTTTGTAATAACGTATAGTAGCTGCCTCAACTGCTGCATAGTATTATCACAAGAATAAAAATTACCGGAATAAAGTTCACGGCTGAATCTGCTTAGTGTCATAATTTCCTATTCTAGCATCTCAGAAGGATACCACCTATTGCATGAAAAAAGTGCAGCCCCATTTGAAAAGTTCACTTCTCAGTTCAATCTGAACTCCTTGAAGCCCAGTGTCTATTAGATCTCTTTGAAGCTGAGAAAGTCTGTTTACTAACAGGTATCTCAATTTTACCACCCCCGACGTTTTTTTCTGTTTTGTTTTGTTTTCTTTTCTTTTTTTTTGTTGTTTGTTTGTTTGTTTTGTTTTGTCTTTGTTTTGCACAGATAACTGTGTTCTGACTCCTTTTCTCCTGTAAGGCAAGCCATCTCTGATATACTGGAAAAGCATTTTTCTTCTATCCTGTTATTGAAGTGAACCTTCTGGCAGATGAGAAGAGAATTTGGTACTGGGATTGACAGTCAAGTTAGAAAGGTTCTTTATCGACATCTTGGAATCTTGGAGCAGAAGTTATGAGAGGTCTTTGAATCATCCTGAGAATTTTTTTTTCATTAAGCATTTCTGAATATTCTGGGATCAAGGCTGGGTTCAACTTTTGTGATGGTTTCATAGGCATTCTAGTCACAGCACTAAGCTTCTTCTGGATCTTTAGGTCCCCAACACAGAATGATACCAAACTCTCGAATTGCTACAGTGTAGGCTGGAGAAAACTATAAAGCCCAGAAATAACCTGAAAACCCAAACTGTGACAAATGTTGGTGAAAAAAACAATCTGATTTTATTTAAACAGAACTTCTTTGGGGATTAATATTTAAAAATACTCTCATAATAGATTCCTTGGTCTTGATAATGATGTTAATTAAAAGTGTTGTTAGCTCAATTGATATTTGATTAGTATTTAGTAGTTAAATATAAAAGTAAATACAAAAAAATTTTTAAATGGAAAAATCACATTAAAAGCATACTGGGAATTAAGAATTAATACCACATGGCCAGGAGTTAAAGTTATGTTTTCTTTAAAAATGTAAATGCATATTTTTACCACTAAGACATTCTAATTGTTACCTCAATAAGCCCCAAAAGAAAAAAAAAGTTTTATATTTTATATAGGAATAAATATATTTTGGCTTCAAATCATGTCCTCAATAATCTGAAATATAGAACTCTGAAGTAAGTCAACATTTCACTGGTATCAAAAAGTTTAGCCTTTAAGTAGTTTTTGCAAAAAAACTAAATTACTCATTTATTGTACCCTTATTTGTTAATCTTTTATTATAAACAAGCTAAGAATGCAATTATAGTATGAACATATACATAGCTTTTACAATTTTGAAGTTATTTTAAAATATTTTAGCAATAATATCATATGAACACATAAAAATCTAAACATCAATTCTAAGGAGAAAGAAAGACTGAATATTTTTTAAATGCCCCCTTTGGGGAATGGCATCAGGAAAATAGTGGAGTGGGAAGCTCTGAATTCCTGTTTCATTAGAAAATAGCAAAAATATCAGAAACATTGAGAACTCTGTCATAAGTTTGAAAAACAGTCAAAATCTTGTATCAATAAATGGTGTTGAGTCAATAAAAGTCAGGTAAAAATTCCCCTAAATTGCAAGGAAATCTTAGCAAAAACATTGAATGCAAGCTAAGCTTAGAATAATCAAAATTGCAAATCCTGGGGAAAGGGAATATCTGATTCCCAGAGTTAGTACATTAAACTTTACAAATGTCTAATTTTCAACCAAAAATCCGTAAAGTCATACAAAGAAATCAGAAAGTATTGAACACTCAAAGGAAAAAATAATTTACATAAGTAGGCCCGAAGAGGCCCAAACATTTAACTTCCTATACAAAGACTTTAAATCAAATGTCTTAATATTGTTCAAAGTGCTAAATTAAATTATAGACAAGAACTAAAGGAAACCAGCAAGATAATATATGTGATAACAATATCAAAATAAAGATATAAATTATGTAAAGGAACCAAATAAAATTCCTTGTGCAGACAAGTACAATAACTAAAACACAAACTGTATAAGAGAGTTCAACAACAGAATGACCAATCAGAAGAAATAATCACTGAACTTAAAGATAGAAAATAGGATTTATTTTGTACCTATTTAATTTCAGTGTGAAAAACAGAAAGAAAAAATATTTTTTTTTAATGACCTGATCATAAGAGACCTGTGTAACATTACAAAGAAGGCCAATATATTCATTATGGCAGTCCCAGAAAGAAGGCTATGAGAAAAGAAGGTGGAGAGACTATTTTAAGAAATAATGGCTGACAATTTCCTACATTAAAATTTCCTACTACACATTAAAATTTTTCAGCAAACATCAGGCAAAATTAAACTCAAAGAGATACACACTGTGACTCATCCTGGTCAAATCTTTGAAAGCTAAACACAGAAAAAATTAAAAGCAACATGAGAAAAGTAAGGTACAAAATATTTTTGATATAATTATCAGCTGATTTATTATTGAAAACAACAGAGGCCAGAGGCAATGGGTTGACATAAAGTATTGTAAATTGTCCAGGATTTGGGTCACAATACTGTCAACCCAGAATTCTACATACAGCAAAATTGTCCCTCAAGAATTAAAAAAATATATATATAGCTAAGGGAACTTGTTACTAGTAGACTTATCTTTCAAGAAATGCTAAAGGGAATCCTTCTAGTTCAAATAAAAGGAAACTAGACAGTGGTTTGAAGCCATGTGAAGAAATTAAAAACATTGGTGTAGGTAGCTATGCACGTAAGTATAAAAGACAACCTTGTTGTATTTTTGTTTGTAACTCTGCATAGTTTTCCCATATGATTTAAAAGACACATACATAAAGTGATAACTATAAATATATAATAGGCATACAATTCAAAAGAGGTTATTTCTTATGGGATTGTTAAGGGAGTGGTAGAGTACATGAAAAAGAAAACATTAATCATTTATATGTTGTATATGAAAGAATCACTTTAGATGCAAAGACACAACAATGTTTAAGTAAAATGATGAAAAATATGTTCTATATTAAGAGTTATCACAAGAAACTTGGAATGACTATATTAATATCAGATAAATAGATTTCCAATAAAAAATGCTTCCAAAAGAAAAAAATACATTACATATTGCTGAAAGTTTAAATATAAAATAATTATAAATGTATACATACCAAACAATAAAGGCAAAATATATAAAGCAAAAATTGAAAGAATTTAAGAGGAAAATAAAAAATTCTATAATAGTAGTTGGAGACTTCAATACATGACTTTACCATTCAATGAGGAAAGCACAGTGTCTTCCACAAATGGTACTGGTAAAATGGTATATTTTCATGTAAATGATTGAAGTCAATCCCTTAACTGATATCATATAAAAAAAGTTAGTCAAAACAGATAAAACATTTAAGTTTAAGTGCAGTGTTACAAACTTCTTTTAAAAATGAGGACAAATCTGCATGGCTGTGTATTTGGCAATAGTCTTTAAATATAATACTAAAAATGCAAGTAACAAAAGATAAAATTGGCATATTGGACTTTATTAAATTAAAAAACAATGTGCATGAAGGGCATTATAAAGAAAGTAAAAACAACCTGCAGATTGTTGTTTTTAAGGTTAATAACTAGAATCTGTGAAGAATTTCTACACCTCAGCAAGACAAAGAACCTAATCAATAAAATGGACAAAGGAGTTCTATAGACATTTCCTCATATAAGATTGATTAATGGCCAATGAGCACATGAAAAAATGCTCAAGAAATAGAAAATAGAAAAATGTAAACCAAAATCACACCACTTCAAAAAATCTGCAATGACTATCATCAGGAAGATGAAAAATAAAAGTGTTAGAAGTATGCAGAGAAATTGGAACTCTTGTACCTTGTAGGTGGAGATGTGAAATAATGTAGCTTCTGTAGAAATATTTGGTGATTTCTCCAAAAATTAGACATAGAATTAATATATGATCTGGCAATTTCCCTCCTAGGTATGTATCTGAAATAATTAAAATTAGGGCCTCAAACAAGTATATGCATACCAATATTTTAACAGTATTATTCACCAAAGTTAAAAAGTAGTAATACACCGGGCGCGGTGGCTCAAGCCTGTAATCCCAGCACTTTGGGAGGCCGAGGCGGGTGGATCACGAGGTCGAGAGATCGAGACCATCCTGGTCAACATGGTGAAACCCCGTCTCTACTAAAGATACAAAAAGTTAGCTGGGCATGGTGGCACGTGCCTGTAATCCCAGCTACTCAGGAGGCTGAGGCAGGAGAATTGCCTGAACCCAGGAGACGGAGGTTGCGGTGAGCCGAAATCGCGCCATTGCACTCCAGCCTGGGTAACAAGAGCGAAACTCCATCTCAAAAAAAAAAAAAAAGTAGTAATACAAGCATCTATAAATGGATGAATAAATAAAATGTGGTATACATCACCATGGGATATTTTTCAATCATCAGAAGGAATGAAGCATTGATACATGCTACAATATGGATGAACCTTGAAAATTATATGCTAAGTGAAATCAACCAGACATAAAGAAACATATATTTTAGATAAGTGAACATGTATATGAAATATATAGAATAGAAAAATTCATAGGGACATAATATAGACTAAAAGTTACCAAGGGCTGAAGTTAAAGGACATTTGGGAGTTGTGGCCTAATGAGTACAGTAGAGGGTTTCTGTTTGTGGTGATAACAAATTTTTTAACTAGATAGTGGTGATGGTTACCCAACATTTTGAATGTAATTCACAGCAGTAAATTGTACACATAAAAATGTTAACATGACAAATGTTGTTATATGTATTTTACCACAATAAAAATATAGTTTATAAAAGAAAATGTCTGCTTTGATGACTGATTTAATGATATTATTAACATTAAGAAGAGGGATAGAAAAACCTTTCTGTTGATTTGTCATCTTTTTCTTTCACAATTTTTCTGCATCTTCACTTGATAGTTTTATACACTCTCCAATTTTCTGCAAAATAAAAATGACAGTTAGGACGCCAAATTGAGTTCTTATAGTTTTCTAGTTACTACTTATTCCTTTCTTTTTAATATTGAAGATAATTTATTGTGTATATACTAATAAATCCCCAGTATTTATCTCTTACTTTGATCATTCTCCTAGATTCCGGATGTAAGTTTCCAGTTGGTGGTACAGAATTACACCTAGTATTTTTAGGAAAATTTCTAAATTGTCATCTCTATGCTTTACTTTGAAATCATCTGATGACTCTCTTTGATTAGTCTGTTAATAGTGGAATAAATAGTGTATATACTATCCCAAGTACTGCTTAGTTTCCATCTCTTTTTACTATATTGGCCTAAGTTTTTCTCTATTGATTGAATAAGACTCTCTTTACCTTCAATCCCCATTCAGTCTTGAACAACACATACTTCCAACCACACCAAGCTTCACATACTCTTGCCAAATGTTTTCATATATTCTTTTGCTCTTCATGTTTTGCGGGCCTCTAATAATTCAGTCTCTCCAATTTTTATTATAGTTTAATTCATGCTAAACCCCTTCTATAAATTTAAAATTATCCTTGTAGTTCTCCCTGAAATTTCTCATAAAACTGTATTTTACTTTTATTTTCTAATTATGTTATTATGTCATTAGTCCTGTCAGTTGGGATTTTTGTCATTGCTATTTTTATTTTCATGCATGAATATCACCCACTTAATTCAGGAAGCAAAGTGCTAGTAAAGACCAAAAACTGTCTAAAAGCATGTAAAATATTCTGTTTTTCTGTGTGTTTTTCTATTTTTTTTTTAACAAGACTTATCCAGAAATAATCAGGTTTTTAAAAAACAAAGATATGCAGAGAACTATGGGCAGAGAAAAGTCAGTATTTCTAGGGAGCAAGATATGATTGTAATGCCTTGTATTAGCAAAGAGGGTATAGTTGTAAAATAAATGTAAAGCGCAAAAGAGTTTTACTTTCACTCTGACCAAAGTCTTCTTATGTCATAATTATCCTTGAATTTTTTGGGGAGGATTTCTTGTTTCCACACTTACAGTTGTTATAAAGTAGAAACTTCTTTTGAATTTCATTTACTTCAGTAGCAATTTTAAATATCACCAGTAGATGCCATCTTTCAACACAAAATGAAGAACTATATGTTTTGTAACTTGAAAGTGTTAGAAAATGATAGGTACTTAGAAATGTAGATAGATAGATAGCTGCCAGATAAATTATGGATGGATGGAGGATGATAGATAATTACAATTATTGACAGTTACATGTACACTTCCACATGGTAGGTCCTTAAAAATAGGTGTTGAATGAATGAATAGCTTAATTAATAATGTTAGGGATTGACAATTAGATGGAAACTAGACAAGCAAGCTTCAGAAATGGTCAGAAAATAAGGTGGCTTTAGGGAATCAGGTAAAAGGAAAAACAGAGCATAAAAAAATTAGAATTAATAGTTGAATCAGAGTAAGCTTGCTACAACTCCAGAATATCTGCCATCCTGCAGAAGTTTGCAGTCATGGTTGAAATTGGTTGAAGCGGTTTTGAAAAAACCCTTCCATCTTATTCAGGCAGATAAGACATTGCCTGAATCTAGTCATAGTATCTGAAATGCAGTTTCAGAACATATGAACAAGAAGAATCTTAGTCTACATCCCTGGGGAAATTGTACCCAAATGGGAATCAGTTTAAAGATATGTGGCAAGTATCAAAAGACAGAAGTGAGTAAAATTACCTAGCAGTATCCAGAACATTGGAAGTATTCTTTTTCACAATTGTATAGCATATTTACAATAAGAGATTATTCTACTTCCCAACTGTATTTGTATTCACTTATATTCTAGCACTGGATGCCAAACCACACATGGTTTTACTATGGTTTCATTAATTTTAGTATTTATTTTTACCTTTCACATAGAGATTATCATTTTAATCTAAGCTGGGTGTTCCAAATAAGTGAATAGTTGCCAGTGTTATAACACTTCATAGAAGAATCAAATTATTAATTAGCATTATCTTCCCATCGGACCACTGGGCTTAAAGGTCAATTGTAAGACATTAATTTTTAGGAGCTGAATTAGTTAGAAATGATATTTACACTGCTTAGCATGGGCATTATTGTGTACATATTTTATTTATATTTTAGGCAGGTGTTAGAGGGTCTGCCTTCCCATACCATCTGGGAGTGTCATATCAGGAATTTCACTTTAAGCGACAGCCAGCAACACATTCTTATCATTGCCTCTGCGATTTATTTCAACATCCATTATTTTAAGTGAATGGGAATTGTCTTTATAAATTTGTGCATAGTAATGCAAATATTTTAGGGAAGTAAGTGGGGTACTATTGTGACATGTATATTTCCATTAGCACATACTGAAGCATCACATTGTGTTGTTCTTTACTTTTGTTTTTAATATAGTGACTCTGATAACATAAGAACTTTACTGTAATAACTGAGTGAATGACTCTTTAATACCTCATACCAAAAACACTTTAAAGATTTAACAAAACTATAATACCAATGACAATTGAAAATGAAAAAAAAAACAAACACTTGAGAGACATTTTTAAGAGTCAAAATGTTCCAAAATAATCAATTATTAAAAATTTGCTTGGATATATATAATATAGGTTGTATTTGAAAAATATTAAATAATTAAAATTGTTATTTTATTACATAATATCAACTTACATTCTTAACTTTCAAGGATAAACCAGTGTTAATGCTGAAAATACAGAAAATGCAAGCTAGGTATCCAATGACTTGGAAAAATGGTATTTAGATACATGTGCCATGAACTACCCAAAATTTTTAAAACTCAACCTTAATCACTCACATATAGATTGGCAAAGATTCTTTCATAGCTATAGCGTGCCATTATAAAATATTTAAAACCAACTTTAAGTGCCAGTACCTTTCTCATAGGGATTAGAAATATATTATGACCACTTTCTTCTTAAAATGCGCATTAATATGTCAATGTTTTATATGAGTTCTTAGATGGATTTTAAGTGAGATTATGTACCTTAGAAACTATAATTGATCAACCTATCGGTAGGTTTACTGAAATAAGTTCCACATAATTTTGTTTGGCTGAAATATATGCTAATATAATTTTAATTATATTGCAATCTATTAGCTATTTTGTAGATCAAAGTAGTTTACAAAACTCACATTTCTTATATTTAAAGATGAAACTGTGACTGTTATAATTTTTGTGTAATTTGTAAAATTTTAGATTTATATTACATAATTACTTTCAGTATAGCTCACAGGGTTTTAAAACATAGATCGTTGCTATTATGGTTCATCTATCAATTTTGCATTATTACATTTGCATATTAGCTTTAAGCATAGAACATGACACTTTACACATTTCAGATAATTTGTATCACTAAATAAATAAATAGTGGAAGTAATTTGTTTATATGTATAAAATATTGAATAAGTGTAACAAGTCTGGGCACTTTGTAATATTAGATCAATATGCTGCATTCTCAGATTTTAAAAAGTTCAAACATGTCATCATGGACAATGACATAGATTGGAACAACCACATAAAGAGATATGCGAATCCAGTGTGAAAAGAGCAAAAGGCTATTGTAGTATGGCAAAGAGAAATTACTATCTGCACCAAAATCTCAGTTGATTAGCAATATTTCTATCAGCCTATGACAATTCGGACCCTAAATGCCCAAAAAGATTGGAACTCTATTTTTATGGGGATTTTTGGGTGTATTGCTGAGGATAACTGTTCTCACTGTCATTTAGTCTTTATGGTGGCTAACTTTATATTTTATTGCGGCCAAACTTTGGTTTCCAGTTGATTTTTTAAGTCTCATACTATCCCTTGAAAGCTTTAAGAATAAAGACAGAAGTTTCCTGAAGTAGGAGGAATTTTCCTCAGGACTGTAACATATAAACTCTGCCTGAGTTTCTAGCCTGCCTGGCCCGCTTTGTGAATTTTTCACTCAAGACTGCAATATCAACTCTAACTTGAATTTCTAGTCTGCTAGTCTTCCCCATGGAATTTAGACTTGCTAGTCCCCGGTTCCTTAAAATCTTTCCTTTTCTTTCCTTTTCTCTTTCTCGCTCTCTTCTCTCATATACATACATGTGTGTATACATGTATTTTGGGTGTGTGATATATATAAAAAATGTATACATATGTACAATATGTATAAATATGTGGAATATGTACATATACATAACTCATAGTTTAGCTCTCTCTTTATGAACATTACTTCTAATGTACTAGTGTGGCCTTCAAATACCATTATTGTAAGAAAACCTTAATACAGTTACATTGTAATGTTATAACACTGAGACTTCGTTTTAGTGAGGCTTTTCAAATAAAGAGCAATTTTTGTTGCAGTAGGAATGTTCTAAGCAATTGCCAATAGGTCTGTAGCAAAGCTGCTTTCTAAGCTGAAAACTGTTCATTAGGATATTACTATGGGCATTGACCTTATAGAGGCTATCTTCATGGTAGCCCCGTCTCACATGATGTGTATAATACCCTCATAATTTCAGGTACATGAACATGGAAAAAAAATTTGTGCATCCTGGGTTTTTTTCAATGACAATTCTTTGGACACTCTCATTTTGTTTCCATTTTCTTTTTCTTTTTTTTTCTTTTTTGAGATGGTGTCTCACCTGTTGCCCAGGCTAGAGTGCAGTGTCATGATTATGATCACTGCAGCCTTGAACTCCTGGGTTCAAGCAATTCTTATGTCTTGGTCTCTGGGGTAGCTGAGAATTTAGGTGCCTGCCATCCTGTCCGGATATGTTTTTTTAACATTTTTTATATTTTATTGCACTTCAGGTTCTGTGGTACCTATGCAGAACCTGAAGGATTGTTGCATAGGTACGTACATGGCAATGTGGTTTTCTGCCTCCATCCCTGTCACCTATATCTGGCATTTCTCCCCATGTTATTTCTCCCCAACTCCCCACCCCCTTCTGTCTCTCCCCTGAGCCCCCTGAACACACCCCAGGGTGTGATGCTTCCCTCCATGTCCATTTGTTCTCATTGTTCAACATCTACCCATGAGTGAGAACATGCAGTGTTTGATTTTCTGTTCTTGTGTCAGTTTGCTGAGAATGATGGTTTCTAGATTCATCCATGTTCCTACAAAGGACAAGGACTCATTGGTTTTTTGGCTGCATAGTATTCTATGGTGTATACGTGCCACATTTTCCTTGTCCAGTCTATCATTAATGGGCATTTGGATGGGTTCCAGGCCTTTACTATTGTAAACTGTGCCGCAATGAACATATATGTGCTTGAGTATTTGTAATAGAACGATTTATAATCCTTTGGATATATACCCAGTAATGAGATTACTGGGTCAAATGGAATATCTATTTCTAGGTCCTTGAGGAAGCACCGCACTGTCTTCCACAATGGTTGAACTGGTTTACACTCCCACCAACAATGTAAAAGTGTTCCTATTTCTCCACATCCTCTCCAACATCTGTTATCTCCAGATTTTTTAATGATCGTCATACTAACTCCGTGAGGTGGTATCTCAATGTTGTTTTGATTTCCATTTCCCTAATGACCAGTGATAATGAGCATTTTTTCATATATTTGTTGGCCTCATATATGTCTTCTTTTGAAAAGTGTCTGTTCATGTCCTTTGCCCACTTTTGGAGCAGTTTGTTTGTTTGTTTCTTGTAAATCTGTTCCAGTTCTTTATAGATTCTGAATATTAGCCCTTTGTCAGATTGTAGATTGCAAAATTTTTTTCCCATTCTGTTGGTTGCTGGTTCATTCTCATGATTATTTCTTTTGCTGTACAGAAGCTCTGGAACTTAATTAGATCCCACTTGTTTATTTTGGTTTTTGTTGTCAATGCTTTTGGTGTTTTAGTCATGAAGTCCTTGCCTATGCCTATGTTCTGTCTGGATTTTTTTTTTTTTTAATTTCTTAGAGATGGGGCCTCATTATGCTGTCCAGGCCATTCTCTAACTTCAAAGCCTGAGCGGTCCTCCTGCCTCAACCTCCTGAGTAGTCTGGGTAACAGTCATAAGCCACTGAGACCAGCAATTTCTACTTTGATTGTTTATTTTCCCCATCTTTATGCACTATTCAAGCATCTAGATTTTTGATGCTACTGACTTCTCGCAGTGTCTTGTTAAATAAGTCACTTTTTTGGACCTGTTAATTGAATGTAGCTTTTCTAACTTTGCTCTTAAATGAATTATTTTTCATCTGGCTTTATATAAAGTAAATTACCAGTCTAAACAATGTCAAATTCTACGTCAGCCACAGATTACAATCAAATTAAATAAAAGACAGTGAAATTATAAAAGCCATCCAATTTAAAAATTTTATGTAAACTGAATATTATGAAACCCCAAATGGAAACATTGCATATGTAGATTATTATATGCAAATAAACTCCTACAACTAATTTAATTTTTTATTATCAAATTTTTCTTAAGTAATAAACTTACTCAAGAAATACTTATTGACATTAGTGCATCGTGGCTCATGCCTGTAATCCCAGTACTTTGGGAGGCTTAGGTGGGCAGATCACTTGAGGTCAGGAGTTCAAGACCAGCCTAAGCAACATGGTAAAACGCCATCTTTACTAAATATAAAAAAATTAGCAAGACATGGTGATGAATGCTTGTAATCTCAGCTACTTGAGAGGCTGAGGCAGGAAAATCACTTGAACCCAGGAGGCAGAGGTTTGAGTGAGCTGGGATGGCACCACTGTACTCCAGCCTGGGTGACAGAGTGAGTGAGACTCTGCCTCAAAAAAAAGAAAAGAAAAAGAATATTTATTGAATAGCTATAACTGCCAAATTCTACCAGGTTTTCATATATATGTGACCTCCATTTCTGACCTTTTACTGATTCTATTTTGTGTCAATTTCTTAATTTCCCGAGATCTGCTCCTTTCTGTCTGAAGCTGTCCTAGATTTGAACAGCTTCACCATTCAAATTATTAGCAAAGGCAAAAAACATCTATTTAAATTTAACTTAATCTTTTTCTTTAGTTTTACATTTCTTTCCAATTAAGTTAATATAAAGTAATTCTTACCAACAGAACAAATAGAACTGTACATTCTTTAGCACCAGGATTATCACATTTAGTATTAGCTATGGAACATGTATCCAAATCATATATATATATATATATTTTTTTTTTTGAGACGGAGTTTTGCTCTTGTTACCCAGGCTGGAGTGCAATGGCACGATCTCGGCTCACTGCAACCTCCGCCTCCTGGGTTCAGGCAATTCTCCTGCCTCAGCCTCCTGCGTAGCTGGGATTACAGGCACGCGCCACCATGCCCAGCTAATTTTTTTGTATTTTTAGTAGAGACGGGGTTTCACCATGTTGACCAGGATGGTCTTGATCCCTTGACCTTGTGATCCACCCGCCTCGGCCTCCCAAAGTGCTGGGATTACAGGCTTGAGCCACTGTGCCCGGCTCATATTTTTCTATTTTCTTTTCCTTAGTAAAAACAGAATGAAAGTCCCTTTTTAATCAAGGAATTAGAATGGATATGTATATAATATATATATACACACACACACGTATCCATATATATAATATATATGCATATATATACACACATATAGATATATATCTGATAACATTTCTTACACTAATTTTATAGGAACTATAGTAGATTATACAGTTTAAAAAACCTACATTTTTTAGGTTGAATGTTGTCAGTTTACCTAAAGTAAATAGTTCTTTTTTCATTCCAGTACACAAATTGTCAACATGTAGATATGTCATTTATAACAAATTTAGAATTTTAAAATATCATAGCATTATTATTTTTAAATAATAATGAATATGAACTCCTTATAAATATTCAAAACTCACATAGTATTTGTCATTTATAAAAGATTCATGATTGGATGTGGTGGCTCACTCCTATAATCCTAGCTCTTTGGGAGGCCAAGGTGGGTGGATCACCTGAGGTCAGGAGTTTGAGACCAGTCTGGCCAACATGGCAAAACCATATCTCTACTAGAAATACCAAGCTTAACTAGGCGTAGTGGTGGGTGACTGTAATACTAGCTATTCCAGAGGCTGAGGCAGACGACTTGCTTGAACTCGGGAAGCGGAGGTTGCAGTAAGCTGAGAACCCAACCACTTCACTCAAGCCTAGACAACAGAGTGAGATTTCATCTCAAAGAAAAAAAAGATGATTATTAATTTTCTTGATATTAAGGGTGAACGTTATTGTTTCTCAGATAATGCATGCAATGGGAACAAGTCTGAATACATATCTTATGCAAAACAATATCTATCTATGTCTTCCTTCTTCTGAGTGGTCTTCCTTCTTCTGAGTGGTAAAAAGTTAATGCTAATACATTTGAATCTCACCCATCACTGTGCTAGGGTTGAGTTTAAGTTCTTGGGGATACATAATGTAAAGGACTTAATGACTAGTTAAATGATCTTTGAAGTCTCTTTCAACTTATGATATTATCTTTGATGTCTCTTCCAACCTATGATAGCATCTCTGAAGACATTTTGAGTTATTCTAATATCTTACCTATGCTGTATGCAAGTCACTATTGTATTTTCTCACATTTTTACCTTTTATCTAATCAGGCTAAAAATTAACTGTGTTCAGGGTTCTCTGAGGTTCCCAGGTTTTATCTTTCTATCTTTGAAAAAGCATGCCATATTCTGTGGCTTTGTTTAAGACACTTCAGTATTTGTGTCTTACTATTTAAAATGCCCTGGCAACATGCTAATTCTTCAGTGCATGCTCAGGGTAGTTTGAACTCATCATACATACGATATGCCCTTTATGCTCTAGGGCCTTGCCACCACTTCACACTCTATTCAGGAGTAATATTTCCCTCATATTGAAAATTTTATCTATCTATCTATCTATCTATCCATCCATCTATCCATCCATTAGCTCCCCTAGAGTGTTTTCTCAAGGATTCACCAGTATTACTTACTCCTCATCCTACTCATCACTAATCTGCAACACAGAAAAGCTTATTATGTAATCTGAGGGGTTGCTAATTAAATAACATTATGTTTTCTTCTAGCTCTGATATCTTCATCAGAACTTGCTACCATTTCACAGAGCTTACACTTTCTAAACTCAAAGTGTAAAAGTTTAAATTTTCTATATGATCAATTGAATTACTCCTTTTCTGAGGAATGAATAAAGCAGGTTCCAATGTTGAAAAGTGAGAAAAATCAAGTGTAATACAAAATTGAGTGTGAAGAATAATTAGTTAATATTTCAAAAACAGAATCTCACAATTCTATAAATTATGTTCCTAATGTTGCATATAACATTATCAGATTTAGTTTAATGAACTGTCTTAAAGGCAATTAAAGAGGAAATAGTCTCACACATGGATCTCAAATTTAAAGTTTATGTTTATCTCTAAAGTTATTAGTCTTCTTGGGTCTTAAAAATATTTTCAGAATTCTTCAAATAGTGATTTTGGAATTCAGAAAATTTTCATGATTTTACTATGCCATTTAGTATTACTTTCCCAATCATATAGAAGTTATCTCTTATATGAATATTTATTTAGGTCTAAGTTCTGTAGATAAGATTCTAACAACCTACATACACTTTATGTGTAAAAATGGCAAGATCCATTTTCAGGCCCATAGTTAAAATGCTAATTTGAGAATTTAGCAGTCTTGAATATGCTAAGTTTTCAGGAACTGTGGAAATTTTTAGTTTTAAACACTGATTGAAATGTTCTTAACAAGTTAGATAAGATAGATTCTTCATTCCTTTTTTCTGCTTCTTTTTTGTTTGTTTTACTTTTATTTATAAAAATAGTTTTCTCCTCTCCAAATCTCCTGTTGAAATGTGACCTCCAATGTTGGAGGTGGGTCTAGGAGGAGGTGTTTGGGTCATGGGGGTGGATCCCTCATGAATAGCTTGGTGCTGTCCTTGTGGTAATAAATGAGCTCTGAGATCTGATTCTTTAAAGGAGCCTGTCACCTCCTACCTCTCATTCCTACTGCTGCTTTCTGATGCACTGTCTCTCCATTCACCTTCCACCATGACTGTAAGCTTTCCGAGGGCCTCAGCACGAACTGAACCAATGTGGCTGTTATGCTTTTACAGCCTGCAGAACCATGAGCCAAATAAACCTCTTTTCTTTATAAATACCCAGCCTCAGGTTTTTTTTTTTTTTTTTTTTTTTTTTTTTTTTTTTTTTTTTATAGCAGTACAAGCAAACTAATATGGAAAATGGATACCATCGAGTAAGGAATTACAATACAGATACCTGAAGACATGGAAATAGCTTTGGTAGTGGGGAACAGGCAGAGGTTGGAAGAATTTGGAGGTGTCAGAGAAGACAACAGGAAGATAAAGAAAGGTATAGAACTTCCTGAGACTTGTTAAGCAATGGTGACCAAAATACTGATGGAAATATGGCCAGTGAAGACCAGGCTGATGAGATCTCAGATGGAAATGAGGAAGTTATTGGGGATTAGAGCGAAGGTCACATTTGTTACACTTTAGCAAATAACTTGGCTGAATTGTGTCTATGCCCCAGGACTCTGTGGAAGCTTGAACTTGAGAGTCATAACCTAAGGTATTTAGCAGAAGATACATCTAAGCAGCAAAGTGTTCAAGTGGTGATGTGCCTGATTTTAACAATCTATGATCAGATGCAAAAGCAAAGGAATATCTAGAAGTTGGAACTTAATTAAAAGGGAAGCAGAGTATGGAACTTTGGAGAAGTCACAACTTGGCCGTGTGATAAAGAAGAAAAAATCATTTTCAGGATAGAAATTCAAATGGCATGTGGTGCAAACACGTGGTACAGAGATTAACATGACTAAAAAGGAGCCAAATGCTAATGGCTGAGATAATGGAAGAAAAGCCTCAAAAACATTTTAGAAATTAATGAGGCAGTCCCTTTCACCATAGGCCCAGATGCATAGATGGAAATAATAGATTTTAGGGACAGGCCTAGGACCCTATTGCCCTGTGTGGCCTCAGGATGCTGCTCTCTGTATTCCTGCTGCTCCAGTTTCAGTTGTGGCTCAAAGGGCCTACAGCTCAGGCCACTGCTTCAGAGGATGCAAGCCATGTCTTGGTGGCTTCTATGTGATGATAAGCCTGCAGGTGTGAAGAATGTGAGAGTGAAGGGAGCTTGGCAATTTTCAGCTAAATTTCAGAGGATATATAAGAAGGCTGGGTGCCAAGGCAGAAATCCACTGCAGGAGCAGTCCTCACAGAGAGACTCTGCTAATGATAGATCTAGTTGTTTAGACGATTCGGGCATCTCCTCCCTCTCTCTTTTGCCGTGTGATTCACTGGCTCCCCCTTCATCTTCTACCGTGATGGTAAAACTTTCTAAGGCACTCAGCAGAAGTTGAACAGATGCGGGTGCCATGCTTGTACAGCCTGTAGAACCATCAACCAAATAAATCTCATTCCTTTACATATTACCAAGCCTCAGATATATCTTTACAGTAATGCTAACAGATAACACAGTGATCAAAAGGGAGTCAGGGAGGAGTGAGGCTTATGTATATTATTCTATCATTTTTGCTAAGAATTTTACAGCAAATTCAATTATTAAAGAATTGATCTTTTATGAGAAAAATAATCAAAATATAAATATAATAATCATATAAATTAAAGATGGTTCATCAGAATTTTCTTCTTCTTCTTTTACACCAATTGTGCTTTTTAATGCCTGGGGTTTCTCTAGAGGAAAGTACTTCAAATGCTCACACAATAACTGCAAAAAAAAAAAAAAAAAAAAAAAAAAGAAAAGAAAACCTCCTCATGTCACTTAAAAACTATCCAGTGTTCTCTAATATAATCTGACTCTGTATAAAGATAAACTAGAAACATGTAAAGAATTGCTTCAATGAGAGTACTCCAGAACCTATTGCGTTAACAGACCCTTTTCTTGTGTGAGCAGTGACATAAATCCTCTCACCTAAGGAATTATCAACAAATTATTACTCAAATTCCTACTAGCAGAATGTAACCAGGCAGTAGAAATAACAAAGGAAAGTATTACCTAAAGAAAGGAATCATTGTTACCTTATTCATGAATTTCAAAAGCAGCACTTTGCTTTTGTTGATTACGGGTTCTCAAAAAACTGCTTTTCATGTAAAAGCAAAGATTCAGTGAATGAAGATAAAATGGATGTGTTCCCAAAAGCCTGGTCAGTGTGAGATTTTTTTTTTAAGACTTCTAAATTTCCCATTTTTGTAAATCTTCAGTTCTAAAATATAATTAATGTTATTAACTATATGTACAATATAACTATTGCTAAGGAGAGAGATTTAATCATTGAAAACATCAAAACTTGTTTCATTTATTGTTGCAACTGATGTGTTTCAATGTATTTTTTTAAAATCCATATAGCTAATATAGAAATTTGAATAGTACTCAGTGTAGTTTTATAGAGAAATATTCTCAGTCTAGAGAAAAGAAACTTTTGAATGTCACATTTACATATGTGCTTGAAATTCAATATTGGCAAACAAAGCATGAGAACCAGTATTTACTTTGAATAGTCTTTGTCTTATCCACGAATACTTCCACAAAAATTTAGAGATTATATTAAGAAGTTGAAAAAATCTGTGAAACAATTTAGCTGAAAAGTTAACATAAAAATGATATTTTAGAGTATGAACCAAATAAATACTTTTCTCATGCATTTCAATGTCATCTAAATTCTTCCAAAGTGGGGTTCCATTGAGCCAGAGTAGAATGAAACAGGTGTCAGAGTTAGTTTGTCTTCTTAATGCTCATATGCTAACAAGGTGTCTGTTGACTGTTGCCTTCTTCACTGTGTCTGCTCTTCCAGAAGCACTCAAATAGTGAAATAGTCTCAAAATTTCATCATCTCATTCTATTTCACCATGGGAGACACTGATTTAGCAGGTTTTATTAGAAAATGACTCATATGCTGTTTGCATTGGATAATTTTTCCTTTATGATTTCTATATTGCTACTTTGGACTAGATAAAATAAAAATCACCTCAGTTTGGAATCTTCCAAGTGTTTTCTCTATCTTACAAGTTTTCTTTAAAAATTTCACTTTATCCATGAACTTTTCATTAACACTGGATTCATCCTTGAAAGCAATGTGCTTGACATTTCCAAAAAACTTGACATATAATAAAGAAATAATATAATGTAATATTTAAAAGGTGGGAACTCAGAATCAAACACATTTTTTTGGTTCAGTTACAGAGACGCTCTAAGACCAAATTTTTCCAGTTTTAGATACCTACTAAGGAGATAGTTCTACATCATAGAATTACTCTGAGGGGTAAATTACACAGTAAAAGCAAAGCAGTTAGCAGAGTGCTTTACAAAATTTTATTATGGTTATCGCTCACTATAAATAGCAATAGCTCACAAATTTTTATGTAAGAGAAATGGCTCCAAAACCACCTTTGGCTTTCTATTTATGTCAAGTCTAAATATATTACTTCAACAATAAAGCTCAACTTTAGACAAATTTAAACTCAGAACATGAAAATAACTTTTTTGTGTGTAACAGCTTGCAACATCCTACATTTATTTTGAATGCTTCTTAATGAGTTTTCATTTTGGATGACTTGAAAAAGGGATATTGTTAAACTGCTTTGGTTTGTGTAGCTCCAAACTTGAAATGAATGCTTGAATACAATGCTCTCTCGCTTGAATACAATGCGCTCTCTCTCTCTCTCTCTCTCTCTCTCTCTCTCTCTCTCTTTCTCTCTCTCTCTCTCCCCCACCCTTCTGTAGCCAAATAAATCCATGTTTCAAGAGCAGAGAGATGTTCAGTGTATTTTCTTTCCTTCCTTCCTTCCCTCCTTCCTTCCTTCCTTCCTTCCTTCCTTTCCTTCTTTCTCTTTCTTTCTTTCTTTACCTTATTTGACCACAAGATGGGCTCTATGGTGCACTGAATCACTTATTCACCATGATTTGTTCCCTCTCACTTTGGCTATGTTTTTCTGAAGATGAAGGATAAGTCCTTAGTTCTAATGAGTTACTAATGGAGTGTGTGGTATGCATGAATGTCATAAATGCAACAGTATTAAGTTTAAGAACTATTCATTACTTATTACGTGTTATACTTTTCTATTTATTAACAGTCATATGAGTATATCAATAAATAGCATATCAATAAAAAATATTATCAATTAAAAAGATATCTAGTCTGATATACTGCCCACATTTTTATTGACATACTGTTCAAAATCATTATGACTTTTTTAGTTGAAATTACTCAGTTATATAGCAGAGATAACTCTGTTACATATATAAATGTAAAATATATAACTTTACTAAAGTAAAGTTTTCTAACACTTTCCTAAAACCATTAAAACTCAAAAGTTTGGCACATCCTCAGAGTTTATTTGCTTTGCCTAATATTTGATGAATAGCCTTAGATACATCTACTTAAAACAAAGTTATATTCTCTTGGTGAGTTCTTTTCAGAGGCTGTTAATTTTAACAGAATGCTCCTTTGAAAAGAAAATCCTTCTTTAAAAATTAAATTAGAAAAAATTATTACCAATAGTAGAATTGCTATAGGTTGCTGTTTTCAGAAATTTTCTAATTTCGTTAGCTCTAGCCATAGGATTCAATAAATATCCATTTATTAATTAATTAGCATATATAACTAGCATTATTTTGATTATTCTAATGTTTTCAGCTTACACACACACAGACAGAGAGAGAGAGAGAAGCATATTTTAGTTGGGAAGAAATTTTGTGCAATTTCTTTTGTACTTCTAGTCCTTTAACATATTCTGTGCAGTCTTTGCTTGTCTGCTTGTCAGATGAAATGCCTAATTACATGAATACTTCTATACTTGTGCACCGGTGAATTGTTTAGTGTGGATAGTGAAGAGTGAAGCTCATAATTTTTCTTAATAATGTTTGTGTATATTTATGATAGCTAAATACTATGTAACTTTTTTCTAGATTGTAGAGATTCTATTTCTTGCTCTTTCTTTCCTCCTTTCCTGCTTTCTTTTTCTTTCTTTTCTTTCATTCTCTCTTTTTTCCTTTGTTCCATTTTGCTTTCATTTTTTTTGTATTAATGATGCTATCCTGCTTCTTAGAGAATTAATGCCAGTCATTTTAAGCATTAATTTCTCACTGTAATACCAGATGTCCATAATATATGTCAGTTTTTGCTTGTTTGTTTGTGTTTATTTGTTTTCAGAATAATTTCCTAAATTATTAGAGAAGCAAATATTTAATTTGTCAGTTAAAGGTAAAAAAAAAATCACTTGTAGTAAAAATAAAAAATTAACTTATTTTTTCTAAACCCTACTTATGTAAGTCATGATTTCTACAAGGCTAGTTAGCCCTCTTAGAAAAGATATCACAGCTATTTAAGGCAATGAATTATACTCGCACAGTGCCATGGAAAGAATGTGCTGAGTCCATCCATTTTGCTCCCTTCTTGAAAGCCGAGGGAACATATGCTGGGGACTTATCCATATCCTTCTTAAAACAACTGCAGCAATTGTTTCCTTGAGAAAATTTTACAGTCTGAAGATGTTTTCCCTGGTTTCTCTTTTTCACAAAAGAAAGAAGACAGCAACCTTAGAAACTGTGAGTTGAGACCAACTAAAAATCTCTCTATATCCTCAAGCTGAAAATAAATTCTAACTATCTGGAGATATTATTCCTTCTTTGCAAGCCATTGTGTTTATCTTTTCCAATCTATCATCACTTATTTCGAATAACGATATAACTTTTCTCTAAGTTACAGATGACTCACTGGGTCTATAAATGATGTAAATAAACATAGTATTACTAGAAAGCTATTTACATTTGAAATAGCTAATATATTTTTCATATCTGAAAAACCTACAAGTTCTTATTTTGTCCTCTGTAAATTTATTAATATTTTTCTCATTCCAGTCATTCTTTTAAATTTTCAAATTATATTTTATTGCTTTTTGGATAGAGGAATTATGCAGATAAGTACCCTGTGTAACAAAATGTTAATTTTGTTGTAGCTATGAGCTACACAATTTTGGTCATGAAAAGAACAAGCAAACTAGATTTGGCAGAAATTAAAGTAGTCTCGATTCAGCAGTAACCTTACACAAAACCTAGATTCTCTTGTAATCAAATCAGACAAACTAGATTTGTATATAATTAGATCAGTATAATTAAATTCCCCATCTCTTAGGGAACATCAAAATACACATGCATAGGATTCATTACTTTTTCCCTTTGTCCCTAGTTACAGTAATGAAAATCTATACCCAACAACTCAGCTGGGTCTTCCACTTAAGAAGAGAAGTTCTTTTCCACTGATACTCCGTAAAATTAACTTTGTGAAAAACTAATTGTAGTTTTTAGAAAACCATAGTTGCAATATTTCCCATTAAGTTTAATTTTATTCTGTGCTTCATCCACAATTTTAAAGAATAAAGTTCTTTTTAAGCAATTAACAATCAGGGATTAAGAATGCAAAAGTGCATTATTTTTTCATTATGGATTTTTTAAATAATCAGAAGACTTGTGTTGATCAACATCAATACAAATTTGGTTTTCACACTTTAGTTCAGTCATTAAAAATGAAAAAGTATTATGAGGAACATTCATTAAATATTGTTTGATATATAGATTTTTTATAATTTTTTAAATCTTCCTATGAATTGCCATTATCATTTTTCTCAATATAAACATGTTATTCAAAAAGCTACATATAGTTGGTCTAAAGTTTACTGTAAGATGTGTGTCTTATCAAATATATATATTAGAATATAAAATAATGACAAAAATATGCCACCCAAACCCAGCATGAAAAATAGGCATTTTTGAAAAAATACTTTATTCAAAAGAAAAAAGAACAGGCATAAAGAAGACTATAAAGTTAAAATACTTCCTTATTTATTCATCTCTAAATATAGATGCTAACTGATGGGAGTAGGAGGAGAATTATGTTAAATGAATGAAGTCAATCTTCTTTAATACATACTTTTTAAAATGTACTGTCCTTCCCCAAGGACTAGATGAGTTTTCTAGGATAATTCAAAGAAAATGAGTGCAGAGCTTAATCTAGCATGATTTTTAATTTTACTCCCACACCCATAACCTCTTGGAAGATTGTTCTAGCAAAGTATTTCTTCGCCAGAGAATGTTTCATGCTTTCATATTTTCAGAGACAAATACTCATTTCTTATACTCAGTAAAACACCTGTCTCTTCATTATGATCTTCCAAGGTGTTGGTTAAGGCATAGCATAAAATGTGCTTATTTGTGACTCCAAAAATAAGGCTTATAGTAACTAAGGAAAAGAATATAATGGGCTGTGAGCCAGATTATTGTTAAATTCAGAATCCAGACAGAAAAATAATAATAAGCAGCTGTCAATCTTCCCATCAAAACTCCTTTAGAGGTATAATATTTAGAGAGATGTTTGACATACACTCTTTTTCTGTTCAGAAACTTCTTCATTCTATGATTCACAAACTCAACAATTCAGTTAATTTATATTTGTTCTTAGCATTTTAGGTGATATTTCTTCATGAAACTTCAGTTCACAATTATGTGAAAATATTAGATAGTTATATGTTTCTATATATTTTGTGCTTCATACTTAGTGCACTTAACAGACTTTTAAATAAATATTTGTTCTATCACTACTTTTCAAATTATCTGTGGCAAAAACCAGCCTCCCCATTCCCCACAGTTTGATAATAACACAGTTTGCTCCACAGGCAGAGTACCATGCAAATTTAACACTACCCCAACTTTTAATGAAATCAGTCCACTCACTACATGCTTGATTACAGAGAAAATACCACATTGTACTAAAACTTTCCAAGATTATCATCTCAATTTTTGTACTATTTCAACACAGACTGGTACCAGTTTATACATGACCATTCATTTATTAAACATATTGTGTGTCACAAGCTATGCAATTAAGTATGTAATTTAGGTGTTACCTGCTTGAAAGAAGATCACAGGAGCAAGAGTCTGTTGGTTATATTTCCTGCTGTATTATTACTAATAAGCACAATGACTTTTTCCATAAGAAGTAAGGTCTTTTACCAAAAATTACTACAGAATTTATATTTAAGAACTACATATTACCTAATTTGATTGAAGGTTCTTCAGTGTGAGTATTCAAAATATCAATTATCCATTTTGATACAACTCTTTTTAAAAAGTACAAACAATAGAAAACATAAATATTCTTTTTTTTTTTTTTTTTTAATTGTACTTTAGGTTCTGGGCTACATGTGCAGATCATGCAGGATGGTTACATAGGTACACATACGGCAATGTGGTTTGCTGCCTCCATCCCCCTGTTACCTACAACTGGCATTTCTTTCCATGTAAACCCTCCCCAACCTCCCCACTCCCACCCTGACTGTCCCTCCCTTGGGCCCCTGCAAACAGACCCCAGTGTGTGATGCTTTCAACCCTGTGTCTCTGTGTTCTCATTGTTCAACATCCACCTGAGTAAGAGCATGTGGTGTTTGCCTTCCTGTTCTTGTGTCAGTTTGCTGAGAATTATGGTTTCCAGATTCATCCATGTCCTTACAAAGGACACGAACTCATCATTTTTTAAGGATGCATAGTATTCAATGGTGTATATGTGCCACATTCTCCTTGTCCAGTCTATCATGATGGGCATTTGGGTTGGTTCCAGGTCTGTTATATTATCAACAATGCTACTATAAACATACATGTGCATGTGTCTTTATAATAGAACAATTTATCATCCTTTGGGTATATACCCAGTAATGGGATTGCTGGGTCAAATGGAGTTTCTATTTCTACATCCTTGAGGAATCACCACACTGTCTTCTACAATGGTTGAACTAGTTTACACTCCCACCAACAGTGTAAAAGTGTTCTTATTTCTCCACATCCTCTCCAACAACAGCATCTGGTGTCTCAAGATTTTTTAAGGTTCGCCATACTAACTGGCATGAGGTGGTATCTCAATGTGGTTTTGATTTACACTTCTCTAATAATCAGTGATGATGAGCCTTTTTTCATGTTTGTTGGCCTCATATATGTCTTCTTTTGAAAAGTGTCTGTTCATATCCTTAGCCCACTTTAGGATTTTTTTTTTTTTCTTGGAAATCTGTTTTAGTTCTTTGTAGATTCTGGATATTAGCCCTTTGTCAGATGGGTAGATTGCAAACATTAATAGTCTTAAGAATTTAATGAACAGACCAGTATGATGTCTTTGTGGCATATTTATATGGGTGATAACAGGTAGGCTACAAGTACAGAGCAATATTAAATCATGAATATTCTAGAATAATTCAACAGTTAAACTTACATTGTAAGCAGTATGGTACCAAGGAAGTTTTCTGAGAAGATATCCAAATAGTCAGAGGTAGTCTTCAGAAAACTGAGTAAGTCAGTGGTTTGCAACATGGCTTTCTGGGGATGATGACAAAAAGAAGAAATGGCAGTTCATCAGATAAATTGCATGCAGAATATTACTTGGATTGGAAATGTTCAGAAAACTGTTATATAATTTCTAACTTGCTTATCACTTTTATGGTAATAAATTGTATTACTATTTTTATAATTGCTTTTCCTTTTTTCATCTCATGGATATCACCTTTTTTACTAAATTGATAATGCAAAATTTATCAAACCTGATGATATGTGATTTGACTTTGTGTCCCCACCAAATCTCATCTTGAGTTGTAATTTCAAAATCTCCGTGTGTCCTGGGAGGGAGGTGATTGAATAAGGGGAGCAGCTCCTCTGTGCTGTCCTCATGATAGTGAATGAGTTCTCATGAGATCTGATGGTTTTTATAAGGTGCTATTCCCCCCTTTGCTCTGCACTTCTCTCTCTCCTGCCACTGTCCTGTGAAGAAAGACATGTTTGATTCCCCTTCCACCATGATCATAAGTTTTGTGAGGGCTCCCCAGCCTTGAGGAATGGTGAATCAATTAAAACTTTTTTCTTTACAAATTAACTAGTCTTGAGCAGTTCTTTATAGAAGCATGAGAATGGATTAATACACCTGGTATACAACAAATAGGACTATCTAAAAATCCTTTAGTAAGAGGCATAAATACTAGAATACAGAGCTAATCTCCATAGATAGTCTAGATATGAACATTTCTCTGATGGAATGCAATGGTCTTTGTGATTTAAAGACACTTCCTCGAAATTCAAATTCAGTTTGATGTATTTTGCATTACACAGTTCTAGGAAATAGGAAATGTGTTGGATAGCCTCACTGGATTCCAGAGCCAAAATTTGATGCCATCAGTTACTGTGTTTTAGTACAACCCAAGTCAGAAGATTCTTGCAATTGTTAAGCTGAGGTGCACAATTCTCATCTCCGTGGGTCTATTCACCCATACTCACGATGTTTTTACTAGTTTCTGTGGAAAGTAGAAAGCTCTAAGTTTCGTCTAGTGAAGTTTCAGTGTAAAACGATGAACCTATCTGCAAGTAGCCCATATATTTTTTAGAAATATTTCTGTCCTTGCAACTGGATCCTGAAAAGCTGAATATTCTTAATATTGGAGGCAAAAAGATATTGTACCCTTAAATATTCTCCATGACCCATTAGTATGAGATCCCTCAAGTCTTCAGTCTCAGTATATGAAGCTACACTCTCTAATGAAGTGAAAGGGACAAATATGCAGTAGGACTTATTCAAGTCCAAAAGACCAAGTAGGTTACAGATGGTAGTTTCTTGTTTTTCCATGATAGCAACATTGCCACCTCTCTCAACTCTTCCTATGAATTTATGTGAATTTTCATTAAAAACTTGAAAGTAAAAGAAAAGAGATAGGCTTGAGTTACATATAGATAATCTTTGCTTAAATGGACTTTATAAAATAAACTGAGGTAGATTTGCAGTATTTCTTAGATATAGCTATAAAACACAGGAGAAAAGTACATTTCTAAGAGGTAGAACTTTCATCAGTAGATTTTATTGTCAACTTTTCCAAAGTAGAAGAGAGTCCAGAGTTACAGATTTATACAAGGGTTTCACAATGTCAACACTATTAACATTTGTGCCAGAAAAATCCTTGTCTTCAAGTGCAGTCAATGTGCATTGTCGGATGCTTCATAGCATCCTTTACTTCTACCCACTAAAATGCCAGTCGTGTAGTAAAAATAATATTCTCCAACATTGTTCCCCCTAACATTGAGGACAATTGATTTACACTAATTATTAGGCACTTGTTAATTATTTAGCTGGATGACTGGGTGCTTGGAAGAGATGAGACTGAGAAGGGGTAGCAAGTAATTCTGGGAAAGAAGTATATTCAGTGTACCTCACAGAAATGCACAAGCTGTGAGTATGTTTGTGTCCCATGCTCATCAAAGTATATGCCATCTAGAGGAGTCTCTGAGTAACTCAGTGGAAAAGATAGATACCTATCAGTTTTCTTATGCCACCATCTCAAAGTTTGTTCAATGCACTAATGAATAATCACATGTATATGGTAGCGAGATAAAGGTTTTACGTGCATTTATCTCTCAATACGGTTTATGTGGAATAAGTGTCCAACTGTTCAAGAACAAATACCAAAAAAGACACTGATAAATCACAATTTCCTGGGGACAGTAACCAGCCAACCGACGGTGGGAAAACCCTGGACCCTTCTGATAATAAAGTCATTATTTGTCCTGGAATAGAGACAGAATCTGAATATAGATGTGCTTTAACTTTCTCTCTGCTTCCCCCTATACTTTCTTTACTATTGTTTCTTGAACTATTCTGTACCTCATTCTCCATCTAATAATGCTCCAAATTGTTTACTGTTACACAGAACACGATTTATTGCAATTACTAAGGCAGATGTCCATGGAATTAAGTGAACTCACCATGTATCTATGAATCAGAAGTTGCTGCCCCTACAGAATGTTGTTATATCTGTTAACGTCCCTTTTATAAAGTTGAGTTTCAGTAATGTCTCAAAAATATCATATATGCTCTTATCCAGGGGAAATTATATGTCATCATTTTTTTTTTTTTAGCTAGACAAAGCAAGAGTGAGTATATAGTTGGTATATATATTTTGTTAAATTTATGCCAAGTACTTCCTGTTGTTTAGTGCTGTTATAAACGATATTGTATTTTTTGTTTTAAATTCCAGTTGTCTATCAAAGGTATACAGAAAGTAACAACATTTTTTACATTAAACTAGTATTTTACAATGTATCTGCAATAGCTTAGTCATGTCTGAATTTTCTTTTGGTCATCCATGAACAAAGATAGTTTTATTTCTTCCATCTCAATTTGTGTAACTTTCATTTTTTTTTTTTCTGGCCATATTGCATTAGTCAGGATATTTAGCATAATGTTGAATAAGAGACCTAAGAGGTGACATCCTAACCTTGTTCCCAATCATAAGGTGATAGAATCTAGTTTCTCTCTACTAATTAATGTGTTAGCTCTATTTCATGAAAAAAAGTGTTGGATCTTGTCAAATGCTTTGTCTGCATAGATGAACATCATCCCATTATTTTTTTTGTTAGCCTATTGAGGTGGTAAATTACAACATTTTATAATGTTTTCAAGTATTGAGACAGTCTTGAAAAGCTGTTGAGCTCTGTGCCAGAACCATCCTTCTGTAGGTCATATTGACACTTCTATGTCTACAGAAATTCAAATTTAGAAAGAGAGTCTTTAATATGACAAGGTAGCATAGACTTTCATTCTTTTTTTAAGTTGTTTTCAGATTTTTTAAAAATTATTATACTTTAACTGCTGGGGTACATGTGCAGAACATGAGGGTCTGTTACATAGATATACACATGCCATGGTGGTTTGCTGCATCCATCCCCTCATCATCTACATTAGCTATTTCTCCTAATGTTTTCTATCCCCAATCCCCCTATCCCCTGCTATCCCTCCTCTATCTCCCACATCCCCTGACAGGCCCTGGTGTGTGATGTTCTCCTCCTTGCGTCTATATGTTCTCATTGTTCAATACCCACTTGTGAGTGAGAACAAGTGGTGTTTGGTTTTCTGTTCTTGTGTCCATTTTCTGAGAATGATGGTTTCCACCTTCATCCATGTCCCTGCAAAGGATATGTACTCATCTTTTTTATGGCTGTATAGTATTCCATGGTGTATACATGCCATATTTTCCTTATCCAGTCTATCACCGATGGGCATTTGGATGGGTTCCCAGTCTTTCCTATTGTGAACAGTGCTGCAATAAACATATGTGTGCATGTGTCTTTATAATTGAATGTTTTATACTCCTTTGGGTATGTACCCAGTAATGGGATTGCTGGGTCAAATGGTATTTCTATTTCTAGGTCCTTGAAGAATTGCCACACTGTCTTCTACAATGGTGAAACTAATTTATACTCCCAGCAACAGGGTAAAAGCGTTCCTATTTCTCCGCATCCTCTCCAACAACAGCATCTGTTGTCTCCAGATTTTTTAATGACCGCCATTCTAACTGGCATGAGATGATATCTCAATGCGGTTTTGATTTGCATTTCTCTAATGACCGCTGATGATGAGCTTTTTTCATATGTTTTTTGGCTGCATAAACTCCTTATTTTGCAAATGTCTGTTCATACCCTTCACCCACTTTTTGATGGGGTTGTTTTTATTTTCTTATAAATTTGTTTAAGTTCTTTATAGATTATGGTTATTAGCCCTTTGTCACATGCGTAGATTACAAAGACATTTTCCCATTCTGTTGGCTTGTTGACTCTAATGATAGTTTCTTCAATCCCTATCATTTTGAAACAATAGCATGCTGTTCCACAAAGGCTACTCAACTATTAAATTAGATATGTGATTTTACTGAAGAAAACTCTGATAGGTGTGACCAGTTTATATTAATGAGGGACACATTTTTTGTAACTGGGAGAAGTTTCAGCTTCCATCAAATAGTTGAAAATTTCACCTGATTTATTTGCATTTTTTTTTTGAAATCTCTTTTATGATGACATTGTCACTTCACCATGAGTATATAAAATCAATAGTTGATCATTATAAATAAAAGTCAAAGCATGATTGTTCATATGGCCTGAAGGAGTAAAGGTAGTTTCACACAGGAAAAACTAGAAGGAATCAAACATAATTTCCTGTACACCCCATATTAGGATAGAGTTATATTCAAACCATCTTAAATGCAGGCAGACTTCAAATATGAATAAGGAATCTTTATAGATGGTTCATTTAATATTGAAAATTCTACTTAATTTTGCTTGATACACTTTATCAGAAGGATATTACTTTTGGTTGATTTATCTATAAATTAATTAAGGTGTTTAGCTTCTATTTTCACTTTCAGTCATATGAAATAATTTCTTCACTCAAAATAATTAATCAAATTGGATTCTACCCTGAAACTTCCCTCTACACCTTTTCTTCTTTTACTTTTAATCATTCCAAAATCTCATTATATCTCTTTCACTTAATATCTAGGTTGTTTCCAAAATTACTCATATCTATTCATATATCTGCAATATTGCTCCTCCGCACATAACATCAATGTAATTTTTTCAATTTCTGTAATGTTATCATATTTACTATTTCCCATTATAACAATAATAATTACTTCTATTTATTTAAACAAAGTGATTTTCCTCAAGATAACTGCATAAAAAACAGAAGAATGAGATTTTTTTTAAGTCATAGGAATATTTCTATGAAATATTGATTTTTACTCATTTTGAATTATAATACATATAGGGACTTTTCATTAATACGTTAATGCTAGAGTTGTTAAAAAGTAATTATTTATAAATGAAATGCAAAATATTCTTCTGTATATAATTGCATCCACTAGGGTATTTGCACTAGTGTACCATCCCCCAATTTTTTGTTTTTTGCATATGAAAGATTAAGATAAGTCTTAGTCAAGAAATTATGTATTCAGTCAAATCTTCTTTTCAAGGATATTTTTCATTTGGACAAAGAATGAAATCAGAATATTAGGTATCAAAAAGCCATTTTCTACATTGTTGCCTCAGTGTTGTATAAAATTCCAATTCCAAATTTTAGCATATTTTAAGCATTTCTGTGCTTAAATATACTAAAATCTATACATTACTTATAACAAACCACATATTTGGCTCACATATATATATATATATATATATGTATGTATATACTCAATGCATATATATTGTCACCTACCATATAATAGGTGGGTGTAATACCTATACCTACCTATATTAGGTATAGGTATTTGAAAGCTATAAGATTTGAAAGAGAGAATGAAATTTGGAGGTGGTTTAAGAAGCCCTAATGTGAAGGATGAAAAGTATATTAATTTGAAGAGTAAAAGAAAGTAGTTTTCTTCCAGTCAGAGAGGAGAATAAATAAAAGCCTCAGTGTAAAACCGGGCTTTCTGGATTCTATGAGCTGAAACCTATTCTGTTTTCTTGGGACTTGTAGAACCTCTTTGAAACAGAGCAAAGTGAAGTCAAAAAGACAGTCTAGAAATATTCAAGATTATTTGTTCCATGGGATTCATTTTAGATCCTATTATCTAATAGAGAGGTGTTGAGGATTTTTAAGAAAGAGAGTTATATGATAAGATTATCTTTGAATCTTCATGAATACAAGATTATATAGATGCTAGCTGGATGTTTTGCCTGTTAGCTGACACATTTTCTTCATTGTGTCAGTGGTCTTTACCATTTAGTATGTGTTTGGAGTGGCTGGAACTGGTTGTTCCTTTTCTTGTTTAGTACTTCTTTCAGGAGCTCTTGTAAGGCTGGCCTATTGGTGATGAAATATCTCAGCAATTTCTTGTCCATGTGGATTTTCTTGCTCCTTCACTTATGAAGCCTAGTTTGGCTGGATATGAAATTCTAGGTTGAAAGTTCTTTTCTTTTAAGGATACTGAATATTGGCCCCCACTCTATTCTGGTTTGTAGGGTTTCTGCAGAGACGTCCACTGTGAGTGTGATGGGCTTCCCTTTGTGGGTGACCCGACCTTTCTCTCTTGCTGCCCTTAGCAATTTTTTCCTTCATTTCAACCCTGGTGAATCTGATGATTATGTGCCTTGGGGTTGCTCTTATTGAGGAAAATCTTTGTGGTGTTCTCTGTATTTCTTGGACTTGAATGTTGGTGTGCCTTACTAGGTTGGGGAAGTTCTCCTGAATCATACCCTGAAGAGTGTTTTCCAACTTGGATTCATTCTCTCTGTCATATTCAGGTACACCTATCAAATTTAGATTAGGTCTTTTCACATAAACCCGTATTTCTTGGAGGCTTTATTCATTTCTTTTCAATCTTTTTTCTCTATTCTTGCCTTCTCATTTTATTTCATTGAGTTGATCTTCAATCTCTGATATGCTTTCTTCTGCTTGGTCAATTCAGCTATGGAAACTTGTATATGCTTCACAAAGTTCTCGTACTGTGTTTTTCAGCTCCATCAAGTCACTTACATTCTTCTCTAAGCTGTTTATTCTAGATAGCATCTCATCTAACTTTTTTTTAGGTTCTTAGTTTCTTTGCATTGAATTAGCACATGTTCTTTTAGCTCTGAGAAGTTTGTTATTACCCATCTTCTGAAGACTGTTTCTGTCAATTCATCAGATTCATTCTCCATCCATCTTCAATCCCTAGCTGGTGATGAGTTGTGATACTTTGGAGGAGGAGAGGCATTCCTGTTTTGGGTGTTTTCATCCTTTTTGTGCTGGTTTCTTCCCATCTTAGTGGCTTTATCTACCTGTGGTCTTTGTAGTTGGTGACTTTCGGTTGGGTCTCTGAGTGGATGTTCTTTTTGTTGATATTGAAGTTATTTCTTCTGCTTCTTAGTTTTCCTTCTAACAGTCAGGCCCCTCTGCTGCAGGACCACTGGAAGTCCACTCTAGACCCTGCTTGCCTGGGGATCACCCGCAGGGGCTACAGAACAGCAAGGGTTGCTGCAGGTTTCTTCCTTTCCTATCCTCATCTGAATAGGGTACCCGCCAGATGTCAGCCTGAGCTCTTCTTAATGAGGTGTCTCTTTGGTTATACCAGCGTCGGGGAGACAGACAGTCTGTCCCTTATAGGAGCTCAAGTGCTGTGCTGGGAGCTCCGTTGTTCCATGAAGATGTAAATGGACTAAATGCCCCATTCAAAAGACACAGACTGGCAATTTGGATAAAAAGTCAAAATCCATCAGTGTGCTGTATTTGGAAAACCATCTCATCTGCAAGGACACACATAGGCTACAAATAAAGGGATGGAGGGAGATTTATGAAGCAAGTGGAGAGCAAAGAAAAGTAGGAGTTGTAATCTCAGTCTGATAAAATGGACTTTAAACCAACAAAGATGAAAAGAGACAAAGAAGAGCATTACATATTGGTAAAAGGATTAATACATCAAGAATAACTAGCAATCCTAAATATCTATGCACCCAATACAGGAGCACCCAGGTACATAAAGCAAGTTCTTAATGACCTGCAAAGAGACTTAGACTCCCACACAGTAATAGTGGGAGACTTTAACACTCCACTGTCAATATAGACAGATCAATGAGACAGAAAATTAACAAGGATATCCAGGACTTGAACTCAGATCTGGACCAAGTGGACCTAATAAACATCTACAGAAATCTCCACCCCAAATCCTCAGAATATACATTCTTCTCAGCACTGCATGGTGCCTAATCTAAAACTGACCACATAATTGGAAGTAAATTACTCCGCAGCAAATTCAAAACAATGGAAATCATAACAACGAGTATCTCAGACTACAGTGCAATCAAATTAGAGCCCAGAATTAAGAAACTAACTCAGAACTGCACAACTTCATGGAAACTGAACAACTGGCTCCTGAAAGTTGACTGGATCAAACAATGAAATGAAGGCAGAAATAAAGATGTTCTTTGAAACCAACCAGAACAAAGAGAAAATGTACCAGAATCTCTGGGACACATTTAAAGCAGTATCTAGAGGGAAATTTATAGCAATAAATGCCCACCAGAGAAGCAAGGAAAGATCTAAAATTGATACCCTATCATCAAAATTGAAAAAGCAAGAGGAGCAAGACAAAAAAACAAAAACAAACAAACAAACAAAAACACCTCAAAAGCTAGCAGAAGACGAGAAATAACCAAGATCAGAACAGAACTGAAGGAGATAGAGAAACAAAAAAAATCCTTCAAAAAATCAATAAATCCAGGATCTGTTTTTTTTGAAAAGATCCACGAAATAGACAGACCACTAGCCAGATTAATAAAAAAGAAAAGGGAGAAGAATCAAATAGATGCAATAAAAAAAAAATGAAGGGGATATCATCACTGACTCCACAGAAATAAAAACTACAATCAGAGATTACTACAAACAACTCTATGAACATAAACCAATAAACCTGGAAGAAATTGATAAATTCCTGGACACTTGCACCCTCCCAAGCCTAGACTAGGAAGAAGTTGAAACCTTGAACAGACCAAACAAGGGCTGTAGTTGAGGTAGCAATTAATAGCCTACCAACCAAAAAAAGTGCAGATCCAGACAGGTTCAAAACTGAATTCTACCAGACGTACAAAGAGGAGCTGGTACCATTCCTTCTGAAACTATTCCAAACAATACAAAAAGAGGTAATCCTTCCAAAATCATTTTATGAGACCAACATCATCCTTATACCAAAACCTGGCAGAGACTCAACAAAAAAAGAAAACTTCAGGCCAATATCTATGATGAACATAGGCACAAAAAATCATCAGTAAAATACTGGCAAGCCAATTACAACAGCACATCAGAAAGCTTATTCACCATTATCAAGTAGGCTTCATTCCAGGGATGCAAGGCTGGTTCAACATATGCAAGTCTCTAAATGTAATCCACCACATAAACAGAAACAAAGGCAAAACCCACATGATTATATCAATATATGTAGAGAAGGCCTTTGACAAAATTCAACAGTCCTTTATGCTAAAAACTCTCAATAAACTAGGTATCGAAGGAAAATGTCTGAAAATAATAAAAACTATTTATGACGAACCTACAGCCAATATAATAAGGAATGGGCAGAATCTGGAAGCATTCCCTTTGAAATATAGCAGTAGACAAGGATGCCCTCTCTCACCACTCCTATTCAATATAGTATTGGAAGTTCTAGCCAGAGCAATTAGGCAAGAAAAATAAAAAAGTGTATTCAATTAGGAAAAGAAGAAGTCAAATTTTGCAGACGACATGATTGTGTATTTAGAAGATCCTATCATCTCAGTCCAAAATCTCCTTAAACTGATAAGCAACTTCAGCAAAATCTCAGGATACAAAATCAATGTGCAGATATCACAAGCATTTCTATGCACCAATAACAGAATAACACAGAGCCAAATCATGAGAGATCTCCCATTCACAATTGCTACAAAGAGAATAAAATATCTATGAATACAACTAACAAAGGATGTAAAGGACCTCTTCAAGGAGAACTACAAACCACTGCTCAAGGAACTAAGAGAGGACACAAACAAATGGAGAACCATTCCATCCTCATGGTTAGGAAGAATCAATATTGTGAAAATGGCCATACTGCCCAAAGTAATTTACAGAGTCAATGCTATCCCCATCAAGCTACCAATGACCTTCTTCACAGAACTTGAAAAAATCACCTTAAACTTCACATGGAACCAAAAGAGAACCCACATAGCCAAGACAATACTAAGCAAAAAGAACAAAGGCAGAGGCATTATGCTACCTGATTTCAAACTACACTACAAAGCTACAGTAATTAAAACAGCATGGTACTGGTACCAAAACGGAGATATAGACCAATGCAACAGAACAGAGGTCTTGGAGTCAGTGCCACTCATCTACAACCATCTGATCTTTCACAAACCTGACAAAAACAAGCAATGGGGAAAGGATTCCTGGTTTAATAAATGGTGTTGGGAAAACTGGCTAACCATGTGCAGAAAGCAGAAACAGGACTCCTTTCTCACACCTTAAACTAAAATTAACTCCAGATGGATTAAAGACTTAAATATAAGACATAACACCATAAAAGCCCTAGAGGAAAACCTAGTTAAAACCATTCAGGACATAGGCATAGGCAAGAACTTCATGACTAAAACACCAAAAGCATTGGCAACAAAAGGCACAATAGACAAATGGGAACTAAATAAACTCCAGAGCTTCTGCATAGCAGAAGAAACAATCATTAGCATGGACCAGCACAGAATGGGAAAACCCATCTGACAAAGGGCTAATATCCAGAATCTACAAAGAACTCAAAAGAAGACATATATGAGGCCAACAAACATGAAAAAATGCTCATCAACACTGATTATTAGAGAAATGTAAGTCAAAACCACATTGAGATACCACCTCATGCCAGTTAGTATGGTGATCATTAAAAATCTTGAGACAACAGAGGCTGGAGAGGATGTGGAGAAATAGGAACACTTTTACACTGTTGGTGGGAATGTAATCTAGTTCAACCATTGTGGAAGACAGTGTGGCACTTCCTCAAGGACCTAGAAACAGAAATTCCATTTGACCCAGTAATCCCATTACTGGGTATATACCCAAAGGGTTATAAATCATTCTATTAGAAAGACACATGCACAAGTATGTTCATAGCAGCACTTTTTACAATAGTAAAGACCTGAAACCAACCCAAATGCCCATCATGATAGACTGGACAAGGAAAACATGGCACATATACACAATGGACTACTATGGAGCCATAAACAATGATGAGGTTGTGTCCTTTGTAGGGACATGGATGAATCTGGAAACCATCGTTCTCAGAAAAGTGACACAAGAACAGAAAATCAAACACCGCATATTCTCACTCATAGGTGAATATTGAACAGTGAGAACACATGGACACAGGGAGGGGAGCATCACACACTGGGGTCTGTTGAGGAGGTCCAATGGAGGGACAATGTTGAGGGTAGGGAGTTGGGGAGGCATAACATGGGGAGTAATGCCAGATGTCGGTGATTGGGGGATGGAGGCAGCAAACCACATTGCCATCTGTGTACCTATGTAACAATCCTGCATGATCTGCACATGTACCCCAGAACATAAAGTACAATAAAATAAATAAATAAATAAAAAATAAAGATTATACAGATACAAGAAAACCTGTAGATACACTGCTTAGGATAACACTGAGATAGACTAAGTGAGAAATATGGTGTTTTGGGCAAAAATGATGGAAGTGATCATGGAGAAAATTATCTAATCATATCATATGATAGTGATATATTCAACTGCACTTGATAATGGGTTGCACAGAAGAATGAAAGGAATAGATAATGATGTGTTAGTTCTTTGACTTGATGAATTAATTCTATTACTCTGCTTTATACTCAATTGGCAAAACTGGGAGAGGAATGCAAGGAGTATCATAGCATTCATTATTTTAAATTCAGAGAGTCTATGTTGTGTGGTTTTCTGTTTTCTTTACTGCCTATTATCCCATGTCCTGGTCAAAATTAAAATAGAAAGAAAATTGGTTGTATACCTATGACACAGAAAGCATTTTAATCATAGTTGTAAGGTAAAATCCAAATGCATAGGAGAACTTCCTAGTGAGGGAAAGTGTTCTCTTTCCGGGTCCACAACAGGGCGTAGTTTTAAGGGCAAGAACTTCCCAGGCCATGGCTCCCTCCCATCTCTCTCCATCCAGGAGATTTAATGGCCTCTGTTCTAATTGTAAAGGGCACAGGAAGAATTAAAAAGTCAGTCACTCCAGCTGAAGTTTGTTTGTTTTTTTGTTTGTTTGTTTTTTGGATTGCAGCCATTTATTGAAATTGGAGACATTTTTTAATCTTCTTAATCTTCTTGAGACTCCTTATCAGGCTGTCTACAAAGTCCACTGGGAGGCCAAGGATCATTTGAGCCCAGGAGTTTGAGGCTGTGGTGAGCCTCAAAGGGCCACCGCACTACAGCCTGGGTGAGGAAAGACGCTTTCAAGGGCCAAACTGCATGCTTGCTTGCTGTGGTCATTAAAAACTCTAGTTTTAGGTTAGCAGGTCTGCCTGCATTTCTCCAAGCATGAATTCCGAGTCCTGAAATTAAGGGACAATACACAGTAAGACAACTTACATACAATTAAGAGTAATCCAAATCACGAAAAGTTATAGAATGGCTATATTTCCCTTTTCAAGGGTATGAACTGTAATGTTACAGCCAGATCAGCTGAAGTTCTAAGGAAGTCCTTTCATTAGCCAGAGGTCTTGGAGAAGGTGAGGGGTTCCTCCCAGGTTAAAAGTCCGCTTCTTCCACACCCCTTTGGACTCCATGTTTGGATTTCCTTCCATGGACATGCCCTTCGTGGAAGCCATCTTTCTCTCTCCTGGATTTCCCCTCTGGAGTCCCCTTCCACACTCTCTCATGGAAGCCTGTCTTCCCCTCCTAAACTCCATCTCTCTCTATTCCCTTCCGCTCAGTGTGGAAGCTGCTTTCCTCTCCTGGATTCCATCTTTCTGGATTCTCTCACTCAGTGTGAGAGTTAGCTGTTTCTTTCTCTCTCCTTTTCCTGTTTCTATTTCTCTATTTAAATGAATCACTTTCTACAAACACTTTTGAGTCTGGCATTTACTTTACGAGCACACTGTGCCATGATCTCCTCTCTCATTCTTGGGGGAGTGATAGACCAAGAACATGGAGAAAAGTCCTCTCAGGGGAACTGAGGGCTCCCCTGAACACCAAAACCCAGAAAAATTAGCGCTGAAAATGACTATTTGAGAATTCAGGACTTTCTGCTGAGTAGGTTGGAGAAAATATAAAATGTTGGTTGTAGCTCTGGTGGAAAAAGAGAGATAACTGAAAGTCATATCTGTTCAAACCATATGAGTTCTTCATCACAGGTGGATATTTGCACTGCTTGTCTTAGATTTGCTAGTACAACCAAAGGAAGGGATCTCAGTCCCCACTTTCTCAGTAGCCCTCCACCAAAAGGTTAGAATATATCTGAGGTTATCATCATCTCTATGAGTCAAACATAGTGCCTATCATATAGCCAGAAACTATTCAAACTACAAGAACAAATATCAGTGTTCATGCATATTATTTGTTTTTTAAAAATAACGTTTTTATATCATGTTTTACTGCTAGGTAAGCTTGCCAGTGCTTTGTAGAATCATCCTACAAAGCAAAGAAGAGACTTAAGGAATGTAATATTTTTCCAGTTTTTCAGGTAAAGCATCTGAAGGTCAGAGGTGATGCTCAAAGTTACAAAGCGTAGCTACAAACTAGCTGAGTCAGGATCCAATAGACATATCAGATTTCAAGTACATCAGTCATCAATCTTTCCTCTACACCCTCCCACCTAGGATTATAAAATAGTTATGCCAGATTGCAAAACTTGACCTCATTAGGACAAGAAACTCGCTTTGTCTTACAGACACTCTTTTCCAGGGGTTACATTCACTGTAGGGTTCTAAGAGTTGCATCAGCTCACCTCAGAACCCAATTATTAATAAAAACTCTGACCTCAAAAAATGTCAGGGATTTCACTACCTTGAACACAGGTCATGGATATATTTCATCACTCAAAAATTGTTACTCAAAATTAAAAGTCTGAATATAACTATCATAATTTAAATTTGAAGTAGCTCAGTTTTAGTCAAAATCACACTAAAACAATTATTTTTCATGGAGTTGGCATGGCCCTTTCTCTTTTATAAGTATGAAGCATATTGCTATAAAATACCAGTGAGATCCCTCTAAGGTTAAAATTTTCATGAGGAATTGGAAGATAAAAATTAGTTCAAATGTTTTAAGCTTAGAAAATTGAATGGAAACATAGAATGACATTAAAGCCATTCCACCCTGTGTGATCATGTGAACATTTATTTTTCTACTTTCTGATTTTTAAATTTTGAGGCAGTGGATGTCAGTGTGGTGGCTTTGTGTGAGCAAGGGGAGGAATGGTATCAATTGATGAGAAACAGGCAGAAGTCAAACCCCTTTTGTGTTCCGATGAAGAATTTAAATTTTATTCTAGGACCAAATAAGCTAGTTAGAAAAAGTCAATTGAGATACTTTGATTGTATCTGTCCATTGGAGGTCTTTGTGGGTTGGCCGATGACTAAGTATATGGTGAGAGAGAATGCAAGTATAGGAAACTCTTGTATATACATTTATGTGTGTGTGTGTGTGTGTGTGTGTGTGTGTGTGTGTGTGTATGTATGTAATGCAAAAAATATTTAGTAACTATAAGTGGACATATGTCAAGGAAAAAATAAAAATCTGTGTCTGCTTGAGTGTATGTGCTGAAACCAGAGATACTAAAACATGTTTTGGAGGAATTATCTGCTATAGAGAAAGTATTGATTTAAAAAATACAAATTAGTTTATGAGAGGTAAGATCTGAGATTTGAACGACTGCAAATATCATTTAAATAAAGGTAAAAAGGTATAGGCTCAATGGAAAGAATTTGCTGATATACTTTCACACTGTTAACAGAATAGAATATAAAGTTTTTTCACCAGATATTCCATAACATCCATTTCATATCATAGTCTGAATAGAAATTTTGGAATCAGTCAATCCAGGATTTCAAATCAAATTCAGGTAATAAGTACTGAATTGGTTGCAAATTGCTATCAATTAATTTTATTCTTTTCTTTCTTGTGTCTGAATTGTTCCCTATCCTGAGCAGACTTTTGACTGGCCAGAGGTTTTGCTTCTGATTCTGATTGAGGCCTATGCCCAGAGAAGTCCTCAGACTCTCTACTTATTCATATCTCTCTTTCTTTTAACCATTTTATTTGTTTCCTTTTTTTTAGAATGAATTATAGAGTATCACTGAAAACTAATGACTGCAATGAGATTACCAGATTTTTCTGAGTTAATACGTTACCCATTCACTGCTTAAAATGTACTTTTAAGGCCGGGCGCGGTGGCTCAAGCCTGTAATCCCAGCACTTTGGGAGGCCGAGGCGGGTGGATCATGAGGTCAAGAGATCAAGACCATCCTGGTCAACATGGTGAAACCCCGTCTCTACTAAAAATACAAAAAAACTAGCTGGGCGTGGTGGCGCATGCCTGTAATCCCAGCTACTCAGGAGGCTGAGGCAGGAGAATTGCCTGAGCCCAGAAGGCGGAGGTTGCAGTGAGCCGAGATCGTGCCATTGCACTCCAGCCTGGGTAACAAGAGCGAAACTCTGTCTAAAAAAAAAAAGAAAAGAAAAATGTACTTTTAAAACTCAAGGTCTTATGCAAAAATACACAGATTTAAAGGCAAAGGTTTCCTAATACATCAAAATTAGAAGGCTTCATTAAGAAGAAAGTACATCTTCCCTCAGATGGCAAAATGGTGATGGATCTCTAAATTTGATTTATGTATAGATCCAATGCTTAATTATACTCTGGAAAATAAGTATTTGTAGAGTAATATAAAAAGGGTACATTGTCAAAAAACACAGACCAGTTGGAAGACAGTAATAAATCTACTGAGAATCACAAAAAAATATTTTAAATATGATTAGATACTTTAGTAATGAATTTAAGGATTTTATCATTAAATTTTACAAGATTAATGGAAAAATACATGAAAATAAAAAAATATAATTAAGATGCATTTCGATATTCAAGCCAATATTTTGTATTCCTTTAACAGAAATGCAAATGCATAATTGTATATGCACTATAATTACTTATATACAATTATGAAATACATATATATTTTTATATAATTTATATAAATATATAAGTAAATATATTTTATACAAATACATATTATATATGTGTTATGTATATGTGGTGAATGTATGTATACACATACAATAAAACTAAATTTACATAATGTATGTGGACCATATACTTATTTCAATATCTTTCTTGTTAACATTTAACATGTGTTTAACTTGGCAAGAGCTTCAATAAAGTGTACGCTTTGTAAAAGTATAATGGGAAATAATTCAATTATTTAATTTTGGAACCATCTAAAAATGAAAGTTAATAGTTTTTCCTACAATAGTAGAAGAATCATTAAGGAAACACAATTTCCTAAAGCAAGAGTTGAAAATTAAGACCCATGGGATAGGCAAACTTTGTCAATTACATGTTGATCCTATTAGTGTTTAGCTTTGGGCATTACTTGAAAATTGTCTCTATTGCTATCAATATTTTATTGCTAATGTCCTCAAAGCTTATTTCTATTTATAATCATACTTATATATGTGTCATCAACATTATATCATAAAGCCTTAAAAACCATTCTACTCTGATGTAAAACACAAAATTCAAGTATTAAATCAAAATTTTTTATTGTACTCTATATACATTCATGAATTACAAAAATTAAAATGGTAAATTATCTTTCTTCTCATTTTTTTTTCTCCCAGCCACAGGGCAAAAATCTGAGTCCTTTCTTCCCCTGCAAAGGAGAGGAGCTCCTCTTAGAGGCACCATGATAGTTTATCATTTTATCTTAAATTATCTTAAAGTACAACAGCCAGATATTAACTTTTAATTTAAATATCTGATTCTACACACACACACACACACACACACACACACACACACACACACAAGTCAGCTTGTGTTTTGAAATCTTAATAATTAAGAAAAAAGTTAATTTGTATTTGGGGCAACAGAAAGTTATTGTTTAGAAAAGGACAAGAGGAAATTTTGGGAGGTGATAGAAATAATCCCTATTGTAATTGTAGTGGTGATTATAGGACTGTATGTTTCAGTTAGCACTCATCAAATTATAGGATGAATTACTAAACATTTGTATTTAAATTATGCTTCAATAAATATGACTGAGAATATAATTTCACTAGCAAGATGAATGTTCTGATATCTCTGCTTATTATTGATAATATTTATTTTGATATTTATATAAATGTCTGACAAATACCTTAAAAAGAAGCTCATATCATTTCAAAATGCATTTTATAGTAAACTGAGGTAGATTAATGACAATTATTAAAACCAATAATATTTATTTTTGTTGAGTATGTGAAGAAATAGGTATTTATGTTGGAAATGTAAATTCATATCATGGTTTTGGATAAAAACCTGATAGTTTCTGTCAAACTACAAAGACATACTTTAAACAATTTTATGTTAAAATATTAATAAAAGTATTACATATCCAATAAAAATATTTAGAAATATGACCATAAAATCACTTTTACTGTTGTATGGTTCTAAATGAGTAAGAATTCTATAGCATAAATAAAATATCCCCATAAAATGTAATTATTGTAATATGTCTGTAAAGCAAATATTAGATCTTACCAATAATGTATTAGTGTCGTGGTTGCTTCAGCAACTGATCACAAGCTTACTTGCTTAAGACAACAGATATTTATTCTCTCACAGGTTCTGCAGGGTATAAATCCAAAGTAAGTATCACTAGGTCAAAATAAAGATGTCGGTAGGTACATGCCTCCTGCAGAGTTTCTTATGAGAGAATGAGTTTCTTGGTTTTTCAAGCTTCCAGAAGACTGACATTCAGCATTTCTAAGCTCACTGCTACATCTCTACAATCTTGAAGCCAGCATCTTCAAATCTCTGCTCATCTTCCATTCTTCTCTCTGTGTGTCGAATCTTTCTGTGCGTCCATTTTATAAGGATAACTGGCATTGCATTTAAGGCCCAGATGGATAATTCATGAGAATCTTGCCACCTCAAGACTCTTCTTTTAATCACTTCTGCAAAGACGCTTTTTCCAAAGAAAGTCATATTTATAGGCTCCAGGGATGAGAACGTGGTATCTCTGAGGGCAATTTTAGTAATATACCTTTATAAGTAAGATACATATAAATACTTATACAAAATTCTCGAAGAATATTTAACACTAGAAATTGTTAAAATATTTAACATTGCAGAAGGGGAATGCCTATACTGAGAAACCATGTTAACAAGTATATTTGTAACACCAAAATTTAAAAATTAGTATTTACATACGCTTGCATAAAATACCATGTGTCTTAATTACACAGAGTTTACCTACAATGTGTATTAACATAGACTTCTTGTGACTGATAATATTCATATGCTAATGTAGATTAATTAAAACCTCAGATTGTTTAAGAAACTCAAAGTAATAATTATACTATTAAACTAAACATTATAAAACAAGCAATTATTAAATATTTTATTTATTATATCTGCTTAATATAATATTATTAATAGTCTTTTATGAGTTTATTAAAGATAGTCCTAGAAATTGTTTAGCTAAAAACATTCAGGCCTATAAATGGCACTTTATACTACCAGAATATATTTTCAAAAGGGGCATATTATTTTAAAAAGTTGTGTCAATTAAGTATTTTTATATTTAATTTCTATGATTTATTAAAGTCTCTGGAGAAAATAAAAACAGAAAACACTACAAGTAATATATTGCAGCATTTTTTTTCTTGTTAGGAAAAACGTATTTTTTTCCCAATAAAATCATCCATGAAAATGACACAGATTGTTGCTATGAAAAAAAAAAAAAAAGTTGTCTTTTCAGATTAATAATAATGAGAAAATTTCAAATTTTTCCCATCTATTAATATATAAGGAAAATTAAACACATATTATTATCATTATCCAGCGCTCATTTTGCTTTTCTCCATTTTTTTAACTTTTAACTTTTATGGTACATAGAAGGTGTATATAATTATAGAGTACATGAGATATTTTGATTAAGGCATACAATGTGTAATAATCCCATCAGTGTGAATGGGATATCCATCACCTCAAGCATTTATCATTTCTTTGTGTTACAAACATTCCAATTACAATTTTTATTTATTTTAAAATGTAAAATCAACCGTTATTGACTCCTATAACCTTATTTTGCTATCAAATACTATACATTATACATTTGATCTAATTATATTTTTGTACCCATTAACCATCCTTCCCCACCTGCCCAATCCTCCTCAGTCTCTGGTAACCATCTTTCTAATCTCTATCTCAATGTGTTCAATTATTTTACTTTTTAGCTCCCACAAATGAGTAGGCACATATGAAGTTGGTTTTCTGTGCCTGGCTTGTTTCACTTAAGTACCTTTAGTTTCATCCATATTGTTGCAAATGACAGAATCTCATTCTTTTTTATAACTAAATAGTACTCCATTGGGTATAAGTACCACATTTTCTTTATGCATTCCTCCGTTTATGGACACAGGTTGCTTCTAAATCTTGGGTATTGTGAATGGTACTGGAATAAACATGGCAGTGCAGATATCTTTTTGATATATTGATTTCCTTATTTTGGGGTATATGCCTAGCAGTGGGATTGCTGGAAAATACGGTAGTTTTATTTTTAGTTACTTTGGAACCTCCATACTGTTCTTCACAGTGACAGTACCAATTTGCATTTACACCAACAGTGTATGAAGGTTTCCTTTTCTCCACATCTTCACCAACATTTTCATTGCCTGTTTTTTTTTTTTTTTTTTTTTTTTTTTTGATAAAAGTCATTTTAACTGGGGTAAGATGACACCTCACTGTAGTTTTGATTTGCATGTCTTGATGATTGAGAATTTTGAACAACTTTTTACGTAGCTGTTTATCATTTAAATGGCTTCTTTTGAGAAATGTCTATTTAGATCTTTGGATTATTTTTAATCAAATTACCAGATATTTTTAGATAGAGGTGTTTGAGCTCCTTAAATATTCGTTATTAATCTGTTGTTTTCAAATAATAGTTTGCAAACTTTTTTTTTTCTCATTCTGTGAGTTGTCTCTTCACTTTGTTCATTGTTTCTTTTGTTTTGCAGAAGGTTTTAAGCTTGATGTAATTATATTTGTATACTTTTGCTTTGGTGATCTGTGCTATTGTGGTAATAGTCGAGGAATATTTGCCCAGATAAATGTCCTTGAGAGTTTCCTCAACGTTTTCTTTTAGTAGTTTCAGTTTCAAGTATTTTATTTATGTTTTTAATCTTTTTTGTTGTTGTTGTATATGGTGAAAGATAGGGATTTAGTTTCATTCTTCTGCATGTGAATATCCAATTTTCCCAGCATCATTTATTGAAGAGGCTCTTTTTTCCTCCAGTTTATGTTGTATGTTCTTGGAATCTTTGTTGAAAATTAACTTACTGTACATATATGAATTTATTTCTAAGTTTTTAATTCTGTTCTATTGGTCTATGTGCCTGTTTTTCGTTTTGTTTTGTTTTGTTTTTGCCACTATCATGCTGTTTTGATTTCAACAGATTTGTAGCATAATTTGCAGTCAGTTAATGTGATTCCTCCAGTTTTGTTGTTGTTGTTGTTGTTTTATTTTTCTTTTTGCTCAAGATGGCTTAGGCTGTTCTGTGTATTTTGTAAATTTTAGATTTTTGTTTTTTAATTTCTATGAAGAATGCCACAGATATTTTGCTAAGAATTTTACTGAATTTGTACATTGCTTAGAGTAGTATGGACATTTAAACAATAGTGATACTTCCAATATATGAACATGGAATACCTTTCCAGTTTGTTTGTGTCCTCTACAATTTGTTTCATCAACGTTTTATAGTTTTTATTATAGAGGTATTTTACTTTGATTAAGTTTATTCCTAGGTATTTTATTTTATGTGTAGCTATTGTAAATGGGATTACTCCTCTTGGTTTCTTTTTCATATTATTCATTATTGGCATAAAGAAATGCTACACTTTTTTGTGTGTTAATTTTGTATCTTGCAACTTTCCTAAATTGTGTATCATTCTAATAGTTTTTTGGTGGGGTCTATTATTTTTTTTCCAAATATAAACTATATAATCTGCAAACAAGGGTAATTTGACTCCTTCATTTCTGATTTGGATGTTTTTATTTATTTTTATTTTCTGGGTGCTCTCATTAGGACTTCAAGTACTGTGCTGAATAATAGTGGTGAACGTAGGAATCCTTGTTGTGTTCCAGATCTTAGAGGAAAGGCTTTCAGTTATTTTCATATTTAGTATGACACTAGCTGTAAGTTTGTCAAAGATGGTTTTTATTATATTGTGGTATAATCCTTCTATCTCCAGTTTCTTGAAGGTTTTTTTTTTTTTTTCATGAAGAGATATTGAATTTTATCAAATGCCTTTCAGCATCAATTAAAATTATCATACATTTTCTTTACTTTTCATTCTGTTTATATGATGTATCACATCAGTTGATTTGCATATGTTGAACCATCCTTGCACCCGTGAAATAAATTATATCCAAAAGGTCAAGATGAATGATCTTTTACATGTGTTATTAAGTGCAGTATGCTAGGATTTTGTTGAGAATTTGTGGATCAGTGTTCATCAGGGATATTGGCATGTAGATTTATTTTTTTATGTACCTTCATGTGGTTTTGGTATCAAGATAATACTGGTCTTGTAAAATGAGTATAAACTATTCTCGCCTTTTTTTCGAATATTTTGATTATAATTCATTCTAGTTATTCTTTAAGTGTTTGAGAAAATTCAGCAGTAAAGCCATAAGGTCCTGGGTTTTCTTTGCTTGAATACATTTTATTATGGCTTTGATCTTATTATTGTTATTGTTCTATTCAGATTTTGGATTTTTTCATTGTTCCATCTTGGTAGGTTGTATTTGTCTAGGAATTTATCTTTTTTTTTTTTTTTTCTACATTTTGTAATTCACTGGCATAGAATTACTCAAAGTAGCATGTAATGACCCAATGAATATTTGTGGTATTAGTTGGAATGTTTCCTTTTTCAGTTCAGATTTTAATTACCTAGATATTATTTTTTTCTTAGTGTGGCTAAAGTTTTGTCAACTTTATCTTTTCAAAAAAACTAATTTTAATTTCATTCATGTTTTGTATTTCTATTCATTTTAATTTGATTTGTTCCCACTCTAATGTTTATTTTCTCTTTTTTTTCTAATATTTTTGTGTTTTGATTTCTTTTGCTATTCTATTTGTTGAACATGAAGTGTTAGGTTGTCTATTTGAAGTTTTTCTACTTTTGTGATGTAGGTGCTTATTGCTAAAACTTTCCTCTTAATACAGCTTTTGCTATATCCCTTAGGTTTTGGCATGTTTTCTTTCCATTTTAATTTGTTTCAAGACGTTTTTAAATTTTCTTGTTAATGTTTTCATTTACCTGCTGGTCATTCAGGAGCATATTATTCAATTTCTATGTGTTTCTATAGTATTCAACATTCTTCCTGTCATTGATTCCTAAGTGGTTTTCTTTCTGGATGATCTGTCCAGTGCTGAAAGTCAGGTCCGGAAGTCTCCAGCTCTTATTGTTTTAAGGTCTACCTCTCTCTTTAGCTCTAATAATACTTGTGTTATAAATCTAGGTGCACTAGTGCTGGGTGCATATATATTTACAATTGTTATATCATTTTTGCTAGATTGACCCCTTTGTCATTACGTAATGAATTTCTTTGTCTCTTTGGTGTTTCTGTCTTGAAATCAATTTTGTCTAACATAAGTATAATTACTCCTGTTCTTTTTTGGTTTTTATTTGTATGGAATGTCTTCTATCTCTTTATTTTTAGCATAAGTGTATCTTTATAGGTGAATTGTATCTTTTGCAAGCAACAGAACTTGTTTTATTTTCCCCAGTGCAGACACTCTATGTCTTTTGATTGAAGACTTTAGCACACTTACATTCAATGTTATTTTTCTTGCCTGGTTGTTTCGTGATCTTTTATTCCTTCCTTTCTTCTTGTCTTTTCTGTGAAGGTGATTTTCTACGGAATGCTTTAATTTTCTGCTTTATATTTTTTGTGTATCTGTTGCAATTTATTTTTGATTTGAAGTTGCCATGAGGCTTACAAAGAACATCTCATAACCTGTTTTTTCAAACTGATAAAAACATTGATTGCAAAACACAAATACATAACAAACAGGCAAAGAGAAAACTTATACAGTTTCTACATTTTAAATCAACATTCCCCAATTAAATTTTTATTTATTGTTTCTGTTTATATCTTATCTTACTATGTCTTCAAAAGTTGCTGTAATTATTTTTCATAGATTAATCTTTAGTCTTTCTACTCAATATATGAGTAGTTAGCACAACATAAATGTGGTGTTATGGTATTATAGTGTTATAATAATCTGTGTTTTTCTGTGTACTTAATATAAATAGTGAGTTTTGTACTTTCAGATGATATTTTTTTCTCAGTATCAACTTTTTCTTTCAGTTTAAATAACCACCTTTAGTATTTCCTGTAGGACAAGTCTGATGCTGATGAAATCTCTCAGCTTTTTATTGTTGTTATATGACAAGTTCTTTTTTTCCTCTTTCATGTTTGAAGAATATTTCACTGGATATGCTATTCTAGATTTTCCCTTTGGCACTATAAATATGTCATACCACACTCTCCTGGCCTGTAAGTTTTCCACTGAGACATCTGCTGGCAGTCATGCTGGAGCCCCTTTGCATGTTATTTGTTTCATTCTCTTGCTGCTTCTGGGATCATTTTGTTATCCTTCACATTTAGCAGTTTGAGTGTTAAGTGTCCTAAGGTTGTCTTATTTCTGTTAAATCTGCGTTTTTTTTCTATCATTCAAAGGGTACCTTCAGCCAGCAACTGATAAATCTTTCCAGAACTGGGTTCTTTCCTTCAAGATGGTAGGTTCTCTTCTGACCCAGGTTGTGTTTAGAAATGTCATCTGGGAGCTAGGGCCTGGAACAAGAGCCTCGTGACACTGCCTGGTGCCCTGTTATACTGTGGCTGAGCTACAACTCAAGCTGCAAGACAAATTTCTCTTTAGTCTTTCTTCTCTTCTCAGCAGAAAGAAAGTGTCTCTCTCAGAGTTCTGAGCTGCACTGCCCAGGGTTCAGGGAGGGATTGCATAAGAACTCCCTTGGCTGCCCTAGATGTTATCTTACTAGGTCATGTACAGTCTAAGCCCACTGGCTCTAAGTGCAGTACAGCTCCAGGATTTGCCCAGAAATTGAAGTCTCTCTGGGCTAGACTGCCTTTCAAGTTTATTTAGCACCCCATATATCTGTAGCCCACTGTGTTGAGGCTAACCAGAACTCAGGATCTGACCACTGGATTGAAAGATTCCCCTCCAGCTGGGGCTGGTCTAAACGCTCTTGCTTGGGCACCAGCTAAATTCTGCCCTGTTTTGCTTTCTACTGTGACAGGCAGTGCTGGATTCCAATAAAAAGACCCACAGTGACTGTGCTCTCCCATCCTCAAAGACACAGATTCTCTCTTCATGCCACATGGCCATTGCGAAGGGATTGCAGAGAGATGTCATCAGCAATTCAAGACTGGCTCTCCTACCCTTTCAGTGCCGCTTTCCTTTATTGGATGTTAAAACTAGGCACTGTCATTACTCGCGTGATTTTGGTTCTTATATAGGTGTTTTCTTGTGTATATAGTTGTGCAATTTGGTGTTCCTGGATGAAGCATAAATGCTAAAGGGCTCTAGTCCGTCATCTTGCTTAATCTCTTTCCCAAGCATTAATTTTAGTTAATTAGGGATAAACACATGATGTCTGACAGCGCCTGCTTAGAGGGCTTACAAATATGAATGGTAAGAGAGAGTGCAGAAATCTAACATAACAACAGTACAAGTGAGTATAAACTTAATAAGATTAAATAAACAGTAATAAATTACAGCTAAATTCAGAAGGAACAGGCATTCAATATAGGTTGTTCTTTGAATTGTAAAGTTGTATGGAAATTCAGGGGCTCTGTTTAATTCTAACGGAATGTAGGAATTTCAATGATGATATCTCTGGTATATAATTAGCAATTACAACATCTCATAATTAGGAGATAGATTCATCCCATGTTTCTCTCTCTCTAATCTCTATCTCCATCTTTTCTTTCCTTCTCTTTCTTTATACTTTTTTTAACATGATCATACAAACCATGATAAAACTATTTTTAAAAAATCTTAAATTTTTAATGAATAAAGTGAATAATCATGATGTTGTCTTAATTTTACTTTACTCAGTTATTGGCTTTCATTTTATCCTGCAAAGTCCTTATTTTGTGAGTTAGATGATCCCAAACTATATCAGATCTGACTAGCTTAATTTCAATAAGTTTTAACTATACTGAATATTGAGGAGAAATATAATGACCTTTATTTCTTGCCCCAAGAGAGCTTTATATGTCCTTTTAAAAGACATACTGAGTTGACAAAATATAATTTATTATAACACATAATTTTTTAAGACAACCAGGAAGTACCTAATGTGGCCTGAGGTCTACCTGGGGTAAACTCTACCAAGACAGGTGATGTGCAGCTCACTTTTAAAACTGTCAAAATGCCTGAGTTGCAGCAGAAATGTAAAAAATATATATATGTACATGTATGTATGTGTATATATGTGCATGTATATGTGTAAATATATATGTACATGTATATATGTGTAAATATATATATGTACATGTATACGTGTGTGTGTGTGTGTGTGTGTATATATATAGTTTTACTAAAACTTATTTTGTATTCCAAAATAGAATATTACTTACTGAATCTGAGGAGGGCCTATCACCATGCTTTCCCAAAGCTGCTTACTTTATCTCAGTGTCACAGTTTACCAAAACAAAAATGAAATAAAGACAAAAGAACAGCTTCGAATTGATTTTATTTTTTCCTTACATGTTACTATCTGTGTGTGAGTCCTCTCAGGGAATAATCAATTGATTTTATTTCATTCTGATTTTATATTGACTTACTATTTACTTATTTGTTTTCTTTTAATATGAATGTTCAATAAAAGATTGAAAGAGAGAATCCTTTTCACCATACATGCTGACTTTAAAAATGTTCTTGGAATAAACTGAAGATCAGTTTACTTCCCAAGAAATGTTTCCTTTCTATATACTGCAGCCATTGGGGCCATAGCCTCTCCAGTCAGGCTGCTAGAGATAAACCAGTATTGTATGCATTTCTAACAGCCTTTTAATCCAGGGAAAGTTGCTTAATCTCTCCATGCTACAGTTTCTTTGTCTGAATAATGAGCATAAGCACAGGCAACAATAGATAAAAATAATAACAACAGAGAGTATTTCTTCTCTTCTTATCTGAAACATAGTAATATGTGCTGCTATCTAGATCTATCCATCCATCCATCTGCTATCTATCTATCTATCATCTGTCTATATCTATCTATTAAATACCTATCTATCTATATACATGAACATATTTGCATATGTACATATAGTATATGCATATACACCCACATACATCTTTCATGTCTATATCCATCTATTTTTATTTCTACTACTGTCAGTAATCTATCTATCTAAATGTCTTTTTAAAAAGTCGATGAGCTTATTGCTATTGTAACTTAGATTTCATATACATACTTATTCAGAAGCTTCCAGACAATTTCAGAGATACTGACAGATCTGATACTTCTTAGAGCTAGTTCATTAAATGGATGCAAGCATATAATTTAATCAGGCAATTGGGGAAATATTGGGGAAATTCCATAAAATTTCTCCAGTCTTCTGCAGGGAGAATATCACTAAACCAATCATACATATATACATAAACCATACTGATATTTATATATAAACATAGACCATATAAACCATATTAATCAAGATTAAGATATAATAAAATTTTAAGTAAACCGTGTATCTCAAATATCCTTGCTCATTTTATGCTGCGTTCCACTACTGTGTCCTTTACTTCAATATCATCATTCAAAAATACATGTTAAACTAATTTATGTTAAATTAAAAATGTAGCTTAGATTTTTATTCAATATAGAAGTATTACATTTTCATAGAATATTTATGGTTTAAGAGATGATTGTAAAATATTGATAGAACTTTATCACTGTATTGGTGATATTTGAGAAAACATGGCAGGTAGAAGTTGTAGAGGAGGAGAAGCAGGTAGCGTGCCAGCACCTCTCGATCAAGTAATCCTTGTCAAGTAAAATAAGCTTAAAACAATTTATGGATAAGAACTGACTCGTTATATGACAAAATTTTAGAAATACAAATTCATTGCTATAAATCAGCATGGACATTCTTTGAGCTGGTATCCCTCGTGGCCAGTGATAATAAAAGCCCTGACACTATTCAGTGTGCTGAGGTTTGCTGAACGATTGCTTTCTTTATTCAACATTTTTTTCCTTAGTTGAAAAAATATGTTAGCGAGGTAATTAGCTGCTGTATCATAGATGTATATTCCAAGTTTACACCTTTGTCTTCAACCCATTACTCTTGCTTCTATTCTGATTTTCATCGCTTTGCCTAGACCACTAATACAGCTTTTTTTTTTGGTATTACTATAAAAATAAATATAAAAATTTGCCCTTTTATTTGAATTATATTATCAAATTCTGTATTGTGTCTCTTATCTAATGACTAACCTTCTGACTCTTACCTTCAAGATTATTTTCCCCCCTCTACTAAGGTTTACAATTGAAAAATAATAATTATATATATTTACAGCATACAATGTGGTATTCTGATAATTTGCATACATTGTGAAATGACTAAGTCAACAAATTAACATATCCATTATCTCACATGCTTATCAACTTTACTTGCGAAAACATTTAAGATTTACAAGGTTAAATTTTAAGTGTATATTTAATCATGTCTTCTCATTGCTAAAACATTTTAATCCCTCTTTACATGCTGCAAAAGAGACAATTTTTACAGAGCATCAAACACCCTCTGAGAGGAACTAAAGTCACATTTTCAGAAGAAGCACTTACCATTTTGATTTCTTCAATGCCATATCAACTGATATAACACATCTACATTTAGTTTTTCCCACATTGTTACACACATCTCATGTCTTCTATAGGACTCTTTGCCTGTCTCTTTCACCACTCGGGAAATTTATACTCATTGTTAAAATTAAATATCACCACAGCTATAAAACCTCCCTAAATTCTCTGAGTTCCCAGGGCATATTGGTTATACATTTTTTTGCAATTATGCTTATAAGCATTTTGTTATCATTACACATACTTAGATTCTGTTTTCTAAATTCCCTGAATAACATGCCATAAAACATCAATTTCCTCAGCCCTAGTAATAAAAATAAGTTTCAAATTGATGTATGTAACTTGTTCACTGATTGATCGAAAAGAGTGTTGTTGCTTAAAAAGAAGTTACAATGGTCCAACGTTCCTCTAAAAGATCAATGACACATCTCTGTTTCCTCATAAGTGCCCATGTTTCTTTTTGTTGGTGGAATCAGGTCTTCCTATTGTCATCCTTTTATCTAGGGAGACTTTTCTCAATAAATTTGCTAATCACTGACAAGTGGCAGTTATACAGTCTGTCACTGCTGGGGTTTTATTGTTGCATCAATCAATTCGTAAACCCTTCCTTCTTGTGTCCTGTGCAGAAGAACGACTTAAACCAACCTTTCAGGCACAATTGACTAGTACTGCTGCTCTCTGCCCTGAAATATGGCCAATCTGGAAGAGCTAAACAGAGGCCTTTGAGGTTTCTGTGTTGGAGAAATGGTTGTGCTTCATATTTCTTTATAGATGAGAATTCTTTCCTATTATTTATCAATGAAGCAATGGCAATACTGAAAGAGAAATGGAAAATATCTGGTAAAAGTCAGGTCTGGCATCTGTGGAGTTAAATAGCTTTAGCTTAGTTCAAATAGATGCTTTAGAGAATTCAGCATTTCGGGCTACTTTTTAGGGCCTTTGTTAGGGCCTTGAATGTTAATTCAAGACATAAAATGAGGTTCAAATATTACCTTCTATTTAGCTTAAAAAATAATGCAATATCCAAACTGTAAACCACTATTTGTTTGGTATCATACTCTTAGGTTGCTTTCACCGCCTCTCCAATATATGTTACTGAGAATGTGGGATTTAATGTTTATTCCCAGGTGTCATAATTTTACTTTATGTAAATATGAATTTAATAATTCATTATTCACTCAAATACATGTTTATGAATTTTATTAATAGTGTTGTGCATAGCTCCTGCTCAATGTTGTATAATAATCTGTTGTATAAATATAGTGTAATTCTGAAATCTAGATTGTTTCTAGTCTTATGCTATCATATACATTACTGTGAAAAATAATCCAGTCTGTATTTTCTGGGGGCATCTGTACAAAATATTCTCTAGAATATATACAAAGAATTTGAATTATTGTATACAAGTTAAATAAATTTTCAACTTTAAAAAGCATTGCAAAAGCTTTATCTTAAACCATCGTAGTGTAATATATCCTGTAATCACCTGTAAAATTGTATGTAATTATCAAAAAAAAATTTCTAGAACTAAATTAATAAATTTAGCATTGACAGATAGTGTAATAGCAATGTACAAAAATCAATCATGAACCTATATGTTAACAATCAATAATTGGAAAATGAAATAAGCATATATAATAAAAACATATATACACATATATGTGTATGTATGTGTGTGTGTGTGTATATATATATATATAAAACAAGTGAAATACTTAAGTATAAATCAAATTGTATACCAAAAATGAAAACACTGATAAAAATTATTCTAAATAAATGGTGAGATTTAGTACGAACACAGATTGGAAAGCTCAATATTGTTAAGATATCAATTCTTTCCAAATTTATCTATAGACCACATGATTTTAATCAAAACTCTAGAATAATTTGTTATAAAAATAGACAAGAGATCAAAAAGCACATCAATGGAGCAAAAATAGAGACTAAAAATAAACCTATAAAATTATGTCTTTTTTTGACAAAGTTACAGAGATATTTAATGGAGAAAGTATGATCTGTTCAGTAAGTGATGCCAAAGAAACTGGAAATTAATATACAATAAAAGAAACTTAACCTAAACTTCATATCTTATAAAAAATAACTGAAACAATTATAGATATCAATAAAATATAAAATTATGATATTTTAAGAAGAAAACAAAAAATCTTCTTAGACATAATTCTAAAAGTATACTGATAAAGGGAAAAAATTAGATTTAATCAAAGCTTAAAATTTTTACTCTGTGAAAGACATGGTGGAGAGAATGAAAGAGAAGCTATATATTCAGAGTAAGCTATATATTCAGAGTAAATTGCATATATGACAGAAGATGTGTTTCCAAAATATATAAAAACCTCCAAAAAATGAAAACTAAGAAAACATAGAGCTAATTTTTAAAATGAGAAAAACCCTTGCATCCACACTTCATGAAACAGGTTATACAGCAAACTAATGAGAACATGATTAAATGCTCAATATCATTACCACAGAGAAATGCAAATTAAATCTACACCAAGATATCACTACGCAAAGATGTAGTATAATGTAGTATAACTAGAGCTCTTATATATTATTATATAATATATATATATTATTATTATATATATATATATTATTTTTATATTATTATTATATTATATTATATATATTATTATATAATATATATATATTATTATTATAACTAGAGCTCTTATATATATATTCCTGCTGGTGCAGGAATGTAAAATGATAAAGCCACTGTGGAAAATAGTTTGAGAGTTTCTTTTAAACTTCAGCATACACTTAACACATAATCCAGCATTCTATTTCTAGACTTTACAAAGGAGTAAACATTTATTTTCACTATAAAATCTGTTGAGAGCACTTTTATCCATAACTGTCTAAGGATGAAAACAACCCAAATGTCCTTCAATGAATCTATCTTTTTCAGTGAAATAGATGAGAGTCATGTGTTTACATAGGATTCTTCAATGCACAGGTTTTAATTTTGACTTAAAAATTAGACAAGATTAAAAAAATATGTTCAACATATTATACAATAGTATAAAATGAATTTAAAATAAAATGTCAGAAACAAGATGGTCAAAATTTTTAAAAAGATGACATTATGTTTTCACATGCATTTACACAATTCATGCATTCATTCATTAGCTTGATATATGTAAACAAAATATATAAAAATATTACTATCTGGCATCATTTATATATCAGGACTAAGACATGATAGACATAATTTCATAAAATATTTTACATTTTCAGTTGAAGAAAATATAAACACGTAAGAGTTGCAAACAGTAAGCATAAAACACAAAAATCTTAGGATTTTGTCAAGAGCAACATAAAAGCACGAAAATCAATTTGGCGATCTTTCTACAGGGTAGCTATCTAGACAGCATGGTACCGGTGGCTGAAACCATCAGAAAGCCAAGGCAAGGTGCCAGGTGCCCGTGATCATGCAGTAAGTTCCCTGAAGGAGTCACAGCTCTGCAGTGTATTCTCTTGGATGGTGGCAGAGGTCAGTTATTCAATGACACAGCCTATATAGGCTGATGTGGTCATTTGATAAAGTGCAGCACTTTAGATAAGACTGAAACAACATCAGTGACTCTAAAGTTTGTGCATACTCAAGAGGATATCATTTTGTTCATGCTGTTTAAATCCTTTCTGCAAGCAAAATCTTAAGACATCCTACAGAATGTCTTATTTTTTCGGGAAATTAACTGTCAATTGAACTGTTGTCTTTTCAAAAGTTCATGGCTGCATTACATCATCAAGGAAGCTCTGAGGTAATGTTACGCCTTGAACAGAATGATTTTATTAAATTCCATCCCTGTTACACCACCAACTCCTTTGAAGGACTTATTGAACACTTCTTTTAATAAACCTTCCTTTGTATCTTTTTTGCCTACTAGCTTTCAGGAAAAAAAAAATAATAATAATGTAGGCCATCTTACGTCCCCGCGTGTGTGCGCCTAATCTCAGCTGGTCCATCCGAGACCCCTTGAGAACCAACCCTACTCCCCCGCGCGACCCCTTATCCGCTCCGACAAGATGAAAGAAACAATCATGAACCAGGAAAAACTCGCCAAACTGCAGGCACAAGTGCGCATTGGTGGGAAAGGAACTGCTCGCAGAAAGAAGGTGGTTCATAGAACAGCCACAGCAGATGATAAAAAACTTCAGTTCTCCTTAAAGAAGTTAGGGGTAAACAATATCTCTGTTACTGAAGAGGTGAATATGTTTACAAACCAAGGAACAGTGATCCACTTTAACAACCCTAAAGTTCAGGCATCTCTGGCAGCAAACACTTTCACCATTACAGGCCATGCTGAGACAAAGCAGCGGACAGAAATGCTACTCAGCATCCTAAACCAGCTCGGGGCAGACAGTCTGACTAGTTTAAGGAGACTGGCTGAAGCTCTGCCCAAACAATCTGTGGATGGAAAAGCACCACTTGCTACTGGAGAGGAGGATGATGATGAAGTTCCAGCTCTTTTGGAGAATTTTGATGAGGCTTCCAAGAATGAGGCAAACTGAATTGAGTCAACCTCTGAAGATAAAACTTGAAGAAGTTCCTGGGAGCTGCTATTTTATATTATGACTGCTTTTTAAGAAATTTTTGTTTATGGATCTGATAAAATCTAGATCCCTAATATTTTTAAGCCCAAGCCCCTTGGACACTGCAGCTCTTTTCAGTTTTTTGCTTATACACAATTCATTCTTTGCAGCTAATTAAGCCGAAGAAGCCTGGGAATCAAGTTTGAAACCAAGGTTAATAAAGTTCTTTGCCTAGTTAAAAAAAAAAAAATGTAAATATTTCCCACTATTTTTGCATACTTTAAGTCAGAGAATGGATAGATTTTATTGTGTTTCTAACACGTACTCCTCTGATTAATCATGTGTACTCTTAAACCATGGCTATGACAAATAGTCTAATTGAGTTTTTGTGCTGAATAAATACATACATAAGTTCACAGTTAAGAAATAAATGGGTAAATAAATGAAAAGTAGACCAAGTATTTAAATTATGGAAAATTACAATAGAGCTTGATATTCTAAATAACATTTATTCCTTTAGCTGGGGAACATATTATTACTTTAAAATAAAATGAATATTCACTGGACCTTACTGAAATATAACATTCTATGAAATAAAATTATTTTCCTACAGAATGACAAGTTAAATTTAGTAACTCCTAATATTTCAGTGTTTATTCTTTCTCACATATATCTGTATAGAGTATATTTAGAGTCAACTTACATTATGCTTATTATAGATACATAGTATATCTGTGTATAAGTATGCATGCATGCATATCTAGTAAGGTATATGTGTGTGTGTGTGTGTGTGTGTGTGTGTACTTACACATAAATATGCATGAATATACTCATGCTTTTTAAGCAAAATTGGAATAGTATAGATTGGCAACATGCATTTATCCTTTTACTAATTCATAAACTATTAATAAGCTCTCTCATATATTAAGCTATATATAAAATTTTACATAATGGTTGTACTATATTCAATAATGGGGTTATAGAATGATTAATTTGGCCATTCAGGCATTATATGTTTTCTATGATGTTACTCTATGACTTCTATAGCATCGTTAATTACTGAATATCCTTTTGATTCAGGGGGACTTTTGTGGGATTTGCATAGATTTAAATTATGCCACTAATATACTTAAGTATGAGATATTTCATCCTTTTCTGTCTTTATTCATAACTTTAATAAACAGTGCTAAAAATTAATTCAATTTGTTCATCTTTTCCCCCTGTATTTTAAACACTATTCTGATAAATTAATAGTCAGAAACGTTTGTTTTGACGTAGCTTTAGGAAGCCAAATTAATCATATTGATATTCAAATTAATGTGGCTGAAATTATGAATTTGATTTTAAAAATATCAAACCTTGTGTTGTTGAATTAAAGTATTATATATAGAGTAAAAAGGTTCTCTAAATATATTGTTATATTGATAAATTGACAGGCATACCCAGCTTGTTTCTCTCTGTTAGTATTTCTCTCCCCCTTTCCTTTTCTCTCTCACTCTTTCTCATTCTCTTTTTGTCTCTCTCTCTCTGCATGTATTTCACAATATAGAACAGAGTGGATGAATAAATCTCACAATGTAGTGAGAAACAATAAATAACATTTTTAAATAAAGCTCTTGCTATTATTGGCTATTTAACTTTCAATAAAGCATAATACATAATACATAATACATAATCAGAGATGAGAGTAATTATTAAAAATAACTACAATATTCATTTATTTAAATGAAGTGTGACTAGAATTAAGAAAATATAGTTGCTAGTTCTTCTATTTCCCATTAACATGTTTATGAATAAATCATAAATCCAAAACTATATTTTATAATATTTAAAATAGAAATAAAATTATATATATATATATTTTTTTTTTCTGAATTTGAGAATAAGTACTGGCAAAAGAAATGCCTAGTCCATGGTCTCAGTCTTATGTTTAGAAAGGCTGAGATTTAAAAGCACTGGTGGAAAAGGGACCATCACAGTGCCATAACATTCACTGACTCAACCAATTCAGATGTTTAATCCAGAGCAAAAGCATGTTACACTAAAAAGTAACAGCTCTCTACGTCTGGAAATTCCCTTTAGCAGGGTAAGCTTAGTGAAAACGTTCTTTCAGTTTCTAAACACAGCAGACCTGTGCCTGCACTTGTCCAGTTGGGGTTCTCAGGCTTAGTACAAGACTTTTCGCGTCAAACTGTCAGCGCTGCTGAAAAACGGAGTCCTAATCTGACCCTGTTCCCAGTTATTTTACTAACGACAAAGAACACACTTCTGTAAATATTTTCAGGTCAGAATCAGACAAAAGAATTTAAAAACAGTTAGAGAAAATAAATTTAAAATTTTTGTTTGTTTCTTGAGACAGAGTCTCTCTCTGTCCCAGGCTGGAGTGCAGTGGCCCAATCTCAGATCTGTACAACCTCTGCCTCCCAGGTTCAAGCAATTCTCATGCCTCATCCTCCCAAGTAACTGGGATTACAGGAACCCATCATCACACCCAGCTAATTTTTGTATTTTTAGTAGAGGTGGGGTTTCACCATGTTGGCCAGCATGGTCTTGATCTCTTTGACCTCGTGATTCACCTGCCTTGGATTCCCAAAGTGTTGAGATTACAGGTGTGAGCCACCACACCCGGCCAATTAGAGATTTTTAATTATCAAAACCTCTGAAGAGACATTTCATTATAATAAAATAATAAAAACAAAATATTTTACTGTTCTTCACAGGCTGTTAGTGCATGCTCTGCCTTGAGTAGATATTGAAGAGAGATAAAGCATAATGTATGCTTTTGCTGCCAAGTACATTAAAATTTTTAAAGAAAACGACCTTAAAGATAATTTTCTCACATAGAAATAAAAATTATCTATGTACTGTCTAATCAACAAATGGCATACAGTTTATGTGTTGAAGAGATGAGAATAATTGAATTAAGCTTATTGAAAAATACATTTTAAGACAATATGCATGTGGTTTTCCCAGATGTGATATAACCAATGAATGTTTTCTTAATATGTGTAAATAAACATTACAGTTTTAACCATCTCCCTTTTTTAATTTCCTCTAGAAATTAATAGTGATCAGACCTTATTAAATAATTGGATATATATTATACTTTTTATAATTAAATATAATTTTATACTAAATATTTATTCCAAATAAATAACATAAAGTTCCCTCCGTTATGAAGTAAACATTTATTTTGTGGTGTTTAAATAATGATAGCGACAACGATTTATTGATTTATTTACTACATGTTGTTTTCCAAACTAAGCACATTTTGTATGTTTCCTCAATAAACCTTAACATATCTCTTTTGATTGAAGACTCTGAGTCTCAGATTACATAGTTTATCCAAGGTCAAGTGATGGTAGGTTGCAGAAACAGAGTTTGAATTCAGGTCTATATAACAATCTTATTCTTAAAATGATGCTATAATTCATTCACACAGATAATGGCATTATCTATGTGAAACTGTTTCATTACTGTAGGGCTGCAATGTACTTGAAAGCATATGTTAAAATAGAAAAATGATATTTTAAAAATCTCTACATTAAATCAGGACTGTACCAAAAAATGAAAATAAAATATTACTAGTTTCTTCCATGCTACTTCCTAAGGATATTATGTGTAACAATGCTAGACAGGATAGTAAATCATATACAGAGATTAACTGAGGCTCACCGATCATTCACTGCCATAGAGCATTCACTTGACTGTAGATAAAATCTTCTAAGTAACAAGACTTACTGTGTTATTATGTAGATATATGAAGTTTCACATTACCATACCTAATAAGGCAGACAGCAGATGTTCCCAGTTATACATGGCAACATTAACTTGACAAAATCCATATCAGCCCTGAAACTGATCTAAAATTCCATTACCTCATTATTAATTAATTGCTCCAACTTTAAATTTACTTGAGATGAACTTGACTTATATGTCTACTTTGTCTATTTATTCCAGAATATTCTACCTGTCAAAATAGAGGAATATGATGATTTCTTTTAAAAAAGAGAATAGATGTACTGACTGGCACAGTTGCCCTTGATAAATAAAAAAAAACAACACATACATACAGTGGGCTTATTCATCCTAACAAAGGCAAATTATGCATATAACAATTATGCCTGTAATTCATTCCCAATGACTAAAATAATGAAAATACTTTAAATTTTACCAAGGTGTTTTGCACCCTTTTTCTATTTTTCTTTTTATAGTTTTGATCCAAACAGAAAAAAACTGTAAGGGGAAACACCACTATGTCTTAAATGTTACATAAGTGATTTGAAAATTCCTAAGGGGAAACATTGAAGTACTCTTCAGGTATTATTTTGTTAGTTTTTGAAAATGATATGGTAAGTGAAGGGTTGAAGATGGTATGGTAATACTTGTTGGACTTCTTTTCATTTCTAACTTGATATAATACAACTGTACATATTTTTCCCTGATCACAAAATTGTTAGATTGACCCATATGCATACAGATATGTGTCCTGTGTTATATTATGCATACATCTATTCCTGCATTTTTCAAAATAATTTATTCTCATAAGTTAATGAATAATCAAATGCTATGTGATTGAAGAAGACTGATGGGGAAGGGGTTTATTAAGAAGAAGATACTCTTTTATTGACAGATGAAGTAAGCTTCAAAAGTCATAAGAAATATTAAACGCTGTTTGAAGGGTATACATTAATCAGATAGTTGAAAATGAGGAGCTACAATGTCTCAGCAAGGTGAATTATTCATTTAAAGAATGTTGTTCAGAAAAGAATAAATCATGTTCAGCAGAATATGTATGATTCATTGTTATCACAGAAAAGAATTGTGCTTGGTATGAGTGGGCATATTCCATAGAATTCAAAGGTGGAACGAGTAATTTAAGTTGATTGTTGTAGAAACAAAATTATATGTTCAGTCATCATTTATTGTGCACTCACTTGGCTCTGGCACAATTCTAATTATTTTAATGTTTTAGCTAATTTAATTCTTCTAGGTATCCTAGGAGGCATAAACACTATTTCACAAAAGAGGTAGTAGAGAAAGCCAACATCAGTGCTAGCATTGCCTCCACTATGACTATTACCTCCTGTACTACCACCACTGTCACCCTAGCCTCCTGCTACCACATCCACTATCACTACTACTATGACATCCACAACTGCACTGTTCAGTCATACTGCCATGATGACTAGCCCTTCCACCCTAGCCCACTACCAACACCAACACCAGTCTGACTGAAGGCATCACCAACTCTACTTTGGGTACAACAACTTTGCCCTAATTGATCCTCCAGATGCTATTAACATTCTTTCAAGTTTATTAACATTCTTTCCAGTTTACATAAAAACCAAGGAAATCTTCTAAAATGTAAAACTGACCACATAAATTTCTTATTTAAAAATCTAGTGATTTATTATACTATTTAACAATAAATTCAAATTTCTCACCATGCTCTACAAAACCCTATATGATCTAGCTTTTGCCCATTTCTCCAAAGTATATCTGGCCATCCTCACCTTCCTTTACCAAATAATTTGGCTTTTCCACTTTTTCTCAAATACACAAGTTCACCTTACCTCAGGAACTTTCAAATTCATATAGCTCTGCCTGGAGTAATTTCTTCCCAACCTTTCCATGATTCTCTTTCTCACTTTATCCAGGGATCTCTTAAAGATTCATGTCTGACAGAATTCTTCCATAAACAAGTAAGTACTAAAATGATGCCCTTGTCCCTGACCAAATTATCCTCCTTTCCTCTTAATCCATGGCCCTTTTAAATTTTCTGCATAGCATTATAATGCTATTATTTGAGTAACTATGTTGTGAGTTATTACAGTGGGCTGGATCTTGGAGGTATAGCAAAGAACAAATGAAAATAAAAGACAAAAGATGCAAACTCTACCTTTATAAAGCATATATTCTAATGTCTAGAGAGAAAATATTAACCAAAGGTAACATTTAAAAATCTATGACATGTTAGAAACAAAAACAAATCCTATACAGCACTGCGATTTGTAAGGAGTACTTTAAGTTTTCTTGAACCTATTGCATCACTGGGACAAGAACATAGAACTATTTGCATGACGTATAACTTTAATTTTAATTGGAGTGACTTATTTTGCTTTGGCGTTCACTCAAAAGTCAAAGAGTTTGGGTTCACTTAGGAAATGAACCTGAGCAGTGTATTCCACTGTGACATTTGTTGTTTCCAAAGGCCAAAGAGGTCCGTCAGGCAGTGCTCCCCACTTTTTAAAAATGAGTGTTACAGTATATAAGAACCAATAAATTACCTTTTATCTGGAGTAGAATTTCTAAAACATCTCAACAGCTGAACACCTAGAAATTCAAAAGTGTAATATATCTGTCAGTCTCTGTCTTCTGTAGATTTTACCTAATATATAGTGCACCCATGACCTGTTAACCTCATTTTACAATTAGCATGATACAATCACAGCAATGGGTGATCATGGTACTCCATGTACATCTATCTATCTATCTATCTATCTATCTATCTATATGTACATATATACATATATATATATATAGATGTGTATATATATATATATATATATATATACACACACACACACACACACACACACACACACACATATCTCCTTACAGGCAAAACTGACATGGTGCCTTACAAATTACACATTTCTGTGGTTATATGGCAAAAAATAATCAAGGTCTTGTTATAAGAAAACGTCTAAAGAATATTTTATTTATTTGACTGTAGAAAAATAAATTTCTAGACCAATATCTGTATATCAAGTACCAGATATAATTACTCAAACACACTGAAACATAGTCAAACAAATTTGGAGGAGGACCTAAATATGTTTAAGAAAATCCAATGAAATTATGTAATTCGGGTTTTTTTTGCAAGGGCAAAAGAAGAATAGCAATAAGTGATATATACCTTTCACATGTTTGATAGTGGGACTCTTTGCTAGTTTTCTCAGAAATTTAGGAGGAATTTTCATTTACTATTTTGGTAGAAAAAGAGAGATCCCAGGGCTTCCACTTGACTCTCTCTAACCATGAATTAGAAAGGAAATGTACGGATTCTGTAAATTGTTAAGCAAAATAATTCTAGCTCTACATTCAGTAACTGAATACATTAGCACAATGTTCAGAATCCAAGTGGATGAACCTTGAATTGGAGTTGATTAAAAGTTACATTAATTGCCTGAACCCTGTTAAACATCTCTATGGACTGACTGACAGTGGTTTTCCAGCCTCTAACATATTTGTGTTAGCTAGGGAGAGTTTCCAGTAATAATTGATTTTTCTAAGTATTTATCAATCTCCTGTGTGTAATCACTATGACAATTGACCTTAGATACCTTTAAAGATGGCCAGAAGGAGTATGGACAGAAGACCCCTCATGTTTTCATATGGCTCTTACTAATGATAATATCCCTAAGCTTCATTCAAGAAAATTTAGGACTATATAATAGTTGAAGTCTAAGAACCAGGTGAGACACCATGGTGATAGTGCAAGTCTGGAATATCTTTACAATGTAAGTGTATATAAAGCCCCTTCCTCAATTATACATTCAATGCATAGTAGGGTCTTTGTAGTTAGCCTGGTAGTTTTTTAGAATCTGTAATCTATTCTTCCCAAAGTCTCTGAATGTCTTCTCATAGAATACTTGTTATTTCAAACTTGTTTAGCTTTTGTTTGCTCTGGGATAGGGCTTTCAGTCAATTGAATGATATTTATAATTACTAGTAATATATGAGCAAGCATAGGGGTAAACTACAACCTGAATGTCAAACTCAGCCCAGTACTTGTTTTTATAAATAAAGTTTTATTGGAACATACGGGTGGTCATTTATGTATTATCTATAACTCTTTTCTGGCTGCAATGGCAAAGTTGAATAGTTATAGCAGGAATCATTTGGTCTCTAAAGCTTAAATATTTACTATCTGGCTTCTGCAGAGAAGAATTATCCACCCCTTAACCAGTGCATTGAATTCAGAATGTCCATCATAAACATACATATCTGTTCTCATGTTATGCTATGTCCTCAAGGCTCTAAAATCCCCAGGATTTGTTCCCACAGGCATTCTTGACATTTTTAGTAATATCATCTGGCAAACTCTTGCAAGTCTTTTGTTATGAGACAATTCATATGTCTGCTCCATTCCAACCACTCCCAAACAAACAAACTAATTTCAGTCTAAAACTGGGGGCCATGAAAGGAGGCCAGGTTAAGGGCTAAAGAATAAGGACATGCCTAACAAGTCCCTTCTCAAGGTGGGTTATTGTAAAGCATTTAAGCAACATAGATGCAGACACATTGGCGAGTGGGAGAGGAATAACTATCGCTGGCAACAGAAATGCAGTGAGATTTGGGGGTGGGCTATATTCTGTATGGTCTACCACCTATATCACTTCGTTTCTATTCTCCAGGTTTGACACTTTTACAATAATCCCCTGAGTTTCAAATAAAAAGATTAGTGAAGCCAAAAATTCAAATAGCAGTATAATTTAGCCATCTTTGGACCTGATTTGGGGTTACTTACAGCACAGCTAAGGACAACTCCTACTTATCCAATCATCCTAAGAGTTGAGAAATTAGGAAAAGCAGTCGTTATCTTTTTCTAAGGCTGAGTACAATTAGAAGCAATCAGCTTATCCCAGAGATTTTGTATTTCTTATGCCAATGTTATATCTCTAGAAACTGTAAGTATAGATATATTACATCAGTGACCATAGTTGAAAATTTAAATAATCCTTTTGTTACTGTCTGCCAGAGACAGCAAGGATCACATCCTTTCAATACAAGATGAATCCTTTCACCCTGGCAATATAACCAGGCCAGATAACTAGCCCTGGATTTTCATTTCCTTGAAGCTCCATTGACTGTAATTATGATTGGCACCAATTTTTAACACAATGAAGATTCTTTAAACAAACAAACAAACAATACAGTGTCTTACTCTGTTGTCCAGTCTGGAGAGCAGTAGCACGATCTGGACCCACCGCAACCTCTGCCTCCCAGGCTCAAGCAATTACCCTGCCTCAGCCTCCTGAGTAGCTGGGATTACAGGCATGCACCACCACACCTGACTAATTTTTTTATTTTTGTAGAGATGGGATTTTGCCATGTTTCCCAGGCTGGTCTCCAAATCCTGACCTCAAAGCCATCTGCTCTCCAGGGCATCCCAAAGTGCTGGGATTACAGGGCTGAGCCACTGCGTCTGGCCTACCACAATGGGGATTCTTTAACAAAATTTACAAAATAATGGAAAAAAGAGGAAACTAATCGAACTAAAAATGGAGTATATTAAAAGACATTTGGATCTTTGGATGAGCCATGAAGTCAGGCACAGAAACTACTATGTAGCCACAAATCCCAACATGGGAATATTTCAATGAGTATCCTACAACTGGCCAGGCTACAACTGGAGTCACCACAGTTTACCCTAGTGATGCGGGCACTGGATGTACAAACTTTTCTCATGCCTAGCATTGAAGTCCAGGTCATTCTGTCATCATTCTTACCAGACACGATGGATATGTGTGAAATTTGCCTCCTGTATTGTTCTTTTCTGGATGAGAGTCCCATATTTAGAATTTGGAAGACAAGACCACTACAAAATAGTTTTAGGTGTTTTTTTTTTTTTTTTTTTTTTTTTTTTTTTTAAATGCTATGAAAGCAAATTTCTGACTTTTACTTTGGTGAAAAATGTCGTAACATGAGAATTTTTTTTTTTTTTTTTTTTTTTTTTTTGAGTCTCGCTCTGTCGTCCCAGCTGGACTACAATGGCACAATCTCAGGTCACTGCAACCTCTGCCTCCTGTGTTCAAGTGATTCTCCAGCCTCAGCCTCCCAAGTAACTGGGGCTACAGATGTGAGCCACCACACCCACTAATTTTTTGTATTTTTAGTGGAGATGGATTTCACTGTATTAGCCAGGGTGGTCTGATCTGACCTCGTGATCCACCCAACTCGGTCTCCCAAAGTGCTGGAATTACAGGCATGAGCCACTGCTCCTGGTCAATAATTTTTTCAAACATAAATAAGAGGTGTTCGAAACTTGCTGTGTAACTAAAGGCATGACAGATTTCTCCCATGCCTTTTGAAAAAGAAAGAATCGAGCAATAAAACAGAATTTTGACATCTTTATAATTGTTTTAGTGTATTTACTCTAGAAACAATAATGTGTTTGTTACTCTTCGTTGAATCATAAAAACTCCACATCTGTTCCTTAAAGAATTTGACATGATCTGGCTCAGTAATTTTTACATATTGATTGTTGTTCCTCTTTAAAACATCAGTGAACATATTGAAATGCAAAAGGCACTGACTCTCTTTCTATGTTATGGAGCCACTTTGATTTCATATTTATTAGAAATAAGTGCCATATTTCTAATTTCTGTATCAGGTTGTATTTTTATCCATATGGTTTAAGTACTAATTAAGAAGCTTTTATGTAAATCAAAGGCAAAGCTGCTTAACTCAGAGCTAAATCTGTACATATATTCATAAGTATATGTGTATATATATATTTTCTATCTTTAAACATAATGACCAGCTAAAACGTGTGTTATTGATCAGAAACTTTTAACTTCAATCAATTTTAAAGGAGGACACAATTATCATATAAAATAATCGGAGTTGAGGAGAGTGGACAATTCAGAAGGAGTACATTATTTTCTTCTCAAAAAATGCTCTTTCTGTAGTGGGCTTGTTGGAAATAGAAACCTAAAGAAAAATTAGATCATGTTTGGCTAATTCTTGGTTGCTATTTATTCCTCTTCTTGTGAATTTTATGTGCATTGCAGTATCCAGTCCTTGAATTTTTGGAGGAAGTAATTAACTTGTCCATATGTAGTGACATTTTCCTAAGGGAGTAAAGCAATTTACCTTAAAAAGTAGAAGTTGTTTTCAGTTGTAATTGTAGATGTTATGTTTATTAACTTAGCTATGAGCCTCAGCTTAGAATATTAGCTCTGATCTATAAGTTGATCAGAACAGGTATATATGGCTTTTGTTTCTTAGTAACTATTTATTTATTGAATATATTCCCTTCTTTCATGTTTGTAGTTTTTGCCTGAGAAAAACAAATTGTCTGAATAATGTACCTAGTACTAGTTATAGGGCAAGTATAATTGGTTATACCTGAAATTCAATGTGAAAAATGTTTATCATTAGCACAGTTCTTAACAGATCATTAGATTTAAAGATAGAATATGTATGCATGTATGTGTATGTATTGTATATAGTAAAAAATCCACCCCTGTCCACTTCTATCAAGTACACCTACATTGGATCATTAAATAAATACATGTCTCCCTTAGGTTGAACCACATGAAATGACTGATATTTAATGTTTTTCATGTACATAAAAATCGATTTCTTGTGGTTGTTTAATAAACCTAAAGCCATAATTATTCCATAGCTATACCAAGGTCATTACATCAAATCAAAAGTGATGTATTTTTCTACTCAAGTTTTGGCTGCTGTAACTGCACATTTAGTAAAAATTAAAATGTATGTTTTATAAAATAGGAAACTTAAAAATGTCTCTTAAAACACATTTCATCTATTTACTGTCTATTCCACTTATTCGATTTTATTTAAAAAGACACAATTCTGTCATTTGCCTGATCGTTGTCTCCTTCATTTGTTGTGAGTAAATAAAATGTACTAAGGACATTCTTTGCGTTGGAGTTAGCTCCTAAGTAAATAATATCTCTGGAAAGCAGTGCAATTTTTGGAGAAATGTGCTTGCAAAAGAAGTAGAAGGGAGACAAGGGAAGTGTAAAATTGAGATTAGTCTATGATAGTATTTCCTTTCTAGCATGAAACATGAGAAAATAAATTTAGGGTAAGTCCCAACAAATAGCTTACACTTAATTCAATCTAGGGACAATTTTCTGTATGGCTGCATTTCAAATATTGCATTTTATTCCCAGTAGTTTATTCCATTTATATAATTGTTTCAACTGTGTCAAAATAATGTTTTCTAACGGGTCTCACTGTTTCTCTTTTACCCATGGAAAAAAATGAGATATTATACATACTTAATAATTAATAACTGATTATTAATGTAGAAAATAGTTTGAGAGCAGCTGTCATGATACTCTAAAATCTACATTCCTTTCCCCCCCCTCATCTGCTACCAACTAAAAGACTGTTTTCTTGCCTTTATCTCTAGCCCTTTTTTGCTCACTCAGGACCTGTGCTTACATGCTCACTGAACATTTTCTCATATAATTTTAGTTTTTTGTCCTCTGCTTTGCGGTGGAATGAATTGGTCATCATTAATTATACAGCACCCATTAAGAACCTAACGATGGCACTAGCCAGTGTGAATAATTCTTCTCATTCCTGTAGTCCAGTTCAGGCTGGCCTAATCACAGAGAATCAACTTTTAAAAGCATAGGGAAGTGTGTGTAAGAAGCTTCATAGAAGTGCCTTAGACACTAACTCTACATACTTTCATGATTTCTATAATTTTCTGTGTACAGGAATGATGTTATTGGTAAAGATTACAACTTATTTTTGGAATGACCATGATTTAGTTTGCACATGAAAATGACAGCTCTGTGATATTGATCTGTATATATTTTATATTTTGGACATTACTCAATGCATAATAATTATCTAACTATTTTATAATTCCAGAAATGTGTTGCTTGCCAAAGCACCTGATGTCCTATTAAGAAACTATTTCACAATGGAATGGTATGCACACTGTCTTTATTTTCACTGTAGCTTATTTTATCTCATGGAGGGAAATTAACTATTTACAGATGAATTCTAATCATTTCAAGTCATTAGGTTATTGTATATCTTTTGAGAGAATTTCCTATAAAAAATAAAATAAGGCATTCAGAAACTACTAAGAAATATACATTAAAGCACATATCAATACAACTATATAAAAAGAAAGAAATCTTGGCTGGGTACAGGGACTCCCAGCTGCAATTCCAACACTTCGAGAGCCCAAAGCAGGATCATCACTTGAGCTCAAGAGTTTAAGACAAGCCTGGGCAACATAGAGATTTTGTATCTTAAAAAAAAATTAAAATTAAAAAATTAACCACACATGACAGTGCACACCTGCAGTCCCAACTACTCAGGAGGCTGTAGCAGGAGGATTGCTTGAGCCCAGGAGGTAGAGATTTCTTTGAATGGAAATCGTGCCTGTGCTCTCTGGCCTTGGCAAAAGAATGAAACCCTGTCTCAAAAACAGCAACAACCAAACAACAAAAAAAAGCAAGTAATTCTATTTTATCAAACTGGAAGAGTTCATTGCAGTATAATCAGGAAACTACTTTCTAAGTCACCAACACCTTCAAACATAGTATATTGGAGTCCTATAGCTATTTGGTTATTTTAAGTATCTTTTTAAATAAATTGCTTATATATATATATATATATATATATATAGCAAAACAGCAAACCCTACTCCGGTTTAATTCAACAACCTCACGTTCAGTTTCAAGTTTTTTAAGGCCTTGTGATATAGGAGAGGGGCAGGGAAGTGCTGGGAAGGGAAGGGCATGGTCGCTGGCTAGGGCTCCATCCCTGGGCCTGTGCCCACCGAACTAGGTGAGGACAGGCATTTCTGTGTTCCTGCCCAAACGTTGCATTTTCCAGGATCACTCTGGTCTGCCAAGCCATCATCCTTGTGCTAGGGAGGCCATCAATGGTGGAATGACTCAGAGCTTGGCTGGGGTGGTCAGAGGAGAGTCTGACTGTTGAGCGGCACAACCCGAGGAGGGGAAAACCACCTTACCACTCCATGTTGCCTCTGGCTCCCCCATCTGCTGATAGCTACTTCCACTCAATAAAACCTTGCACTCATTCTCCAAGCCCATGTGTGATCTGATTCTTCCAGTATACCAAGGCGAGAAACTCCAGAACACATACAGAAAGCCCTCTGTCCTTGCAATAAGGCAGCAAGTCTAATTGAGCTGACTAATCGAAACTGCTTATGGATGTTTAAACTAAAAGAGCACCCTGTACCACGCTCACTGGATCTTCAGGAGCTCTAAACATTCACCACTAGACACTGCCATGGGGTGGGAGCTCCACAACCTGCCCATCTGCATGCTCTCCCTGCGGGTTTGAGCAGAGGGGAACTGAAGAAGTGAGACACTCCCCCGTTGCATGTGTCCTGTGAGGGGTTAAGGGAATATTTCCTGTTCCATCTGGTTCCTGTTTACTCTTTGGTCGGAGATCTGAAGTCCAGCAGAGCTGCGTGTGGCTTTTTCTTGCACTTTGTTCCTGCTTATTTCATTCCTCCACTCTTCCTGTAGCTATCTCTCCAGAACACCAGTTTGGAGAAAATGAAATTAGAGAAAATCACACAAATTCAGAAATCACTGGTGTTGCTGTCGTCTGAACATAAGTACCATTCTATTTTATTTTATTTATTTTTTTAGGGTAAGCAGGGAATTGTTGTCTCTTTTTCTGTCCCACTCCTTCATATAATTGAACCCTACTATCACTTCTGTGTATTCCCTCCAGCTTTTTTCTTTTATCTTTCTTTACCATAGCAGTCATTCTCTGGGCAAAAGCTTGCCAAGATGACTTTTCATGTATGAATCTAAGTGATGTCCACACAAGGCCCAAAAACAGCATTATGATTCCTTGCCAAATTAAATGATAGAAATAAAACCTAACTTATCTCTGTCCTTCCTTCTTTTCCTGAAATCAAGAGTGAATACCTCATATTGCTAAAGTTTTTCTTTTTCCTTCAAAAGGCAAATATTTTAATTGTGATTACAGTTGATAGTCATAAAGAACATTTGGACTCCATGATCTATACGCCCCTTGATGTTCTAAGCCCGCTGCACAGTAAGATACCTGCATCCTCATAAACTTTTACTCTTATATTACTTAGGTACTTGGAGAACACTAAAGAAAAGAATCAAAATTTAAAGGAAATTCAGGGAACATGTAAAGGTGATTATCACTAAGTTGTGTTTGGAAAATAAACAAGATCAGTCAGGTTAAAAAATAAAAATAAAAATAAAAGAAACAAAGGAAGCTATATATCTTGACTTCTACTCTAAGAATTTCAGGTCATTCTTTATTGCATTTTCTTGATTGTCAAAATAACCATAATATCTACACAGGCTGCTGTTTTATAAGTGATAAGAAACTACCTTAAACCACGTTACTTTCTGGAAATTTGCTAGTGATGCTATTCTAAGTTTTTTAAATACACAAATTGCCTGTATATTAAATACAAATTTTGCATTATCAGTAGCAATTATATTGAAGGACAGTAACATTCAGTTCAATTGGTAACTCTTCTACTTGGAGCTTTATAATAGTAGATTTAACTATTTTCTTTTCCTTTAAGAGCATAGAAAAGAGAGTTAATAATTCAGTTTTAACTACAAATAAACAAATAACTCACACATGTTTTTTAAAAAATAAGGTCCTAAAACATGTTCAGAAAATTTTATTTCATCTTTTAAGTGATCCATGAGGTAATAATTACTAGAATACAAAGCTATGTTTTGTATCAATCAATCTGGCAGATACATTTAACATTAATCTAGTGTTCACTTGGTTATACAGAAGGATTTTCTTCATAAAATGTGTGAACCAATATTAGAAGTTTTAGACATTTAGACTAAAAAATAATTTGGCCACCCTGTAGTATAAATCATTCATGTACTGTTGTGTATAATAAACATATACTTATTGTTAAAATATGCCCTCTGAATGAAGGGACCCCGCCCCCCAAAACAGGCTTTGTGTGAGCAACATGGCCATTTATTCACCCAGGGGCAGGAGGGCTGAGTCTAAAAAGGGAGTCAGTGGAGGGCAGCGGGATAGGAGTTGGTTTTATAGGTTTGTGGTAGGTGGTGGAAAGTTATAGATGTTGCAGTTTAGTGCTTTTTTTTTTTTTTTTTTTTTTTTCCCCCGCAAGCTGGGAGAGGGGGTGATAGGTTTGCAAACTGGAAGGGGGTCGTAGGACCTGGAGTCAGGAGGTTGATCAAGGTCAGTTACAAAGTCCAGTGGCCTTATCAATCAGGGCAGGAATAAGAAACAATCGAGAATGTATCAGGTTAGGTAGGCACTGCAGAGGTTGATCACTTCTTCCTCTTTTCATGGTCTTCCAGTTACTTCAGATATTCCAGGAACTCATCTGAAGTGTCCTTGCAGGTCACAGAGGTTAACATGGCATCCATAGTGCCGTCGTTCAACCTAAAAGACCTTACACTTATAATGCCATATTACTATAATATCAGGTCATCATTACCCACATGGAGTAATGATGAGCGTTTGATAACAGCCTGAATTCTGAGCATTTGATAACAGTCAAAATTTCCTAGAAAAAAAAAAAAAAACATTAAAAGCAAAAAGATTGTCTTACACATCAGATTTTAATGTATGTTTTCAATTTTGGTGAGGACTTATGAATTTAAAATAGTTTTAAGAGATCAAAAAGAAAAAAAAAAACAAAACAGTAATTTGAAGTCCTAAGTGATGACAACATAATTGCTTATTTCATAACAAATTGCTATGAAAATTGACTTAAATTTCTTTCTTTGCAAAATGACATATAAATCTGTTGGAGTGTTTTTAATTCTAGATACACAGATAGTTTTTTGTTTGTTCTGTATTTTGTCTTTAAACAAGATAAATGCCTATATCATAAAAACAGACACATATTGTGAGCTTTTACTTTTATCTATAATAAATAATTTTTAAAATCTTACAATAATATAAAAGGTGACCATAAATAAGTATAGTCTGAATATACATTGTAAGGGTTATGGCCTAGCTTAAAATGAAGAAACTGAGGCCAGTATAAGAAAATTAAATGCCATGTTTATTCAACTCCCGGGTGAGGTTCCATGGTCCTGGGGAAAGGGGCCAGAGAAGTCACCCCGACTTCCTGGGGCATGGGGTTTTTATGGCTATGAGGAACGAGCAACAGCTGGGTTCTCTGATTGGCTCCAGCGGAGCAGGATTGAGATGGGGCGGGCCGCTATTGGTTGGTTGGCGGGTTGTTGGGCGGGTTTTCCTGTGCGAGAGATGGCCAGGGTTGCATTAACTGGAGCCTTCCAGGGGAGCCATGCGGCAGAGCTAGGTGCCGAGTGCAGAGCCTGGTGTCGGGTGCAGAGGTGGGTGTGTCTGGCCTTCCGTGAGGCAACTGGCTTTACATGCATGAATATACAGGTATGTGTTCATACATGGTAGTGCATGCTGTGTGTGTGTGTGTGTGTGTGTGGGTGGGTGGGTGGGTGGGTATGTATGTAGGTATAGATAGATAAAATAGATATTTTCTGGTAGGTATTCTAAAATATTTATTGTAAAGCAGTGAAATTTTGTTATTTCTTGTCCAGGAATATTTACTTTTGTATGAATGTTTTCATGTTATTAGATGATTGATAAATCATAATGGGTATCTATTTTGAATAAGAAATTCATTGCATTTAAACATGAGATGATAACTTAGATACCAGGTAGAATGTTGTATTAGTCAGGGTTCTCTAGAGGGACAGAACTAATGGAATATATATATATATGTGTGTGTGTGTGTGTGTGTGTGTGTGTGTGTGTGTAAATATATATATATGAGTTTAGTAAGTATTAACTCACATTATCACAAGGTCCCACAATAGGCCATCTGCAGACTGAGGAGCAAAGAGAGCCAGTCTAAGTCCTAAAACTGAAGAACTTCGAGTACAGTGTTTGATGGCAGGAAGCATCCGGCATGGGAGAAAGATGTAGGACAGGAGGCTAGGGCAGTTTCTCTTTCACATTTTTCTGCCTGCTTTTTTTGTCTAGTTGAGCTAGCAGCTAATTAGATCGTGCTGACCCAGATTAAGGGTGGGTCTGCCTTCCTAAACACCCTGACTCAAATGTTAATCTCCTTTGGCAACACCCTCACAGACACACCCAGGATCAGTACTTTGTATCTTACAAATTGACACTTAGTATTAATCATCACAAATCCACCCCTTGTCAACTTGAACCCATAGGCATCTCCTGAGATCATACATAATCTCCAAATAAAGACAACAATAAGGTCATAATTATGTGTAACATAATACAACTATCCTTTGTACAACAGAAAACACACCTTATGGTCAAAAGTATTAAGCATAATGTCACTAAACTTCTAGCCTCTCATGAGCGATTAATTAAGAGTATAATTGCATTTATTTTGCATAGCTCTCTAAACAGTTCATGCCAAGGACTATGAACGTTCTCTATACTATTAGCAATAGAGTCCTTAGCATTTTTGAGTCTAATAATATTAAGCAGCCGACTCCAGAAACCCCAAAACCAATGATAACCCTATCCTTAGTATTCTGTTTCTCTAGGACCACTCCTGGTACCAAAATCTGTATTAGTCAAGGTTCTCTAAAGGGATAGAACTAATGGAATTTATATGTGTTTGTGTATACATATGTAAAGGGGAATTTATTAAGTATTAAGTCACGTGATCACAAGGTCCCACAAGAGGCCATCTGCAGGCTGAGGAGCCAGGAGAGTCAGTCTGAGTTCCAAAACTGAAAAACTTGAAGTACGATGTTCAAGGGCAGGAAACATCCAGCACAGGAGAAAGAAACAGGCTGTGAGGCTAGGCCAGTCTCTCCTTGTTTTTCTGCCTGCTTTTTATTCTAGCCAAGGCAGCAGCTGATTAGATTATTCTCACACAGATTAAGGGTGGGTCTGCCTTTCCCAGCCCACTGACTCAAATGTTAATCTCTTTTGGCAACACCCTCACAGACACACCCAGGATCAGCAATTTATGTCCTTTAATTCAATCAAGCTAACACTCAGCATTAACATTATAGATGTTAAGTTTGTGGAAAAATGATGTGAAGAGTAGCGATTGACAATTTTATTCTGCAAAGGAGATTAAAACTTGGTGTATGAAACAATTTATTTATACTTCATTGATGCTTTTTATTGAATTTGGTTCATTTTCCTCTGTATTATCTTATTATTTCACTTGTTTGACATTTCTATTTGTCGATAACTATAGAAAATGTGAGTCATTAAACATATTTAATAAAGCATTTTCAGGTATAGAGTTGAAATGAGACTGTGTTCCTTTTTCAGCTTTCTTACAATAAATTATCTTCGCATCTTAATTCTTTTGGATATCAATAGTGTATGCATTATTTCAACTCTACTTTGCACAATAATATATCTGATATATAAATGATCCTAAAATTTATGGCAAGAAATAGTAGAGTTCATTTTACTCAAGAAAGCCACAGCATTTCAATTTAAATGTGCCTAATTGAATCTTAATGTAACTGTGCTTTAATTTAATTTCTGTTTTAGACTATCTTCAATCAAAAGCCAATTGAAACTGTACTTGGGAAGAATTTTTGTTGTGAGTCATTTTATATAAATATTTGAGACATCACATCATTTTTCCCGAATAATTCATTGATTTATATTAGTAAATATAAATTGGATATAAAATTGAAATATGAACTTTCATTATGCAGTAAAGTTATAAAGCTATTTACTTAAAATTATTGACTAGCAGTACATTAAGAATGCATTAGATAACATTTAGGAAAATCATTTTTAAAGTAATTGTATCTCAATTCATGTATGCCTATTATTTATAAATTTTTAAATATTACACATCATAAATAAACATGTCATTTAAAATATAAATTATTCATACTGATGAAATGGCAACATTGGCAAAATAATACACCATGCTCCTAATGAAGTGATCCAGTAAAATTAGACCCTTTGTTGTCCAGAAGTAGTGGGCATAGCATACAAAATTCTCCAAACACGTCTGTGCAATTTTCTTTCTTTTATTCTTTTTTAAAAAATCCTCATTAACATTTTTTGACTTGAGTCTTTCCCTTGTTCTCTTGTTTCAGCATGTAAACTATTTGGAAAATTAAAAAAAAATTATGCTTGTAATATTACTTTAAATCATTTTTGACTCTTTATTAGAGCAATTAGTCACTAAATCTTGACTTACCATTAATAGCAATTTTTTATCTATGTCAATTTTTATTGATATTGCCAACATGATGGCTGGAAATCTTTTAATCAGAAAGTAATTGCATTATTGCAATAGATAGGTAACTCTAGTCACTTGCTTTCCATGTCTACAAATTAAATAGATTTATAATTTGTTTAAAAGAAAAAGTTCAAGCCTTTTAACATGACATTCAAGGCATCAGAAATACACTGTTCAAGCCAAGTGCGGTGGCTCATGCCTGTAACCCCAGAACTTTGGGAGGCCAAGATGGGTGGATCACTTGAGATGAGGAGTTTGAGACCAGCCTGGCCAACATGGTAAAACCTCATCTCTAGGAAAAATATAAAAAATTAGCTGGGCATGTTGGCAGATGCCTGTAATCCCAGCTACTTGGGAGGCTGAGGCAGGAAACCCTTGAACCTGGGAGACTGAGGTTGCAGTGAGCCGAAAGTGTGCCATTGCACTCCAGCCTGGACAACAAGAGTAAAATTCCATCTCCAAAAAGAAATATGTACAAATTATTGTTATTCTTCTTCATAAGTGCTCTAGTATTCTGCAAGTTTCATTGTACCAAGTGCAGGTCAGTCTCATTTCCACTAGTCTGCTTACTATTTTCTCCTTTGCAAAAACTCAGACAAGTTGTGTGTGTGTGTGTGTGTGTGTGTGTGTGTGTGTGTGTGTGTGTAGTATTCATCTATCTAGAGCTTCTACCTACATTTTTATTATAATCAAAATACTATCCTAAAGCATCAAGGATTCCTGTCTATAGCCCTTTTTCTGCAGCTAATTAGTTTATGAATGTTCCTAACATCCCTGACAATTTCATTCTTCTCTCCACTCTCTAGATATTATCTTTACTTATATTTCTTAACATCTTCCTCCACTAATTTTTCTCTTGTAACTTTTGTATACTCAGTGTTGCTATTCTTTTGTACTATATCTCTTAAACAATAAATATGGTCCAGTCAATGACATACTTAAAATAACAACAGTAATAAGGAAAACAATAAAACAATAACATTTCTAAAAGTTCATATTGTCCATGGTCCTACATCTCTCTGTGCTTATGCAGCCACAGTCTCAAAAAATATGTATGCTATCTGCCTCTACTTTATGCATCAGATATTTTTTAAACAACTGTCATTTAGTTTTGTACCTAAAAACTAAACCTAAGCTAAGTGTTAAGTGTAAAAGACAACAGCAAAACATACCTTTTAAATATTCATTTTACTGGAACTTTATTCATCATTTGACATTTTTGCAGATTTCCATTTTGAAACCCTTTCGTTTAAATTTGTTAACTGCAGTCTTCTTTTTGGTTTCTTTTTAATGACTTTAGATTCCCTTAATAATTTTCATCCTTCTTCTGCCATATAGAATCCATGGTCTTACATAGAACAACATCAACACCCCAACTATTTCACTCTAAATGTTCTAGATAAGTGGCCTTTTCTAGACTTCAGATTTCACTGGCTAATTACACGCCTTTCATAAAAATCTTAATTGCTCGTTTAATTTTATTCTGATTTGAATCATATTTTCCTATTTAGATTTTTTTTTTGAGTTTGCTTTTAACTCATAATGTTCAGAGTCTGAATTTACTAACTTCCCTGTCAAACTTGTCCCCTATGTATTCCTAATATGACCATCATAGTATATATTTTAACATAAAAGTTTTAAACATAGACTTTATTAGCTTTTCTGCATGCATCTGAAGGGTCCCATTTTTCTCTAGAGCCTTCTACTGTTTCCAATCCTATTATTTCTGCCTAAACTCATGAAATTATCATTTCTCATCTTTTACTATAGCCTCCTAGTTTTTCAAACTCAATCCTAACTCTTGTCTGAAGTAAGTATCCATATCTTTCACTCTACTCAGAATGATTTCTACTGGTTTCCTATGAGTTTGCAATAAAGCTGACATTTCTATGTCACACATGCCCCTTCTTGGTTTGTATTATTTCTACCTATCCCAACCCAATCTCTATGATTTTCCACACTCACCGTTCATACTTGGTTGTAGAAATAGTTGTTACCTACCTGACTGAATTTGCTCATGATTGACTTGCCCTCTTTTCTCCTTGATCTAATAAATACACTCATCCTTTAAAAGTCAATTCAAATGCCAACCTCCATAGGGAGCTTCCACTGCACTTTCAAGCAAAAGAGTCTTTTTCCTATATTCCCAAGAAACCTCATTTGTCGCTATTAGAGCAATTTTAGGTGACATTTATCGAAAAATTTCTCTGGAGCTGAAATTAGGCCCCAAGGAAAGGTCAAATAACTAGTAACTTTTGGGACGGTTTTCACTTTGGATCCCTGAACAAAACACCATTCTCACCCCACAGACACACACAAATACAAGCACCACTAAGGAATTCTGATGCTTACTTACTGCATTTGCTAGAAATCCTTCACTTGTCTGGACTTTAATGATCTGAAATATTGGAACTGGATTATAATCATCCTTGTTCTATCAGCACCTAGCACAGTTACTAAAACATAAGGGAAGAATATTAAATGTTTTATCATTGATTGAAGAATGCATAAATGGATGAATGCATATGTTTAAGGTATTTGCTAAACTAGTACTATTTTGAATGACTAATATATTGATATTCACTGAATGAATTAGTATACTAATAAGCAAATGATCCAGTGAAGGGAATGAAATCAATAAGAGAATGTACTTTTATGTCTTTCTCATTTGACTTTTTGCAGTATTTATAATCTGTCGTCACTGAGTCCTGGGTAAGGCCTTGTATGGGCATTTAAGTACTGTACATGGGTAAATTTTTCTGTCTAACTAGATTATAGTCTGATGAAGGCAGAAATAGTGGCTTATGCAATTCTGTCCACAATGCTTAGAAAACGGTTACATATATCAATACCTATTGAGTGACTGACATACAATCAAATACCTGTTATTTATTAGTTTTAATTAAATTTATGTAATTAATTCTAAGTTATAAAAATAACTGAAAAATCTATAGCATTTCATGTTTTTTTTTTTTTTTTTTTTTTTTTTTTTTTTTTTTTTTTTTTTTTGTGGACGGGGGTGAGGTAAATTGTCATTACAGTAAATTATATCCAAACAAGAATCAAGAGAAGGACAAAGCATAATTTGTTTTCTTACTGTATTGTTGACATTTGTTCTGTCATTGGTCTATACTGTTTTGCTTTATTTTCTTTCTGCAGGAAGAAATACACTAGTGCAATTTATTAAAGCAGTCAAATAGTCTTAATATGCCCTCAGTACATTTGATGTATCATACATGGGTGACGCTTTAAATAGCACCAGAGAGTTAATCAGATGTTTCAGATTTATAAAGGGAAAAATTAAGAAGATAATGAACTGATAAATCAGTAATAGACCTCTTATGAAGACTAAGACATTTGACTCTCTTCATTAAGATTTGTGTCTCCTTAAAAGAAAATTATTTCTTAAAGCAGAATCATCAGATATTTGATGTGATCTGTTTCCCCAAACAACATTTAAATGACAAATAAGCGGGTATAGAAGCTACAAAAAAATAGAAAACTAAAATATTTATTCTTCATCTTATTAGACATTGTGCAAAAAGTAAACAAAAATATGTTATTGATTACTGTCTTTATAATTTCCATGTGAGCATACATATGTTTAAATCATTAAAAGTTAAAAGAAACACTGTGTTCTCTAAAACCACAGTATATAACTTATCAAAATAACGTGACTCTTTCTTTTATTAAAAATAAATAAAAAGAAACCAAGATTTAATCTACACACATGCTGAAGTAATTTCAATTATATTCTTACGTTTAATTATGCTAAAATCAGCACATCTTATAAATTGCTATCTTGATATACTGACATTTCTTAAAAAATAGCAAAAAGTTCCCAGCACTTTGGGAGGCCGAGGCGGGTGGATCACGAGGTCAAGAGATCGAGACCATCCTGGTCAACAAGGTGAAACCCCGTCTCTACTAAAAATACAAAAAGTTAGCTGGGCATGGTGGTGCGTGCCTGTAATCCCAGCTACTTAGGAGGCTGAGGCAGGAGAATTGCCTGAGCCCAGGAGGCGGAGGTTGCGGTGAGCCGAGATTGCGCCATTGCACTCCAGCCTGGGTAACAAGAGCGAAACTCCGTCTCAAAAAAAAAAAAAAAAAAAATAGCAAAAAGTAAAGAGGATAATTTTATGTAGTTTTTAACTTGATTACAAAGAAATACCTAAAAGATAAGAATAAATTGCATTCTGAGTAGTCAAGAAAGATAATTTATGTCCTAGGATTTCAGAAAATGTATTTTAAAAGTGATTGACAAGCATTGATTGCAAATGTTCATGTTAGCATGACTTAAAGAAAAAAGAAATTTTGATATGTATTAATAGTAATCTGAAAAGCAAATGATATTCAGTAAGAAAACATAAAACATGTAAAAATATAAACTTACACAAATAAACTTGAAATTGATTGAATATTTTAAAGGACATATAACTAACAAAATTATTCAGTTATATACTTATTAATGCTAGTATTAACAAGTTATAAACCTAGTTGCCACAAGAGATAAAACCTTTCAATGGTTTTAAACAATGGAAAAATGTTAAGAACAAGAAAAATTATTCTTCACTTTGTCCAAAGTAAATATATGAAGGCAAGAGATGAACTGTTACTTGGGAAAATGTTATAACACTGACTAACCAGTAGGTTGAGCTACTTCTATTATTATAAGCTTATAAGTTCCATGAAAAAGAGTAGACAGGCAACCTTTTGTGAGTCAATTTCTTAATGATGCCCTGGGTATTACAGTTAGCATCTTAATTTAAAACTATCTGCTTTTGATTAAGTTTAACACAGACTTTTTTTTTTTTCTACCTCTTTCTTTGTACTCTTATTGCTGTAAAAATTTCATATTTATACAATCAAAGGCCATTAAGACATTACAATTATTTATTTAAGGTCTTCCTTAATCACATAAGAGTAGGAAAGTGTTGCAAATTGAATATATTTATTTAGTTTTCTTATTTGCTGATGTAATTACATTTACCTGTGTTCTTTATTTATATACACAGCAATAAGTTACTGTCTAGTGTCTTTCATTCAACCTGAGAAATTCACTTCGTATTTCTTGTGGGGTTGGAATAAATATTGGGTAGTAATAAATATTCTGTTTCTGCTTTGGTTAAAATTGTCCTACTTCTTCATTGCTGAAGGGCAATTTTACCTAATATAAAATTTCAGGTTGTCAGTAATTTTTATTTTTTATTTATTTTTTATTTTATTTATTTTTATTTTTTGAGACAGAATTTTGCTTTTGTTACCCAAACTGGAGTGCAATGGCGCGATCTCAGCTCACCGCAACCTCCGCCTCCTGGGTTCAGGCAATTCTCCTGCCTCAGCCCTCCGAGTAGCTGCGATTACAGGCACGTGCCACCATCCCCAGCTAATTTTTTGTATTTCTAGTAGAGACGGGGTTTCACCATGTTGACCAGGATGGTCTTGATCTCTTGACCTCGTGATCCACCCGCCTCGGCCTCCCAAAGTGCTGGGATTACAGGCTTGAGCCACCGCGCCCGGCTATTTTTTTTATATATTTAATATGATGCCATATTGTCTCATAAAATGTGACTGTTAATCCTTGAGAAGACCTTGTGTTTGATGAGTCTTTTTTCTCAGACTATTTTCAATATCCCCTCTGCTACTGGTTTTCAAAAGTTTGACTGTAGTGGGTCTAGATGTGGATCTCTTTATCTTACTTGCAGATCACTGAGATTCTTGGATATGTGGATTAATGGGGTTTTTAACATCAAATTTGGAAACTTTTCAGTCATTATTACTTAAATGTATTTTCTGCCCTGTTCTGTCTTTCCCATCCAACTATCTGTTGCTATGCTTGTTAGCGTCCTACAAGTCTCTAAGGCTGTTTATTTTTCTTCATTCTTTTTGCTGTTGCTGTTGTTCCTCAGATTGAATAGCCTTTATTTACTTATCTATAAATTCACTTATCCCATCTTCTGCCAGAATAAATATGTTGTTGAGACCCTATAGTAAATTTTTAAATTTAATTATTTTATTTTCTAACTGAAATTACTATAGTGTCTCATGTCTTATAACTTTTTTTCTTTACTGATATTGAGAAGATTCAATGAGATATTAATGCTTGACTGCCATTTAATTATTTAGGCATGTTGCCTATAGTTTTTGGAACATATTTTTAATAGCTGATTTGTAATATTTGTTTGGACTGGGTGCTGTGGCTCAAACCTGTAATCCCAGCACTTTGGGAAGCTGAGATGGGTAGATCGCTTGTGGTCAAGAGTTTGAGACTAGCCTGGCTAACATTGTGAAACCCCATCTCTACTAAAAATACAAAAATTGGCCAGGCATGGTGGTGCTTGCCAGTAGTCCCAGCTATTCAGGAGACTGAGCGAGAAGAATCACTTGAACCAGTAGCTGGAGGTTGCAGTGACCTGAGATTGCACCACCAGACCCCAGTCTGAGTGACAGAGCAAGACTTCATCTCAAAAAAAAAAAAAAAAAAATTTTTTTTGGTAAATTTATCATCTAGCCATCTCGGGGTTATTTTCTATTGGCATTTTTTTTTCTATGAGCTACATTTTCCTGATTCATTACACATATCACACTATTTTGTTGAAAACTGGACATTGGCCAGGTGCAGTGGTTCACACATGTAACCCTAGTACTTTAGGAAGCTCAGGCAGGAGGATTGCTTGAACTCAGGAATTCAAGACCAGCCTGGACAACATAACGAGATCTCATCTCTATAAAGATAAATAAAATTAGCTGATCTAGGTGATGTGCATCTGTAGTTACAGCTATTCTGGTGGTTGATGTAGGTGGATCACTTAAGCAGAACATGTGAATGATGATCATGTCACTACACTCCAACCTGAGTAACAGAGTGAGACCTTGTCTCTCTCTCTCTCTCTCTCTCTCTCTCCCTCTCTCTCTCTCTCTCACACACACACACACACACACACACACACGAATAAATAAAAGAAAAAGGAAAGGAAAACTGAATATTATAAATAATACAATGTGGGAACTGTGGAAATCATTCTTATTACACAGATTTGTTGTTTCTGTGCTTTTTATTGTAGTTTTTGCTGCTACTACAATTTGTTTAGTGATTATCTTTTTTTCATTTTTCTTTTTAATTTAAGTTCTGGTATACCTATGCAGAACGTGAAGGTTTGTTACATAGATGTACATGTACCATGGTGGTTTGCTGCACGTATTGACCTGGACTCTAAGTTCCCTCCCCTCACTCCCCACCCCATGACAGCCCCCAGTGTGTGATGTTCTCCTCCCTGTGTCTATGTCTTCTTACTGTTCATCTCCCACTTATGAGCGAGAAAATGAGGTGTTTGGTGTCCTGTTCCTGTGTTCATTTGCCAAGTATGATAGCTTCATCTGTGTCCCTATAAAGAACATGATCTCATTCCTTCTTATGGCTGCACAGTATTCTATGGTGTATATGTACCACAGTTTCTTCATCTAGTCTATCATTGATGGGCATTTGGGTTAGTTCCATGACTTAACTATGGTAAATGGTGCTGCAATAAACATATGTATGCATGTGTGTTTATGGCAGAATAATTGGATATAGACCCAATAATAGGATTGCTGAGTCAAATGGTATTTCTGGTTCTAGATCCTTGAGGAATTGCCACCACAATGGTTGAACTAATTTCCATTTCCACCAATAGTGTAAAAGCAGCCCTATTTCTCTACAGCCTTGACAGCATTCATTGTTCCTTGACTTTTTAGTAATCGTCATTCTGATTGCCATGAGACAGTACCTTAATGTGCTTTTTATTTGCATTTCTCTAATGATCAGTGATGTTGAGCTTTGTTTCATATGTTTGTTACCCACATAAATGTCTTCTTTTGAGAAGTGTCTGTTCGTGTCCTTATCCACTTTATGATTTTTTCCTTGTAAATTTGTTTAAGTTTCTTGTAAATTCTGAAGATTAGACCTTTGTCAAATAAATAGAATGAAAACATTTTCTCCCGTTCTGTAGTTTTCCTGTTCACTCTGATGATAATTTCTTTTGCTGTGCAAAACCGCTTTTTGTTTAATTAGATCTCATTTGTCATTTTTGTCTTTTGTTGCAATTGCTTTGGCGTTTTAGTAATGAAGTATTTGCTGTGCCTGTGTCCTGAATGGTATTGCCTAGGTTTTCTTCTAGGGTTTTTATGATTCTAGGTTTTACATTTAGGTCTTTAATACATCTTAAGTTAATTTTTGTATAAGCTGTAAGGAAAAGGTCCAGGTTTAGTTTTCTGCATGTGGCTAGCCAGTTTTTCCACTCTGATTTATTGAATAGGAGATCCTTTCCCCATTGCTTGTTTTTGTCAGGTTTGTCAAAGATCAGATGGTTGTAGATGTGCGGTATTATTTCTGAAGTCTCTGTTCTGTTCCATTGGTCTACATATCTGTTTTGGTATAAGTATCATGCTCACTAACTCATTTTATGAGCAAACGAGGAAGAGACACAATAGTAAAAGAAAACTTCGGACAAATATCTTTTGACAAACACTCACGCAAAAATCTTCCATAAAATACTGGCAACCCATATCCAGCAACATATCAAAAGCTTATTCACCACAATCAAGGAAGCTTCATCCTTGGGATGCAAGGCTGGTTCAAGTTAATAAAGTAATCCATCACATAAACAGAAGCAAAGACAAAAACCACATTGTTATCTCAATAAATGCAGAAAAAGCCTTTGATAAAATTCAACATTTCTTCATGTTAAAAACTGTCAATAAAATAAATATTGATGGAACATACCTCAAATTAATAAGAACCATTTATGACAAATACACAACCAATATCATGGTGAATGAGCAAAAGCTGGAAACATTCTCTCTGAAAACTGGCACAAGACAAGGATGTCCTTTCTCACCACTCCTATTCAACATAATTTTGGAAGTTCTGGCCATGGCAATCAGGCAAGAGAAAGAAATTAAAAGTATTCAAACAAGAAGAGAGGATGTGTATAATATATATATATATATGTATATATATATATATATACATATATATATATATATATAATACACATATCTGTTTTGCATGGTATTTCTAAAATAACCTCCGAAATATACAAGAAAGTTATTTATAGAAGTGAGCAGTTGTATGCACCCTAAACTACTTTATAAAATAGTACTCTATATTTATATTTAATTTTAAATTAATTTATTTATAACAACTTTCTCCTAATTCATACCAAGACAAGAAAAAAAGGCATGAAGAAGAACCACTATGTTTTATGTTACATTGGTTTATCCCCTTCAAAAAATTGTATAATATTATGTTGTATTAAAATGGCATATTACATGCATCCTTCTCTGAATGTCATTTCAAACTTATTGAATAAGAACAATTTCTTAAAAAAAAAAAAGAAACTATAAAATGTGATGACAAAAGTAACAATTTATAATGCACATCTTGAATTATTTGGTGTATCTAAGCCAGACCAAGTTATAAGATAAAGATTTTTTAAGTGGTTCTGAACTTCCTCCACTGAGTAATTTAAGATTCTAGTAGAAGATGAGTATAGATGATACATTCCTACATTATGGTTATGCATTACTGAAATAATCTGGTGCTTTTAAGGATCTTAGAGCAGCCCATGACTGTGGAAATCAGAGATTCCTCAGCCCTTTTTTATTCTCTTTATCTGATGTCCCATCCCTGTACTTATTCTCAAATTTAAATTTATTCACTCAAATTTAAATTGTGTTCACTAGTGACATATAATTTATATTTGATATCTTTCTAGGTCATATAAAATAATAACTGAAATGCAGTAATTTATTTGTATCTAGGGTACAATTGATAAATATTATTAGCCTTGTTACTGTACAACATAAAAAAGATCAATAGTTCTAGTAAAGTTGCCCAGTTACCTGGAAAACCCCATAAAAACATAATTATAACCACTATAAATGAATCACTTTATAACCAAAACTCAACCAGACCAATGTGCATATGCATAGGAATTAGAAATATCTTGGATTAATAAGGGTGAGCATTTAAAATGAATATTCAACCACATGATCAGGTAACACAAGTTAAGTTAGTTCTATTATTATTCTTGACAAATGAATATGTGGATATTTGTTTCTCTTGAACTATCAAAATGTGAACATTGATTAGAAGTATGTTTACTCTGAAGAAAAATAAATATGCTGGTATCAATGACTTACTCTGATATTCAGCTCTTCCTTAATTTCCCATTTTTTAAAAAAATATCCTCTTTTAATTGCAATCTTATAGTTAATAATCATAAATTGAGCTTATTGTTTATCAGCACAAATTAAAAATAGTAATTAATCCAGGATGAACACAGAGCTATTTCCTAATAATCTAGGGGACATATTGTTGAATTCTGACAACTAGAAAAATCACCATTAAACTATTTCTATGTCACATAATTTTTGCTTTAAGGGAAAAAACGACTTTTTTAATTACACCTGTAGTTTCATTAGTCTTTGCTCATCATGACAGATTAACTTCCAAGTAAATTGCAGAACAGTTCTCTGGGTGGACTAGAACTGACCCAGTTCTCCTCCCACCTGTTTTGCTTATAGTTCTGAAGAATAACTATGGAATATGCTGGGAATGCAATATGCTAAAAAATCTTTGAAAATGAGGAGGAACTAGTTGGAACAGCCCAGGCTTTTTTCCATCCACCTTCACACCCCTCCTGTGGCCTAGAACATTATCCTTCAATGCTTTCTGCCAGTATTTCATAAAACTTCAAGGGGTACTTCATCTGTGGTGCATGTAGGGTGCACATAGATTAGACCTGTAGCTCCATGGGCAGCTTTTTTGAGCATGGGGGCGGAGGGTCATAGTGAATCCTAAGCTTCCATTGTCCCTTGCTGCCTGGCCGTGAGTAATAAACCTGCTTCATGTAACTATTTAACTGGACTTAGACAAGTTGGTAACCAGCACATGGTGAAATTGCTTCACATGTATCATGCAGTGGGATTTTAAACCTACAATATGAGGAAGACTTTTACAATTTAGACTGTAAGAGGTTCATGCCTCCACCACATATAGGTATCACCATATGTGGATTTGGATGTTGATGAAAAAAGTTTTTTTCATAAAAATGCTATCTAACAGTAGAAATAAAGCCACTTAATTTTCCAGATAGGATAGAGTCACAGTTTTTTTGTAGGCTTATTATTCATTGTGTTTTAAAGCCAGAGTTCCCAATCACAGTTTACTTAGCACAGAAAGTTCATCAATTTTTAAGTAATTAATAGTTTTACTTCACTTGATGTTCTCTCCCTTTGCTGTACGTACTCATTATTATGGTTGTCAATTATCTTCTTAAAGGATGATTTTAATAAAGGTAGCTCTGCTATTAGCAAATTGCTCAGAAGCTGCTAATAGCTCTCCAGAGAGCACTTGTCTCACCCTATATCTCCCACCTTATCAAAAGGTCACATTAATTATATCACCCTTACTGAGAAAAAATCAACATGTCAGTCAGACGGGTTCAGAGTTGTGCTGCACGTAGAACATGAAGATTAAATCAGGTTTATTCAGTGTCCCAAAGTAGTCCGTTTACATTTAGCTCTTGTAAATGCAATTAGCACAAAGAAAACAATAAATCACACTTAGATTCATGTTTACTTTTTGGCAAAAGGCTAATTTCTATTCTTTTATGTTTATAGTAACCAGTAAAATATTATGAGTCATCAGATGTTTGTTAAAAATAGTTTTAAAAATCTTTGTTCAATGGCTCCAGAAGTGTAAGGGTTTCATTGTAGCTGCAGAGATCTTTTGTTTATCATTTCAAGTTTTTAATAATTATGAACATAAATTGATTTCTGATAACCTTCTCTCACTCTTAGATGCTCCACATTCTTGGGATCACAGTTTAAGAACTAATTATGAGAAAAGCTAGGACAGAGTCCAGGGAAACTCTAGGAATTTGAATATTTCTAATTAATATTAATATATATTACATGCATAAGTAAATATTTTCAATTCACTTTATTTTCAAGTGAGTTCTATGTGCCTGGAAGCCAATTTTCCTATTTAACATTCTTCTGCCATTAATAAATTATCTTTCACACAAGAAACAATTATCCATTTGTTCATTTTATACAGTCTTTAAATATTTATTAGCTATTTAAATTGAGAATAATACCACAATTTACAGTGATTTTTGCATTACTTTGGACAAATTATTGACTGTGTATATAAGTTATGGTCCCAGCAAAAGAGATGGCACACATATTTTAGGATAATTTAAGGATTTTTTAAAAAATTATTGTTTATACAATTAGAAGTAGATGTAGGAAAATAATAAAAGATAATACAGTGGTAATAGCTTTGGGGTATCTAAGCCCCTAATGATGACAGGGGTTGAATAGGACAAAAAGTTTCTTTGGAATGGAAAGTAGAGTCAGTAGAAAGTCTCCCTTAAGAGGACCTGTGACTATGAGCTGGAACATGGCCAGTCCCAGTAGCTGGGCCTGGAGACAGTCAAGGAGTAAACACCCTCCTTCCACTCTCCTCTTTCCTACTCATGTTGGATTCCTTTGTGGCAACACTGCTCAGAAGCAAAAGTCAAGGGAGACCATTGATATAATACATATAGATCAGCTTCCTGGAGTAGATAATAGAGGAGAGAATGGTCAAGAATTAATCTGAAGAGTTAAAATGAAGATGGTGATTTTAGACACTGAATGTATCAATTTCTGATTGTCAGCTGGGATGAAATCGGGGATAGAACTGGGAAAATCTGATATGTGCAATGTATTGAAATAGGCAAAGTTACTTGCATTCTTCAAAAAAAAGGAGTGGAAAATAAGAAAGCTACAATTTAAGAAGGAGTCTTAGACTCACAAAACGATTGATATGTTTGGGAGAGAAGCAGTTTGGAAGCTCTGAGTAAACAAGAGTGAAAAGTAATATCAAGCCCACAAACTTGGAATCAGGGCTACTAAGGCAAACCCCTCTCAAGAGCAACAGTCCTATGCTATACTACTGGGGAAACTTGTCAAATTACTAAACATCTCAGAATGTATTTTTGTTTCCTGATGTGTACATCAGGTATACATAAGATGAAAATGAGAATTCTGAACTTAAAGTCCAATTATAACAGCTAATTTTGATACATATATATTGAATTTTAAGCTTATATTTCTTGTCTGTACACTGGTCTAGACTGTGGCCTTCAAATATCCATTACAAATGTAAAAATTAAAATTATTATTTATTTCAAAATCTAATAATTACAGGGCATAACTACTCTAATTTTTACTTCATTGTAATTAACAATTATATCCAAGATTAAAAGATTTAGAATTAATTTCTGATATATTAGAGAATCTTCTCTGTATGATATCTCGAACACAATTTTAACTGTGTTTTTATTCATAGTAAAATACCGTAATAATGTCTTTATCACTCCAATGAGCCATTCAACTTAAAGTACTCATTTCTCCCTTAGCCACATGGAAACCACCACTGCCCTTTTATTACTCAAATGCAGCCTTCCCGCAGGAGCAAACACCGCAAAAGAGAAGAAATGCTATTTCCAACTCCTGGGTTTAAAGAGATTGATAAAGTCCCTTAGATTAATTCCTGTAAATACGTGTTTAACTAAATTAAATTTTAAATAATTTCTGGACAAAAGTGGCTTTTCCACCAGGATCCTGTTGAGCCTGAAATGATTACTACTAGAGTAATTTCTGGGGGTTAAATTGCTATCTCTTAAAGAATCTCTTAAACTCATAAGTGTTATTGAAAAATAGGTGCTCCAGTTAGAGACATTAATGCAAAATTGATAATAATGTGTCAATACCATTACCTAGTAGGTCTTTCAATGTCATTCCAAATACCTTCTATTTATGGACATTGAAAATATATGTCCAGTTTGGGGGATGCTAATAGGAATTGATGTTTGACAGATCGGTGGCAACTGATAATAGACAAACTTTTTATAAATAAAGCCTCAGAATGGGTAAATTATATCAACGTATATATAGTCACAATGTATTCTATTTATCAGAAAAATATTATTCAATTTATTGGCCATGAAGAGACTATGTGTCATGAAAGCTGTTTTTTGATAAGGGGGCCTAGATTTTAATTAATGCTTTTACCTACACATTCAATATAACATAACATTCAGATAGAAAATCAGTACCTAGTTTTTCAAAGAGGAATTCCACACTGAGAGATTAACTGATCCTCATATCGTACTCTTGTTATTTGAAAAATATATTGTTAGATTTCACCAGGAAGGGAATACTTGGAAGCTCAGGAAAGTCTTTAAGCACAAGTGTATTGAATATACAATACTTTGTTTCTAACAGCGAAACTCACTATTAACGTCAACCTTGGATACTAATATTTCAGTTTTTTGTGTGGAGATGCTGTGATAGTATACTTAAGTTATCACTACATGAAACCATGAATATAAATTTAATAATAATAGCTATAACACTCACCATTTCAGTCAAACCCTTTAAATAAATATATATATTTAAATGAATAAATATAAAATATTTATGTATAATCTATATAGTACTCATAGTTCTAGTTAAGGAATAACTACATAAAGAGTAATCCAAATAATAACAGCTACTATCTAGAGAGTACTCATTTATAAGTACTAAAAATCATCTGAGTCCCAATACTCCACTTTGGGTTTCCTGTTTAAAATGGCATCCTCCTGGTAGTGCAAGCCAGTAAACTTCTGCGAGATCTAGTGCTCCATTCTAGTTCCCAGTAGCCAGGTCCAGGCACTTCAATTAACTTCCAGGGGATGTTGGACCCTGCAGGAGTATCAGAGCAAGAAACCGATGTCTGACAACAGAGTAGGAATTCAAAGATTCTTTATAGCAGTTGCTGTGAATTAAGCTCTTGAGGCAGCTAGGGGATTGAATGCAAAAGAAATAGTTTTAATTAAAATTCCAGATCTTAGCTGGAAGAAGAGGAAAGGGTGTCTTCAATCGTGGTTTGAAATGAGGTGTTCACTTAACAAAAGAACATAAGGTTGTGGGATAGCTGGCTAAACAGTTGATTGGGTATGTTTTGGTCAGCAAACCAAACTCCAAAAGAAAATGTGAACGTTAAACAGCTAACAGTTACTGAAACCTTGGACATTTCCAGGAAAACACTTACGTGGCGATTCAGATGGACAGGTCCTGCAATGGCCCCATGCTGGTGAGCAGGCCCCAGGGGGCATTGACATTGAAGAGGTGGCTGTTTCAAATTCAGAACCTATTTTTAAGGAGAAAATTGACATTTTTCAAGGGATAAAGGACAGCTGAGTTCAGAGTTCAGCAGATGGTAGAAAATCTAGGCTTCCTTGGGTCTTTGAAAAACCAGGTTAGGAATCAAATTAAGAAACTGTATAATCTATAATCTCTTCCTAAAAATTGATGCTACTCAGGTGAAAGTGAATCCTTTTGCTGAAACTTGAGAAAGACAAGTTGTCTGTTTTAATGCCAAGATAAACGTTAATGACAATGCAGAATTCTGACAACAGGACATATTTGCTATGGATGACAAACCAGAAAATGAACCTGATTATGGTTTGGTTTTGTGTCTCCACCCAAATCTCATCTCAAATTGTAATTGCCACATGTCAAGGAATGACCTAGTGGGACATGGTTGGATCATGGGGTTGGTTCCCCCATGCTGTTCTTGTGATAGTGAGTGAGTTCACACAAGATCTGATGATTTAAAAGTGTGGCACTGCCCCCTTCTTTTGCCCCTGCCACCATATAAGAAATGCCTTGCTTCCCCTTCACCTACTGATATGATTAAGTTTCCTGAGGCCTTCCCAGCCATGCAGAATTATAAATCAATTAAATCCCTTTCCTTTATAAATTGCCCAGTCTCAGATAGTTCTTTATTGCAGTGTGAAAATGAGCAAATACAGAGCTCATTGAAAATGAATTTGCCAGTTATGACCTAAAATACATAGAACTGGATGCAAAAATTATCTGCATTGCGAATTATTGGGATTCACTCAGGGTGGCTGGCAAAATATCAGGGAGTTATAAGATTATAGTCTCAAACCTTTAGGATGGCTCAAAGGTTTTAATGGAATGGGCTGAAGGCAGCCAGTTTTTAAGTTAGAACTTTAAGTCACAGGGTAAAGATTAGAATAATAAAACTTCCCCAGTTAAGTCTGTTTACCCCACATTCCTTTGTTCCTACTCTTACTGTTTACTCATGTAAACTTTGTGCTGGATGGTCCTCTCAGGGGGAGGTCAAAAGAGAATTACCCGTTAATGGTGTTTTTTCTGTGCCCAAGAACCAAAAGCTTTTATCATTTGTAAAACCACTCTTTTAACCATGTTAATTATTCACATGCGTGTTGACTTGGAACCTCTGTTATTAAATCTACACTGAATAAATGTGAGGAGGAAGCGGGGGTGGTGGTTGGTTAGCTCTAATCGCTCTGAGAGCAGCTGTGAAACATCCCTAGCCCATTCAAATCACTGTACTGGATGTGAGAATGTATTTTGTTCATCAGTCACTGAGTCAGGGTCTGCAGGACAGCCCTCTGCAGATGAGGATGAATGTCTCAGTGAATAGTGCTAGACTAACCATAGCTACTGGTGATAATATTTTCCTTAATAGTGAGAAGACAGCCAAATTCTTGGAATCTTGGAGGTGTTGCAAAGGAAGCTCAAGTATATCAAGCATTCACATGGCTCAGTTGATCCTCAGGTTGAAGCCATTTTTGTCAATATTTTTGGTGGTATTGCCCACTGTGCCATCATTGCCAGTGGTATCATCAAAGCCTCCCAGGCATTAGAATTAAAGGTGTCCTGGAAGGAACCAATGTTCAAGAGGCTCAGAACATAACAACAGGCCAATAGTGAACACCCCATTACATCAGCCCAAGAAGGCTGTGGTCAGTATGGCCAATAAGTGATTATCTGTCTGATCAGCTGGAGAAAGGAAGACATTTTCCATAAAAATGGATTTCTCTCATCAGTGTGAAGGAAGCTATTATCTCATTGGGAAATGAAGGAGAAAAGTATGAGCAGGAATCACTGTCTTAAAAAATCTTTTTTTTTTTTTTTTTGAGATGGAGTCTTGCTCTGTTGCCCAGGCTGGAGTGCACTGGCTCAATCTCAGCTCACTGCAACTTCCACCTCCTGAGTTCAAGCAATTCTGTCTCAGCCTCCTAAGTAGCTGGCTGTAAAGGTTCATGCCATCACACCCAGCTAATTTTTGAAAGGGGTAGAGATGGGATTTTGGTCTTATTGGTCAGGCCAGTCTTGAACTCCTGACCTCAAGTGAGCCACCCCACCTTAGCCTCCCAAAATGCTGGAATTACAGGCATGAGCCACTGCACCTAACCGGTCTGAAAAATCTTAAATCTATATTTTCTAGAATAAGATATCTAAACAGCCTGAATCTGGTTTTACTTACAGTCTTTATAAAAATAATGTCCTGGAATCTCATACTTTTCTATCATGGTAAGCCTGCTCAGTAGACAGTGTTTTGCTGACGTAGGGGAACAGTATATGTGGACAAATATTTTGTGTACACTAGAAATTTGAAATCAGGTCCTGGTTCACTTACAAGAATTTTGGTGTACATCTAATTCTACATAATAAAAAAAAAATACAGGCCATAAAAAACACAGACAAGATTACATTTAATGTATAAAATAACAAAAAGGCACAGCTAAGACATCCAGATGAAAAGCTATTATACACTGCAGCAGTTTTTACAAGTTTCTAATTCCAACACATGTTTGAAAAATCTGTGAGTATTCCAAGTATATTTTACAATGGAATGTCTGCATTAATATAATATACATGTATTTTACTATTTGCATTAATATGAAATATATTGTTTAACTCACACTAAAAAGAAAGCCAGGAGACTTATTTGTGATTTTAGAGTAGAAGTTTCCTTTTTAATGTCAAAACTGAAGAATACTGATTCTTATGAGAATCTCTATAATTAAGTCATTTCAGGATGAGACAAAGCTGAAGATCAAATTGTGTTGAATATCAGAATCTTCTCTCCCTCGTATCTCCCACCCTGAACCACCCCTTCCTCCTAGAATCTACCAGCTTGTGGTAGAAAAATAGGAACATGTAATTGAACAAAATATGGCTTCTTTTCTATGATGTCCATTTTACTTGTGAGAAAATAAATTGAGATAAAGTTTCTCTTCAACTTTTGGAAAATATCTGTTGGTATACACACTCAAATAAAATTCTGTTTGTAAACTCTAAAATAATAATCCAAATACTAATAGCTAATACAGATATTAACTATTATTTTTTAGGTTATTACATATACTATCAGTTTTCCTTTGTGTATATACTTGAGAGTCAGAGCAAAGGCAAAGTAAAACTGCAGTAAGGTGCTTTATTTGCACATTTCTTTCTTCTTTGGTAGTAAATTATCTTTTTTTTTTTCCCTTCCATAATTCTGCTTCGTTACTCTGACCTGAGTAATACTTTTCTTAGGTAATTGATTACTTAGTTGGAGAAGAAGGCACTATTCCATTGGCTAAAATGAGGCCTAAAAAAAGAAGTTTTTACTGACTTTTGGTTAAAAGTTCTTCTGCTTTGATTAATACTGACTCTGAAGGAATTGCATGTTGATTATTATGGTTCCAAAACAGTATCCGATAACATTATGACTTGAGTTCCCGTTTAACAAATCTAATCATCTTTCAATGTCAAACAAAATAAAAACTGAAAATAAAGCCATCAGCATATAAATTATTCAGAGATACGGTGGTACTCTATCAATGCCATCTGAGAAAACTGTTTATGTGAAATGGCATTTTTCCCTATTGGTGATAGATTATAGAAGTACACCCTATCAACCACTTGCTATGGATGGAAAAGTTATCCAAAGCAAACATATACATAACTCCATGTCTTAGCTGGATAATCATGGGTGAAAAAGAAGAAAAGTGAATATAAGACGGAAGGAGTTCTAGGAAGTAGGCTCACAATGTGGGAAGTTTTTACTGACTGTTTATGGTCACAAGAGATCGTCCACTGTAGAATATGCGCAGTCATCCAATTACCAGAGTAACCATGGTGATGGAATTTCACATAGCGGTAAGCATGCCATTGTTTTCCCCAAAGCTTCTCTAGCTATTTAACCAGCTGAATGTTTGACCCATCAACAACAGAAAACAGCTGTGAATATGACTTTTTCTACATGAATGCCAATCAGTTACTTAAGGACAAGTAGATTGCATCATTCATCTTTCACCTTGAAGGAGGTATCACTTTGCCTTCAATGTGATTGTCAGATATCATTATATGGCCTGACCTTCAGTGATCACACCATCTCAGCCAGAACCACTATTTGAAGACTCACAGAATACCTAATTTATCAAATATATTATCTCCCATTATATTATCTTGGCCCAAAGAACCCACTGCATAGTGAAGGATCGCATCAATGGGCACATGACTGCAGGAACCATTAGTTTTAACATATATCTCATCATTAGGAAGCTCTTGCTGACCTAATGAAACATTCAGATGGTTACTTAAAGGCATAACTAGCATAGAAGGCGGGAATTGTCTTCTGACCCTGTCAGAATGCTTTCCCAGTTTCAGTGTAACCATGAACTCATGGCTTTCTCGGGCATTATATCTCAGACAGAAAAGATAGGTTCAGGAAAAAGAAGATAGAAATAGGAGAGACACCATGTCATTCTCAGAATTTTTTGGTTTGGAAAGATTGGATAAACTATTTCTGGTAGCATGGTGGTCATGAGAGTTTTTGTAACAGAGGAAAAAACAAGGTTTCTCCTGAAGTTATATCTGCTACCTATTTTGGACTTCACATACTAAGACATCAGAAGTGTGTGTTTATAGATTTTATAATGAAAAATTGGAAATTACTAAAGTAAAAACAGCAGTCATAGTTGTGTATGGTAGAAAATGTTAAGCAAATAAAAAAGCAAAAACTTAATGAAACCATTGCTACTTTTATTTCAAAGGGCTAATCTTCTGAAATAGAATGTTTATTATGCAAATATTATAATGTATTATAAAATATATAATATACTCTTTATATGTGTATATTGTTTATACGTTATACTGTGTATATATATATATATAATATTTATAACATATACAAATATATATGTAAAATTCAAAATAAAAATTGAGGAAATACTGAAAGAGATGGTTCCCGATAATGCAAACCAAATGGGAGTGATTCCTCCTGTAACCACTTAAAATCACATAGAAAGTCTTCCTCCTAGAATTACAAATTCAAAATTGACTGACTACCTATTTCTTATCTATAATATTGAAAATAACATAAAAATCTGATACCACACTCTCTTACTAAACCTGAAAGTAACAAACATTCCTATCTATTGCTCACAGAACTGGAAAAACATACAATCCTATGGAGGCTTTTCCAAACAAACAATTTATGCATTTAGCCTTTAACAAAGTATTCATATCACTGCAACTGTACCTTCAGCATACTTCTCCACAAATATCAAACTTTACACTCATTGTGTCTTTGTTGATATTAGCAAAAATTTCAAACAACCAAAATGTCTCTAGGCATTTATTAAATAAATTACAGTTCATCCACTTAATGCAAGAGCAAGTGGTCATTAAAAATGAAGATGTCTCTATAATTATAGGGAGTGATCTCTAGAATATATTGTCAAATGAAAAAGGCAAGTGCATAATAATGTACATGGTTATATAATATGTACACTCAAAAACACAGATTTTTCTATTATTACAAAAAGAATGTTGAAAAAAGTATTCACAAACTATAAAAGTTGGTTTCATATAAGGAGAGAAAAACTGTTGAGAAAATAGAAAAATTGTGGTACTTTTCTGAGTATAGCAATTTTATATAGTCTTGATTCTGCATATGTAAATGTTTACAAATTCAAAATAAATTGAAATAGGAGAATGAACAGTCTTAAAATTGCCAACAATTTACAATGAATAAATTTAACTCTATTTAAATTAGTACTAAAGCTGCCCACAATTAGAATTATAACTTCCTAGAGAAAAATATCTGATATTTTTAAAGGTTAAAACAAATAAATAATGCTAGTGTTATTAAAAATAACACTTTTAAGATAAAAGGGAAAAAAGATTCAAATATAAAATTCAGATAAATTACACAAAACCTCTGAAAATTACGTTTGAATTGGAAGTATAAATTGATGCATTATTTTTAAAATGTATTTTTTTGCCCTGGTGGCTGAAAGATGCAGTATAACTCTGCAACTTGATACAATAGGACTCTCTGGTTGTGTGGCACTCCAAGAACTCAGATGCTTATTTCTTTTTCTTTTCTTTCTTTCTTTCTTTTTTTTTTTTTTTTTTTTTTTTTTTTTTTTTTTTTTTGAGGCAGAGTTTCCCTCTTGTTACCCAGGCTGGAGTGCAATGGCGCGATCTCGGCTCACCGCAACCTCCGCCTCCTGGGTTCAGGCAATTCTCCTGCCTCAGCCTCCTGAGGAGCTGGGATTACAGGCACGCGCCACCATGCCCAGCTAATGTTTTTTTGTATTTTTAGTAGAGACGGGGTTTCACCATGTTGACCAGGATGGTCTCGATCTCTTGACCTCGTGATCCACCCATCTCGGCCTCCAAAAGTGCTGGGATTACAGGCTTGAGCCACCGCGCCCGGCCATTTATGTATTTTTTAATTACAGAAAAGTAAATGTGAAATGAGCATCTAATAATAAAAATGATAATGATTTTTTGCTTATGTAATTATATGAGAGGATTAAAGTGACCTTATGTCTGCAACTTAGTTAAAAATATTTAAAAACATAGATAGATGGGTAAACCACATACCAATATGATAACAGTTGCTAATTCTTTTTTTTTTTTTTTTTTTTTTTTTTTTTTGAGACGGAGTTTCGCTCTTGTTACCCAGGCTGGAGTGCAATGGCACGATCTTGGCTCACTGCAACCTCTGCCTCCTGGGTTCAGGCAATTCTCCTGCCTCAGCCTCCTGAGTAGCTGGGATTACAGGCATGTGCCACCATGCCCAGCTAATTTTTGTATTTTTAGTAGAGATGGGGTTTCACCATGTTGACCAGGATTGTCTCCATCTCTTGACCTCGTGATCCACCCGCCTCAGCCTCCCAAAGTGCTGGGATTACAGGCTTGAGCCACCGCGCCCTGCCCAACAATTGTTAATTCTTAATACTTATGATACTGGGGTGGGGGTAATGTTCTATGTTTTCCAATTTGAACTACATTGTGAATTTTATTTTTAAAAGTTGAAAAATTATAATTTCAAAACTTTTAAAACTGCTTCAGATGAACTATATTTTTTAAGCAATCTATAGCCCTTTTGTATGTTTAAATTAAGGTTTAATTCACATACAATTCACTCTTTTTGGCATATAGTCCTGTGAATTTTGACAAATACACACAGTCATGTAATTAACACTACAATCAAAATGTAGACTAGTTCTCAAAAATTCCCTCTTGCTCCTTGTCTGTCAGTCAGTTTCCCTACATCTCAATACTGGCAACTATTGATCTGTTTTCAGAAAGCATTGTTTTGTTTTGCAAGAATATTAAATAAATGGAAACATGCAACATGTACCCTCTGAATTTTTCTTTAATAAAAGATCATGTCCAAATCAAGTTATTTCTTCATCATACCTTTCTCATTTGTTATTTGTCGTTATTTATTTTTTCTCATCTTTTCTTTCCAGATAAAAATTTACAATAATCCTAATATTAGAAATGGTTTAGTATAGCACCCACAATGTACACAAATTGTTCAGCTGACATTAAAGAGTGATAGTATTATACTTTCAGTGTAGAAATTATTGATCAGTATTTTCATATTGTGTATAATCTAAAATTGGGGAGATAGTGAAGCTAACGGTGGATCTGCATGGCATGTAAGTCTCTGACTGAAATAAACAAAATACTGCATACTTAGAAAACAGACATAAATTAGTCATTGGTTAATTAAACTATTCTAATAGCTTAGAGTGAAATATGTTTTCTCAAAAATTCAAATCAACCAGAGACACTGTTTACAGAGAAAAAAAATACTTTGAATCAAAAATTTCACTTTAAACCAAATATATGCACCTATTTGCAACTACAGTTAAAGATATATTATTGAAAATAAAAACTAAAAATACATTAGAATTAATCACTTTTAGATAAAGTATGGGTAATTTGACACCTTTAACTGTTCTAAACTTCATGTTTTGTTCATAGTTAGGACTAAAACTCATGTTTCATAGAATCAAAATATTCACATGTTTCTCTCAATTCTCTAAGATTTTTTAGGTATTTTAGTCTGGAGATCAGAGGAGACCCAAATAATTTTTATGAAATATGGACACTATTCTCAGACTTACTCTGTTTCCTATTTTTCTTCCTTATCTAGAAAGCCTAAAATTTTCATCACATCATTTATTTTCTTCACTTGTCCTGCATTGTTTTCTAAACCAAAGCTATTGATTACATGTATACCTGGAAGCTGATGATCACTAGGACAGTGATCTAATGACTGAAACATCAATAAATGGAGCGTAGTGATTCCAAAGTCACCAAAAGCACATTATAACATAATTTGCAGAATAAGACTGTAAAAAGGTTTAAGTTTGGTCACACAAAGTGACCGGATTCCCAGTCATGTTCTGGAGAACTGATTTATTGAATACAGAAGATGATTGCGGCAGCTGTGAGGGAAGAGAGAAGGAGCAGTGGAAGGAGAAAAAAAGAAGGCTGACTTTCTATACAGCAGTAACTAAAAGAAATTTGAATGCTTTATTCCACTAAATCCTCACAATAATTTTTTTTTTTTTTTTTTTTTTTTTTTTGATAAGAGTCTTGCTCTGTCACCCAGGCCGGAGTGCAGTGGTGTGATCTCAGTTCACTGCAACTTCTGCCTCCCCAATTCAAGCGATTCTACTGCCTCAGCCTTCCCAGAGGCTGGAATTACAGGTGTGCACCCAGCTATTTTTTTTATTTTTTATTTTTAGTAGAAACAAGGGTTTCACCACATTGGCCAGGCTGGTCTCAAAATCCTGACCTCAAGTGATCCATACTTCTTGGCCTCCCAAAGTGCTGGGATTACAAGTGTCAGCCACTGTGCCCAGCCCTCACAATAATCTTATGAAGAAAGCATAAACAACTAATTAAAATGTTGGCCTCTGAATATTACTGCCTTGATTTAATACCTGACTTTGTTGTTTTGCTTTGTTAATTTGGGAAATTTACTTAACTTCCCTGGGATAGTCTCCTCACGCATTTAGTGAGAATACGTTTAATAGCCTTTAGGTAAATTATTGATGATTTTATAATTTTTTATCTCAATTCCAAAATTCAAACAAATCTGATCACCAAATCCTTTATCTACAATTCCAAGCAAACCTGAAACAAATAAACCTGAAAATCAAGAATCTTTCCCAACTCATCTGGCAGCAAAATGAGACTGAATCTGAATTCGTTTGGTGGCAAGATCTGACACGAATTAATATGAGATGCTTTAGAATCTTGTTTATGCCACTTAGTGTGACAATCTATGCTTCACTGCAGAAATATTAGTATAATTGCTAGTATTTGCTCCAAATTTAAGATACAGAAATGAATTAAATAACTTATGCTAATTTCCAGGGATTGAGATTTATTTAAAATAGGTTTTCCTCTTAGAGATTCATAAAAATTTATGTAATTTAAGCATTACTCAAAAATGAAATATGGAATAAAATTACCATAGAGTTTATTATTGGTTTGGAAAGTAGTATATGAAACTAAATGCCATTAATGTTACTTAATTTTATTTGCTTTGTTGTTCACTTATGTATTTATTTTTATTAAGTAATAAATATGTGTGTACTCTGTGTGTGTGTGTGTGTGTGTGTGTGTGTGTGTGTATAATTTAATGTTAATTTTCCTGAATGTGTTTGTGTATGTATTTATGTGTGTGGTCATTTTCATATGTGGGAAGTGAACAGGCTACATTTAAGAAGATAAATCTGGAGATGTATGAAGGAGGTGCTAACTCAGAGATTTAATGTGATAAGTATTAAAAAATATACAATTTCAATTTACCTATTTTTCAACATTATTTCAAACTATTAATAATTATTTTCTTACAATGCAGTATTTTATATGTTTTTGATACAAGGCTTTGTTTTTCCATAAAATAACTTCTTAATTGACTAAAAAAGAATATTAAATTTAATGAGTTTTCACATTGCATTTAGTAGGATGTGAGAGGTCTAAGGGAACGATATTTAAAAAATACATAACAATTTGAATTTTGCCTTTAAAAGATATAAACATATGACATTATTTTGTTGATATTTTAATTATAATTCTGCCTTGTCTCATTACTAGGTACTGGTTTCTTTGCAAATCAGATGAATGGAGCTAAGGCCAGGTAAATAGCTTAAAACACCTGCATTTTTATATGAGAAAGTTATTGACATTAAAATTGAAATCTTTCAATACCAAAAGTAGTGCAATATAAAATTTTTGAATCCAAATGCTGTAGTCACAAAAAGTTCCCCAAACTAAACTGTAATTATTATTTTTAATTTAACACATATAAGTGGATTTTGGATAGCTTCTTTAATTTTAGATTTATTCTTTGTCTCCAACTTCTGATGTTTCTGCATCACTTCCTTTCAGAATATATGCCTTAGAATATTTTGCAATCAATTTTTTCTTTATACAGACACAGTTAAAATATGTATGTATACTACTGAAAAAATTTAAAACAAAATATTGTTCTCTTACATATTTGTTGATTTTTTAAACACGGTGTCAAATGAGTTTGAATTTTAGAATGTGCTAATGAAATAATTAATTATTCCCAGAATCATAATATCGAGGGATGCTTTTGTTTTCAACTGAGCTATACAAATATATATGTCATGAATTCTTCACAAAATGGATAATAAATGTATAAATCCAGATATTAATTCAATAGAAAGTGAGAATATAATGTAATGTATAATATAATATAATATAAAGTATACACTGATTCATTTTAATTTCAGACTTTTAACTATAGTTTCTAAGTACTGGTAATATCTTCATTAGACTAGTATTTTGGTGTAAACACAATGTGGTAAAGGTATTATTTTGTGATTTTTATCTTCTATTCATATTAAATGTAACATGGTTTCCTGCTTTCTTCTCTTTATGTTTCAATAGTAATTAAGCCTGAAAGATATACTAGTATTGCTCTTAAAAATAAGATGAACATTTCATCCCTAATTGATTAAAAAAGTACTTCAAAGAAAAGCATTAATTAAATGAATAATAAAACATTTACTCAGAAAAATAAGAAGAACCCAATATTTATAGTAAAAAATTACACAAATTTTCCATGTAGATTTAAAAAAGAGATTTTCTTAAGCCAGAAGTTTGAGGTCATTTAACTTTGTCAAGGTCTTGAATTTTATTCTGAAACATACTTGAAACTAACTCAGATAACTTTGAGTGTCCATCAAATTTTTGCAAGAGACATGAGTTGAAATTACCTGTCATAATAATGGGTATTTATCAAAATGAATTTGGATAGCTTCTTTAATTTTAGATTTATTCTTTGTCTCCAACTTCCAATGTTTCTGCATCACTCCCTATCAGATTTCTCTCACTTCTATTTTTGAGAGCACATAGTTTTGTCGTGGTCTAATGTGAGAGTATTAATAGTCTCTCTAGAAGGTTTTTCTCCTCTGGAAAATAATGACATTAAAAAAAAATTACCAGCTTTCAATATCTCTCTAGTAATAGAAATTCTAAAATAGAAACCAGGAATTGCAATACCTATTCTGGAGTGCTGATTTCTTTTTGCCCTTCCAGATCTCCTCTTTACCTTTTTCATCCAGCCTCTGACCTGAGGCCCTGATCTTTATGCAAGGTGTCATTAGGATTTCTGCCTTCCTATTCTCACTAAATTCAGTCCCCCACAAGAACCAAGAGGAGACCAGAAAATGAGAAGAGAGTGAAGCCAGGACACTTAATAGCAGGACTTTTCCCTACCTATTGCTATGAGTTACCTATGTCCGTCTATTGGAGATGGTATTTCTTGTGAGATAGTCTTTTCAGGCTATGCGATCCCTCCCCTTTTCTCCCTCTTCTCCCTGGTATTGCAAAGACTAAATACTTTGCCGCTTTTTGTCAGTTTTCCCTTTCCTTACTTTGGAAATAGTCCATTTGTTCAACTTTTTTATGTTACTCCACTTTCACGTGCAAACTTGTCCAGATGAAACTTTACTATTGCAACTACTTAACCTGTGATGGGTTGCTAAAAATAAAGACAAGCTAATTTCATATCCACAGAAGTTAATCTGACATTCCAAATGAAAAATATTAACAAGTAAATTTATAATCTTATTATTTTAGGTTGAGAAATAATTCAAGGCTATAAATATAAATCTTCAAAAGTAGATCTGCTTTTTTTCAGAGCAAGTACCCTGTTTTAGCATGTGTACTGAATATTCTGTTTTGTCCCCCAAATCTAATCTCCATCTTTCTTTTTTTATCATTATACTTTAGGTTCTGGGGTACATGGGCAGATTGTGCAGGTTTGTTACATAAGTATACATGTGTCATGGTGGATTGCTACAACCATCCCCCTGTCATCTACATTAGATATTTCTCCTAATCACTCCTCAGCAAATGCAAAAGAACAGAGATCGTAACAAATAATCTCTTAGACCTCAGTGCAGTCTCCACCTTTATCTTTCCATGTCTCCTGTGCCTAATATTATATCAGTGTCCCATTTGAATTCCCTTGCTCTCTGCATCTAGCTGATGTTGGTCAATGATTAACATCAACAGAAGGAAAAAGATACCTAGGGATATTTATTCAGGATGCTCCTTCCCTGTAGTTTCTCAGTCCTAAGGAGGGTGAAGAGTTTCCCAGTATTGCTAGATGCTAGATGCTTCAGCATCCTTTGATGGCTCCCTTAACCCTACCCAGGCTTTAGTAACCATCTTTTCCATAAATGTTATTCAGTTACCAATTGGTGTTTGTCATCACTTTTCTGCCAGGAATTCAAACAAGTTAGCATCCGATTCATTTACAAATTGATTTTTTAAAAATATGATGTTTGTATCATAAAATAATATGATGGTTTTTCTTTTTCATTGTAGTGGAGTAGAAAATTTTAAATTTATAAAATGTACACTTTTGTAATCCACAGTCATAAAATATATCTTAAAAATTATTTTTATCCCTGAATTGCCTTAAATCTAAAATGCAACACAGATTATTTCAAAAACAACAATTTTAAGAAAGCCAACAAAAACATAAACAGAGGATTCATATCAAGAGAGATGAGAGCTAGTGTGACTGTATGTCCAGGATATCCAGAGATGTTTCATTTTACATAGTACCAAGATTAAATTCACAACAGTTTCCCTGTGCACTATATAATATATCCCACTAAGACAGTTAGTTTTATGTTCTTTATAGTCAAGTCACAACATTATTTTAATATGTTAGAAAACATGTTATATATTTTGTATTATTTAGAACATTTTTAGGCTAAGGTAATTGTTGAAGTCAGAAGTTGTATTCATTCTTCTTTCAAAGTTACCAAGAAAGTTATTTTAGAATACATATACTCTCTCCCATAACAGATATAGGTCTGCAATTCAGGGTGAATAACCAACAAAAATATAAGACAATATCTTTATTATGTAATTTTCTTTTTTGGAAAAACAATTATGTACTGTTTTGTGGCATGCAATAAATTATGATGAATACTAATGTTCATTTCAAAAAGATGTAGATTTTAATGAAAAATATGTATGTCTGCAATAAAACTTCTGCAGATACACTAAATTTGGCATATAATAAATATGATATTGGGTTCAATATGTTTCTAATTTTAAAATATCAAATGATTTAAAAACCTGGACCAGTTTTAAAAATTATCATAAACTTTAACACTCCTATATATGAACATTTAACATTATCTTTCATATAAATCAAAATATAAAAAATAAAAAGCATGCTACCTATATAAATGTATGTTAGTTTCTTCTGCCCTTGTAGAGATGATTTGTCAGTGATTATGCTTAGGGAGATATTTTGAATTTTCCAACAATTATTTTAGTAGCCTTTGAGAACCTAATCTGATTGGAGGAGATTCAGCGTTGCTGGTGTGATTTAAGAATAATTGTGACAAGTACCCTTTGACACATTATATTTAGTAAATGCCTTAAAATATTTGAAGGATGTCAAAATATATCAATCTTTTCAAATACAAAACTCTGTTAAAGACTAAGAATGTAACAATTAAGGTGATGTAGTTCTTGAAGTTATATAACAAATGGCTTTCACATGTTCATTTTTAAAATCAGTAGGAGTGTATCTTTAGATGCAATTCATTAATACAGTCTTAAAATTAAATGCCACCATTGTCCTATGTGAAAAAGATATTCCACTTCATTTCTCATAAGTTTTTTCTCCCCTTCACTTTAGATGCATGAAATTCATAATTACTTTTATAATACATTAAAAAGCTTTGGTCCTTAGAAAGAACCAGATCTATTCTATGTTAAAGTAAAATAGTCCAAAATTAGATGAATACATCTAATTTCATTCTTTAAATGGATAAATGTCCTGGTTTTTTATTTATTGCTTCTAAGGTCCAAATTTATTCTTTTTACCTACTATGCTAAAGAGGAAAGTGGCTCTCTCTCTCTCTCTCTCTCTCTCTCTCTCTCTCTCTCTCTCTCATATATATATATATATATATATATATATATATATATATATATATTGCCAGCTGACAATAAAACTGTGTCAGTGGAGGGTGCTAGTGAGATATTAAAGCTTATTTTAAAAACAAAGAAAGAAAGAAAGAAAGAAAGAAAGAAAGAAAGAAAGAAAGAAAGAAAGAGAAAGAAAGAAAGAAAGAAAATAGAAAGTGCTCTACTTCCTGGTTCTGATGTACTCACTTGGCATATTCCTGAAGCATATATGGCATCCTCCCGCACCTGCTTCCTGCACTGCCCACAGCTTATCCAGGAGACTTGGCTCCTGCAATACATTGTGGCCATCAATATCCAGTGGCTACCAGCTCCCCTAGGCATCCAAATTTGGACAATTTTATAGCAAAGCAACTCCAGAGAAGTTTCTCATCAATAGCCTTCCTTGGCATACTTCAGGGTAGACTTCTAGCCAGCTCCATTAACAGGTACCACAGCAATTTCTTTCCATCCAAAAACCACAGACACTGAATCTTATCCCTAGAAATGTAGCTTTTCCTCAGAATAGTGGATGCTGTTCCTGTATTCTGCACTGTTCAGATTACTTCTAAGAACCAATTCCCGCATTACTTTAAACTTTTATGTTAAAAACTATGTAATTTTCCTGTTCAAATCGTTGTGCATTGGGCCCAGATGCAGTCAATAAGTAATTTTGCAGAATGATTCATTAATTGTCATTTCTTTCTGCACTTATCTGAATGCTTATTTATACTAAAAGATTTAGGAAAAAATGTTCATAGTAGCCATATTCATAAATATCCAGACAAACATAAAGGAAACAACACAACACAATGTCTATCGAATTAGAATAAATAAGTGCATTTCACACCGGTTACAATGTCGTGTGTTATAAGGGACATTTTACCAATTGTATTCTCAGCTACTGAATACCACTCTGTGTCTCCTGAAGGAGGGCAATGTGTCTTGAAATTTGTAAACAGTAGGAAAGATTAGTTATAACATCAACACACACTCTGACAAATAGATCTTGGCCATTTACCTACGTGTATCCAACCATTGTCCTGCATGTGAGTCTGTGAATGTTGAGGTCATAATGAAAAGTCTTGTCATTTAGAATTTATTAATAAAGCATCCTGAAAATCCCAGTAGCAACAGCATAACATAGGACATCTTAAGTAGCTCATTCACAGTCTAAGACACATAGGATTCACTGGGATAACCCTGGGTGCTTCCAAATATGGTGACAAAAATCAACCAGCTAAAGGGCTAGAGAAAGATGAGAGTTATGGTTTATTGAGAAAGGAAATAAATTATAACTACAGCCTTGGAAGTAGTTCCTGCACAGGGATTCGAGCTTGTGGACCTAACCTTCGTTTTCACAACATTTTTAGAGTTTATGGGTAGACAACACATTAGGGGCTCCATAACAGAGAGGATCAATCAATGTAGCATAAACAGATTTGAATGTTAAGTGGGTGGACAATAATGTCTCAACCCCCTCTGAGTGCAGTTGAAGCCACATATTCCATGAATACTGCAGCTTTCTACCTCCAATACATGTGTCTTTCTGCTTCTGCTTATCAGATTCAGCTCTTCCTACAGCACCAAGAGAGCTAGTCAGGTCCCATAGTTTATAGTCCTAGAATGCTTGGAATTTAATGTTGACAAAGTCAATATTCAACTAGTGAGAGGCAGAAGAACAGATACTGCATATTTCAATCTTCTCATCTTTCTTTAGAACATTGCTAAGGTACAGAGTTTCTCTGACATTCCTGGGAAGATTGAGCTTCAGTTGCCCCCTCATTAAAGCACTCACAAGATTGCTCTTTACTGGCTATTCTCTCTTCTCTCTCTTACTTTATTCTACTCTCTCATTTATACTTCTTGGATCACTTAAGAAAAATATACCTATGCATAGTCTTTCTTTCAGGATTTCTTCTGGGTAAAACTAAGATGTCTCTAGTTGTGTTGAAAATATAACAACAAGCTTACATTAAATATTAATTTGGGTTCTAGAACTACGTACCTATATTGGTGTATCAACATCATTTCGGCACATAGCTTTTTGCTCTCTTCTTTGCAAATTCAAATGTCTCATGTCATACCTCCCCATACTGTGCAAAGTGAAATATTCAAAATCCCATGTAGCCACATCTAAGATTTATCTCTAACAGGTACAGTCATATCATTTTAACATTTCATCCTACAATATAAAAGTAGTAATTCCTGTTGTTTTGGGGCCATAATATTAAAATTGCTGCTTTTAACTTTTAGTGCATTTTTGAAAAAGGAATAGAAAATCACGTTCTAAGACCAGGAGCTAATCTGTATAAACTGGACAAATTTAAAGAAAAGTCCATTGTTTTCAATAACCATCCCATGAAGGATGCATGAATGGATAAAATAAGGTTATTAACGATGTTTCTCAATGTAAACATTGGTGTGTTCTAATATTATTTTTTTTTGTAATCAGAGACATGATAATAGCTTAATTGGGAATTTGTAGAAGACTATTTTCATTACTGGGTCATTATTTCATTGTAGATGTCTATATTTTCTGAATTTTCTTAATAATTCATAGAGTAATTTTAATATATCTTTTTATTAAAATTAGATTTCTATAAACTAGAATTAGATTTCTATAAACTATTAAAATGAGATTTTTATAAATAGGATTTTATATTAAAATTATAAATGAAAAATATGTTTTGAGCCTATATGTGTACACTGTGACTATAACTACATAAGACAGAAAAGAGTAATTTTTTTTCTTTCAGAAAATCTAGGGTAACCTGGAATTTATATGTAGTTAAGTATGAACAAAATACATGAAACTGTATTAAATGAGAGATAATTTCAATTAGTTTTAAACTATCTAGGAAAAGCAAAGTTCTAAAAACACATACTTCAACAAATTAATATTGACTGTTCATTACTGGGAATTTGGAGATTATTTTATTGTAGATGTCTGTATTTTCTAAATTTGCTTAATAAACTGCAGAGTATATAACATGGTTTTATTTAGACAGTTTTTAAGGTAGACAAAATTAAATAACTATTTAATTTATAAATATATATTTGATTAGCAACCATTTTCCTCTTCTGCAACTAAAATGGACTTGTGTTAATCTCTGAACATGGCTCGCTCTTTCCATCTCGTATTCCTTATAATATTGGTGTTCAATAATACTTTCTGCAATGGTGAAAATGTTCTCATTTCTGTTCTGTGCCATAGAGTGGTAACTTTTAAATATTTTGATAAATTGAACTTTATTTTATTTATTTTTTTTTTTTTTTGAGATGGAGTTTTCACTCTTGTTACCCAGGCTGGAGTGCAATGGCACGATCTCGGCTCACCGCAACCTCCGCCTCCTGGGTTCAGGCAATTCTCCTGCCTCAGCCTCCTGAGTAGCTGGGATTACAGGCACGTGCCACCATGCCCAGCTAATTTTTTTTTTTTTTGTACTTTTAGTAGAGACGGGGTTTCACCATGTTGACCAGGATGGTCTCGATCTCTCGACCTCGTGATCCACCCGCCTTGGCCTCCCAAAGTGCTGGGATTACAAGCTTGAGCCACCGCGCCCGGCCTAAATTGAACTTTAAATTTAAAAAACCACAGTTAGCTAGGAGCTACCATATTAGACAGGACATTTTTCCAGACTAAAAAACACATACAAATAATAACTTTGGATTACAATGAGAGTTACAATTAGAAAAAATAGAAGTCGATCTGTTCTTAAATATGAAAACATTCTGAGTCAAGAAAATACAAAGTCTATTTAACTGACACAGTTCAAGTTTCATTATTTTTCCGATGTATTTCATCAGCAGATTTGAATACTAAGAAATTATTTAATGGCTATTAAATATGCACTGTATGTCTGTGGATTTTACTTTTATGTTTTGTGGTTTTGAAGTGCAAGTGGGGTTTGAATTCACAGTAAAACTTAATGTACCTTTGTGAATGAATGCAACTGCGTTTCTAATTGAATACATTAAGATATTGAACTATTTTATTGGACTAATAAAAAGTCTAATATTAAGTTAGGCAATATGTCATTGTAGGCTTAGAGGAACTAAATGAATAGTTTAATTTAATATTGAATACTTTGAAACAAGAACACATGTATTAGAATTTAAAATGGTTATTATTGCTGGTTCAAATGAGCCAGTAAGTTTTACACCTATGTGAGCATGTTGAATTCTCTTCAAAATGTTCAACATAAGAGTTTTTCTTTCTATATCTACACCATGTATAGATATAATGTTTAGTATATATAGTATGTAATTTTTCATATACAAAAAGTGACATTTTATATTATATATGCAAGTTACATGGGTGCATCTTATGATATTCATCAAATAAATGAAGGATTTTATTTACTGAGCAAATATTACTTTTACTCTCCATGACATAGTATTAGGAGAGTAGCATACTGAGAATTTTATTTCTTATCTATGTAATATTAAGTAAATCATTGCAGCCTTCCTGAAAAGTGCTTGGCAAATATTAATTAATTAGATAATTTCAGGTTAATCTAAGATTTCAAAGAGTATAATGAATTAAATTTTAATATGAATAATAACCCTATGTGGAATGTATCTGTATATGTATAAGGCAGAATTAATTTTGAGAAAGGCATGGAGTATACATATCTTGGGAATATGATAGTAGTACATTTATTTACTTTATATGCACCAGTTTGGTTTTACATTTGGGTAATGCTATGCTTCAGGATAAATCAAATTTCTTTAGAAAAGCTAATAGGTGAAAAACCCTGCTAACTATGGTTGCTTTCTAGACCTTCAGCAGCATTTACTTCCAGGGCACATTTGTCATAAATGATCTGAATACATTTGTTGGTGTTTTACTGATAACAAATTTCAATCTTCATCCTTCTCTCTTTCTTTTCCACCCCACATCCAGGAAAGCTAAGAAAGCTTGGTTTTCTTTCTTTTTTTTTTTTTTTTTTTTTTTTTTTTGGCACCAGTAGGGGTTCAAACACTGTAAATACCTGCCCATATGGAAATCCCTACTCAGACCCCATCTTCTGACTATGAGAAAAAACTCAACCAGTCCTTTCCTTGCTTTCTCAAGTCATATCTAGAACTGCTTGTGAGCCACCATGCTCTCTCCAGAAACCCTCAGTTTGTGAATAATACACCTTTTCATTCTCTCTCTCTCTCTGTGTCTGTATGTGTCATCATCCATTTCTACATTTAAACAAACTTTTTGAGTTAGTATATCCTATACATTAATAGTGATGGCACAATTGCACAATGATCAGTGTGGCTAGTGATGACTACCGCCTCTGGTGACCCTTCTTTCCTTGTCTGGCTTGGGTGCCTGCTGGCGAGCCTACAGTTTGAGCTATTTCTTGCTGGCAAGCTTGCACTTTGAACTGTGCTTCTTTGTGCTGTATTTGCTGAATTCTACCCAGCCTCTGCTATAGATTTACAACTCCAAAGTCATATATTTTGATGACTTGTATTTAGGAGCAGAAGTATAGAACTGAATATCTCCTTTCAGTTTTCCTGAGTCATATGTCTTATTCTGGTCCTATTTGTGTATCTTAGATGAAGTTTTTCATCTCAATTCCAGAATAAGCCTTGTCTGACATTAGACTCTGGCAAATGACTCTTACCCTATGACCACTGCTTTTGTGTGTCAACCTCGTGCTGGCTCCATTTTATAGGCAACTCAGGAGAAAGACTGACACTGTGTGTGATATATGGGCCCGTCGGATGGTTGGTTGTGTAGAGTGGAGGAAGAAAAGGCAGTATTTAGCTTTCTGAGGTCCACTTTTTTAAAAGCAGAAGGATCACTAGAATTCTACAAAACAAACTTTGTTGTTTCTGCTGCTACCTGTGTCTCTAACCAAAAAAGATCTTGAGTTTCAGGATTATAAGGAAAGCATACATGATACCCCTGTGATGGAGCTAAGAGTTTAATTCAGCCATTTTTATTAAGGAGGTGTTTAACCCTCATGATATTGATTCCAGCTTATTTGAAGGAATAAATGTAAATATGAGCTGGGTAACAGTGATTATAAAAAGGAAATAAAATAAGAAGAAAATTCTACCTAAGTAGAAATCTAAGATTTGCTGCAATAATGTATGTAGCTAACTGATCAAAAAAGGCACAGGTTGGCTTTTTAAATTCTAAGACATAGGTAAGTTAGTTAGCATCTGCCAATATGCACACCTAAAAGCTTTCATGATTTTAATTAACACTGGGACTTAGTTTAAGTTTATGCCTTGGAATTCCACTAATTTTAAATAATGTACCTCTCTGATCTTAGGCGTTTATAGAACATAAAATAGGGAACAAATAGATATTCCTTACCTGAACTATTATATTGCCTTGCCTAAATGCTTCATGGTTATGCTACTCATTGCCCTAAAATATTCTTGAGCTTGGCTAAAGACATTCTGATCAAATGAGTAATAAATTAAAATTAAATTAAGTCTTTGACACATGTAAATTAGCCTCAAAAAATATTAAACTCCATTGTTCTTCCACTGCAGTTAAAATAGTTAACAAGGTGCAATGTAAAGTCAATAAAGGATTGAAATCAATTATTAAAGACCTATTCAGGCTGGGCGTGGTGGCTCACGCCTGTAATCCCAGCACTTTGGGAGGCTGAGACCGGTGAATCATGAGGTCAAGAGATAGAGACCATCCTGGCCAACATGGTGAAACCCTGCCTTTCTTGAAAACGCAAAAATTAGCTGTGTGTGGTAGAACACGCCTGTAGTCCTGGTTACTTGGGAGGCTGAGGCAGGAGAATCACTTGAACCTGGAAGGCAGATGTTGCAGTGAGTGGAAATGGTGCCACTGCACTCCAGACTGGTGACAGAGTGAGACTCCATCTCAAAAAAAAAAAAAAAAAAAAAAAAAAAAGACCTATTCAGAGAAAGGGTGATTATTTTCATTAGTTCCACATTTATAGCCCAAGCTAGGTTCTTCTTAAACTTAGAAAGAGTGAAAAGGCTTTACAATTGATTACCACAAAGTTAAAGCAACTTAATGCTGTGAACCAACATTCTCTCAAATGAAGAAGCAAAATCTACTCTTGCCTATGCACCCAGGGGATACTTCAGCAGCTTTGATGTGGTGCATAGTCCTTACTGCCAGCATCTTAAACATGGCCAGCTTTCTCCAGGAGCACAGGTGCAACTTCACTGTTAGCATCTTCCTCCACAGGAGTTTCCTTTGACACATTCAAAATGACATACTCATTTTGAGTACACAAAGATACTAAAAAAAAAAGTTCAAATAAATAAAATGGGTAATTGTGCCACACATAGTACAAAGCCCATTACCCTGTTTCAAGTTCTGAAAGTCATTTGGTAAACTGAGGGACACTCCATCTCTGACACTGTCAAAAAACCGCTATTGACCTTTTTATCACTCACAATGTTAAAAGAAGCCAAACATCTTGTAGGCATTTTTTATGCTCTAGAGGCAAAATAATTCTCATTTACAAATTTTCCTTAAGATTATTTATGTTGTCCTCTATCGTTACTTGCAAATCAGCCTACCTTGCACACAACCCCCTCCGACAAAGGGTGCTAAACATCAATAAAAATTATAATAAAGCAGCCACTCCCATTTGTCTCCCCAGAGACTCCTTCACTATAGGGGCTTTAGAAACCTTCTCTCATGGTTCCCAAAGTCTTTGTTCCATGAGTTTATCACAATATTTTGTCTATGAGTTTCTTATGCAATAAATCGTACTACCTGGTCCCACAGTTTAGGTCAATAGAGAGGCAATTCCTGGTCACATAGTGTACTCTCTTGAAAACAGAGGCTCTTAACAGACCCAAGATCCTATATCCTTCATACCCAGCTACCTACTCTGCCTTACGTCATGGAAGCAACAACCTAAGAGCTTAGCGCAGCTACTGAACTCCCTTCTGATTGAAGCAATCTTTTCTCAAAGATATGATCCTTCTTTCACATCTCACCTGCAGTAGGAAGTAGTCTCCACTTTCTTTCACAGATAGTGTGTTGCTGGAGAAGGTCACTTTTCTCTCAGTCCTCTTGGTTACCTAGGGAGTCCCCTGGGATTAACTGAGTTAATAACAAATGGAGTTGCTATAATTTGCAGATGGCATCTGGAGGAAAACAAATATTTCACCCCAAAATACACTTCTTTAAGGTATCTTGAGGTGGCTGTTCTGAAGGTCTGCAAACAGAAGTAGTCCTGCAAAGCTACCTTTGGTGGGGGAGATCTGGATCTGGAGAAAATTCATACTATGTAACCAGGCTTTCTCTAAAGACCCTCCCTTGTCCAGACCCAGAAAAGGTGAACTGAGGGTCTGATGGCTTTAAAGAAACATTTATCGTATTGTCTCCCTAAGGGGTACTGCCTGTGAGAGATTTCATCTGCATTACAAGAACATAATTTGCTAGACAGACATCCTCTTTTTTTCAATACTATAGCCTGTTTTGCTGCCAGAACCTGTTTCGTCTTGCTCCAAAGCCCTTATTTTTTCTGTAACTCCTATGTATGCTTATAAATTTGCACGCGTTTTTCCTTATAATCTGCCTTTTGTCAGGTTACTTTTGAACAAACTTTCAGAGGGCAAAGGGAAGAGGGGCCCTATACATTGCCATCATCACATGTGGTGAAACTCATGGAGAAATACTGCTTTCCATCCTTTAACTGGGACATCCTGATAAAGATGGGACCCGAGGTCAGTGCAATTAAGACGATTGTTGATAGATGATCACAAACTAACAATGACATATTTATACAATATATACTATGCTTATATGTATATATGTCATTGCTAAGCAAAAACAAAATTATAACAAAAGAGAAACACAACCACAAAATTCTCTATTACATGCAACAATATACATCAGATATTTTAATGATCCAAATATATGCTGATTAATAGAAAATGCACAAAACAGTATACACATGAAAGCTCATTTTTGTTTTTTAATGTTTAATAACAGTATTATTTACTGTAGAAATTCTTATATGTAGGAAATACATACTTTGAATAAAGTTTCATAATATGTGCAATGTGCAGAAAAAATTGTTCAACGATGTCATTAAATAAATGAAAAAATGAGTGACATACAGATAGATATAGATGTATAGAAGCATATATAAACAAATAATTAACAGTTTATAACCTAGCTACTTTTTTGACTTTTCTGACTTTATTAATATTCAAAGTACAATTGGAAGGAGTATATGATGAAAAGTAACCAGGATCAATTAATTTATGCAACTGGGAACTCAGATATTATAAATACCAGTAGATCTGAATAATTTTATATTGAATTAGAAGTTGAATATTTAAAATAAAAAAGCTTTGTTTCTACCATTTTTTATAATTTTGTTTTTGTGTGTGTGTGCTTACTCTTAAATTGTGTAAGTCCATTTAGACAGAGATTGATTGATTTATTGATTGACTTTTGAGACAGGATCTTTCTCTGTCACCCAGATGGGAGTGTAGTGGCCCACTCTCTGCTTACTACAAACTCTTCCTACTAGGTTCCAGCAATTCTCCTGCCTCAGCCTCCCAAGTAGCTGGGATTAAAGGAGTATGTCCTTGAGCCTGGCTAATTTTTGTATTTTTAGTAGAGAGGAGGTTTCACCACATTGGCCAGGCTGGTCTTGAACTCCTGACCTCAGGTAATCCACCCACCTCCACCCCCCAAAGTGCTGTGATTACAGGTGTGAGCCACCATGCCTGGCCCAGACAGATATTTTTATACATAATAGTTATGTATGATTTTTTTTTCTAATTTTTGTCTTATGTACTATATATTTAACTTTCCTCCATTTTCTTCCACATATAAAGCTATGAACTTCTGAGATTTAATTTGCTCAAAGAAATTCATTTAATTTCTGCTTTGACCACAAGATGTCTCCTGACACATTGACTTCAGTAAATGGTAATTTAAACTGCTAGTAACGCCATATTCATTAACATTTTACTTAAAAAAATTCTATATATCTTAGTGATGATTCTCTAGAGAGCCTAAAAAGAATTTCTTCCAAAATAAATTGATTAGCAAAAACCTATCACTTTTTCACTTTACATAAAAAAATTCCTTGATCTCACTCATATGTGGAATCCAAAAACTGAATCTCATAGAAGTAGAGTGTAGAATAGTAGTTACTAGAGGATGGAGAGGCAGAGAGGAAGGACCAACAGTAAGACGTTAGTCAATGGAGTCAAAGCCACAGTGAGACAGGAGACATGAGTTCTGCTACTGTATTGCATAGTGGGCATAATGAGATGACTACTTACCAATAGTGTATTGTATATTTTTAAATAGTTAGAAGAGAGGTTTTTGAATGTTCTCATCACAAATCAATGATAAATGTTTAAGATGATAGATATGTTAATTACCATAATTTGATCATTACACAATTTATATAGAAATAGCAACATCACATTGTACACCATAGAGCCATGCAACAATTAAGTGTCAATTATATTTTTTTATTTTTTATTTTTTCAGATGGAGTGTCACCTTGTTGCCTAGGCTGGAGTGCAGTGTCATGATTTTGGCTCGCTGCAACCTCCACCCCCCTGGTTCAAGCAATTCCTCTGCCTCAGCCTCCCAAATAACTGACATTACAGGTGCACACCACCATGGCTGGCTAAATTTTTTGTATTTTTAGTGGAGACAGGGTTTCACCATGTTGGCCAGACTGGTCTCAAACTCCTGACCTCAGGCAGTCTGCCCTCCTCAAACTCCAAAAGTGCTGGAATTACAAACGTGAGCCAACTTACCCAGTCAATTAAATATATTTTTTAAAATTTCAATACTTATAATATGTTAAAAAACCCATGCACTTATGAATTAATATAATGACAGTGGTATAGAATCTGCCTCCCCAAAACTTACACTGTATAGAGAAATTTTAAAACACCTAAATACATGGAAAACAAAAAAAGTTTAAAAAAAGATAATACTACTGTACAAACAGGCAAATAAACACACTTTCAATTTCCTTACAATTTAGTATCCATGAATGCAAAATGAGAAGTTTTACTATGTATCAATTTTATGCCAAGCCTTATGATGCCTATTAGAACCAGGAAAGTGTACTTTCAGGCAAGGCAGATATGTCTATGTGGCATATCTTTTTTTCCAAGATGGAGTCTTGCTCTTTCATCCAGGCTAGAGTGCAGTGACATGATCTCTGCTCGCTGCAACCTCAGTCTCCCAGGTTCAAACAGTTCTCCTGCCTCAGTGTCCTGAGTAGCTGGGCCTACAGGCACTTGCCACCACATCTGTCTAAATCTTTGTATTTTTAGTAGAGATGGGTCTTAACCATGTTGGCCAGGCTGGTCTTAAACTACTGATCCACCCAATTTGGGTTCCAAAGTGCTGGGATTACAGGCATGAGTCACCTCACCCAGCCTTATTATACCATTTTGTAATGTCTATCTCTTATTTGTTTTATGGTACTCTATACACCTGAAAGATACAAAGGTTTCTCAGAGGCATTCTCATCAGCTAATCATTTAATTGGTTAACAATTTGTTTAGTGCAAAAAATAAAACTGGAATCTTAAGAAATCAAGAATGCATTCAAACAATGCACTAATTTTGAGATAGTTTCTCTCAAAGCCCAACCTTCTCTACTTATTTTGTGCTGCTGTTGCAAGGACTTGGCCAAAACATTTCTCTTTTGCCAGCTGGAAATCAGTTCAGCTCTTTCTGTAGGAAACTCCTCAGGAGGAGGTTGGTATCTGGAAGGAAAAAGAATACACCACTTGCTTCTTTATGTTTTCTTGCTTGATCATGTGAATATCACTTCAGCAATATCTTCATCAGTGGATTTCAGTTAGACATCTTGCCATAGTATTATAAACAGTCCCACTCAACTTCCTTAGAAGCATCCAAAATTATTTGGCAGGTGGCCCAATGCCAAGCTTTGAATTCTGGCCACCAGTGGGTCTAACTGGTTTGCATAGCTCTATAGAAGGAACTTCATCACAAGCAGACACACAAGACCTTGAGATTAGGTGGTTTCAGTGAAAGTGTGCATGAAAAGTGTCTATTGCAACTCAACTAGATTCAACTGACCAAGAAGAAATGGGCAGTGCTCTTACTTTGACTTCTGGCTACCCCATGTACCATTCAAATCTGCCTATGCCTTATACTAGTCTACTCTTTTATGGATGCTTTAAAGTAATAACTGATCATAATGTCTAAAAATGATGTGATACTAGACGTCGAGTGGAATAAGCTACAGCTTCTACTGCAGCAATTACTCCCAAAGCTTTAGTTGATATTCATCTCCTATCTTAACCAACATTTGCCCTGGGCTAGCAAGTCAGCTGGTTGGTTTGCTTGTCCAGTAGAGTCGTGTAGACATAGATCCTCAAAACTTTTGGTCATCTAATTACCTTGCCTTGTCAGGCCATGGTCACAGCAGCTGCCAGCTGACTACTGTCACCAAGTTTGGAAGTACCCAGAGGTAGTTCATTGAATTATTTGAATTCCATACTTACTCTTTCTTCCCCTCATCATGTTGCAGCAATCCTAGTACTTCATAATATTCTAGAAAATTTGTCCACTAGTAGAATAATGTCTTTGTCTGATGATCTATCATCAGTATTTAAAGTCCAAAATGACATGATGGCATCCACAGCATTAGTTCATGAAAGAGATTACTTCCCCCCACCTTTCAAGTGTTATCAGCTATAAACCCTCATTGACTAAAAATATTGAAGAGCACAAATTTTGCAATTGGTAATTGAGAGTGATGGTAATAAAAAGCACGTCTGCTGTCATACAGTGATTTCCAGATGTAAGTCTTCTATCCATTGAATTTCAGCAAGATATAATGAACATTGATTCAACATGTGTACCTTATCATGTCCAACAAAATATTCCAGTAACATATTTCAGCACCTATCTGGTGATTGCATGGAAATTTTAATAGAATGCTGTAATCCTCTACTGGACACTGGCCTCAGCATCCATTTGGCAGTAGCTTTTCTCTGGATCTTAACTCTTCCAGGTCTTTAATCGAATTTGTGCAACCTAATAATCCTAACTTCATCAATTGCATCTTCCAATGTAACAGAGTAACTGTAACTCTCTAATATTTTGGTGTCCATCTCATTTATTTTGTGTTTTACAATCTCCACTACCACTTCAGATAATTCTTTATGCCATCTCATCTTTGTTAGAATAGCTGATGCATTTTCTGTATTCTTGATTAGTACCAGAGAAACAAAGAAACTTTGAGCCAGACTTAATGTGGTATAACCTTCTGAAGGTAGATAACGGGGAGAGAAGTTGTAAGACTAAATTAGTGTCAAACCCATCACAGAGATGCTGTGGCCATGGGTAAAACTGAAGTCCAAGTTACCAACATTGTTTTTAAGTCATAAGAAAGGGGTACCTTGCTGAATGCTGTCATTAGAGGATAGGCCATAGCAGGAAGAATAAGGAGAAATGCCAAAGAGAAACTCAACTCTTGAAAATTTCATCACATTCTGTATAAATGAAGGACAAAAAAAAAAAAAAAAAAAAAAAAAAAGAAACTTCTTTGGTACTCCACACTATTGAAAGATTTCTAAGCAAGATAATATGGCACAGAATGTATTAATAATATATAGAAATTCAAACAATGTCTTTGACAGGATTTGTTGAAAGTGTGTGCAATTTTAAGTAGAAAAGAGAGTGGTCCCAATAAGTGGGAGTGAACTGTAAATTAGTAACCAAGAACCAGGAACGCCATACCTCCTGCAATGATGAGCCTTTGCAGGACAATGAAAGACTCCCTCCCCCAATACCAGTAACATTCGAATTGAGAAGTATCATCTCAGATAGTAGTCTAAATTTTTTTCTAATGTTATATTTTCTTAAACCACTTCCTTGCATTTTACCTTATACACCATCTGGCTCATGTAATACTTTAGTAAATGAAACATTTAACTAATGAATCTAAAAATGTTAGCTGAATAAATCTTAAACACAAGGTTCTTGAATTTTGTAATATACAACTTTCAAAATTACATAAGTACTTTCTATTAATCTTATTCAATTTGGAAAGGCACAGATATTCTCAAGATTTCAAAGATGTTTATGTCAAAACAGTGATAAATGTTTACAGATTTTTCTCAGTAGATTCAAACAGTTTTGCAAATGTTTTGCTTTTAAAATAGTATAAGACTTTGAGTTCAGTTTTTCACAAATTTCCTGCTCATAATTCTTTTCTTTGTAAATATTTATATGAAGTAGTCAGGATATAAACCTTGAAAGCTGAAAGAAATGTAGATTATCTGTGGCAGGAAAAAAATGTTTTGCTGGAATTACTGCTGCTGAATGGCAATATGAGAATGAAAATATTCAGTGGTTTCCACCTGGTGCAGGTGTAAATGTTGAGAACTTTGCAAATAGATTTAAACTAAGTAAATAACATATGAGGATAAAATTAAGAAAAAAATAACATCTAATTGTAAAATACGTTTTTGTGTAAAATGAAATCTAGAATGCATGAAAAATCTCTCACCCAAAATTTTGTCTAGGATATTTTTTTTCTGATATACTTTATAACTTTCTCAGGTGCATAATAATATTGCTATTAAAAATGCTCAAGGGAGTTTTCTGACTTTAAAGAGATTAAGAAATCATTCTAAAAAATTAGAAATAACCATTCAGTGGAAAGGCCATTCTTACAATCTTTACATTGCTTTATTTATTTATTTATTTATTTATTTATTTATTTATTTATTTATTTTTTGAGACGGAGTTTTGCTGTTGTTACCCAGACTGGAGTGCAATGGCACGATCTCGGCTTACCGCAACCTCTGCCTCCTGGGTTCAAGCAATTCTCCTGCCTCAGCCTCCCGAGTAGCTGGGACTACAGGCATGTACCACCATGCCTAGCTAATTTTTGTATTTTTAGTAGAGATGGGGTTTCACCTTGTTGACCAGGATGGTTTCGATCTCTTGACCTCATGATCTGCCCACCTTGGCCTCCCAAAATGCTGGGATTATAGGCATGAGCCACTGCACCTGTCCTAAATTGCTATTTCTTTAATCTATCGCATGTTGTTGTTTGTTAAAAATCAGAGACAAAGGACCTACCTAGCTTGTCAGGGGTGGGAAAGTGAAACAGAGGGACCCCACCTGGCTTGCCAGAGATGGAAGAAATCAGAGACAAAGGGCCCGTACCTAGCCTACCAGAGGCAGAAAAATCCGGCACTCAAAACAATGCCCCAGCTGACCCCAGAAAGTCCTTTTAACATAGACCCTCACCTTCTGCCTATGAGCCTACAAAATAAAAGTATAATAAATAAATAAATAAATAAATAAACAAGTTATTTACTTCCGAGATACAATGGGAGTATAGGCATTGGTAAATGGTCCTGTTCCAAATGGGAGAAATTAGTCAAAACAAAGGGCTTAAATTTCAAGATATTGAGGTACTTAATCAAAATAGTTATATTAAACATTGTTGTTTATTTTGGGCTCACATTATCTTTTTTTCTTTTTGTATATATTAATTAATGGGTTTTCTTAATAAAAAATATTAAAGATCCTCAGAGTATTTAAAAATAGGCTACATAATTGAAATAATGCAAAGGTATTAAAAATCCATCTCAATTATTAAAAAGAATTCAAGAAAGGGGCAAAAATGGAAACTCATGTTTTGAAGCATCACGTTAAGTGTTATGATCATGTTAAACAGAAGAAACATCTTACTGGAACATTCAGTGCAAGTAAGGGTTATGGATTGTGAGAGGAAACGAAACCACCCCGATTCTTCTAACAAAACAAAGAAAAAGAGTTCGGGTAGTGTGATATATTCAAGGGAGCTGCCAGTGCAGAAGCATATAAAGAATAATTTGTGAAAATATAAATAATGCTTGACAAAAATCCAGGCCCTGCCTTCCATTTCAATCTCTTTTCCTACCAATTTTCTCTTGATTATGCTTCTGACCTACTGTTCCTGCTTCTTGAACAAACCTAACTTACCCATGCTTCAGAGTCTTTGAAACTTATCTTGCGTTGCCTGAGAGGATCTTTATTTTTGCATGGTTGGCTATTTCAGTTTATGTCTTAGCTCAGATGTCTTTCTTCTCAGAAAGCTGTTTCAGGCTGTTCCTCTTTTTCAGATTTCATTACCTTCAAACTGCCTCATTTCATTATTTTTTAAGATTGGTAGCACTTTTCAAAATTATCTTTTCTATCTGATTTTATTTTCATTGTTTTTTTTTTTTTTCTACTAGACCAATAGTCACATGAGATCAAGAATCATGGTACTGGCTAATGCTATATCCCCAGGCATATAAGAGTGTATGACAGAAAACTGGCAGCCCCTAAATATGAATGGAAAGATGAATGATACATTAATAGAATGAGACAGGAAAATTCAGTATGTGCCAGGTCACCAATATATACCTTTGATGAATGGCTTTGAATTTGAAGGATATTAGGATTTATTGAAGAATTTGAAGAGAGGTAACATGATCTATTTGTGTTTTTAGAAAACTGAGGAAAATCTGTCCCAAAGGATGAGAGCAGATGAAGAGCAAGATGGAATAAATAGAATAGAATTCTAAACTAAGGCATCTGTGAGATGCACGGAAAAAAAAAAAAAACTATTTGTCATACACTAAGGAAGTAAAAATTAACCAGACCTAATCAAAAATGAATATCGAAGATAAAGTATGGGGTGGAGAAAATGACATTAAGTATGCTACACATTTCTGTGCTTATTATCTTTCAAGGCACAGAAAGATTTAATGTTTTGCTTTGGTTTATATTTCCATAGAAATGGTTAAGTACTTATTCAACATAATAGCACCTCTACCACGTAACAGCTCTGAGAGGATGAATACATATAAAGAGCTTAAAATACTTTTCAGGAGTTATACAATTGTGTGCATTATAACAGTTCATATTTCTATCTTCACATTCCTGAAAATATATCTGAAAGGATGGAAATATATTCTCCAAAACACACAATCTTTGTCTGAACTACTTAAAATGCATACAATAGCTATTTAATATTGAATATTAATAATTACTTTAAAACTGACATTTTAAATGAACTGTTTTTCTATATCTTGATTATCAAATTTTCTTTTATTAGCTACTATATGATTGTAACAGTCATATGTGGGATTAAAACACATTTAAATTGTACTTTAATATCACATAATTATTCAAAAATTATTTTGGGCAATGAGGTTTTAGATGGTTTATTACTCAGATATTTCACTTTCAAAGGGGCAAAAATTATTCTATAAGTCTGTAACTCAGTCCAAGAGAGGCCCAGGTCACTTTCTCTTTTCAAACCTTCTAGACTTAAGTAAGCAGGAACCCCAGCACAAGCCCCATGTCGTCGCATGGGCCCGAGTTTGAATATGTTCCTCAAAATATTGAAGTTCTTCTCTAGTGTTTGAGACTAGCCAAAGCCAGCAGGGATACCTATGCGGGGCAGTACAAGCCCAGACCTGGATCCTATTGGAGTTCTCTGACACCGTGTCTCTGTATATGGGATCCAACAGATTTCCCAACATAGCCCCAGAATAATGTTTTGGGAGTCGTCCCAGTCAAAGCCCAAACAACAGGCTCAGTTCCAGAAGGAAAACCCGATAAAATGATTGTTTGCATTCCACAGCCAGAATAGAATGTCTTTCATGAAACTTCAGGAAATTAGCTGCATAAATAGTGCTGAAATGATCAATTTGGATGACTTGTACTCATGTCACACACAGAGGTCAGGATTCTGGACTACTTAAAGACCTCTTCTGACTCGTGGTCTCAAGTCATGTGTATGGGTCCTTCCACTGGGTTTCCTGGTCCATGTTTCGACTGAGGTGCTGCCTCTGCTCCTGAAATCAGCAGAAGTAGGGAAATACTTTAATTACCCTGTACACACTCCCTATCCACTACTGACATCCAGTATGGTCATTTGGTCCCCTCCAGTGTGAGGAGCTCTTCTGTGGGTGGCCACATCAATCACATCTGAGGTTTGACAACATCAAAGAACCACTCTGATTCATGTCTTTTCTCCAATCAGGGCTATCTCTTCATGAATGTGTAACCTGTGCAATGTCCCAGAGCACTTTGTTGAGAGGGTCTCATTCTTGATTTAATTCTCTCCTTTTGCTATCTTATAATTTAGTGAAAATTTTTAACAATAGTCTGTCATTTTTGTTTTTCACTGGGTCCTGCATGTTATACACCCAATCCTTCCTTTGGTTGAGAAGGTAACATCATGATCTACCAAGCGGGTCTTAAGCTTTGCTGGGCATATGGCAAGCATTCAAGCACAAATTAGAATGCTCTTTTTACCTAGTCCATGCACTCCTGGTTGTTCTGCATGCAGATGGAAACATGTGGCAGGCAATGATGTGGTCAATATTGAAAGCAATCACATTCTAGAAGTGCAATGATTGTGGCGAAAGTGTTCAATAGTAAATGGATTTGGAATACATGAAGCTCTACATTTCTGTTATAAATTTTCAAATGCTAAATATAACATGACCAGAAAGTGAATATGGTTCAAATATTTCATTTTCTTTCACACTCTTAGTAAGACTAGTATCTCTCATCATCATTCATTCATCTTTCAGAGAGTAAGTGAAAACCATTATTTAGGAGTGGGTTGGTGGATGATGTAGGTCCCGAGCAAGGATGCAACCAACACAAAATATGCAGCATTAAGAAACTTCAGAGACAATTAGTAGCACATAGTTTCAATACAAAGAAATTTGTGGAGCCATAGAGTTATGAGTCATAGAGAATTGCTACATATTCCACTGGGATGAGAGAGTGGAATTTTTCCAGTAACAGAACATTTAACAGTGAAAAACTTGATGAGATGGTGTCTAGATCTGAGCAGGAAAACGGCGTGCTTGGATACTACAAATAATCTTCTCTTCCTATTTTTCTAAATCTTCATTGAAAAATCACTATATCTTACATGAGCCCATATACTTTGTAAACATTTTTAAGCAAATGGTTTGTATAGATAAGGGCTATACAAAAATATATTCTCTTGCTAACAGACTCTAGTGGTAGTCCTGGACTCTGATACATTAAGTTTTAGAAATGCCAAAATTGGGCTATAAAATTAATTATAAATTAAAGCTAACACTTACCAATTGTATTGCATATAAAGAAATAAAAGTGCACATGAAACCTCATTTAGCTATAAAACCAAAAGTGAAATCTATGTCCACTGTGAACAATTTATCAATTTCCATCTCACTCCTACCCCTAAAATACATATAATCACAAATCTCTCTGCCAATATGTATTTCTTGCTTCAGTCAGACATCTTCTAAGATTAATATAAATATAAATATTTAAAGATGTTCAGAACTAGAAACTAGGTTTTGTATTATTTTTCTGTTCAGTAAATGTGTCAAAAGAAATATTAAATTATATTTAAATTATCAGTATAGAAAAATTGTATTTAATATAATTTTACATGAAATCCAGGATCTATCAGTTTGAAATATACAGCAAAAGCACAGGAAGTAAAAGAAAATTATAGTGGCATAGCCAGTAATTAAAATAAATACAGTTATGCATCACTTAATGACAGGGATACATTCTGAGAAAAGCATTATTAAGTAATTTTGTCATTGTTGGAACATCATAGAGTGTACTTACTCAAAACTAGATAGAGCCTACTAGAAACCTATGCTGTATGATACAGTTTATTGCTCCTAGGTTATGCACCCCTATAATATGTCACTGTACTGAATTTTGTAGGCAATTGTAACACTATGGTAAGTATTTGTATATCTAAACACAGAAAAGGTACAGTAAAAGTACAATGTAAAAGATTTACAATGTAAAAAATTTTACATCTTCAGAGAATACTTACCTTCAGTGGAGTTTATAGGACTGTAAATTAATCTGAATGAGTCAGAGAGTGAGTGGTGATTGAATGTAAAGACGTAGGATATTATTGTGCATTGCTGTAGACCTCATAACACTGGAAAATTCAACATCACTACATTCATTTTAAATTCTTACTTTAAAGTTTTATTTTTCAATAAAAAATTAACTTCAATTTACTGTAGTTTTTTACTTTATAAACTTTTTAGTTTTTTTAAACTTCTTGACTTTTTGTAGCAACACTTAGTTTAAAACACACATTGTACAACTGTATAAAAATTTTCTTTCATTTATTCTTATTCTATATATATTTTTTAAAATTCTGTTCATTTTTTAAACTTCCTGTTAAAAACTAAGACAGAAACACACACATTAGCCTAGGCCTACCTACGTGATCAGGATCATCAGTATAACTGTCTTCCATCTCCATGTCTTGTCCCGCTGCAGGGTTTTCAGAGACAGTAACACTGGTAGAGTTTTCATTCATGATAACAATGCCTTCTCCTGGAATACCTCCTGAAGGACTTGCCTGAGGTTGTTTTACAGTTAACTTTAATTTTTCATTACAAGGAGTACAGTCTAAAATAATTTTTTAAATGGTAAAATATATAAACTGATAACATCATTGTTTTTATCTTTATAAAGTAGTATGTAATGTAAATAATTGTGTATGCTATACTTATATGTAACCAGCAGTGCAGTGCATTTGTTTACACAGTGAACACGAGTACTGCATTGCACTACAACATTATGACATCACTAGGCAATATAAACTTTTCAGCTCAATTATAATCTTATGGGACTGCCATCATATATGTGACACATGACTGTACTGAAATTTGTGCCTAACCTAGTATTCTTAAGTTGATGATTTTTAACCTAGATTATACATGGATGGTGGTATGTAAGTTGTCTCCAAGATTCAAAGGGGCCCACTAACTTTTTACTTCTTTCATCAAGGTGAGTAGTCTGAGGTGAAGCAATTTGCCTCTTACTTAAAAATGGATGCCCAGATTACTAGATTCCTAGAAAGCTTACCAATGTTCCAGGTTTCAATTTTCATGAAGTTTACCTACTATCTGTTGGCATGTATCTGAATTACTGAGTCATCTACAATGCTTACTACTCAAGGCTTAACATGGAATAATTATTGTTATTTTATCAATATTACTGTGACATTCTTTGGGCTATTAAAAAAAATCATTTAGCATTAGTTGTATTGTACCATTACCAAAAGCATCAAAGTTGGCCTAGCCCTAGGGCAAGGTATCAAGTTACGCTGTTTCTGCCATAAGAATGCAAAGTACTTCTGAAAAGACCCCTGGTTACATGCAAGGCATTTGAACCTGTGTTGAATTGCTTAAATAAAGATACGAAGCAGCACCAGCAATTATCAATCAATACCACCTACTTAATTTTCTGAAATAATCTGCACCTGTCAAACAGAAACATTAAATAGGGATGCTATAGGCATCAACATGACATTTTTTCAAACAGTTGATGAAACAAATATTAGTAATTCTCGACAAGTAGTATTGCCTTTGAAGGAATTACCTTTCATGTTCACTCTCAGTTCTGCCTACCTTAATAATCTACACATTGTAGTACCTATCCTCAGATTCTACCTGTCATGAGACATACTTATTCTACTGTGTTACAGATATGTGGGAAAAGAAAAAGAAAAAAGAAACAGGAGAGGTGCAAAGTTCCAACAGACTTATTGTCAGACAGGCTTGAGCTAAGATTCCCTCTTAACACCTGGAGTTCAGAGATCTTTGTTTCATATTCTCCAAATTAACTAGTACATAATATCTTCTGAATTCCATTATATGAATTAATGAAGGATTGGCCTTCAAAGTATAGACTATGCCTTTATGGAGTAAGCTATAAACACTTCTGGCTCAAGACATATTGGAATTCAGCTTATTTTGGGCCTGTAAGCAATGACATGGGGAATGAGAGGAGAGGCTGGAGGGGAATCTAGTTTCAGAGTTTCCTATTGCAGTTTCTGAAAATATTTTAGATAGTATATAGAAGACTATAACAAGTTCATCAATACTATTCACAAACTCAAATACAATAGTTTTATCTCAGAACTTCTGTTCTCCATACCTTATTGTAAATATTAGATGTAATTGATTATTTCTCCTTGATATTTTTTTCTGTCTTGATTTTTGGGATCACACATACACACTACATTATCTCTTTTTTTTACTTGTATCTATTTCTGAGTGTCCTTTGTTTAACCTTAGTTTATCTCTCTCTTACTAACACAATGTATATAATTCATTGGTAAATTCTTAAACTTGAAAAAAAAAAGAAGTCTTTCAAACTTCTGTATCATCAACTTGCCCATACTGGTCCAATCTACCATTATCTTTTACCTGTGCTGCAATAAACTACGATGAGTACCTCTTCAGCTCTTGTTTCCATCACATTTCCCAACCAAAAACAAAACAATGTTTTACTCCCCTGTTAAATATTTCTGAGTTTTCCATTATTCATTTAAAAAAACCACAACAGAAAAATAAACACTTAGCAACTATCATCTTACCAGAACCCACAGGGCTTTAAACTGTCTTCTCATACCTCTCTCCATACCATGTCCCTAATCCAGTTTCTACCATTCTTGTTCACTTTAACTCAACAGTTAAGTAGCCTCTTTTTTTCCACCATTGTCCTCTATACTCAATACAGAAGCCGAAGTGACAGCACTGAGAACATAAATTGGATTATGTTAGGCTTCCGTCAAAACCCTGGTAATGTTGAAAAATTGATCAGAGTAAAATCCAAACATCAAAATAAAAAAAATAAAATAAAATAATCAAACGACTTCTACAGTGTCCTTGAAACAATATCCTTGAAACCTATACAGCCATATGGTTTTCCATTATCTGCCTGGTCTCACAGTAAACATAATTCCAACTCATTGTTCTTTCAGCCACAGTGGGGCTTATTGCTTATTTCATTCAAGTTTCTATTCAACATAGAGATCACCCCTGGTAACCCTACAGAAAATACTTCCAAATGCACCATCTTTTAATCCAACTTAACTCTTAAGTGTTGAATATTAATTTTGCTTCTCTGGAATATAATCTCCAAAAGAACATGGTCTTTGTTATGTTCACTGTTTTACCCTGCCTCTCACAATAGCCTATTGCATGAAAATGGGTATTAAATGGTTATATCAAGCAAGATATGCCAAAAGATTGCTGTAACAACTTGATTTTTTTTTTTCTAAAAGATACACTAAGCAGAAAGAACAAAGTAAAATGCAAACTGTATGAAGCTCCCTGTTGTGGAAATCTGAATTGGGACAAATATGGAGGAGGGAAATAAGATGGAGAACAATTTACATAGGCAGGTGAAAGCTGATCAAGATACAAATCAACACCTTTGAAAAGGGAGACAGACTTGGATGTTGATGTAGTCTGAAAGTTTGTGTCCTCCCAAAGTTTATGTTTTAAAACCTAATCTTCAATGTGACAGTATTAAGGTGTGGGGCCTGGGGGAATTGATTAGGTCATGAGGTGGGGAGCTCCCGTAAATGGAATTAGTTATTTTATAAAAGAAGGTCAGAGAGCTTATTCTTCCCTCTGCTGCACGTGGTTGCCACAGAAGGTGCTATCTATGAGGAAGAGAACCCTCACCAGACAGCAAATTTGCTGATGCCTTGAACTTGCACATTATAGTCTCCACAACTGTGAGAAATGTTTGTTTCTCATAAGGTACCCAGTTTATGATATTTTTGTTAAAGCAACCTGAACAGTTTAAGACAGATTAAGACATCATTAAGACAAATGGTGATGATAAAATATAATCAAAATATCATGAAAAATAAATACTTGGTTATAAACTTTCAGGGTGAAGAAAATAATATACCACATTTCTGTTTTATGTAAATGTATAGATGATAGTATTGCAGGACATGCAAGTTTGTTGAAATAGCTAATATTAATATATGTAATTGAACATATTGAAAGGATATTAAGAATATTTAAAAGTAAGGAAGTGAAATCTGTGAATAAAGAATGGTATTCAATGAATTTTGTAGTGATGGGCAGTTACACCACATTCTAATTATCTTAAACTGAAAGAGATTTGAACTTGCCTTTAGTTTGAGTAAAGTTTGTAAATAGAAAAAAGAAAAAGTGAAAGATGCAGAAAGAAGAAGGTAAGAGAAAAAAGACAAAATAGAGGTTTGAGCACAGATAATCGGATTAACCTCTGTGAAGAGGGGGCTTCTCTTCTGCAAGACAATTATCTTAAGTTGGCTTCAGATGACGGAGATAAGATTAATACTATTATGTCGGGATGTCCAGGGGTCCCCCATAAGAAAACCTCAATTTTCTGTGAAAATACTGCTTCACAGGGATAAAGATATTTTGAAAATTGTTCCTTTTAAAAACAGCAATAATTAAAAGTAATTTTAGTTTCTTAGATATTGTCGGGAACAGTGGTAAAAAGGAATCTTCCTGGGATTCCAAAATCAAATATTTACCCTAAAATCTACATTTCATATAGACAAAAAGCAATGGAGAAAAATTTGCTTATTATCAGGTATTATAAGTGTGTACATATTTAGATGAAAGCAGAAAAATAGTAACTCTGGCATCTGGAGTTATATTTCAAATCTTACGTCTTCAAAAATTCTGTAACTATTCTAACTCCATTAAGAGCATCTAATTAATTTTGCATCATTAAAATGTTGATATTGTAAAAGGCAATGAAGTCTATGAAAAGCATTAATGTCAATGATCACTTTGCCTACATTTTCCTGTAATGATAAATTGGCTTAATTACTGTATAAACAAAAATAGCCTATACCTCAGTTTTTAAAAATCACTTTTACTTCACAAGATAGATTTATAACTAGCATTCCTGATACAGAAACAAGGCTTTTATTCACTATTCTTTACAAATATTTTTGTTGTTATATTTACTACACAGATGGGTAAAATTATTTGCTTTTTAAAAACTACTTATCTTATCAATATTTTTTGTTTAATTTGTCAAGGAAGGATGTTAAAAATGTGCTTTTAAAATTTTTGTTCAAAATCTTACCTTTAAAAAATGTTTTCCTTTGTGAATATTAAATATAATTTAGGCTATCTGGGAAGCTGTTCCTTTTTCTAAAAAATAAAATATCTGAGGACATACTTTAAAGATGTGTGGCAATAAAATCTAGATGCTAAATATGTCTTTGTTATAGACTTTGTCCTGATGTTTAACTTAAATAAAAGTACTTTAAAAGTTTGTTTTCTCTCTGTCAGAAGCATTAACGTGTATTGTTGCATCCCCAACTTAGCTTTACTATTTTCTTGTGTAGCATAAGGAGAAATAGAATATCTTATAATTGACTATTCTCTTGATATAGCAAGTATATTATTTAACCAGGTCATGTTATCATCACTAGCCCATGAAAAGTAACTTACATATAAGAAGTAAGGACAAGGTTATATTTTAAATCTTAGTTAAACAATGAGATCACATGGACACAGCGAGGGGAACATCACGCACTGGGGCCTATTAGGGAGTTGGGGTGCAAGGTGGGGTAGAGCATTAAGACAAATACCTAATGCATGTGGGGTTAAAACCTAGATGATGGTTGATAGGTGCAGCAGACCACTATGGTACATGTATACCTATGTAACAAACCTGCATGTTCTGCACATATATTCCAGAACTTAAAAGTCAAATAAAGAAAAATATAGAAATCTTTTGCTAAGAACAAACTTTATCATTCTCCAAGTCTCCTTCTTTTCCTAACTTCCTTCTTAGAGGGACAGAAGCAGAAATATTCCTTGATGATAAAATCAAATAAAGTCTTCTCAATGAATGTATATATGCTTTAAATTTGCAGGAATTAAAATATCAGATATGATCCTTGATCTCAAGGAGATGAAAATCTAGGTGAAACAATCTGTTTTATTTACACATAAAATAACAAGATGATTATTACAATTGATGTATCCAAGTAGTTTCCACTAATAGAATGTAAGATAGTTGTCTTTAACTTGAGGAACTCGGGATCATTCCAGAAGCAGGCAGTAGATACACTCCAGGAAGGAAAACAAACACCACAGTCACTCTTTTACCAGATGAAATTCTTTTCTAGTTTTATGCAGAAGGAAATGGGTTAATACAGGATGTCTAGGAGTGCCACAATTCCTTGTGACCTTTACCTTTGGCAACCCAACAATATTCTGTTCTCCTATGATGCATTACAGGCACAATGCAACTTCCCGTGGAGGGATTTCACCATGGCAGAGTGGCCTCTGGCTGCACACAAATGCTTAGAACAGGGTTCCATAGGATGAACGTTTTTCCCTGTTTTTAAAACACAGCCTATTAATTGCATACAAAGAGCCTAAAAATTAGATGATTCAGGAATCTCTTTTTATCCTAATAAGGTTGAGGATGGTGGATCCTAATAAGATAGGATGGCTGACACTATGCATGGATTGAACTGTACTCATGGATAAAATTTTGTCTACCCCAAGAATCTTATATTGAAGTCCTAACCCCCTACTGTAATTGTATTTAGAGATAGGACCTTTAAAGAGGTAATTCACATTAAATGATGTCATAAGGGTGGGTCCTAACTAAACAGGACTGGTGTACTTAAGAGAAGAGGAAGAGATATCAGGGATGCACATTCACATGGAGAAAAGGCCATGTGAGAACACAGCAAGAAGGCAGCCATCTAGTTTACTAACTGGCTTATGTTACACTCCATGGTTAGTGTTTGAAGATATCTTCTGGTGGCCAGGCACAATTCTCCTCTGATCTCAACCTTTCCAGAGTCTAATTAGCTTTTGTTATATGTATTAGTCTGCTAAGACTAACACAAGAAAATATCACAGAGTGGATGACCTATTCAACAGATACCCATTTTCTCACAGTTCTGGAGGCCATAAGTTCAAGATCAAGGTGTTGATAAGTCTGGTTTCTCTTGAGACCTGGTTCATTGGTTTGTGGGTGGCTGCCTTCTTGCTGGGTTCTCACATGGCCTTTTCTCTGTGATCAGGTGAATCCCTGATGTCTCTTCTTCTTCATGTAAGTGCACCAGTTCTATTAAGTTAGGACTCACCTTTATGACATCATTTAACATGGATTATCACTTTAAAGGCCCTGTCTCTAAATAAAATTATAGTAGGCAGTCAGGACTTCAACATAAGATTCTTGGGGTGAATGAAATTTCATCTATAATGGTACGTTTACATGATTCATCACCAGAACCAGTAATTTATTTTGAGTTACCTTATTACCAAAAAAGCAACTCAAAATCCAGCATATTTTCAGTTAAAAATTGCTGGTACCTTTTCTGCTAAGACATAAACTAAAATCTAAACAGTAGCAACAGAAAGTTCACTTGTTTGTCTAAAATGTGTGACAGTTGCTCTCATTTTCCATTTTGCAGATAAAGGGAATCACACAAATGTCTTTGTTAGGTAGTGCCTCTGTGTAATACTAGGTTTTGTGTAAATAGCATATGATTTTCTCAAATGAAGTGCCATGGACCCTATTATTCCCAAATTCTGGAAAAATAGGCAAGATTTGTTTACTACTGTGGAGAAGAATTTCCAGAGCTGGCTTTGCGGGCTGAATCACAAGCAGAAACCAAGTGTGAGTGATCTGTGATTCCTTCTAGTCTTTCAGTATTAGTGACATGGATGTTCTTAGTGTCACATCTATGGATTGAAAGAAACCATGTACTTGTTGGTCTGGATACATTGAAATGTAGAGAACAAAGGAGATTAGCTGAGAAAATCATATGAAGTTAAAGCCATTTTCAGCCCTCATAATTTCAACAACAGCAAATGGCATCCTATGTCAGGATATATGGAAAACAACACAAACAGACAAAAACACAAATGTTTGTTATACCACCAAAACTTCGGAAAAGACAGAATGCTTACAAAGATAAGCCCTGAAGTATACAAGTTTTTACAAAAATATTATTAGGCAAATCAGAATATGTATGACTATGAGAGATAATAAATAGATAATTTTATTTAGCTTTTTTACATCATATTCCTAGTCATGTAACATTTTCAACTTCAGTGAATGCTTAGATAAATGATAGATCAAAATAGTTTATTTATGATCAAAATATGATTAGTAAAATGTTAGTTTTTACAGACAAATTTAAAATGTACCAATCTCATGATATGTTGTAAAGCATCATTCTGTGTCAGAATTTTTATTACAGAAAGACTTTGGGTATAATGTAAACATAACGTCATACAGCATCTTCTTAGTGCATTGCAGACCACAGTACTACTCTTCCAGACTATTAGGTAGTTATACTATTTCTCTCATTCACCTCATGCCACAAGTCATAAAAGCCATTCACTGACTGTCACCAATGTCCATTTTTTGTAAGAATTTTAATATCATGCATTTCTACTTTTTGAATATATAAAGTAATATAGCCCTAAAAAATGACTTTTGGATAGTGTAATTCAAACTCCACTGCCTGAATTGTTCCTTATTCTCCTCTCTTTGACAATATAAATAATTTACTTTGCTTACTTATATTGTTACATGGAAAGATTTAAGATAGTTATTATAATTCTTATATATAGGTGTATATATATATCAACATATCCTCAAGCTCAGAGATGCTTCCCTTAAGCCAATTTTGTCCTACTGTAAGTTTTTTGAATTTCTTATACACTGTTCTATCTCCTTTGTGATCACTATTCTATAACATTAGATTGTCATACACAATAAATTTTAAAGCAAATTGACAAACTGCAACAATCTAATTCAATGTGCAGCTACACTTGATACATCACTGCTATCTTTTTTGACAACAAGAACTTACTGGCTCTTTCAAAGATAAATAGTTTTAGTATCAGTAAGTAAAGACTGAGACTAATATTAACTTAAGAGCATTATTAACTAAATGATCATGTAAAAATAAGATCATATTCATTACTGCCTAAACACATTTATAAATAAAATAACTCAATGTTTTTATCATAAATTATCTATCTTTTTAAAGGTTAAAAAGTAAAGCTAATCCCATTCTTCCCTGTTAGTGATACATACGATAATAGCATGTATGGAAAATAATCTTTTCTAAAGCTATGCCTACCTCTCATAGATTTATATTGAGTAATGTAATCTCCACTCTATTTTGAATATTTTACAATTGTAATTTGAATTACTTCTGAAATCACTAATTAGATGTTTTTATTTTATTTATTATCATTATTTTTTATTATTATACTTTAAGTTCTGGGGTACATGTGCAAATCATGCAGGTTTGTTACATAGGTATGCACATTCCATGGTGGTTGGCTGCATCCATCACCCCATCATCTATATTAGGTATTTCTCCTAATGGTATTGCTCCCCTAACCCCCAACCCCTGACAGGCCTGGTGTATGATGCTCCCCTCCCTGTGTTCATATGTTCTCATCTTTCAACTCCCACTTATGAGTGAGAGCATGTGGTGTTTGGTTTTCTGTTTTTGTCTTAGTATAATGAGAATGATGGTTTCCAGCTTCATCCATGCAAAGGACATGAAATCATCCTTTTTATATGGCTGCATAGTATTCCATCTGCCACATTTTCTTTATCCAGTCTATCATTGATGGGCATTTGGGTTGGTTCCAAGTCTTTGCTATTGTGAATAGTGACACAATAAACATATATGTGCGTATGTCTTTATAACAGAATGATTTATAATCCTTTGGGTATATGCTCAGTAATGGGATTGCTGGGTCAAATGGTATTTCTAGTTCTAGATTTTTAAGAAATTGCCACACTGCCTTCTGCAATGTTGAATTAATTTACACTCCCACCAACAGTGTAAAAGCATTCCTATTTCTCCATATCCTCTCCAGCATCTGTTGTCTCCTGACTTTTCGATAATCACCATTTTAACTGGCGTAAGACAGTATCTCATTGTGGTTTTGATTTACATTTCTCTAATGACCAGTGATGAATTTTTTTTCATATGATTGTTGGCTGCATAAATGTATTCTTTTGAGAAGTCTCTGTTCAAATCCACTTTTTGATGATATTGTTTTTTTCTTGTAAATTTGTTTAAGTTCTTTGTAGATTCTGGATGTTAGCCCTTTGTCAGAAGGGTAGATTGCAAAATTTTTTTCCCATTCTCTAGGTTGCCTGTTCACTCTAATGATAGTTTCTTTTGCTGTACAGAAGCTCTTTAGTTTAATTTGGTCCCATTTATCAATTTTGGCTTTTGTTGCCATTGCTTTCAATGTTTTAGTTATGAAGGCTTTGCCTATGTCTATGTCCTGAATGGTATTGTCTAGGTTTTCTTCTACTTTTTTTTTTTTTTTTTTTTTTTTTTTTTTTTTTTTATGGTTTTAGGTGTAAGTTTAAGTCTTTAATCCATCTTGAGTTAATTTTTGTTTAAGTTGTAAGGAAAGGATCCAGTTTCAGCTTTCTGCATATGGCTAGCCAGTTTTCCAAACAATACTTATTAAATAGGAAACCTTTCCCCATTGTTTGTTTTTGTCAGGTTTGTCAAAGATCAGATGTTTATAGATGTGTGGCATTATTTCTGAGGCCTCTGTTTTATTCCATTGGTCCATATATCTGATTTGCTCCAGTACCATGCTGTTTTGATTACTGTAGCTTTGTAGTATATTTTGAAGTCAGGTAGTGTGATGCCTCCAGCTTTGTTCTTTTGCTTAGGATTGTCTTGGCTATGTTGGCTCTTTTTTGTTTCCATGTAAATTTTAAAATAGTGTTTTCCAATTCTGTGAAGAAAGTCAGTGGTAGTTGCTAAGGATAGCATTAAATCTACAAATAACTTTGGGCAGTGTGGCTATTTTCATGATATTGATTCCTCCTAACCATGACCATGGAATGTTTTTCCATTTGTTTATGTCCTCTCTTATTTCTTTGAGCAGTGGTTTGTAGTTCTCCTTAAGGAGGTCCTTCACATTCCTTGTAAGTTTTATTCCTAGGTATTGTATTCTTTCTGTAGCAATTGTGATTGGGAGTTCACTCATGATTTGGCTCTTTGTTTTGTCTTTTATTGTTGTATAGAAATGCTTGTGATTTTTGCACCTTGATTTTGTATCTTGATACTTTACTGAAGTTGCTTATCAGCTTTAAGAGATTTTGGGCTGTGATGATGGGGTTTTCTAAATAATCATGTTGTCTGCAAATAGAGACAATTTGACTTCCTCTTTTCCTAATTGAATACTTCCTCTTTTCCTAATTTCTTTCTTTCTTTTGCCTGATGGCACTGGCCTGAACTTCCAATACTATGTTGAATAGGAGTGGTGAGGGAGGGCATCCTTGTCTTCTGCTGTTTTTCAAAGGGAATGTTTCCAGCTTTTCCCCATTAAGTATGATATTGATAGTGGGTTTGTCATAAATAGCTCTTATTATTTTGAGGTACATTTCATCAATACCTAGTTTATTGAGAGTTTTTAGCATGAAGGGCTGTTGAATTTTGCTGAAGGCCTCTCTGCATCTATTTCTTTAATCTGTCCAGGTAATCAGTTTTTTTTTTTTTTTTTTTTTTAATAGTGGTGCTCTTTATTTCATTGCAGTTAGAGAATGTGGCCTATACCATTATTGTCATCGGAAATTTATTGAAATTAATTCATCTATACTGAGACATTAGCTCTCTGAAGTAGGTAATCACATTTTAAAATTATTATTTTCTGTTATTCTATGTATAAATGAAGTATCCATATGTATATGGTATCTATCATCTTTCTAATATATATCTGCTAAATGTTAAGCTAATATATCCCTCTTAAGATAAAAGTTTATCAAGTTTGCTTTGCTCAATTCCACCTTTTTAATGCAGATGATTACTTGTTCTTATTGTCTATGTTTATAGCTAAATGAAAATGTGAATGCATGCTGCCTAGTGTAGGATTACTGGTCATGAAAAGGACTTTTTTCATCTAGTATTTTGAAGTTAGAATTAGATGATATGTATTAACCAATACTGTTGAAAATACTGTTGGGGCATTATGCTGAATGTAAGAGACTCACTGATACCTATATGAGCTTTCCCACACATTGGTAGGACCTAAACAAAAGTAGAGATTCCCATAGACACACCAAAACTTATTCCCTATGCCTAATAACTTTGTAGACTCAAGAAGTCAAGCTCACTGAACTCCTGAAGTTATATTCTCTTTGTTTATCACAGTAAACTAGAATTTCTATAAGATTTATGTGGTAGTGTACTAGATTTTGCCAAGGCACAAGGCCATCTTGTAAGGAACTATTTTACTTTTAATTTGTTGTATATTTCTGATAAGTGAACATCAGCTAAATAATGTAACAGGTATTAGCATTGATATGAGCTAATGTTATACTGACAGCAATCTTAACCAAATGTGTTAATACATAAAACAAATTATCAAAACTCATAGCCCACAGCTAAATTTCTCTATGCTTCTTCCTCTCCACAACTCCTTCCTTTTATGTAAGTACCATAGCCCATCACACAAATACCTTGGCTAAGCATCTCCTTGTAACAGTAATTCTTAGGGAGACATCAAAATCTTCTAGCACTTTAAAAATATTTTTCAGTTCTTAAAAAAGGTAAGTTTGTGTCTACAGAGAACCTAGCAACTTACAGAGTGTTTTATGAACAACTTGTTGAGAAGAAAAGGATGGCTGCTGGTTTGTGATTTCTTTAAAGTTTACTCACATTTGTAGAGCCTGAAGGGGACTGTGTAAAGAAGATAAAATAAAAGCTGGATGCCACACAAGATTAACTTTGCAATCGAGATAAGAACATTTAATCAATGGCAAACCAGCTTCATGGGAACAGATCAGATCACAGTGACTGGAGGGAAATGCACAAAGCCCATGAATGATTGCTATTTACCTTTCGAGAACAATGACAGTAATATTTTGCATTTTGATAGCTACTTTGATCATAAGTTTCACAACTCTTAGCATATTTTAAGATATTAAACCTTCTAAGATAGATACGACTTCAATCAGAATTTTATAAAGACAGGCTGCATGGATTTCTGTTGGAGAGACTGCAAGATGAGTCGAGATTAGAGATATTTTTGAAAGCATCCCACAGCTCAACCCTCGTGGAGTACAAGCTTATATTTTATGTAAAAGTCAAGAGAGTTTCAAGATAATCAGAATCCTTACTAGACATTCATGATACTTCCACACAGATAGAGATGTTGAAGTTTTATTGTACATGATGCTGTGTACTAATCACTAAAAATAAATATAAGTCTTAAGGCAACAAATAACAACAGTAATAACATAGGAGTAAAAAGTTGCAGGCATAATAGCAAATGCCACTCTTTTGTATACCTTAAGACATTATATGCAAATATTATCAAAAATTAGAACTAGCATGTGGAGTAATTACATATTAGGAGTTATTAGTTGTGATAAGGCCTTAACAGGTATATGAGTAAAGATTGATTAATATTTCCTTCTTGAAAAGTATTTCACACACACACATAATTGCAAATAAATTGTTCCTCATTGTAAACATATGACATATACCAAGAGATTTAAAATATGTAAGAGAAACAATTATTTTTAATAAGGCCTTAAACTAGGTAGAAAAGAAAAAGCATGGTATGGTGGGAAAAAGATTTTAGCTTAGTTTTTCTACTAAATGGCTAAAAAGTTATAGATGTGTAGATAGAAATACATAGATTTCCTTCTTTCCAATAACTTCAGTTAGAGACAGAGTCTATATTCACTGCTTTTCATTTGGGGCTGTGTATGAAGGAAATAAAAAATATGCCCAAATTATACTTCCTTGGCATATTTCAAGATGACCATTCAGAGAAGCTAAAAACACAGGAATAGTTGAAAAGCTGTCTCTTGTAGAAGAGATCTGAGTCCAGGCACAGTGACTCACACCTGTAATCCCATCACTTTGGGAGGCTAAGGCTGGTGGATCACAACATAAGGAGATTGAGACCATCCTGGCCAACATGGCGAAACATCATCTCTACTAAAAGTACAAAAATTAGCTGGATGTGTGATGGTAGTCACCTGTATTCCCAGCTACTCAGGACGCTGAGGCCGACGAATCACTTGAACCAGGGAGGCAGAGTTTACAGTGAGCCGAGATGCTGCCCCTGTACTTCAGCATGGGCGACATGAGAGAGACACCATCTCAAAATAAATAAATAAATAAGAAGAGATTTGCATCTGAAGGTGAAATTAACAGATCTTCTCTGAAGTCCTTTGATCTAGGAAAGATTATCTCATAGAAAAAGAAGACAGAAGGTCTGACAGAGAAACTCTTACCACAGACTGCCATATTTCCTTCTGAGAGCTCCTAGATGTGACCTTCGCTCTGTACACGACCACTTTTGCTGCATGCCTTTCCTCCGCCTCTCCACCCTGTAATTTGTCTTGCCATTCTCCAAGTCCCTATTCACTCTGTAAACCCTGGATGATTAAAAAAAAAGTTGGCTGTTTCTTTGAGTTTTCCTGTTTTGTATGACTCCTATGGATATGAGTGCATGTAATAAATATGTATTCCTTTCTTCCTCATTGATCTATTATCAGTTTGTTTCATAGGCTCAAAGTATCAAACTTTCAGAAGTGGGAAAAATTGTCTTTGCTTCTACAGTTTGGCATAGCTGGTAGGATGAAAAATGTGCAGACTACAATTGGGATCTTTGGACAACTGACTACAAGTTGGCAAAAAAGGCAAGACTTCTTACCAAAGTCTGCTTCCCAGATTGCTCCCTGCAGCACTTGGTTTAATGAAAGTGGTATTTTTCCCTTTTGAAAATGGAATTAACAACAACAAAAAAAGTATGTGAACCGAGTTTGCTTATAAAATAAATTGGCTACACTTAAAAAAATAATACTTTTTAGAGTGCTCTCATGATCATAAGTAGCTACCTTCTTGACACCTGTCAAGAAGTAAAAGATACAACAGAAATACAAATGTAAAAGATACAACAGAAACTGGGTTGGCGAGATTAGGGGGGAAAAAGTATAAATCAAATTTAAAACAAAATTAAAATATTTTGTATGCTCAAAATGCCTGTTTTGAATCCCCTGAAGGACTCATAAAAGGAAGTGGTATACATAGTCTAGTGGTTAAGATTCCATTCCCTTATTTTTGTGGCCAGTTTTGATTATTGGTCAGGGAATTAATTCTCTGGAGGAAAAAAAGATAAGATTTTTACAGAGCAAATAATCAAAATGTCAGAAAAGTGAGGAAAGAAATTCTCTTTACTTCGCCATTTATAATACATTAATTTCCCTTAACTAATCTCTAGGGAAATGGATCTTTACTCTGCCCTGATTTTCCTTGAGAGCAACATTTTTGTAAATATGTGAATCCAAAAGTAGTACTATTTACCTCCAGTTATTAGAACATGTGCTTTGGATTTATGAACTATTTTGACTGACAGATTTATCCCATTCTTTAATTTTTTCAACTTTCTTATGATGAAAAAATAATGACTTTTTGGAGTTTTATAGAATGAGGAGGTTAATGAATTAGATAAATGATCTACTGCACACCTGAACTCTTAAATCTCATCAATGACCTTGTTTCTGGGTTTTAGGGTGCGGGGAGTTCTCAACTCCCCTGAGAGGATGTTTATCCAGGCTCTTGGTCTCTCACTCACCCAAGAATGGGAGAGGGGACAATGGTGGGTGGGCTTGTAAGAAAATATCAGATCCCAAAGAGTTTTTGCAGAGAAGTGATTTATTTAGGCAGAGAAAGAGAAAAAGGAGAGAGAAAAAGATGAGAGAGAGAAAGCTTCCATGAAGAATGTGGAAGGTGACCCAAGTGTGGAATCGAGAGAGAAAGCAGCTTCCACGAAAGTGGAAGGGAACCCCAGAGGGGAAAATCTGCCCTGATGAGGGAGACAGGGACTTTTAACACGGGAGGAATTCCCACGGTCTCCAAGCCTTCTGGCCAATGAAGAGTTCCCTTTAAACTTCTGCCGGAGTGATTGACTTTTGATCTTTTCCCATGCCTGCGAATATTTAAAACAAAGACCGTTAAGTCTCCCAGATGGAGAGTGGAAAGAGGGGCATTGGGAAGTTCTTGTCCTTGAAAGTACAACCCTTGTGGACCTGGGAAGAGAATACATTCCTTCAACCTGGGTACGAAAGGGAACTTAGCAGCAACGTTTGGTCAAATGCAGCTCTAGTCATCATCATGGCAATTAATTTTGGATAAAAAATGTTATGGAATTTTTGAAAACATGATGGAAAGGGAACCAAAACTAAAGAGGCCGACTTTAATATAATTTAAGCAACCTGTAGAAATCGAAATGCAGCCAATGTTTAAGGAGTAAACAATGCTTAACAAGATGTGCTGACTGTGTTTCTGTGCATTCCACGCATTCTTCAATGTATGCCAAAGTCAAGGACTTCAGAGAGGACAAGGCGTGGTGTGTTCTGTAATGTGATATTAACTAAATAATGCCAGATAAATTTAAAGAAAGCAGCAAGAAAATAGCTATACTAAAGAATTCCTACTTTGTCTTTGCACATATGGCAGGTACTGCTAATACTCACCTGGCATTCACATCCCCTTTACATTTATTAACAGAACTTGACTTTTATTTATGTAATTTGTTTTCAGGAACTCCTCCTCAGGTACAAAAAAATTCATCATTATTTATAAAGAAGGGTACAGAACAAGAAGGGAACAGACCAAGTTTATACATGCCATGACATCAATTCTGAGACCATTTACCTACCTATATTTATACTGTTGGATATCAGTGCTTGCTCTAATCCATTGCCCTCTGTTTGTTATTGTATATCAAGTCCAGACATGAACATGACTAATGCCATGCATAAGAAAAAAATTAAGATTCATGGGCATATCTGAATTTTATACCTTTTTCTTTATACCTTCCATGTTCTCCCTATACAAGAATAAATGAGCATTTATAGTACACTTACCATTCTGTAGCAAGTTTAAAATATGTCAGGTTAAGTATAGATTTTTAAAATGTATTTATAAGCATGTTAAATGTTAAATATGTGGGTTCAAATAGTGGCAAAACAAATTGTCATAACATTCTTGTTTATTTTATCAATTAATATACAATTGCATATAGATACAGACTTATTTTGGGCTTTAATTATATGCATATATGCACATACCTATTTATGATTATACGATTGAATACAATATATGCTTAATAGTATTCTTCAGAAAGATTGACAATAGATTATTTTTTTTTTTGGTTTTCTCTAATATATTTCCCAATTTTTCTGAAGTAATGTTACATGAGATTTTTTTTAGAAAGGAAAAGCCAAACATTTTTTAAAAAAACAGATACAATTTATATTTGTATATTGAAAATTTTACCTGGTGCTAATGTCAAAGTTTTCAGAAACGTTAGGAGGCATTCTTAAAGAATAACTTTATACAACTTTTTAAGATAATAGTACATCAAATCATTTTCAGTATTACAAGAAACACAAAGATAAGTTTATGAGTATAATTATATTCCCACACACTTTATAATTACATATCTCTAATTGATACTTTTACCACTTGCCTTGTTGCACTACACCTGTGAAAAGGTTACACTCCAACATCAACTGGAAGCTATTTTGATTTGCAGAACTGACCGTTGCATTGGTAGAAATTTCATGAAATCTTCATTTTAAAGTTTTAGAGCTACAACTCTTAAGTATGTATGCGATACAATCCCAAGAATGCCTAAGCCCAGGAAATGAGAGAGGGAATGATTTAGAACTTTTGAAAACACTGTATACACATCATCTAATCATTCAAGTATTTTGCTTGCTCTAACTATACAACTAGCTTTCTGTTTTAAATATTTCTTTAAGAGAAGGTAATTGGAATGTCCGCTAGGTCAATTTATTTGAGTCCCTAAGTAACAATTGCTTAAAAGTAATGTTATCATTGTAGTTTTAATTTCAGCTTTACATACTCCAAATTGGTGCTAGTAAAATATTTTCTAAAATTTATTTGATAATTTTATAAAATTCTTGGAAATCTTCACATAACTATCATAAAAATTATCTTTAAATTTACTGACATTAGCTGATGTAATAATACTCCATTATATCTCTAAATATAATTACCTGATATTCGCTCAAGTCATATCAGTCCAACATTCTATATTTGCCTCCAAACTATCTCTGAGCCAATATCATATATCTGGTTAACTACTAATTATTCATTTGTTTTTTTCCTCTTTAAGTTCAAGGCCTGCATTATCTGGAAAATATTTTTGGATACCCTCTGTGACTTAGCGTCCTGTGTGTTACCTATATCACCTAGCATACATTGTATGACTCTATGTTTTAATTTATGAGTTATGTAGGTAAGCTCTTTGAGGCTGGAGATAATTTACTACTTTTTTCTCTTGGATTTATCTGTGACTACTTATAAAGGTGCTTCAGAATCTCCTGGTACACTTGCAAAACTTGTTTAAAATAATTTAACTGTATTATTTGAACACAAATCAAAAGTTCTTCTTTTAGCTAGCACTTTCCTTACACTGACAAATATTACTCTTTGGCCTAAAAGTATGATTTTCCAGTAACACTGGATTTAAAATGAAGGAATATATAGATAAATAACCATAATATAAAATACAAGTTTATTTGTATATATACATTGTAGACTGCCTTTGTTACAACAGAACTTGTTACAATTTTTTTTTTTTTCTCACTGCATTTTTTTTTTTTTTTTTTTTTTTTTTTTTGAGACGGAGTTTCGCTCTTGTTACCCAGGCTGGAGTGCAATGGTAGGATCTCAGCTCACCGCAACCTCCGCCTCCTGGGTTCAGGCAATTCTTCTGCCTCAGCCTCCTGAGTAGCTGGGATTACAGGCACGCGCCACCACGCCCAGCTAATTTTTTGTATTTTTAGTAGAGACGGGGTTTCACCATGTTGACCAGGATGGTCTCGATCTCTCGACCTCGTGACCCACCCGCCTCGGCCTCCCAAAGTGCTGGGATTACAGGCTTGAGCCACCGCGCCCAGCCGCAACTTGTTACAATTTTAATGATACACTTTTAATTTAACATTAGTTTCTAAACCACTATACTGATTAAGTAAACAGAGCCATATATATATATATATATATAGTTTCAGTATCCCTAATGTATATTTCACTTCATGTGGAGGCTTATATACCTTTTCAAATATTTTAGGGTGTTTTCCACATGGGATTAAACAGTTCAAATGAGGTATTTGCCAGCATTTTATAATTCCGAGGGGCTTTTGTTGTTGTTTTTGTTTATTTGTTTTTGTAGGATGTCACTCTTCACCTGGGCTGGAGTGCAATGGCACATGGCCTTGGCTCACTAAACTCAACCTCCCACATCAGCCTCCCAAATCAGCCTCCCAAATAGCTGGGACTACAGGCACATGCCACCATACCCAGGTAACTTTTCCATTTTTTTGTAGAGACAGGGTCTCTGGTACCCAGACTGGTCTCAAATTCCTGGCCGTAAGTGATCCTCCCACCTCGGCCTCCCAGAGTGCTGGGATTACAGGTGTAAGCCACTGCATAATCCTCCACCAGGTCTTTTTTAAATAGATATATTTCTCTCTTAATTTTCTATTGAAATTACCACTGCAGTTCTTTAGAAGCTATCTTTTAAGTTTTGAGCATTTCATATTTTTCCTTTTTCTTCAAAGAAATAATCTTTTTATTTTACCTTCCTTACACAATTTTATTTTCATACTTGAAATACCTTGTATACTTTGAAGTATTCAGTTCAATTTATTAATTCTCTTAACAAAATCTCTCTTTACCTCTCAGTCATTAGACAGATAAACAGACAGAAAGATAGGCAAATAGATGGATAGTGGATTTAGTCAGGGTGTTCCCTGGAAACAGAACCAACAGGATGTGTGTGTGCATGTGTGTGTGTGTGCGTGCGTGTGTGTGTGTGTGTGTGTGTAAAGACAGATATTTATTTAAGGAATTGGCTTACTTAATTATGGTTAGAGACCAGCAAGTCCAGAATCTGTAACTTTACAAGATAGACCTACAGGCTAGAGACCTAGGGATGAGTAAATGTTTGAATTTTTGAGTCCAAAAACAGACTTGGGACTGAATTACTTCTGTAAATCTGTGTCCAAATATCTTCTTTTCATAAGGACATGTTTCATAAATGACCTAATTTTTACTTAATTACATCTTTAAAGACCATATCTCCAAACACAGACACAATCTGAGGTAGTGGGGATTATGATTTTAATATTTACATTTTGTGAGACAAAGCTCAGCCTATAACAGACTGAGCTTTGACATAAATAGACATAGATACATAGTAATATAAAGAGATAAATATTTATAAATTAAAATTTAATTTTATATATCTAATGTTTTGAATATATATAACCAAATATACCTTGAGATATGTGGAAAATTCAACTACATGAGAGGAAAACAGTTTTAAAAATATTATGTTTCTGTACAGAAATGTTGCTTACTGCATATATTTTAGAAAGTACTTTTAATAGGTCAGATTTAAGATGAGATTAAGATTCAAGAATAATCTATGCTTAAAGCCAACTCTACATTCAAATTAAGAAAGGTGATAATTTGCGGAGAGCCAGATTTCTTGTATCATATAGGTTTTCAAAATCTCTATACTATCTTGCTGTTCAAGAAAATGTAAATACAATTTTTTTTTTTTTTTTCTGGAGAAACATGCTATTGTGACCCACTCAAATTGTTATCAGCCAGTAATAGTTCCTTGTCACAACCAAATTGTTATTGTTGTTCTTACTCTCTTCTTGCACTCAAAGTCCAAGAAACTGTTCTGGGAATGGTTATATCAAATTATGTAATTAAGAGAGAAAGATAGACTGCTTAATGGAAAAAAAAAAAAAAAAAAAAAAAAAAAAACATGAGCAACAGCAAATGGATGTTCTTACTATCCAGGAGCAATGAGTAAAACCACAAACTCCAAGTTTAATATTATTTAGCTCAATCTTAATATATGTCCTATTTAATTATGCTAACATTTTAATCATAATTTCATTACATATTTAGCAAGCATCTATAAAATATATAATTCCCATTTAACAAAATCTGGATAAGACAGAAAAAAAAAAAAAAGCCACTCCCCTACTAGTCTTTTCATTTGGGGCACTTTGAAAAACATTATCATCTGTTAGATTTCTCTTCTTTAAGTTTAACTATCCAGCTGTTATCTTAATTAAGTCTGCCACAGGCAAGGATCTGGTTTTCCACACCTGTGGAGAAGATTGTCATGGCATTTTAATGACTTAATAGGGCTTGCAGAAATGGAGGCTAGTGTGAATGTTAGCAATGATTAGTTCAAATTAGTGCCAAAGCTGTCAATTTCCAATTAGAAGATGTGTTTGTTCCTTAACAATGTACTACCACAAATTGGGTGTTTTGACACTGTTAATTCATCTTTTGCCACCTGATAGAAATAACTCAAATGGCTCCCAGTAATCTCTTCTACCACAGAGAGTTATTAAAGTTAGACACAGCTGGATATCAAGTTTAAAACCAAAGGAAAAACATTATTTTCAGCAATGAAAAGATATGGGATAAAAGAATGATTATTTTTGGCAGTGTTTCCAATTTATGGTTTAACTTCATGTTAAGGATTTAGAGTACATCATTGTAAGCACTAAATGTTCAATTTGATAGGGAATTTTGGTGTGGTTTATGGGACTAGATGAAAAGGAAAAAATAAGGAAATTAGTATAATTTCCAGTGATAAGAAATCTTTGGCAACTGAAAGACAAATACAAAATTCATCTTTCAATAAAGTATCAAAATATTTATTAATTTTTACACAGAACATTGAATGCAAGATCAGAGAAAATATGAAAAAGATGGATTGATAATAAAAAGAAAATATTTTAATTTATAATGTCTATCCCTAAAGAAGATTATATCTGCTCTATTTCATAGTGTTAAGTACTACTTATAAATACTGAGTAGTACAGGAATGCCTTCTTTACAGGGTTTCCCTTTATTGTCCAAGATACCAAAGGTAGTTTTTTTGTTTGTTTTTTGTTTTTTGTTTTTTAATGTTGTTTGTTTTTTTTTTGTTCTGTTTTGTTTTTTTTACAAATTAAAGGTTTGCGGCAACTCTGCCGGTTCCATTTTTCCAACAGCATGTGCTCACTCTGCATCTTTGTGTCACATTTTGATAATTCTCAATCTATTTTAAACTTTTTCATTTTCTTTCATGGTGATTTGTGATGAGTGATCTTTAGTGTTACTACGGTAATTGTTGGGTCATCACAAACCACACCCATGTAAAACAGGAAATTTAATCTCCACGTGTTTGTGTTCCCAGTTTGCCACACACCAGCTTCTCCTCTGTCTCTCCTCTGTCCCCTCAGGCCTTCCTATTCCTTGAAACACAACATTATTGATATTAAGCCATTCAGTGACCCTACAATAGCCTCTACTTGTTCAAGTGGAAGAAAGGGTCACATGTCTCTCACTTTAAATCCAAAGTTTTGTGAAGAAGACCTGTCAAAAGCCAAGACAGAGGCCAGTCACGGTGGTTTACACCTGTAATTCCAACACTTTGGGAGGCCGAGATGGGCAGATACTTGAAGCCAGGAGTTTGAGACTGGGCTGGCCAACATAGTGAAACCCTATCACTACTAAAATTACAAAAATTGGCTGGGCGTGTTGTCATGCACCTGTAATCCCAGCTACTCAGGAGGCTGAAGCATGAAACCACTTGAAATTGGGAGGTGGAGATTGCAGTGAGCCGAGGTTGCATCACTACCCTCCAGCCTGGGTGACAGAAGGAGATTCTGTCTCAAAGAAAAAAAAGAAAAAGTAAAGCCAAGATAAGCCAAAAACTAGATCTCTGGTACTAAATAGTGAGCCCAGTTGGGAATTTAAGAAAAATATTTTGAAGAAAATTAAGAGTATTATTCCTGTGATTACATACATGATGAGAAAGCAAAAAAGTCTTATTGAGGATCCTGAGAAAATTTGAGTGGGATGGATGGAAGATCAAATCCACCACAACATTCCCTGAAGCCAAAACCTAAGCCAGAGCAAGGTCCTAACTCTCTTCAATTCTATGGAGGCTTAGAGAGATGAGGAAGGTACAGAAGAAAAGTTTAAACTTAGCAGAGATTGGTTCATGAGGTACATGGAAAGAGCAACCTCGTAAGATAAAAGTCCAATATGAAGCAGCAAATACTGATGTAGAAGTGTGAGAAGTTATCCAGAAGATTTAGCTAAGATCTTTGATAAAGGTAGCCACACTAAAAAACAGATTTTCAACACACAGAGCCTTCTAATGGAAAGACATGCCATCCAGGACATTCATAGCCAGCAAAGAGAAACCACTGCCTGCCTTCAAACCTTCAAAGTACACTCTTGCTACAAGTTAATGCAGCTAGTGATTGAAGCAGAAGCCAGTGCCCATTTACTTGTCAGGAGATCCTAGGACCTTTAAGAATTATGATAAATCTATTCTGCCTGTACTTGGTAAATGGAAAAATAAGGCCTGGATCACAGAACCTCTGTTTACAACATGGTTTACTGAATATTTTAACCCACTGCTCAGGAAAAAATAAATAAATAAAATCCTTTTTAAAATATTACTGTTCGCTGACAATGCCCTTGACACCCAAGCACTCCAGTATTCAAGGATATTAACATTGCTTACGTGGCTGCTAACACAACATTGATTCCTCATGGATCAAAGAGTAATTCTGAACTTCAAGTTGTATTACTTAACAAATACATTTTGTAAAGCTATAGCTGCCACAGATAGGGATTCCTCTAATAGATCTGGGTAAAGTACATTGAGCAACTTCTGGAAACAGATCATCATTCTAGATGCATTAAAACAGTTGTGATTTAAGGGAGGAGGCCAAAGTATCAATATTAATGGTAGTTTGGAATAAGTTGATCCCAACTGTCATGGATAACTTTGATGGGTTTAAGACTTCAATGAAAGAAGTAACTGCAGATGTGGTGGTGGAAAGAGCAAGATAATTGGAATTAGAAGTGAAGCCTGAAGATGTGACAGAATTGCTGCATTCTCATCATAAAACTTGAATGGATGCGGAGTTGCTTCTTTTGGATGAGCAAAGGTGTCTTCCTGAGAGAGTGTAGTCTTGCTGAAGATTTGGTGGACATTAGAAATGATAACAGAAGACATAGTTGGTGAAGCAGGAGCAGGGTTTGAAAGGATTGATTCCAATTTTGAAAGAAGTTCTGCTGTGAGTAAAATGCTACCAAACAGGGCATGTTGTAGAAAAATCTTTCATGATAGGAAGAGTAAGTTGTCATGGCAAACTTCACTGCTGTCTTATTTTAAGAAATTATCAAAGCCAATCTGAAACCAGGACCCTAATCAGTCAACAGCCATCAACATTGAGGCAAGAACCTGCCCCAGCCAAAAGGTTATGAACTCACTGAAGGCTAAGATAAATATTATCAATTTTTAGTAATAAAATATTTCTCATCAAAGTAGGTATATTGTTTTTAGACACAATGATATTACACTCTTAGTTGTTCAGACACAATGCTACTGTGTATTTAATAAACTAATAAGCTACAGTATAGTGTTAACATAGCTAGTATATTCACTGAGAAACGAAAAGGTTTGTGTGACGTTGTAAGTGGTGAAGATATCCGAGTTACTGGTGGTGAATCTGCACAGGTCTGCTGTGACCTCAGTTCTTGCCTCCTCAGAAGAAAGAATTTGACAGAGGGGTATAAGGCAGAAAGAAGAGACCGAGGCAAGTCAGAGCAGGAGTGGAAGTATATTAAAAAGCAGTAAAGAAAGGAAAGTACACTTGGAAGAAACACAAGTGGGCACTGAGAAAGTCAAATGCAGCATTTAACCTTGATCCTTGAACTTTCTAGGCTGGCCCACTTCTGGTGTCCTGTGCCCCTTTTCCATGAATCTTCCCTTGGGGTGGCCTGCCCACAAATGCAGTGCTCTCCTTACACTTGGGAAGTGAGCATGTGCAGTGTGCTTAGGCACACTGTGGCCATGCCCATCAGAGGCTTTCTTTCCTTTTCCAGTGGAGTGCCCCTGAAAAGTGATACTCCTCCATTTTATCTTTTAATGTGTTGCCTGGGAAGTTACCTCTTCCCAAAATTTTCATTCAATTAACACTTTAATGTGACAGCTGTGGACCGTCAGGAGATTGTCTCCGCCTGGCGCTGACTGTCTGACTGCCATATCATTTTTAGAGAGGCAATGTCATAATTGTCAAATCATCATCCAATGATCGCCTTACAGTCCTGGTGGGTGGGGGAGAGAGCCCTCTCCTGCCCTACTTATGGCCTAACTATCTGCAACAAGTTGCTTTATTGAAATATTTGTTTTATTATGTTGGGCTGGAACTGAACCTGCAGCATCTCTGAGGGATACCTGCATTAAAGAATTTCTATGGTATGGAACTGAGAAAACGTATAAAGAAAAGTGAATATAGTTAACACTCAAAAGTTATATTTTCTGGATGTAATTCCATACTGATAATACCAATTATTTATTAACTTTTATCTATCTGTCTAGGATTGGCATAGGTTTATTTTCATGTATAATGCTCCACTTAATAGCCACAATTTCCATGCAAATTTTTTAGTAGTATTATTTTTCATTTTACAGATAATGGAAATCAAAATTTAAAAAATGTGAATTGTTTAAGAAAACAAACTTCAGAAGAGTCCATGACCTTTAATAGAAATATCTATGTTCATTTATTTCAAAACTATTCATAGTTGCTTAAGATATTGTTTATCTTTAATAACACACATGAGTTCATTTTCACAGGCTATATTCTACAGTTAACAATAACATTATTAGTTATTTATTGCAATATAACAAACTCATCCTGAAACTTAACAGCTTAGGGTTTTATGGGTTGGACTGGGCTTAGTGAGAATAGTTCACTTGTGCTACTTAGCTTCACCTAACATAGCTTGATTTGGGCTGGAAATTATGCTTTCATAAAGGCTCACACACTTGACTGGCAAGTTAATGCTAATTGTTATTTGAGAGCTGTTTTCTGCAGGTGATATGTCTCCACCTGCAGAAAATAGCTTTATTTTTCTTCTATAACTTTTCTAAAAATAAAGCTACCTTTAAAAATAAAGATAGTACACTTGGATAGTACACTTGAAAATAAAGCTATCTTTAAAAATAAAGATAGCTTTATTTTTCTTATAATATGGCGGTTGAATTCCAAAGAAAGGACCCTTTCAGAGGACAATGGCTCCAGTAAGATCCCTTACTGAGTTTCTCCTGTGATGCTCTCTAATGTCTCATCATATGAACAAGCCCACTGTGAAAGTGTGGCAGCACTGCCCAAAAGCATAAAATCTGGGAGTCATGAATCATTGTGGGCATCAAAATAACATCAGTACAAAAATATTTCTACAATTTTGGTTGCAAAGTGTGGGAAAAATATATTTATTTGTGTATGAACATTTAAGAATAGTAAGAAACAAAGTGCTTCCTTTCATTATAATGCAAAATAAGCATTTAATAAGTACATTTAAAATGCCAGTAATATGAAGTAAAGATTATGCTAGAGCCTGTATGTCAAAAAATAATATTTTTAAAATATTTTAAAATGTCCATGATGGACAGTAAGTACTAGCTGTCCCACAGGGTTCTGATGTTGGTTTTCTTTCTTTCTTTTTTTGTTTTTTGTTTTTTTGTTTTGAGACAGAGTCTTGCTCTGTCACCCAGGCTGTAGGGTAGTGGCACCATCTCAGCTCACTGAAACCTCTACCCCCCAAGATTCAAGTGATTCTCCTGCCTCAGTCTCCCAAGTAGCTGGAACTACAGGCACCCACCACCATACCTGGCTAATTTTTGTATTTTTAGAAGAGACGGGGTTTCACCATATTGGTCAGGCTAGTCTTGAACTCCTGACCTCAGGTGATCCACCTGCCTCGGCCTCCCAAAGTGCTGGGATTACAGGCATGAGCCATAGTGCCCAGCTGGAGTTCTGATGTTGATGTTCCACTCGGCCCTTCCAAATGTACCTGGTTGGGTTTTGGGTATCTACCTTATATTTTCCAGTTCATTGGCTGGGGCAGAATTGCGCCCAGTGAACCCAGCTGCTGCCTTGAGACCAGCGTTTATCCTGCACTTCCTAAACACTGAGGCTTGGCCAAGGGGCTCATTTTCCTCCTGCCTCAGTTTAATCATCTGTATTGCAAAGACATCATAGCCCCCTAACTTAAGCCTAAATGGGGTCCCCTTCCCATATCATTGCTTCCAGGCCACCCAAGTGCCCATCAATGAATGAATGAATAAACCAAATGTGGTCTATCTATAGAACGAAATATCATAACAAAATATGTAAGTATAAATTTTAAACATATGAGGTTTCTTTTCAGCAACCAGACTAAATAGCTTTATTGATGATCTTACTGAGAAAAGAGAAAAATATCAAAATATATAATTATTTTGAAAAAAAGTTTTAATGGAATTAGTGAAATATTGATATAGTTAGAAATATTTAAATACCAAAACTAAGTGAAAATAAAAATTATAAATCTGACTTTTTTGTTAAGGATATTTGCAAATAGGGTAAATTTGTGCTTCAATTACCTTGACTGTGAGGCACACAGGTGCAGTTGGTAAAACTGGGTATCTGCCAAGAGGAAGAATCCAACTGCAGGCAAACTACAAAGGTAGAGACCAAAATGTCTTACCCTGCAGTTATCAAATCCAAACTAAAAAAATCACCAAAAAAAAACCCCACAACAAAAACTCTGGTTAGCAATTTTGGCAATAACTAATAATAAAACCATATACCATTGATAATTCATAACTATGTAATATAAATCTATTATAAGAATTAGTTTACGTCTAAGTTTTAATTCACTCTGTCAAATAAGAAAAAAAATATTAATGCCTAATTGTGAGTTAGGACCACATAACAGTTTTGAACTACTTGAGTTCAGTAAAAGAAAAGAAGTATTCATGGAAGTAAAATAACATCAAATGAGAGAAAATAATTCAGAAACAAAACAATAACAAGTAACAGTGAAGCTTTAGTATGTTTCTCTGCATTAAAATTATTTGTATATTTTATACACATAATTTAGAACTTCCTGACACTGCTGTAAAACATAATCTACTTTTCAGAAATATAAGTTTTCCGCACATAATTTTTAACTTGCTTGGAGAAAAATGTTTCAAGCAAATATGTCTTCTATAAGAAGGGATAGCCATAAGAAAAAGTAGGTGGTTTTAATACAATACAATCAAAACCACTTCTGAGGTTTTAATACAATCTTCAGAAAACATGTGCTGAAGACTTAATTCCTAATACAATAGTGTTGGGAGGTAAATCCTAATGAAGGTTGAACAAACTATGAGGTCAGAGTGGTTGGATTAATGTCATTATTCTAGGAGTGAGTTAGTTATGGGAAGTTCCACAATCTCTGTCTCTGTCTTTCCTCTTCCCCTCTCTTTCCCTCTCTTTGCCCTTTCATGATCTGATACCTCCAATGTGTTATGAGGCAGCAAAAAATTATTCACCAGATGCCAAGCCCTCAATCCTCGAATGCCCAGTCTCCAGGACTGTGAGAAATAGATAATTGTTCATTATAAATTACTCAGTCTCAGGTTTTCTATTATAGCAGCATACAATGGACTAAAACAGATACTATCTTAATTTACAACTCTTCGCAATTGTGTTTATTTTGAATTTTTTTTCCCATTCACTGGTTTACCTAGCATATTCATCTAGTCTCACAATGCTGCAAAAAAACTGAACTGCCTGAGCCTGGGTAATTTACAAAGAGGTTAAATTGAGTCACAGTTGTGCAGGACTGAGGAGGTCTCAGGAAACTTACAGTCATGGCAGAAGGGGAAGCAAATGTGTTCTTTTTCACATGGCAGCAGGAAGGAGAAATGCCAAAGTGGGAAAATCACCTTAGAAACCCATCAGATCTCCTGAGAATGAATTCACTATCATAAGAACAGCAGCATGGGAATAACTGCCCCAAAGATTCATTTATCTCCCACTGGGTCTCTCCCAGGACACATGGAGATTATGGGACTCTCAACTGAAGCTGAGATTTCAGTTGAGACACAGCGAAATCATATCATTCTGCCCCTGGTCCCTCCCAAATCTCATGCTCTCACATTTCAAAACACAATCATGCCTTCCCAAGAGTCTCCCAAAATCTTAACTCATTTCAGCATTAACTCAAAAGTTCATAGTCCAAAATCTACTTTGAGAAAAGGCAAGTTCCTTCTGCCAATGAGCCTGTAAAATTAAAAGCAAGTTAGATATTTCCTAGATACAATAGAGGTACAGGAATTGGGTAAATATAGCCATTTCAAATAGCAGTAATTGGCCAAAATAAAGGGACTACTATCTACATGCAAGTCTGACATCCAGCAGGGGCAGTCAACTTTTAAAACTCTAAGATGACCTCCTTTGACTCTATGTCTCACATCCAGGTCGCACTGATGCAAGAGGTGGACTCCCATGGCCTTGGGCAGCTCCATCCCTCTGGCTTCACAGAGTACAACCCCCTTCTTGGCTGCTTTCACAGGTTGGCATTGAGTGTGTGCAGATTTTTCAGGTGTGTACAGTGCAAGCCATTGGTGGATTTACCACTCTGGGGTCTGAAGGGTGGTGGTCCTCTTCTCATAGCTCCACTAGGCAGTGCCCCAGTGCATACTCTGTATGGGGAGACCCTACATTTTCCTTCCACACTGCCCTACCTGAGGTTTTTCATGAGGTTTCTGCCCCTGCAGCTAACTTCTGCCTGGACATCCAGGCATTTCCCTACATCCTCTGAAATCTAGGTAGAGGTTTCCAAACCTCAATTCTTGTTTTTTGTGCACCACAGGTCCAACACTATATGTAAGCCATCAGGCCTTGGTGCTTGAAGCCTTTGAAGCAATGGCCTGAGCTGTACATTGGCCCAATTTAGCCACAGCTGGAGCTGAAGCAGCTGGGGTGCAGGGCACAATATCCTTAGGCTGCACAAAGCAGGGGGTGCCTGGACCTGGCCCACAGAATTATTTTTTCCTTCTAGGCTTCTGGGCCTATGATGGTAGAGGTTGCCATGAAGGTCTCCGACATAGCCTGGAGACATTTTTCCCATTGTCTTGGTGATTAACATTCAGTTCCTCATTTCTCATGCCAATTTCTGCAGAGGACCTGAATTTCTCCCTAGAGAAAATGGGGTTTTCTTTTCTATCACATTGTGTGGCTGCAAATTTTTCAAACTTTTATGGTCTGCTTCCTCTTGAACACTTTGCTGCTTAAATATTTCTTTCACCAGATACTTTAAATTATCTCTCTTTAGTTCAAAGTTCCACAGATCTCTAGGCAAGGGACAAAATGCCACCAGTCTCTTTGCATAGGAAGAGTGACCTTTACTCCACTTTCAAACAAGTTTTTCATCTCCATTTTAGACCACTTCAGCCTGGAATTCTTTGTCTTTATCACTATCAGCATTTGGGTTAAAGTCATTCAACAAGTCTCTAGAAAGTTTCAAACTTTCCCACATCTTTCTGTCTTTTGAGTCCTACAAGTTGGTAGGAAGTTCCAAACTTTTTGACATTTTTTCCATCTTCTTCTGAGCCCTCCTAACCGTTCCAACCTCTGTTACCAAGTCCCAAAGTCACTTCCACATTTTTGGGTATCTTTACAGCAGTGCTCCACTGCATCAGTACCAATTTACTGTATTAGTCTGTGATCAGGCTGCTATAAAGGACTACCTGAGACTGGGTAACTTATAAAGGAAAGAGGTTTAATTGATTCACAGCTCCTCAGAGCTGAGAGGGCCTCAGGAAACTTTCAATCATGGCAGAAAGGGAAGCAAATATACCCTTCTTCACAAGGTGGCAGGAAGAAGTACTGAGCAAAGAGGGAAAAGTCCCTTATAAAACCATCAGATCTAGTGAGAACTTAGTATTACAAGTACAACAGCATGGAAGTATTGATTCAGCATGATTCAATTACCTCCCACTGGGTCCCTCCCATGACATGTGTAGATTATGGAAACTATAATTCTAGTTGAGATTTTGGTGGGTACATGGCCAAACCATGTCACTTAGATTAAGTAGATTACCTTTTAGCTAACTCTTGACTTTACCTACACCTCCTACCAGAAGCTTTTTAAATTCAAGTCTTAGTCAAAAATGTTTCATGCAATTAATAATGATTATAATTATATAATAATCTTAGTAAGTAAATATTTAGTGTGTTAAGGGGAAATGCACTTTCCCAGCTTCTGATTTCCGTGAAGTGTTTCCTAATCCTTAGATGAGCTTCATAGTCTCTTGGGAAAATGTAGACATGACTTACACATTTGGAAATATAAAAATTGGCTTATCTGCAATTAGCATGAGTTCTGTCTCACTCCTCCGTTCTTCAAGACTGTCTACATGAGGTTGAATAAATAAGGTGTTGTCTCGGAATGGGACACATCTGACAATGCTCAGTCCACTTGGCAAACACTTTTGGTTTCCACACTAAACTATACTCTCCAAAATTGATATGGGGGCTTCCCGTGTACTATGTGTTAGCGTTCTCAATTACTTAGAATGTAGGTGCAGAGGAAGGATTCGATTAATTGAAGGACAACTTGGAGTCTCCAATAACATTGTAAATAGCATTAACATAAAACTAAAGAAGTGGTAAAAGAAATTTATTGTGCTAGAGTTTTATAGCATAAGAGATTATTCATCACATTGTCAATATGCAAACTGAAAGCATTTAATAGATAGTTTCTGAACTTGTGCTATTTATTTAGTAGGCACATTGAGATTATTTGTCATTTAAGTGACTCATGACAATACTTTCTATTACTAGCTGAAGAAAATTTCAGTTTAAATATTTTCTATGATAAATTCATGTAATAAAACTGAGTCAAAGTGTTGACTTTTTTAACTTAACTCCTCTACCGACAACACCTAAGTGTTGGGGTATAGAATAAACTCTTCCTTTCCCCTCTGAAGGCTCACTGAAAATCAGTGTACAAGAAGTATACAAGCAAAGACATAAATTTATTAATGTACACAAGCAAGAATCACAGGTATATAACCTTACCCTTAATGGGGTGCAGAAGCTTATATAACCTTTCGTATAGGGGAGGGAGGAGATGGAAAATGTAGAAGATTCTTTTGAGGGGTAGGAAATAATTATTAGGGAGAAGGAATAGACAAGAGATAGAAACTAACTTGTAAATAATGGAATCACTATAAGAGACAGACATTATCTTGCAAAGATAAAGTTCATCCAGGTGTGGTTTGCATTCTTCACTCTCCTTTAGTGAAATAGTGAGATTTCAAGAACAGGATAGAGAAAAATTGTGTTTTCTATGGTGAAAGATTTCTTGTTCAAATAAAGACATTTCAGAAAAAGTGTCCCTCCCTGAGCTTGTGGGAGAAGTAAGGGAAACAAGTCAGAGTGAGAGTGATCCTGAGATTTATTTCTGAGGCCCTTTGATACTCAAAAGTGCTCGACAGGCCCAGTGCCATATTTTGAGTAATCATGTTATACACTCCAACAAAAGTTATTTAGTGGAAATACGATTATTCAATATCATATTAGAAGATAACCTCTCACAGATAAGTGGTAATATCTATAAGATTTCCTATTCTCCGTGTTTTTATTTTTTGTTGTTGTTGCTTCTGTTGATTTAGTTCTTCATAAAGTATATATTACTGCTAAGTTAGAAAGCACTGATCAGAGAAAAATACAAGAAGATAAGAAACTTACTCTGTCAGCTACATGCCACATTGACAACCTGAATCAACATGTCCCTTGAAAATAAGCGTAGTCTATTGGAAGCAGGGCTTTGCTGTTAGAATCTTTCTGAAGCTCTTGCTGTGCATTTAGTTTCCTCAATTATCTGTGCCAATTAATTTGTAGACCCAAGACAAGAAGATGAGACACAAGACATAATTGTAAATAGCTTACTTGAGCCAAAGTAAGGACAGCTGCCTGGGAGACACTTGAATGTTACCTTAGAAAGTGTTTGTTAATCCTTTGTTAAAGCAGGCTTTCAAAGGCAAAAGGGAACAAGCAGTGAATTGATAGTTATTTGACATGAATTTTTATTAATTTACAGAAATAGCATTGACTACTGATTGGCTATTGTTGAACTATATGGTTATTTGTGTATTTTTATGGAAATAAAATTGCTTAGTGATTGGATATACATTGTTGTATCTCAAGGGGATGAGTTCTGGTGTCCAGCACATGGCATTTTATGGCTACTTGGTGTCCGTTAGTCTAGTGCCCACATGGTGTGTGGTTTCAAAAGGTTTTAGCTCAAGGGAGGAAGCGAGGTATGACTGCTGTCACATGCTGTCACATTCTAATATCTCTCTGTGCCTGATAATTAAAGAGGGCTTGCATTCCTCAGATAAAAATTCTTTTCTTTCTCAATTTTCAACATCATCTTATTTCCTTTCCTTATCTGTGAAATGGGTGTAATAATTTTTAACTAATAGGAATGACAGTGATTAAAGGTGCAGGACTACAGCTGTGTAGGGAATTTCAGATTTAAGCATAATAGGCTGGGCACGGTGGCTCATGTCTGTAATCTCAGCACTTTGGGAGGCTAAGGCATGTGGATCTCAAATGCTTGAAGTCAGGCATTTGAGATCAGCCTGGTCTTTATGGCAAAGCCCCATCTCTACTAGATAAAGAAAAAAATTAGCTGGCCATGGTGACACATGTGTGTAATTCCAGGTAGTCAGGCATGATGGATGAGGGGTCTGGGGTCTCACTGTTCAGATGTGATGCTCTGGTAAGTTTAAGTTCCTTGATACTACCTGGGAGGTCTGACGGTCGTTTTCTTGAGAAGGGAACTCAGATAAGACAAAAGCAACTTTCTCAACTTTTAAAATTTAGAGGGTCAATTTGTATGTTTATTTAAAAGATACTGTATACATGAGTTCTATGAAACAATTTGGCCAGTTTCAAAATACAAAAGTTAAAAAAAAATTAAAAAGATTTAATGAGGTGTTTTTAATCTGCAAAGTATTTTTCTATTTTTTTTTTTTACTATAGAACATAGATAACTCAAAATACAGTATACAAGAAATGCACTAACTCAAAATACAGTATACAAGAAATGCACTCTTTTGTAACTTGGATATGATAAAACTTTCTGATGTGAAGTAGAAATGCACATAAATATTCATAGAAGAACAGTTAATATACCTAAACTCCCTTTTTGTTAACGGTTAAAAAATTTCTGTGATGGCTAGACCATTAATTAAAAAACTCTAACCTCCAGAAATTCCAAGTTTGTTTATACATTTTGTTTTGGTAGAGATACAAATGATTTTTTTCTGGTGAAAATAATAAGCCCCCCAAATTAATTGCCCTCAGGTATATTAATCACTTTTCCATCTAACCAAGGAATCTTAACTTTTTTAATTAAATTGCTGATTAACATGTAACTCCATAAATGCTAGAGTACACATACTTTTGATGTTAGAAATAGAGGGTAAAAAGAAACTTCCATCTATTGCAGTCAAAAAGCCAAAAGACAGAGTAAAATAAACAGAAATTCCAAAACCAAACCTTCGCAGTATAAAACTATATTAAGCCTAATTTGAAACAAATTGATTTATTTTTTGAAAAGAACAAAGGAGAGAATTGACTAAATCAAAAAGATTAAATATTAATTCACTTAGTTCTTTAAAGGGAATTCTACACACCACATTTCTCTTGTGGTCTTATTAACATTACTTCAGGCCTAATACAATATCCATGTATCATCAAAGAATTTACAAGCATATTCAGTTCTCTCTGATTTATCAACCACATGTCTCATTGAATAATAATTTTTTCATTACACATATGAATTAGTTGCAAATTAAAGTTTATTTTGTTAGTCTTTTATTCCATCTAGTTTCTTGATAATTGTTTCTTTGATTAGACATGGCACATTTTACCTGAAAAATTATGTACAACTCAAGTTTTTATATAGCTATGCTGATGTTATTCTCTGTACTTTCTGATTAGAATTATTTTAATAATTCAATTTATCAAAGTTATGCTTCTATGTAATTTAAAGAGACAAATATTTTATAAGGTTTATGAAAAATAAAGCAGGCAATAGGCCTTCTCAAGTTTTCATTTCATATTTTCTCTTCCTCAGTTAACTGTTCTCAAATCTGCTAGCTGAGTTCTTGTGATTTACTCCCATGTCTCCAAAGGATGTGCTTCTATTGGTCCTTCAGGCATTATCTATTGACTTTTCACCATAGAAGTTGAAGTCTTAACTTTCTTTCTTACCCTCAGCCCCAGTACATAGACATAAATTGTCCACCTATGTTCCTCCACAAATGAACACAAAATTATATTGGTGAGGCTAATATTGACAATGGAGATTAAAAGATAGTAACTTCTGTTCACAAAACATCCACATGGTAGACAGGCTTACTTTGTCATATTTGCATACTTTTGATCTGCCTTGCATTTAATACACGTTTTATAGCTGCTTTTGCTTAACTTTCTATTAATACTCTAGTCACAAATTCTTTACTATTAGCTAAATCTTGTCCATAAGAGTTCATTTACATCAGTTAATTGACAACTTTCTTCTTAAAGAAGTATTTCCTAAAGTATTGATCTGCTCCAATTCTCTTTATACTTGGCGTCCATGTGCATCTCTGGACATTATCCCCTTTCTCTCTTACTGGGGTGTTGGTCTACCTCACCTTTCTGCTAGGTTTTTCATTTTATTTAGCCTATTTAGAATTACAGTAGGCTATTGACTGCTGTCCACTAAGACTATTGTCCTCATGAGAAAGATGGTGCCCACTTTGTCAGGTCTACTACAGTGATAGCTGCTCTTTCTTTAAAATTCTCCTCTTCAAACTAAGCCCTAAACCTGCTCTTACACATGAACTGGCACCTGGCTCTGCAGTGACACTAAGGCAAGTCTCCACAGTCAGAAAAGGACATAAAACAAGGTTCTGGCTTACCCATATGTGAAATGGTTTGAAATGGTTTAACCCAATCTATATATAATAAAGAGAATAATATAATAAAGAGAATATATTACATATTCTCATATAATAAAGAGAATCTGAAAAAAACGCTTTCTAGGAGATAAAGCATGACACACATCATTATATAAGCCAGAGTTCTCAAGAGAAATAGAAATAATAAGGTGTGTTTGTGGTGTGTATGTGTGTGTGTGTGTGTGTGTGTGTGTGTGTGCATGTTTAGAGAGCTATCAATCTATCTTCTGTCATGATTTATTATAAGGAATTGGGTCATACAGTTATAAAGGCTGAAAAGTCCCAGAATCTGCCATCTGCAAGCTAGAAATTCATGAAAGCCAGTGTTTAATTTAGTCTCCATCTAAGGACTGAGAACTGGGGTCACAGGATCCTTACAGTGTCTTTTCACCAGCTAGAAACCTCTGAGATCCGTGGCACCTCTGCTTGGGTTTTGCTGGTGCCCAATGGGCTTGTTCTGCCCACCTAGCCTTGCAGGCCGCTCTCGGCTCACAGTACCAACTTACATCCCACACCTGCCAAGGCTGAGCCAGGAAGGGCGTGATGAGGGGTATGTGAGCAAGTGAGCATGGGGTTCAGCCACTGTGCACAGCCAGGTGCACCAGCTGCAGCAGGGTGGGCAGCTCCAGGTGCCAGTGTAGGCACTGGCTCCATGTAAGCCTACAGCTGGACCAGATGTACTGCAAGTGGCTTCTGGCTGCTATAACCAGTGTCTGGACAAGGGGAATGTGATGGCACCTGAAAACTCAGAGATGCCAGGGTCTGCAGAGCCCCAGAGAGGGTGTTACAGTGTGTCACAGCCTTGGCTTAGGAAGTGCTGAGGTCTGGGATCCCAGAAGGACTGTAGTTTTTTCTCCTCGTTGCCCACAACATGGCAAGTGAGGTGTTGGAAAACACTGCAAAGGAGAAAGGACTTACAGAGTGCCTAATAAATTGGTTATGAGTAACATATAAACAAGGAACAACAAACTGCAGAAGGCATCAGGAAACCTCTGAGGAGGATGGCCTCTTCATGCCTCATGTTCCGCCACGGAACTTGGGGTACCCACGGGTGATGTAGGGCTCGCTCCCTACATTCTGGTGCCCAATGTGGGGCTGATGGATCCCTACATTCTGGTGCACCAACGTGTGGGGCTCATGGACTCCCTACAGTGGGGGATGCCTTTTTAGTTCTGTTTGTGTTATACCTCTTTTAGTTCCACCATTTGGTGGGTCCGAAGTTCTTATCCTCTGAAGAGGAAGAATGAGTTGAGCAGACAACTGGAGGGTGAGCAAGACCAAGAGAAGCTTCACTGAGCAACAGAACAGCTCTCAGGAGACTCAGAGTGGGGCGCTCCTTTCCATGGGTGGGTCATCCCAGCAATAGTATGAGTCTGGCTGAGTTTGGGATTTTTATGCTTTCAAAATGAAGGAAGTGTGAGGTGATTGGTCCATGGGTGGCCACCAGTAGTCCTGGAAAAACCACCACCTGATTGGCTGAACAGTCATCAATGAAGTTCTCACTCTGGGCCACTGACTTTGCCCAGAACTGAGCCTGACCCCTAGGCTTCAGGCCCTCCCTGGCCTGAAGTTGAGGTTTCACTGGGGACCCACCCCTTCCCGCCTAGGAACCTGTTTACCTTCAACATGCCATCCATGGTGCCCAGGCTATCCACACAGAAAGGAGTTCACAGACCTGTGCTGAGCCACCCTCAACCCAATCCTGTGCTCTTTTGTGCTCAAAGTCAAGAGGTGGTCAAGGTGACAGGGGCTGGTATGTCAACACTGTCCTGAGCCAGGTTTTGACAGCACTTCGTTTGTCAGCACACTGGTATGTCAGCATACCTGGCCTGGTTTTGACAGCATTTGGGCTTGGCCACAAGTTTGCTCTGCCCTGGAGCAGGCACTGGGAGTGGGGAGAGGCCCTGGAGAGGGAGCAGGCCCTTTCAAGCCTGAAGGGGCAGGGAACTTCTGGCCCCCTGAGAGAGAGCACAGGGATACCTGGGTCTGGAGCTGTGGCTGGGTGGCTGCACGTGGGAGCATGGGGCCCACCCTGCCAATTCAGTAGCTGGAGGGGTTCCCACTTAGTCCTAGACCTGACTGCATCTCCCCTGCTGCTGCTGGTGCCCCAACAGCGGCTGCTCCAGATTGGCTGGTGCCACCATTACTAGGAGCACTGATGATACAAATTCCAGTAAAAGGTTTAGAAAAGATGAGATGAGATATCCCAGCTCAATGAGGAAGCAGGGGGATAAGGAGTGGATTCCTCCTTCCTTCACATTTTGTTCTATTTGGGCCCTCAACAGATTGGCTGATGCCCAACTACTTAGGGGAGGGCACCCTATTTAATAAGGCCACCAACTTGAATGCCAATATCATCCAGAATCTACTGTCGCAGACACCCAGAAACAGTATATAATGTGGGTACTGTCTGGCTTACTTAAATTAACACACCAAGTGTATTGCAGCACTATTCACAAGAGCCAAGATATGAAAGCAATCTAAGTACTCATCAATAGAAGAGTGGATAAAGAAAATGTGGTGTATATATACGGTAGAATACTATTCAGCCATAAAAGTGATGAATTCCTATTATGTTGAATGACATGAATGGAACTAGAGGCAATTTAATTAAGTGGAATAAACCAGGCATAGAAAGATAAATGTTGCATGTTCTCACTCATATGTGAGAGATATAAAAGTTGATGTCATTGAGGTGGAGAGTAGAATTAGGGTTACCAGAAGCTGAGAGGGGTGGGGTGCAGAGTGGCTGGTTAATGGGTATAAACATACAGTTGCAAAGAAGAAATAAGTTCTAGTATTTGATAGCACAGTAGGGCGAATATAGTTAATAATAAGTTATTGCACATTTCAAAGTAGCTTGAGGAAGAGATTTGAAAAATTCATAACACAAATGAATGATAAATGTTTAAAGTAGTGAAGATCCAAAGTGTATTGATTTAATCATTTTGTATTGTATCCATGTATCAAAATATCACATGCACTTCATACATTTGTATTATATATTCATTAAAAAATTTAACTATCACTGTAATATTCTCAATATATTCTCTTCTCCTTGAAAAAGGATACGTGAATGACAAATGTTTGATACATTGAAACCTGAAAATACTTTTATGCTAACACATAATTGATAGTTTAGATGACTGTAATATTTAGATGGAAAATAATTTAACTTCAAAATAATGAGGACAATTATTTCATTACTGTTAATTACTTTTAGCTTTCTATTTTGTTGTTCAGAAATATGAGGTTTTTTGATTTCTTATATTTTCAGGTGATCCATATCTGACCTCTCTCTCTCTCTCTATACTTCCCTCCTTCATCCTCTCAAATTGCAGATTACTCTTTTTTTTCCCCAGTGTTCTAAAGTTTCTTAACATTCTACCCTAGCAAAAGTCTATATTCTTGCCCAGGGCTCGGGCCTCAATGGACTCTTTGAATTAGCAAGTGTTCTTTAGTCCGGACCTATTTTCACGATCATATTAAGGGTTTCCTGCACTGTTTTCTTGCAGGAAAGGTTCCTGCAATCTGTATGTTTATGCTTAATCTGTTCCACTGGTCCTCCCTTTTGTCTTCTATACTCCACATCTCTGACTTTCTAAGTTATTTCTACAGCTCTGTCTTCTGAGCATTATATATGTATACATATATATGTATGTATACATACATATATCACTATCATGCTTTTAATTTCCATTTTTCTCCAAATACCCATTTTATAGTATCCTACTTTATATCACAGAGTCAATATTTTTATTAACTTTCTGACTTATGTTATTGTTTCCACAGAGTGAACATTTACAGGAATGGTGCATGCAGGAGAGGCTTCACTGACAATCTCTTTAGTATTTCATTTTGGGCTGGTCAGTTTTTCTGGGAACTACTCCCAAAAGATGTTTGTTTGATAGTAGAGGATAGGGTGAAAGTAAAGATGGGCATCAGCTTTTGGTTTGCATGCATACTTATTTCTGTTTTTGGTCTATTACCTCTGCCTACAAAAATGTCTGAATCAGCCTAACAGTTAACAATTCACAACACTTGGCTTCTCTACTAAAAATACAAAAATGAGCTGGGCATAGTGGCACGCACATGTAATCCCAGCTATTCAGGAGGCTGAGGCAAAAATTGCTTGAACCTGGGAAGCAGAGGTTGCAGTCAGCTGAGATCGTGCCACTGCACTCCAGCCAGGGCGATTCAGTGAGACTACGCCTCAAAAAATAAAATAAAATAAAAATAAAAATAAAAATAAAAATAAAAAAAGTGACCGAGTTATCCTCCTTAATAAGTCCTGTTCTTTATCACTTCCAGGGAACAAACTGGCATTCTTCTCTCTCTTTGAGGGACTGTTAGTCATGTGGCTGAATGCAGTCAAGGAAGAAACTCAGGAAGCTACTCATTCTTGAATAGATTTTAAGTGACTATTCTAGTTTTCTGATCCCTGGATTACCACTACTTTCAGAGGTATGAGATGCTGTCAATTCATGAATCTTTAAAGTATTCTGTATTACAAATAAATACATTTGATTATTAATCTTCTCCACTGCCAATTTGGAATTCCTATTTTATAGCTTCTTAATTTACCACTCACTTATTTACTTTTCATTGTTCAACATTTCATTGCTTTTTTTCTTTTTTTGAGATAGGGTCTTGCTCTGTCACCAGGTGCCAGGCTGGAGTGCAGAGGCACATTCTCGGCTCACCGCAACCTCCGCCTCCTGGGTTCAGGCAATTCTCCTGCCTCAAGCCTCCCGAGTAGCTGGGACTACAGGTGCGCGCCACCATGCTCAGCTGATTTTTGTATTTTTTAGTAGAGACGGGATTTCACCATGTTGGCCAGGATGGTTTCCATCTCTTGACCTTGTGATTTGCCCGCCTTGGCCTCCCAAAGTGCTGGGATTACAGGCGTGAATCACCGCGCCTGGCTTTCATTGTTTTTGTTTGTTTGTTTGTTTGTTTGTTTGTTTTTTAATTATTCATTGAAGATATGAGATTTGTCTTAAAAATCAACCTTTATCTTACTCTCAAAAGCAACTATAGTTTTGTGATACATTAAGATTATACAGTTTGTGAGTGAGGTCCTTTTTAAAAAAAGATAATATTAAAATATGAATAAATTGGAAATGCCTCATAGACTAACTCTGCAGTTTCATTTTACCCACAGGACCATTGTTAGATTTGTGGGAAAGAACTACAAGACAGTTGCTAAAAGCATGAAAAAGGCAGTTACTAAACATATGAAAAATATGAAAACCTTTTTTACCTTAGGTATTGGCATATGCCACACATCTGTATTATTCTTGAGTGTGATTACTTAGAAAAGAGTATCATTTGAACTCATTCATGTTTAGAGAGGGTGTCAAAATGAGAACCAGGAAGATCTACCTACACTAAAAGTGGCCCTAAACTAAATTGGTTGAAGATATCAGATCCCAAATCTTCTTGGTAAATTTTGAAGTCTTCATTAGCATATCCATATTAAAAGGAGATAACAGAAGCCAAAATAAAATAATTATTGACTGACAGGACTACTGGATTAAAATAAGCATCAGTTTCATTAAACAGAGCTAACTTGAAGATAAATTTTTTGAAAATAAATTTTGACTCCAGCTCTTCAGAGGGTCTAAAGTGACCTTGATGGACAGTGGAAGAATCACAACATAGAATTCCTTGAATAAAAATTTATTGACTTTAAATAAAAATAAATGACTAAAATATGAATAAAATAGGAAGTTTGATACAGAATTTTGGAAGCAGTCCTAAGCAATTTATATGCCCTAAGTTTAAGATTAACTGGCTTCATGGTAAATGTATTTCTGATTCGTGTGTCAATGGTTTTGGGAGGAAGATGAACTAGATACTAATTTCCAGCTTGCTATCATTATTCAGAAGTCTGATTTAAATAACTTTGTAAGTATGCTCACTCAAAAATGTCACATTTTGAAACAGTTCATTTTTTGGATTTTTTTGTGGTTATAGGGTATTAACATATAACTAGAATATAGTCTTTAATGGCCTTAGGCCTTTACACAACACCTAAAATGAATTTAGCCTCATTTACTCTATCATATATGCAAACTACTTTCAGCGTGGTAAACTTATTGCCTGACATAATACGAGTAAGTGTCAAGCCCATAAAATTCCTCGAATATACAAAATATATGAGTGTATAAATGCCGAAGAGACAAACATATGAAAATGAGGGAAAGAAGAAAATTGGAGAGAAGGTATAATATTAAAGGGATGCCATAGGTCTCAAATATGTGACATTTAACAATCAAAACAATTGATAACTAGACATAAGCAATTCCATGACAAACAGCAGTAAGTGCAAAGGCCCTAATGCAGGAGCTATTTGACTATTCCAGAGACAATGGGGAAGTCAGTGTAGATGAAGTGCGGTAGTAACATTGTCACCAACTAGAAGAGGCAAGATTAGAGTTGTAAGAACAGGGACGGAAGGGCATATATATGGCATCATCTATGTAGCATATATGTAGTCTACTCTATGGATTTCAGCTTTGAGACAGATGGTTAACTGTTTAAGGATTTGCTCATAGATTAAATGTTTAATTTGAGATATTTGTCATGAATAATTTCAAGATTTTTGGAGAAATATGTCCATAGTCATGGAAAGGAAGCCAGACAGAATATGTGTGTAATAGATGAGAAAATGAATGAAAAAAACTAGAAAAGTTAATTAAATTAAGTGTCATGTTTCGAATGATTATTAAAATGTCTAGCACAAAAAGGAGCACAACTATGATACGTGTAGAATAAATAAAAATGAATGCAAACACGAAAATGAGTAAAATTGATGAGCATCATAAAAAAGTAACAAATTTAAATCAGCAGGAAATATGTTACTTTCAAATAAGTGACAAAACATTATATATCCCCAGATAAAGTTATGTGGAGTCATCTTGAAATCTTTTATCTTCTTATCTTTATTTGGGATTTAGAAATTCTAATTCCTACATTTATTGCTTTTTTAAAAAAAGCTTACTGATTTCTATAGGTTAGTAGGACCTCTCTCTTTTTTTCCTCTTTCTATATGCACATATAATATTCATACAAATATTTTATTTGTATATGAACAAACCAATAAATTATATGTTTCCATTTTAAATTGCCAAAAAGCCAAGGTGAATTTTAAGGAAATTAGATGTTTACTATTTATCTTATTTTATTTTAAATTGACATTATGGGGTACAATGTGATTATTTCATACATATATGCATGGTGAAATGATCTAATCAAGCTAACTAACATGTACATCACTTCACATAGTTATCATTTATTTGTAGTCAGGACCTAAAAACAAATAAATAAACTATAATTATATAAACTATCATTGATAGCTTATAAATGATAACTGTAGTTAAATTATTAACTATAGTCACTATGCTCTGTAATACATAAACAGAACTTATTTTTACACAAGAAAATAATGCAAGTTTATTAAACAGTATTTGCTGAAACACCACCTCCCAAACCAAAACCAAATATATAGCTACAAGGATATTAGGAGTACCAACAAACTCGTGTCGTGTGAAAGAAGACCACAGAATAATTTGTACAAATTGAAAGACAATATGGGGACTTGACCATGACATTGCCTTTAATGTTTAACACGATGCAGAATTCAAAAAAGATTATAGAAAGGCTGTATTAATTTCAGTGGAGTTGAAAGGATTTGGACATATTGTCTGATATTGTCATATGAGATACAAAGTCAGAAGAGGGAAAATAATAAAATCCAATGAAATTTAGAACATTATTTAAATTTTGAATTTTAGGAAAAAAATGCAGACAACACAAATCAGAAAAAGAGCATTGAAAATCCTATGTCTATTACTATTTCATCATTGCAAAATGGAATAGGACTATCTGTGTGTGAAAGTAAATATGTCAAGAAAGTGAACCAATCTACAAAAAGAAAACATGTTAACTTTATATAATTTTTCAAAAAAGCAGCAAACTAAACACAATAGAATTATATAGTTTGAAAAAATATATTCACAGAAAAAAGAAAAAAAAAAGCATTATACCTTCAAGGAAACTGAAGCAATTCCTGGAAATATTAGGGATGAAACAAAGCTTCATTTTGCGTTCTGGATTTAGAAACTGACAGAAGCACTTTTAATTTGACTGAGTCTTGTAATATGCCGCAGCAGAAAAACACTGTGTTGTCATGTAAAAATTTGTACTGAATTTTTTTTGTAAATCATAAGTTTGGTTGGGAGAGAAACAAAAAAGTCAAATATAGATTTAGCTTGATCTGAAATGATAAAACAGGTACAATCTGTGCAACATTATTCATGTTTTTTTACTTCCTCCAATTATCTTAAATATGTTAAGAAATGTTGACATCTACACAGGATATACATTAACATTTCATATTTGTAAAGATGGTCTATGTCAAAAAATTATTTAACATGGTCCAGACAACCGTACATTTGATAATACAGTGCAACAATTCAATATCACTAATGATAAAGATAATGACATGGTGGCATATAATTTTCTTGAATATTTTATTTCAACTTAAATATTTTAAAAATAAGATTTTTGTTTAGTTCTCTGAAACATATCACATAGCTTTTTTAAAAAAAATAGCATAGAGAACAGATTTAAGACACAGTACCTAATTAGGTGAATTAATTTTAATTCCACATGAATCCTTTAATTTTTTTTAAATGTATTTTTTTTATTGCATTTTAGGTTTTGGGGAACACGTGAAGAACATGCCAGCTTGTTGCATAGGTACACACATGGCAGCGTGATGTGCTGCCTTCCTCCCCTTCACCTATATCTGGCATTTCTCCCCATGCTCTCTCTCCCCAACTCCCCATCCCCCACTGTCCTTCCCCTATTTCCCCCCAAAAGACCCCAGTGTGCGATGCTCCCCTCCCTGTATCCATGTGTTCTCATTGTTCAACACCCGCCTATGAGTGAGAACATGCAGTAAACTCTACCATAAAGAAAAACATAATCGTTTAATTATATTTTGCCTTAAAATTCAATCTATTATTATTTGGTTTTCTGACAATGAAACTAGAAATATACATAACAAAATATGATCCTGGGTGTGGTGGCTTATGCCTATAATCCCAGCACTTTGGGAGGCCGAGGCAGGTGGATCACCTGTTAAGAGTTTGATAGCAGTTTGGCCAACGTGGTGAAACCCTGACTCTACTAAAAATACAAAATTATCCAGTCATCGTGGTGGGCGTCTGTAATCCCAGCTATTAGAAAGCCTGAGGCAGGAGAATTGCTTGAACCTGTCGGGTGGAGATTGCTGTAAGCTGAGATCTCGCTACTGCACTCCAGCCTGGGTGATAAAAGCGACACTCGGACTCAAACAACAACCACAACAATAAAATATGAATGATGGGGAAAATGTGATTAGTAGAGTGAATGAAACAACTGAGGAAAAAAATAAAGGGACACCTTATCTGTAGCTTGAATAACCAATTTTCAGGGGAAAAATGCTCTTTCATAAGATTGATCATAAGACCTAGCCTTGTGAATCTATACTGAATATCAAATATAAGGAAATAGTATCATTCAGGGAAAGAAAATAAAATTTTCCTCAGTCTTTTTTAGCAGTATTAGGTCTCAGAAAAGCAGAAAAAAAATGCCCTAAATCAAATAAACGACTACTAGAACTGAGTAATTTTAAACTTTACATCATACAAAGTTAATGTATAAAATTTAATTGAATTTTTATATCCTGAAAACAAATCAAATATGTAAATATCAGATAAGGGGATTTACAATGACAGTCATTTTGAGATTCAATAAATACTGCCCCAGAATAGTATACATGAGACAAAAGGTCACTAGAGTGAATAGCCAAGATCTTACAACAAATTGTATTAAACTGTATTTGCAACATACACCTATTACAGGTTATACATTTATCTGTAACTAGAATATCAAAGTGTGTATATGCTCAGGCTAAGTATAACATTGTTTACTAAAGAACAGAGCTAGCTTTTTCCAGTCATAAATTCACTGTCTTCCCTGAACATCAAAATGTTAAAATAAGCAAGAATTATCAAGTTGGCCTTAAAGGTCTCTATTAGCATATTTCTGAAGTCAAAATGCTAGAAAACCCAGCCATCACATTCTAGTAAACTTCATGAGGTTTGGTATTACGGACACCCAAACAAAACTGTGTCCTATTTTTCTTGCCCAATCACCCTAAATTTGCTGGCCAGTGTTCCAGAATATCTTCTGTGCAAATCTCAGATGCTGGTACAATTCTGTCTTCAGGTTGTACCTATGGATGACCATAAGTTCCAAATACCATGAATAATAGCAGCTTGGAGGTGAGTTTAATATCCAGTTTCAGATATCTCTTGGAGTATATGTCATTTAGGATGCTTTATGTCATATAACAAGAAATCAAAAATGACAAGAAATGTTTTAAAATCAGATAAAATTATTTCAATTAACAGGAAGAGTGAAAAATGAAGCAATTTTATGGCTAATTAACTAAGAGGTTTATAGACCATCAAGAAATCATCAACATCCTCAAGCAACAGTGATATGATATGGCTGTGTCCCCACTCAAATCTCATCTTAAATTGTAATCCCTGTAATTTTCGTGTGTCTAGGGAAAGACCTGGTGGGAGATGATTGGATCATGGGGAATTTTCCCTCATCCTGTTCTTGTGATAGTGAGTTCTCATGAAATCTGATGGTTTCATAAGGGGCTCTTCCCCCTTCGCTCTTCATTCTTTGCCTTCCTCCATGATCAAAGTTTTCCGAGGCCTCCCCCATCATGCAGAACTGTGAGTCAATTAAACCTCTTTCCTTTGTAAATTACCCATCTCAGGTAGTATCTTTATAGCAGTGTGAGAATGGACTGCTACAGATAGATTATATCAATCATTCCCCTCTGCCATCTTTCACATGCTGGCTCGTTTAAGTTTTGCCTCTCATGTTTACAAAATGAATAAAGCAATTTTAAGAATTCATTCTTCATACAGGAATATCTAAAGCCATAGGAAAAGAGAACATATTCTTTCCACATCTCTTTTTTTCAGAGAAAAGAAAACTTTTTTTAAGTCTCTTACACCCCAGCAGATTATTTCAACTATTAACAATACCTGTCAAAAATCTACAGAGATAAGCAAAATGCCTGTGGGTTATCAATAAAGTGAGAGCATAAGAAGTATATGCATAAAATGCTTTTAAATTAGGATAATAGTAATTCTTCATCCATTGAGATATTTTTAAACATGAAAAGATTGAATGTACTCAAAACAATATATTAGACATTTTGTTATATTGACAAGAGCAAAGAAATTCATTCTTTGCAGTTGACACTTCTAACTCCTGTTATGAATTCTTGTTTTATAATGGTATTTTAAAAAGATACTGGTTTTAAGTTATCCATTGTTGATTTAATTCAAACTGCTAAGCACCTCGTTTTTATATTTATTTTACTCTTCATTTGTGTGACATCTTACGCTGCTATAGATAATATATTTGGTGCACCCAAAATTATAAAAAAAAGTTGGTGAATCACTTATAATAAAATTCCCTCTTTCAAAATTAGACTGCATATTAAAGCTTTTTAAATGAACTTATGTAATGCTGAATTGCTCGTTCGATTGTAGTATTCAATTTTATGAATCATTTATGTTTGGCTAACATCTAGAAAACTGCTCCAGCCTAGCAGCCCTCTGTGAAATTTAAATGGGCAGTCCTGTCTACCAATTTGCAAGCTTCTTCTCTTAGTATTTAAGTGGTTCTAAAACTGCAGATTTTTAAGCATATTATTTAGGAAGAATCAAGAATCTAATTATTACTTACAATTAAGATGAAATATTAAGATTATAGGCCCGGCGCGGTGGCTTATGCCTGTAATCCCAGCACTTTGGGAGGCCGAGGCGGGTGGATCATGAGGTCAAGAGATCGAGACCACATGGTCAACATGGTGAAACCCCGTCTCTACTAAAAATACAAAAAATTAGCTGGGCATGGTGGTGCATGCCTGTAATCCCAGCTACTCAGGAGGCTGAGGCAGGAGAATTGCCTGAACCCAGGAAGCGGAGGTTGTGGTGAGCTGAGATCGCGCCATTGCACTCCAGCTTGGGTAACAAGAGCGAAACTCCATCTCAAAAAAAAAAATATATATATATACATATATATAATTTATATATAATTTATAATATATAAATTAATAATAATTATGTAATAAGATTATATAAAATATACAATTAATAAGAGATGATAATAGCAAATATTACATGATATTATATGCTTACAAGGTAACCTGTGTTGTTTTAAATGTTTTGGGTTTCATCTCAAATAATCTTCCCCAGATATAAGTGCAATGGGTTCATATTTTTATGTTACATTTTTATTTTATTTCACAAATTTTACTTACAGTGTTACGGATTTCCCCAGAGTCATACAAGGTGTTTTTGCTCACTGGAAGGATTTTCCTTCATCAGTGTCCTTCAGGGATATCCCGGAAATGGGCTGTAGTGCTGCAGCTGTACACTTTCAGGAGTGCCAGCATGTCACAGAGGACCGAGTATAAACCAGGCTCAAGTCTTCTCTTCCTTTGTCAAGTGGTGATTGGAAATTCCTAATGAAGCAATATGTATGGGCTGGTAGAGAAAAGACAATGCAGGAGAGGAGGGGGACATGGGTCAATTTTCTACTTGTGCACACACCCTACTTCCTCCTTGAGGGCCAGCTTGGGCCCCATCTCACGTATATCACTTTGATTTGATAATGTTTCGTTGCTGTGCATGCTCATATTTATGGTTTGACTCATCAGACCACACTCTATTCGTGATGAGCAACTCCACTTTCAGTCTGCACTGAGGTCCAGCAGCAAACCAAACCTGTTTCTCAAATGGAGAGTAGTTTTCTGCATAGGATGACAAGACTTCCCTCCCAAATTCTAAGGTCCTTTACTGTGATTCAACTATTGCGGCCTGCCAGAAGCTCTAACCAGTATTTCTCTCTTCGACTAACATTTCAAGAGTCACTGGATCTGCTGGATCATACAACCAGAGTTTTAAATCATTTTGAATGGTGGCCTGAGCCGGTTGCAAAGGCTTCTCTTTGTGTAAGCCTCACTCAAAGCTTGCTTTTTGAGGGTTATTCAATAAATGGAGCAGAGTAAAACATTCAAATGAGAAACATATTGCCCCTACAGTTGAAGATAATTACTAGGCATTTTCTCCCATCGTGTGTGTGTGTGTGTGTGTGTGTGTGTGTGTGTGTGTGTTCGGAGGGACCAGAGACAAGTCATCATTTGCATTTAAACGAATGTAGCAACATTGTCCACCCTACTGAACCCCCAACAAATTTTGGTAAGGTAAAAGTCCCTTCGATTTTTGTAGGATGTATTTCTCACCTTCTGGCATATAAACTTCACATGAGTATGTCTAGAGTTAGTTGCTATTTTCTGCTCACCAAGTCCAATCAGCATAACATCCTTAATGAAAAGGATCTATATTAGGTCTTCCAGAAGGGAAAAATAATCAAGGTCTCTGCAGACTAAAAGATCACAATGGGCTGTAGAGTTTATATCCCTTTGGGAAATAGTGAACATATACTGTTGGTCTTGCTACCTTAAGAAACAAACAAACAACAACCAAAAAAAAAAAAAAAATAGCATCTTATGGGATTTACCAAGAGATAAAAAGAAGAAAAGAAAAGCGTTTGCAGGACAAATAGTTTTATGTCAGTAACTGGGGATATGTTGTCCAAACAACAAATTCCACTCTGGAACAGAAGCTGCACTTAGAGTCACCTGAGTAAATTCACAATAATTCGCTGTCATTCTCCAAGATTAATTTCTTTTCTGCACAGGCCTAATAGGCAAGTTAAATAGGTGAGTTGGAAATATTGTGGGAATAGAATCATCACCCCAGCATTTTCAAGTCCCTGATGCATTAGTTTCTATAATCATTCGGGAATGTGGTGTTGCTTTTCATATACTTTTTTTTGTGTGTGTGGTAGAGCTAATTCTAGGATTTCCCACACAACATATCCCACCATTATAGCTTTCTCTATAAGTCTGGGAACAAAAGTGGTGATTCTGCCAGTTGCTCAGTATGTTATTTCAATTACACATTCTGAAACTGGGAAAATAGTCATGTGATGGATTTGGGGACCTAATCTAAAACTCTATTAATCACCTGACTTTTATAAGACTTTATTCTGAATATTGAATCACAGTAATGTCTCCAGGAATTAGTTGTCAGTTAGAACTAGTATTCAGTAATCAATGAGAAGTCTGTTTATTTCAATATCCCAAATGCACAGTCAACCCACTCAATGGCTGTGGGTTCCTTTGGAGAGGCTGGGAGAGACTCCCATTCTAAATTTGTTTTGAGGACTCAAATCACTCTTTTCTTCCTAGATCTAAAATTCTTATCACACAGATTAGTAAAGAATTCAGTATAATGTTTCTCTATTTTCTAGGAACAGTATCATCAAACAACAATTGCTGCAGGTCTCTCTAGGGGGCAGATGATTCTGATTACCGCTTTGGCTCTGATGTCTATTATGGTGACAGCACCCACTACATCTTTGGTGATTAAGTGCCACCATTTGATGCTAACACCCTGGGATTCTATTATTCCTTTTACAGTTGGGGATTTCAGTTCAGTGGGAACCCAGAAGTTCTCACTGTAACTTCCCACTTGCAAAGGAAATTAGAGACAGAATTCTTCAAAAACTTTGGGAGTGTCTCTCATAAATTTAATACGGACTGCTTTGGTGAAAAGTTATCCTGGGGACTCCTCCAAAGAGAAGCAAGCCTTAGTTGATAAAACCATCTAACATTTCTAAGCCTTTGGTTACATTTTTCTATAGAAAATGAAGGTAATTTTAATTTTTTCACTTAGAGTTGACCATTTTCTTTGTATTGCTAGAAAGGGATACCTGGGGCTGAGGCTGGATAATTTATAAAGAAAATAGGCTTATTTGGTTCAAAGTACTGTAGGCTGTACATGAAGCATGGTGTCAGCATCTGCTTTGGGTGAGGGTTTCTGGAAGCTTCCCCTCATGGTGGAAGGTGAAAGGGTGGTGGCATCACAGGATCATATGGTGGTAAAGGAAGCAAAAGAGAGAGGAGGGAGGTGGCAAACAATTTTCAACAACCAGTTCTGGTGGGGGTGGGGACACTTGCAGGAGTTAATAGTGGAAAAACTCGCTCATTACCTCAAGGATGGCACCAGGCCATTCATGATGAATTCACCATCATGACTTAAATTCTTTACTTTAGGTCCCACCTCCAATATTGGAAATCAAATCGTGACATAAGATAAGGAAGGGAACAAATGTCCAAACAATATCATTCACCTTGTGCCAATGTTATAGACAACAAACCAAACAGTGAGAGCCTTGCTATTCCTCCAAGTTACAAACTTTATTAATATAGGTCCCTTAGTAGGAATCCATATTAATAAATTCAAGTTAAATCTATTTTATATTCCTTCCATTTTAATCTGCTATTCTTAAAATCTATTTTGAGATATATTCTCCAGATTCTGTCTGTATAATTTGGCAAATTCATGTAATCCTGTCAATGTGTAGTGTACCTCACTCTTTGGGGACTGCCTAGACTTCAATGTAGTTAAATGTCCCCAAGCAAAGAGTTGTGATGGGCTATGATATGATTTGGCTCTGTGTCTCCATCCAAATCTCATCTCAAATGGAATTCCCATGTGTCTAGAGAGGGAACTGGCTCGAAGTGATTGCATCATGGGGGTGGATATTCCCCCCACCATCTTCTTATAGTGAATGAATTCTCATGAGATCTGTTGGTTTTTAAGTGTGGCACTTTCCCCTTCGCTCTCTCTCTCTCTCTCTCTCCTGTCACCATGTAAGATGTGACTTGTTTTTCATTCACCTTCCACCATAATTGTAAATTTCCTGAGGCCTCCCCAACCATGTGGAAATGTGAGTCAATTAAACCTCTTTTCTTTATAAATTGCCCAGACTCAGGTAGCTCTTTATAACAGTTTGAAAACAGACTAACACAGGATGGGTGCTGAGGAGAATTAGCAGTGCTTTCTAAAATAACTACATCAGAAAAAGCCATTGCAGATTTATCAGGCAATCAAGAACTAACTTTCCTTGACAAGGGTGGAGGGGTTGTATCTACAGGCAAAGAAGACTGATCAGAATATAAAGGTGCAATAACCCAGGCTCATTAGGATCTGCCACTTTGTCTCAATTCCAATTTGTAATATCCTACTCTACTCCTTCTCAAACAATATGCTCGTTTTAACAGAAGAGACACCCTGCCATGTTGAAAATAGAAATTATTTTGTGATTCAGCCACTAGAGAATTAGAGTCTAGGTTTAGTTTTTAGGAATCTTAGCCCCCTGGTTATAGGATATGAGTTTTTGTTAGGGCAGAAATAGCTTCTGTGTCATATATGTGGGGGTTGGGTTAGGAATTTTAGTCCCCAAGCTTATTGTTTTCTTTCTCAACTTTGTCCAGCTCAGTTAGGAACATTTAGTCATTCTGGATGTGGTGACTCATGCCTATAATCCTAGCATTTTGGGAGGTTGTGGCAGGCTAATCACTTAAGCCAAGGATTTCAAGACCAAGACTAGCTTGGGCAACATGGTAAGACTCTGTCTCAACAAAAATATAAACAATTTTCCAGGTATGGTGTTGCATGCCTACAGTCCCAGCTACTTAGTGGGGCTGAGATGGGAGGACTTCTTAACCTGGGAGTTGACCTTGGGAGATGGAGCCCGCAGTGAGTTGTGATTGCACCACTGCACTCCAGCATTCCAACCTGGGTGACAGAGTGAGAACTTGTCAAAAAGAAAAAAAAAAAAGCTGTCAATCTCATTGTACTCACTAGTTTCATTAGTTTGACAAAAATTTTCTTAAGGCACCAAATATTTGGCCACCCATCACCTTGCCTCTCATAAGTATTTGGCTAAGAGTATCCAGTGGATACAGTATTTTGGGTATTGCTATTGCCACAAAACACCATATTACCTTTCTCTTTCACATTAAAATCGAGATCATAAGTGCCTCCAAATCTAATTAGATCAAAAAACCAGTTCTCACACAGAACCAATCCAAACCTCATTCTTAACATTTTCTTCATTTAGAACTCTCAGTTTCTCAGTACCAAAGTCTGTGTCTGTGAAGTTTCTCCATGTCTGTTAAGAAAAGTATACTAAGGCATTTATTGAAAGAAATTATTACATGATTGTGGGAGCTGGGTAGGTGAGTCTAAAATCAATAGCCAGGCAATGAGGAAGAGCTTGCTTGATCTTCTGGAATAAGCTGAAGCTGCTGCCCATAGATGGAATTTTCTCTTCACTAGGGCAGTCTCTACTCTCTTTTTAAGACCTTTCCGCTGATTCAATCAGTTTCATTCAGATTATCTAGGGTAATATTTCCTAATTAAACTGGTTATGATTATCTGATTATGGAGTGTAATCACATGTACAAAGTATACCTTCACAGCAACACCTAAATTAGTATTTGATTAAATAACTGGGGATGGTAGCCTAAACAAGTTGATGAATCAAAATGACTATTACATTAACCAAGAGGAATTGCATGTGGTTTGTATTCAGAGGTAATTTTCTTCAGAAAATAAGTTATATTTTCTGCTAAGAAATTCAGGTTGTATTCTGTGGAAGATGAAGAGATGATTAAAAAAAAAATTAGGCAAGGAAATTGCCAGTATTTGAGCTCATTTTATAAGGATAACTCTGGGTCCTTTGTGAGTAAGGCCGTGAGGCTTTTCTAATAAAAAGCTTAAAATACAAATGTTGGAACCATCAGAATAGAAGTGGTAGGAGGTGTATGCCATGAGAATGGATAATATCACTCATGAATCACATTTTAATTAAGATTATATTTAAAGTCATTTCTTGAGTGCTTAGAATGTGTTTAAAACTATGTTAGGAATTAAAAAATAATAACTTGATAAAAATCCTGTTCTTGCCTATAGAACCTGTCAGTGCAGAGGCACTAAAATTGGAAAGAGAAAACTGTGAATATCAAAACTGTGACTATAAGGTGATGGAGATACACACGGAGTAATGCAAGTGCAGGAAAGGGGTGTTGGTGGCCTGGGGACAGGACAAGTTCCAGAAGCAAGACTAATACATTGAGTAAGGTAAGAGGGCCTGGGGAAGGAACACTCTCTTTAACAAAATAGACAAAGTCAAGGAAATTGAAATTCAATATTTAGCTTGAATGCCCAGGGGAACTGAAAAAAACCTGATAGGGAATAATGTCACAGAAACTAAGAAAGGCCATTTTGAAGGATAAATTAATGGACCACAGATTTAATAGTGCAGCAAGGTCAAGTGAGACAAGAACTGAAAGGAATTTATTATTTTTTAAAAATAAGAGGAAATGGCCAGGTGTGGTGGCTCATGCCTGTAATCCTAGCACTTTGGGGGGCTGAGGTGGGTGGATCACAAGGTCAGGAATTCAAGACCAGCCTGGCCAAGATGGAGAAACCCTGTCTCTACTCAAAATACAAAAAACTTAGCTGGGCCTGGTTGCGGGCACCTGTAATCCCAGCTACTCTGGAGCCTGAGGCAGAGAATCACTTCAACCCAGGAGGCGGAAGTTGCAGTGAGCAAAGACTGCAGCACTGCACTCCAGCCAGGGTGACAGAGCAAGACTCCATCTCAAAAAAAAAAAATTAATCAATTAATTTAATTTAATTTAATAATGATAATAAGCGGTAATTTGTTAACTGGGAAAACAGTTTTGTTAGAAACGTAGAGGGTAGAAGTTCTACTATAGCAGGTTGAGGAGTTAATGGGAGATCAGAAACATGACAGTATTATTTGCAGACTCTAGAAACTTGGCTTTAAAACAAACTTAGATGATTAGAAGAGAATGGAGACGTAAGTTGTTTTTGTCTTGTTTATGGAAGGTAATAGAGAGCATTTTAGGCTGGAGAAAATTAATCCAGTAGTTTAGAAGACATTAACAGAGTAATAAATGATCTGTCTTCCAGAACATAAGGGCCAAAAGGAAAAAGACTTTCTACTTGTTTGGCTTGCCATTACATCACATACATAGCAGTTATTCAAAAATATTTGCAGAATTAATTAAACAAATCCTTAAAAATAAAAGTTCTTCTAAGATCTTCTAAGATCAAAAGTGATCTTTTTGTCTCTAAGATCAAAAGTGATTAATGTGAGACAATATTCATAATCATATAAAAAGAACATGAGCATCCATGTAAGTGAATAGACAGAAAATAATATTTGTAGTATTTATTCATTTGCTATATTCTGACCTACTTCTAATTTAATTTGGCCCTATATAATTCTTTTATTTAAATATTATTTTCCCATAGTCACAAAACCTAAAATAAGTTCAGAGAATTTAACAAATTGGAGAATCCAGAAATTTTAATCAAGGGTACTCTGGTTTTTTAATCTTTGTACTAGATGATGCATATAATCTATCTGGTACACTCTCTACCTATTTTATTCTGTATTTTTTAGGTGAAAAAACATACAAAATATATTATTGTTGTTAATGAAGTAAAATCAAATCATAATTGTGTCTACATCGTCTCTGGTTTTAAAAATAAATAAATACTCAGGCATATATATTAAATAATATTGAATATCATGCTTTAGATGTTGGTTCATCTCTCACATCCTCAAAGGAGCATTTTCTGATTTTTAACAGTAGGGTATGGAACTCTTCCATGGTGCATACCGTGGAAGAATTTTGTGAAAGAATTGTCTCAGATGAGAAGCTAAGCTTCTCTGCCCCTGTGTCTTTAATCTATTTTCCTTGAAAGCTAAGCCAAGGCAAAGATTAAGTGTAATTGATTTCTTCAGTAGGGCATTTGCAGATTATAGAGAGTGAGGGAGGCAGAGACTGAGGTGGAGAAAGATGGAACTCAAATGCACTTGCTAGGGCTTCAGGTTAAGTTGTGGGGAGTTTTAGCCTGTTGCTGCACAAGAGTACCCTGTCTACCATGCAGATGTCTTCCAAGAGGCTGTAAAAATACTGTGTCTTCAAATTGTACACTGTAAGAAATAGAAACAAAATCTATTTCCCTTCTTGTTCCTATTGGTAGAGTTTGTCCAGAAGGAGTTCACCGCAGCCACAACCATGCCAAAACATACCAGAAAGCATTACCTAGTCACTTTTGCAGCTTGTGGAGAAGCCAGATTTCGTGTACTAAGTAGTATTTTAACCAAAGACCACACCCAGGTCTTTATGGCCTCAGATGATGTAATTAAGTGGACACGCACAGTGAACTTCATTGTTTATTCAGTGAAGAGAAAGAGAGAGAGAGAGAGAGGGCAGCAAGATGCAGGAGATGAGTGAGGTCCAGTGAAATCAAGGAAAGGAAGAATATATGCAGATTCTGATTTGTATCACCTGTTTCATAAGCAGTTCTGCTGTGAATTTCCCTGGGCAGAGGAAATATAAGGAAGGAGGCAGATGAACAGACATTTCTTTTTGCTGCAAAAGAAAGTGTACTACCAGCTTCCAGAAAACAAAAGTGATTAGCAGATACAATTACTGTGTGAGATATTTATAAATTTAGCCATAACTTTCTTCCTGCTTGCTCATTAAAAAAGAAGAAATGGATTGGAAGGGATGTAAAGATTACAAAATAACTTATTCTAAAATAATTTTTCTTCACAGAAGCATTATGCTAAGTTATTAGAATACTATAAAGAGAGAGCCAATCACAATTTTCTCTTTTGATGATAATCTGAGTTCTAACCTATCTTCTTCAATGCCCTCTGGACAAAAACCTTAGAAAGGAGTGCAGCTGAGTCATAATTCAGGAGGGAATATTAGGTATCCACTTGCCCTCAAGCATATTTATCTCAAAGGTGATAATCCTGAGACTATAAGAACATTTCAACCTGGTAGTGGAATGAAAGAATCAGGATAATAAAAAAATGAATGTCACATCTTTACTTTTAATTGCACTAAATAAATAAAGCTTTCTAAAGTTTCTGTTCTTGTTCCATATAAATAAACCTTAAAACAATGCATTTTATACTTCTAGCTAACCTAAGAAGTACCTGCACAAGATGGCTCTCCATACTTTTCTCATGTAGCAGACTCTGTGCTTTCTGACGTGAGGAAGGAGTTATGGGAAACAGAGACGTGACAGCTGTCAGGTTCTTTGTCCAAATTTAATCAGGAATCAACTAGAGAGGAGTGTCCTAATCCATCAACACCTGCTTGGGATAAGCAGTAAACCCACCAGAGACAGAGCCAAATATAGTGATTTAATTAGTTGAAAGGTGCTGGCAATTCAGCAACATGTGGTGCTTCTGAGCAATTTCCAGTACCAACTAATGTAGAGCAGAATTTGTGCATAAGTGTCTCAAAGCTCTTTTAAGTATGTTATAATTTTTTAAAATACCAGTTAATTTGAAAATATTTCAGAATACCAGGAAAAGACACAAAAGAATTCCATTTTAATTGTTTTGCATTAAATTGATATTTGTTGTTTCTTATAAACTTTTAGATGATAAAATTTTATACATATTCATAATCTGATGCAGAGTTATACTTCTGTATGAGTGACATTTTTACACAGCTAACATGGGGCTGATTAAATTGATGTGTGGGTGTTCCAAGACAAGCCTATATTTGTCACTCTTGTTCTGCAATGCATATGTAATAGCCTTAAGATGATTATTTCACAATTAAATTGCAAATCAAAGCCATCATTTAGTCTTCCCTTTTTTTTTTCTTGTATAGTAATTTGGCCTGAGTCATGTTAGAACAATCCACAATATTTCTCTCGTCTCTTCCCTGGTTTCAGTACCCAGCAGCTATGCAAATCATTATTTAATGATTTCTTTCTCACACAAACCAACATACTAATCTCCCACCTTTTTTCCTGACCCTTGGTCATTCTACACCAGTCTAGCCAGCCTAGATTTTTTTAATTGGTTACTCTTCCAAACCTGTCTCCCCTAGATTCAATAGATTAAAAATAAGTACCTTAATTCCATATATTTTTTAAAGACTATTCGTACTTAAAAATCAATTTAAAATACTTTCTTCTCCAAAAATACTTTCTTAATCCAATCAAGCAGAATTGGCTCTTTGTTTTTTTGAATTCTACATGGCAATATGGTCTTCTTTTGTAATTTGTAGTTTCCATTTTTCTTGGTTTCATGTATTTGTCTTTTCTATCAGAGGAGTGTGTGGGGATTTTAATTATATGTGCTTAATTGTATGACTTTTCATTACAAAGTCCTTTAAGACAAAGCTTGTTTTGCTATTTCAGTCTTTTGTTCCATTTTTTTTTCTATTCAGCTTTAACTTTCCATAACCTAGCATTCTGCATTGAACTATTTTATTAAATTATAAAACTGTTTAGAGCATATGCTTGCAAATTCAATTTGAGTTAAATTGACACAAACTTTAAAATCTCTAAATATTGATCTCCATGTTTGAAAACTATCTTTAAATAATAGTTGCAGCTGAATTTTGGGCTGTCAATTCATAGCCATGGTATCTTCAAATATGTCCACCTCATCAGCCAAATCTTTTGTTCTTCCAAATCTAGCTATTTATTTACAAACTACGTAAGGTAATTTTTCCTTTTTCTACATAGGTTTTTACCTATTTAAAAGCTTTGATTTTAGCTGAGCACTGTGGCTTATGCCTATATTCTAGCATTTTGGGAGGCTAGGGCAGCCAGAGTTCAAAGGTCAGGAGTTCAAAGCCAGCCTGACCAACGTGGTGAAACTCTGTCTATGAAAAATACAAAAGTTAGCCAGGCAGGGTGGCACATGCCTGTAATTCCAGCTACTCAAGAGGCTGAGACAGGAGAATCGCTTGAACCCAGGAAGTGGAGGTTGCAGTGAGCCAAGATCGAGCGACTGCAGTCCAGCCTGGGTGATAGAGGGAGACTCTGGGAAAAACAAAACAAAACAAAAAAATCTATAATTTGTTCCCCAACCCAGTCAGAAGTCCTCACACACATCAATGAAAACAAGTAACTAGACTGAATATTTTATGTGTATCCAGTGCCCTTTTACTCTTCTCCCTTGGAGGCCGTATGATTCCTTTATTTCTTTGAAGAATAGACTTTTATCCATTTCCTAATTCAGCTATTATTTATCTCATTTTTTCATCTCTACCTTCCCTACCATCTCTTCCAATGACTTGATTCTTGAATATTCTCTGCTTTTCCTTCCCTGTTGTCCAATTTTCCACACGCATTAACTCATTCCTGTAAATGTAAAAATATACTCAATTTTTCTAATAAATTATTCTTTTTAGAAGAATTTAAGATTTACAGAAAAACTGAGAAGATGGTACAAAGGGTCTCATATACCTGGCACCCAGTTTCTTTTGTTTTTAAGATAGTTTGTTAATATGGCAGGTACAGTTAATAAACCAAAGTTGATAAATTAGTATTAATAAAAATCTATATTTTATTCATATTTTCTTAATTTGTACCTAACATACTTTTTCAGTTCCAAGATCCTATTTAGGATCTTGTTACATTTCAGCATCAAGTTGAATTTATTTTCGTTACATTTCAATATTAAGTTTCCTTGGGCTTTACCTGTCTGTGACATTTTCCCAGACTTTGATTATTTTGATGATTCTGACTGAGAAACACTAGTAAATTGGTTTATAAAATACAGTTATATTATAATTTGTCTTTTGTTCTCATTATTAAGCTGGAGTTATAGATTATAGGGAGAAAGACAACAAACCTGAAGTGCCATATTCATTCCGGAATATCAAGGGTATACACAGCCAACATGAATTCTAACTGTTGAGGTTGACCTGATACCTGGCTGAAGTCAGGTTTGTCAGCTTTCTCCTCTCAAAAGTTATTTGCCCTCCTTCTGTACCTTTCTGTGAGTGTACAGTCTATGTGAACATTTGTCATTACTCTGTACACATTTTTCTCCTCCCCCAATTGCTCCTCCATATATTTATTCAATCATATATTTATATCAGGATGGACTGATATGTATGTCATACTTTGACTTCTAATCTGATATGACTTTATTTATTTTGATATTCAAATTTTCCGTCATTAGTTATTGAGACGTCTTGCAGGCCGCGTCTCCCCGTGCCATCCACAGCCCCATCCATGTGCTGTGGTCATCACCTCCTTCTTCCTCTTTGTTCTTTCCATCCTTTCCCTCCTCCTTCTACTTCCTCTTTCTCTCAGCATTTTCTTACTTTTGGCCACAAGATACTCCATGCTCATCTTGCATATTTCCTACACTAATTCTAGACTCAGTCATTTCTCTAAGAAGCTTTGCTTCTGTTTATTGGAGAATGGTATGATAAACCAAGATATAGGCATTGGATGTGCTAGTTACTAGAGAGGTGTCATTGATTCTGAAATATCTCAGCTGACAGAGAAGGAACATGTATAGGTCTAGGCTAACCACATATCTATAAATATTTCCGTAGGCAGCTATGTACATCTCTTTAAGCTAAGTAGGAGTTCATACGGATGTCTTTAACCCTACGCCATGACCACAAGGGTAATTCTAGAATCCTTCTCTTGCTTATCTGTACATTCCTATGCCAACTGGTTGGCTCCCAATATTCATGATATATTTACTATTGTTTAATTCCAGAATACATGTATTGTATTATCAGAATTTGTAATCCAGATCCTTGTAGGACATATCTTTTATTAACTACAATACAGTTATTATGAACAATTTTATTTTTTACCTTTAGTTTTATAGATTTGTCACACTTTCACTTATTTTTGTGAGCATCTTTTCCTCCCTAAGCCCCTTTAGTGAAGTTGCTTCATACATTTCTAATCAGGTTAATTTTTGTCATATTGCTCATTTCATCCTGGAGTTCTGCTGTCCTACAAAATGACTCCAAATAATTCACCTATTTGAAGGTTCAATCTTCTATGCCTTTGGAGAAATGCATAGTGTCATGCATTCACAATTATAGTATCACACAGAATAGTTTTATATCTCCCCCCAAATCCCTATGCTCTCTATATGAAACCCTACATTTTCCTCACAAAACACTGTAAAACACTAATCCGCTGTCTGCATGGTTTGCCACTTTCATAATGTCTTTTATTGGAATCATATATCATAGAGCATTTTCCAACTACTTTCTTCACTAATCAATGTTTAAGATTCATCTATTTCTTTCTGTGGCTTTACAACACTTTACTATTTATGACAGAATTACATTCCCTGGTATGTATGTACCATAGTTTGTTTATCCATACACATATTCAGAGACATCTTGGCTGCTTCTCATTTGGCACAATTATTAATAAACTTTTCTTAAACATCACTCTTCAGGTTTTCTGTGAACCTGTTTTCCAAACCCTTTAATAAATACCTATAGGCAGAATTGCTCTTTCTAAATAAAATTATACTTTGCTTTAAAAGACATTGGCAAACTGTCTTCCAAGTGGTTGTGATTTTTGCGTTCTCACCAGCAAGAATGAGAATTTATATTGCTCTTGAGTAATTGACATTGCAAGGTTTCAAACTTATTTATTCTAATAGGCTATAATGGTATCTGATTGTGGTTTTAACTTTAAATTGCCTAATGACAGATGATGTTAAATGTCTTTTTATTTATTTTCCATTTGTATAAGTTATTTGATATGGTTTTGAGATATTTTATCTACTTTGTTGAGTTTTTATTTCCTAATTGTTAAGTATGTTATCTATTTTGGATACAAACTGTTTTCAGTTATTTGATTTGCACAGAGTTTCAGCCTGAAAGGCTTGTGTTTCTAATTCTAAACATATATTTGTGGAGTTGAAGTTTTTAATTTTATTAAAATTAAACTTACCAATTTTTCTTTTCTGGATCATATTTTTGGTATTGTGTCTAAAAATTCATCATTAAATCCAAGCTCACTTAGATTTGCTCTTATGTTTTCTTCCAGAAGCTTTAAGGTGTCATGTGTTATCTTCAGGTTTAAGATCCATTTTAAGTTAATATTTTATCATACGATTGCTTGTGTATAGGAAAATAATTTACATTACTATATTAATCTTGTATCCTGCTACTTTGATTTACTTATTTATTAGTTCCAAATGTTTTATTTTTCATTTTTATTTATTATGTTGACTATCACATTGTCCTTGAACAAAGACAGCTTTATTGCTTCCTTTACAATCTGTCTCTTTTATTTCCTTTTCTTATTATATTGTACAGTTTCAGATGTCTAGTGCGACATTGAATAGAAAGGGCGAAACAGAACATCCTTGCCTTTTTCCAAGTCCTAGATGAAAAACATTCTTACTATTAAGTGTGCTAGTTGTAGGTTCTTTCTAAAGTTGGGAAAGCTATCCTCTCATTCTAGTTTATGAGGGCTTTTATCATGAAGGGGTGCTAGATTATGTAAAAGGCTTTTCCTGCATCCATTGATATAATAATATTTTTGTTCTTCTTAGGCTCTTGATATGGTGAAATACATTGACTGATTTTTGAATATGGAATCAGCTTTGCATACCTGGATCAAAACCCACTTGATTGTGAAGCATACTTATTTTTATAATTTTAAAAACTCAATTTGCCAATTTTTTTTGAGAAACTGTGGATCTGTGTTCCTGAGAATTATCCGTCTAAAATTTTCTTCTCTTACAATGTCTTTATCTGATTTTGGTAGTTGATTAGTTGTAACCTCTAAAATGACTTAGAAAGTATGATTTATTCTTCTATAATCTAGAAGAAATTGTGAGAAAATATATTCTTTTCTTTTCCTTTTATTTCTGGGGTACATGTACAGATCATGCAGGTTTGTTACATAGGTATACACGTGCTATGGTGGTGGTTTGCTGCATCCATCACCCTGTCATCTACCTGAGATATTTCTCCTAATGCTATCCCTCCCTAATCTCCTCACCCCCTGCTATTCCTCCCATAGGTCTTCCTCTCATTGTGCAACACCCATTTATGAGTGAGAACATGTGGTGTTTGGTTTTCTGTTCTTGTGTCAGTTTGCTGAGAATGATGGTTTCCACTTTCATCCATGTCCCTGGAAAGGACATGAACTCATCCTTTTTTATGGCTGCATAATGTTTCATGATGTATATGTGCCATATTTTATTTATCCAGTCTATCATTGATGCGCATTTGGGTTGGTTCCAAGTCTTTGCTATTGTGAACAATGTCACAATAAACATACACATGCATGTGTCTTTATAATAGAATGATGTATATTCCTTTGCATATAAACCCAGTAATTGGATTGCTGGATCAAATGGTATTTCTATTTCTAGATCCTTGAAGAATCACCACACTGTCTTCCACAATGGTTGAATTAATTTACACTCCCACCAACAGTGTAAAAGCATTCCTATTTCTCCACATCCTCTCCAGCATCTGTTGTCTCCTGAGTTTTTAATGATCACCATTCTAACTGGTGTGAGATGGTATCTCAATGTGGTTTGATTTGCATTGCTCTAATGACCAGAGATGTGAACTTCTGTTCAAGTTTTTGTTGGCTGCATACATGTCTTCTTTTGAAAAGTGTTTGTTCATATCCTTTGGCCACTTTTTGATGGGGTTGTTTTTTTCTTGTAAATTTGTTTAAGTATTCTGTAGATTCTAGATATTAGCCCTTTTGTCAGATAGATTTCAAAAATTTTTTTCCCATTCTGTTGGTTGGCAGAAGCTCTTAAGTTTAATTAGATCAAAGTTGTTTATTTTGGTTCACTCTTTTTTTCTCTTTCTTTCTTTCTTTCTTTCTTTCTTGCTTTCTTGCTTTCTTGCTTTCTTGCTTTCTCAGAGTCTCATTCTCTTGCCAGGTGCCAGGCTGGAGTGCAGTGGTGCAATCTCGGCTCACTACAACCTCCACCTCCCAGGTTCAAGCAATTCTCTTGCCTCACCTTCCCGAGTAGCTGGGACTACAGGCACGTGCTACCACACCCAGCTAATTTATTTTGTATTTTTAGTAGAGACGGGGTTTCACCATGTTGGCCAGGATGGTCTCGATCTCTTGACCTCGTGATCCACCCACCTTGGCCTCCCAAAATTCCGGGATTACAGGCATGAGCCACTGAGTCCGGCCTCATTTTGTTCTTTCTTTTTGCTATAAGTTCAAATTGTTACGTTTTCACTAGCATTTCTAAAGTGAAATAAATTGCTAGATAATTTTTTTTTTTGGTTTGTTTGTTTGTTTGTTTTCTAATATTGGCATTTAATGCATTGGATTTCTCTCTAGGAACTGTTTTCACTGCATCCCATAAAGTTGGATAAATTAGATTTTTGTTCTTACTTAGTTCCAACTTTAAAAAATTTATCATGAGACTTTTTCCTAGACTTTTGCATTATTTAGACATATGATGTTTAATCTCCAAATATTTATGTATTTTCCTGCTATATTTATATTATTGATTTCCAGTTTAATTCATTATGGTCCGAGTATATTGTTTGTATAATTTTTATGCTTTTAAATTTTTTAAGGTGTGGTTTATGGCCTAGAATGTGATCCATCTTGATGAATGTTTCATGTGAGCTTGAGAAGACTATGTATTCCATTGTTGTTTGACTAAGTACTTTATAAATGTTAATACAATTACATTAATTGATAGTCTATACTAATTTTCTGACCACTTGATCTATCAATTATGAAAGACAGATGTACTGGTCAATTTGTCTACTTTTTTCTTGCATTTTTTTTTTCAAATGTGTCCATCACTTCTATCAGTTGATTCCCTATTGTTAGATCCATATATTGTAGATTGGTAGGTCTTCTTGGAAAATTGATCATATTATTATTATGTCACTGTTTCTTTATTCCTGAAAACTTTTCTTAGTCTGAGGTCTAATTTGACTGAAATTAAGGGAGTGACTAATGCTTTTTAAATTAGTCATCATATCATTATATCTTTCTATATCCCTTTTCTCTTTTCCTAAAAAATCTTTATAGTGAAAGTAGGTTTTACAGACAACATATAGTTGAGTCTAAACTTCATCTACTCTGGGAAACTTTCTAATTAGTTTCTTTAACCAATTTATACTTAATGCACTTAAATAGATATTAGATACATTGCTAGTTATATATACAGAAATAGACAGATATGAATATATACATAGCTAGATCAACCATATTTGTATGGCCACATATAATTATATTTTTCTTCTCTCTTACTATATCAAGTATATTACTTTACAAAGATATTTCAGGAATTTCAGTATTTTAAGCTATTCTGTCTTCTTTTAAATAACACTCTACTGCTTTACTTAGAGTACATGTAACAGAGTATTATATCTATGTTACATAGTATGTTCATTTTCTGCTTCCTGTTCTTTCTGACATTGTTGCCATCCACTTATTGTGCTATAATTCATCCAAAATATTATTAGTTTAAACATTTTACTTTTAGTCAGTTTGCAATTACAAAATTTTAACTATTTTAAACAATTTATTCCTCCTCTGATGTGCTTTCTTTAGGTAGATACTAGTTTCTTACCAATATAAATATTTTCTGGCTAAGGAAAATCCTTTAATAGTTCTTGCAGCACAGGTCTTCTGCTGAAGAATTCCCCTAATTTCAGTTTTCTGAGAAAGTTTTTATTTCTACTTCACTTTTAAATAATAATTTTATTAGTCGTAGGGTGGACTGGCAACCAACAGAATGGGAAAAACTTTTTGCAATCTATCCATCTGACAACGGGCTAATATCTAGAGTCTACAAAGAACTTAAAAAAAATTACAAGAAATTAACACAACTAAAGGCAAGTTCTATGGAAAGGTAGACAAAATTGATATATCTGAGAAAGTTTTTATTTTGACTTTACTTTTCAATAATAATTTTATTATATATATGTAAATATATACATATATATTTCTTTTCTACATATATATATATATATATATATATATATATATATATATATATATTTAAAACGGAGTTTCACTGGTCCTTCAGGCTGTAGTACAATGATGTCATCTTGGCTCACTGCAACCTCTTCCTCCTGGGTTCAAGTGATTCTCCTGCCTCAGCCTCCTGAGTAGCTGTGACTACAGGCATCTGCTACCATGTCTGGCTAATTTTTGTATTTTTAGTAGAGATGGGGTTTCACCAAGCTGGCCAGGCTTGTCTCAAACTCCTGACCTCATGTGATCTGCTCACCTTGGCCTCATAAAGTGCTGGGATTGCAGACAGGAAACTTTGCACCTGACCTCTAAGTGGACTTTTAAAAAATATTTAACATATGAAACAGTTTTGTTTCTTTTTTCTAGCTTGCATGTTTTGTCATGAAGCCACAAAGATTTCCAATTTCTCCAGTGTCTTTTTGTTTCCACTTTTAACTTCTCTAAGTTTTCCTCTAAGTTTGTGTCTTGAAGCACTTTCATATATAATCCACCATTAGGTTAGAGTCTTGTTAGTGTTGTGCTAATATATGATGAATGATGAAAGAATATTCCCATTAAATCTCAGTCTTTCAATGGGCTTATGTTTCTTGTCTGTAACCTTCACAAGTGCTTCTTCTTGTATGGCTTTTACTTCATTCCTACCTCATACAAGGCAAAAAGGATATATATCTCCTATATACAGATAGCTGAATAGTATAGTACATTCCAACTTACGATTGTAACTTTTCAAAGTAGAGTGTTACTAACTATAGTTGCAGTCAGAGGGTGGTTGGAGTAGGAGTCGCCTCAAAGATTTCTTTAATTTTATGCCTGACTACGAATTGTGGGAATAAACTGGGTCCTCAGTAGAGACCATTGGTTAAATTATGTAAACGTGACCTCTACCTATAACCAGGAATTTCTTGTAGTGTGATGACCTGATCTGAAGGTCAAGGATATCACATTTTCTTATCTGCTCTTAGAAGTCATGGAGCATCGTTTCAACCACATTATGTTTCTAATAATTGAATGACTAATTCAATCTTATATTTGGTAGGAGGGAAATTAGATTCTAACTCTTAAAAGAAGTACCAAATAATTTGTATATTTATTTTAAATATGCAACATATACTTTATACTCCATTTTGTGTATATATATTATCTCAGACTATTTAAATTAATCCAGTAATGTGCTCTAGAATCCTCTAATTGCAAACAATTGCATGAGGCTGTCAATGTTACCCAAATTCTCTTCTGTTACCTCATACTCTGTTGCAATATAAAACAGTTCACTAATTATGTATACACTCAATATGAATAGTTTGTGTGTAGGTTTCCTCTCCATTTGTTAATGACCTTTTCTGTTTGTGCTTAAATCTAAGTGCATGTATGCATTTCCAGTAATTTTATTCCCAAAGAATTGGTGATTTAGTGTAATTTTGTTTTAATACTTCATTTTATTCTTTCTTGTTTGCTTAACTTTCTTTTCTACTTCAAATTTTAGTTCTGTATTCACCAGGATATTCCTTAAAGAACAATTGTAAATCAGGATCATACTACTTGTCACTTAATAAAACACACACACACACACACACACACACACACGCACAAACTGTTTTATTTTATGTGATCTTCTTCCTTGATGTTGTTATACATATAGACATTACAGTTTGTAATTATTTTAATATTTATTTGTAGTATTTTGGTCTGCCATAATGTTGAATATGTATGATGAGATATTCTCAAGAAAAATCCCGTCATATATAAATAACAAAAATAAAATGACACAAATATTCTATAGGATGGTAATACATGTTTTTGTTTTATAAATTTTTGATGACTTTATTGATAAATAATTTTCATAATGTATAATTTACCCAATTAAAATGTCCAAATCAAGGGTTGTTAGTGTAGTCACAGAATTAAGCAACCATCACTGACAATAAATTTTAGAACATTTTAGCAACCTTCAAAGGAAACTCCCTACCCATTAGTGGTTATTCAGAAATTCCCCCAAACTTCCTAGTCTTGAGCAAACATGCATTTTCTTCCTTCTATAGATTTGCCTATTCTGCATTTTTTTTTTTTTTTTTTTTTTTTGAGGCAGAGTCTTGCTGTGTCGCCCAGCCTGGAGTGTAGTGGCACAATCTCGGCTCACTGCAACCTCCGCCTCTCAGGTTCAAGTGATTCCTCCGCCTCAGCCTCCCAAGTAGTTGGTATTAAAGGTAGGCACCACCATGCCTGGCTAATTTTTGTATTTTTAGTAGAAACGGGGTTTCACCATGTTGGCTAAGCCTGTCTCAAACTCCTGATCTCAGGTTATCCACCCACCTCAGCTTCCCAAAGTGCTGGGATTACAGGTATGAGCCACCACTTCTGGGCTGAATATTGTATATAAAGTAAAATTATACAATAGGTGGTCCTTGAAGGTCTGAATGCCTTCATTTACCTTATGAAGTTATCAGTCTATTCTCAATTTTTTACCACCATTGTGTTCTAAGGTGTAATTGGGCTTATTTTCCCCAAATTCTGTCCAAATAACATCAGTTCTTTGGGGCTCCCTGTGGGCAAATACTCTTTGACACTTTTCCAGACCTAGGCATAGATAGTGACCCACTTCTTTTGGCATGACACATCTAAAAGTGGGATCCTAGTAAAGGCACTAGCTTATGGTCTTTAGGGCTTACCTCTCCAAGCCTGTAACATCAATCCTACTATGAGCTACAGGAGAGCTATTTGTGTCTTCATATTCTCAGCCTGCCATGCCTAAGATGAAACTACCATCCTACAGGTGGGGCTGTGTGGAAGAAGAGAGTCCAAGCCTTTTCAGCTGTTCTTGCCCTAATGAGAACTTCTGCCATATAAAGTGATGGTGAATAAAAAAAGACTGATGGTTTGTTTCTTAGGGCAAGTTTTTACCTCATGACTCATTGCTGGGAGAATAGGAAGCCCTGTGTTATTGGATGCACCTGCAAATCTGGAGAATTCTGCGTGCTGAGCTTGTGAGCAGGAAGAGTGGGTCATGGCTCAAATGCCATAGATTCGCTATTCTTAGCAAGATTTGATCCACTTGCTTGAATAAATGTTCTTTTTATTTGCTGTATTCCCTTAGGATAATTTTTAGAGATTTATAAATGGCAAGCTTATAAATTTGCCATTTTCAGCATTTATGCAGTTTCACTAGAGAATGTGTCTGCATTGATATATATGCCACCATTCTAGAAGTTATGAAGCTCTCATAGAAATGCATGGAAATATTTTACTTGTAAGGACATTTGTTGATTTTTCAAACACTATATAAAACTAGATTTTCCATTTTTCTTTTATTTCTGCATCCATACATGGACAGCTGGTACTCTCATTGCTGCACCAGATGGAAGGAAGACTATTGTATGACTCGCTCAATAACAGGAATTATATTTCTGTGTTGACTCTTTCAACTTTCTTCTTTAATACTTTGTGAAAAGATAATTGTAATTTTAAAGAACGTTTTATTCCCCTAGTATAAAGGATGCAAATGGACTCCAATGAATATAAAAAATAAGTATATGATGATTGCTTATTTTCTGGAAAATGAAGTAAACAATACTATTTCAATGAGTGAGTCCTTTTATCAAAATATTAAAGAATTGACTTTCTGGAACTATCTTCATTCTTTCTAGTATCCACAAGGTAAATCTATATAAAATCATGTCTTTTTAGTTTACTGAATCCTATTTATAAAATGTCATGACTAACTCTTTGTATGTCCAGCAGAGTTGAATCACAGGGTGAAATTTTGTGCTATATGAACCTAGAGGACATAAATCTAGTCACTTTATTGAACAAGTTGGTAAACTGAGGTTCACAAAGACTAACTGTTTTGCCCAAGGTGACATAAATGGTTACTAACTGAAAATATGAGCTCATGAATCTGGGTTATATTTTCTTCCCACTGCATCACTCTGCTTTACCAAAAATGTAGAAACACTTCTCTTTCCAAGGAACAAAATAATTTTATTATTGTTGTCTTTTCAAAAATATATAGATGGCACTAGGTGTAATTTATGGGCTCCAGGGAGTTATCCATCAGTGAGAGAAAAGAACCATATAGCTTCATGTGATTACACATAGAATGATCAATAGCTACTGGTTACTTTTTTTCTACTTTTATTGCCTTGAGTATTACTGAAGAAGTCAAAATATTATAATTTATTAGAAGCAGAGAAGGAACACTTTATTCTGCATCTCTCGGTAGTTTCTGATGTTATACTATATTATTATGATTGGTGAGTTTGAGGGAAGTTTTAGAAGTAGCAAAATTAAGTGGCCATATGACACTAATATTCTTTTTAGGGAATCCAGAGGTAAGAACTTGCCTATAGCTATGTTTTTCTCATAAGTTTATTTGAAAAGGCAGGGAGGCATAGCAGAGACTGTCCTAAAATAAATAGTTATGTAATTTAATAAATTTATTTATTGAAATCCATAATTCAGTAAATTTCTATGCTCTTTCCTTTTTTTATTAATTTATAAAGAGTAAGTCCTAATTTCTTATCAAAATTAATTCTTAAAAATAAAAATAATTCCCCCATTTCCCCCATTTAAAATGGGGGAGGGACGGGGAGATGGGGAGGTGGGAAGAGATAGCATGAGGAGAAATGACAGATACAGGTGAGGGGATGGAAGGCAGCAAACCACACTGCCACGTGTGTACCTATGCAACAATCTTGCATGTTCTTCACATGTACCCCCAAACCTAAAATGCAATAAAAAAATAAAAATAATTCATTTCTGCATCACTGTTGCAAACTTTAGTCATTCTTATATATGTATTTAGAATTTTATCTTTCTAGTAGCTTGACATTGAACATTTCTTCTACTTTTTAAAAAAATCAATTATGTATTCCTAGTCTACAATGTATTAAGAATAACATAACCTTACAAATAATTTCCATTACTCTATAATGTATTTGTTACATAACATCCTTTTTGGAGTAAGATGAGCACAGCGCATGGGAATAGTCCTGGCAGTCAGTAATGAATGTGAACCACATAAACATATAGCATTAAAGCCAAATTCAAAGTGTCCTTCAGCCGAAGTCCCCTTATATGCATACATAAAATATTGTGGCCATTGTAACACGGTATGATACAAGGACATGTGACTGTGAGGAAAAGGTGGACAGAAAGAAATATCAATGTTAGCTAAGTGCAAGTAAATAGATTATCTTGCAAAATTTATAAAAAATACATACTCACATGAGGACATTATCAAGGATGCTCATGGACTTATGTAAGAGAGTGGTCTTGAAGGTTAATTTGAATCAGTTTCCTAGTAAAGGTTCTTCTGCTTCTATTCACTCTCAGCTCTTGTGAAATAAACATCCCTACTCATTTAAATTCTTCCCATGAAGGATGAGATTGCATTTACTTTAGAACTTTAGCTTCTTCAGTTATCTACAATGTTAGCACATTATTCTCTTTATTTATAGGAATTAATCCTATTTACAAATAATTATTCCTTCTATTTTCCATCTTATAAAAAACAAATATAGTATTGTATCATATTCTTCATTTATTTACTTATACATTCCAATGCCTTCTATTGTTATTTAAATAAATCTGAAGTTCTTATCATTATTTACAAAATCCTGTCTTCACTACAAGTGTCCCTCACATCAGTTTTTAAATATCCCAATCACACTACACTTATTTATGGTTCTTGAGAAACCTAGAAGTGTTATAATCATCTGGGTTTTTATCTGTTTTTAATCTACTGTTCTTGGAAACATTCCCTAGTTCTTCACAAAGCAATCGTCTACTTGCTGTCGATAACCTACGTCTACACGTTCTCCTAGATGGTTTCCTGTGAGCACCCCACCATCATTAATCTCTATGCAGTTATTTTAAATAGTATTTGCCACGATTTGAAATTATCTACATTATATATATACTAGGTCTTTATAATATATACTTTTTTCTGTGAGAGCAAGGCATTCTCTCTTATTAAACACTGTTTCCTCAGTACCTAAAACCCGTGCCAAAATCTGGTAATTTTGGATGCATAAATGAGTAAGTAGCTATGGATATTTAGAAGATGGAGAACAGTTATCACCTGAAGAAAATGTGCAGGTAAGTTTGAGAAGACATTGCAAAGAGAAAGAAACAAAAGACTACAAGTAGTAAGTAGTTCATATTGTGAAACAGGTGTGTCAAATTTACCATTTTTCCATAATTCACATATACTTCAGAGATACCGTGGGTTCAGTTTCAGACTGTCACAATAAGTAAGTCACATTTTGTGGATTTCCTAGTGAGCATAAAACTATGCTGAGACACTGTATTGTCTATGAAGCATGCAATAGAATTATATCTTTTAAAAGTACATACCTTAATTTAAAAACAATTAATTGCTTTAAAATGCTATTATCTTAGCCTTTAGCAAGTTGAAATTTTTTTGCTGTTGCAGAGTCATACCTTGATGTTGATTCTTGGTAAATGATAAGTGTGTTTTTTGCTGAAGGCTCTGGAGACTGTGACAATTTTTTACCATCAGGCAATGAAGTTGCTGCATCACTGACACTTCCTTTTACAAGAGGTTGCTCTGTAGTACATCGTGCTGGCTGATAGCATTTTACCCACAGTAGAACATCCTTTAAAATTGCAATCCATCCTCTCAAACCCTGCTATTGGTTTATTACAGTGTATGTAACATTCTAAATCTTTTGTTGTCATTTCAAGAATATTCACAGCTTCACCAGAGGTAGATTCTATCTCAAGAAGCCACTTTCTTTACTCATCCAGAAGCAGCAGCTCCTCATCCATTCAAATATTATGATAAGATTGCTGCAATTCAGTCACATCTTCAGATTTCACTTTTAATTTTAGTTATCTTGCTATTTCCACCACATCTGCAGTTACTTCTTCCACTGAGGTCTTGAACCCTTCAAAGTTATCCATGGAGATTTAAATCAATTTCTTCCCAATTCTTGTTAATATTGATATGTTGGCCTACTCCTATGAACTTTGAATGTTCTTTATGAATCTACAATGATGAACTCTTTCCAAAGGATTTTTAATTTACTTTGCCAAGATCTACAGGATAAATTCCTATCTATGGTAGCTATCGCCTTATGAAATACATTTCTTAAATGAGAAGATGTGAAAGTCAGAACTACTTCTTAAACCTTGGATTGCAAAATGGATGTTGTTTGAGCAGGCATAAAAACAGCATTAATCTCACTGCACATGTCCATCAGAGATTCTGTATGAATAGGTGCATTGTCAATGAGCAGTAATATTATGAATGAAATATTTTTTCTGTACAACAGTTCTCAAGAGTGGGCTTAAAATATTCAGTAAACCGTGCTGTAAACAGATGTGCTGCCATCCAAGCTTTGTTCCTCCATTTATGGAGAACAAGAAGAGTAGACTTAGAATCATTCTGAAAGGCTCTAGGATTTTCAGAATGTTCAGAATGATAAATGCATGTTGGCTTTAAAGTCACCAGCTGTAATAGCCCCTAATAAGACAGTCGGCTTGTCCTTTGAAACTCTTTTTCTTCTTGAATCTAAAATTCTGACTCTTTTAGATATGTAACACTTCTGGAAGTCAAATATGTCTTGTTAAAAAGAGAATAATTTTGGGGACAGTTCTTGTGGTTCTGGAGACAAAGCATTATATGAAGTCATCAAGACTGTAAATAACAACCCATATGGAAAGGCAACTGACATCTTCACCACCAAGAGAGCCACAACTTGGAAATGATCCCACTTGCCTGGTGGAAGTCAGATAAATTTGTGGACAGACTTTCAAAAGATTCATAAAGCCATTCACTATCTTTTAAGTGGAGACAGTAAACAATGATCAGCACTGCAATTTATTTAAAGATTATCCCTCCAATCTTTCATAATGCTCCATTTCTGCCTCAGTAATAAAAGTTCAGAGATGGAAAATCGGGTAGAAGGTGGCTACTTAAAATTGATCTCCGATGCTTTTGTGGTTCCACATGAAATGCTTCTGTCTTTGAGTTCTTTGCTTAATATTTGACATGGATTTATTCTGCTGTAAGTGGATGTAAATGCCACCAATTCAGTGCCTTTGCAAATGTTATTATTTACCAGCTTCTAATCTCCCCTCATGGGAGACACTACTTTCTGTGGCAAACAGGTAACTTTTGAGTTAACTTTCTTTCCTTTAAGATACTTTCTTGAACATATTCTGAAGTGAGAATCCTGCAAGGAAATGCCTGCCTGCAGCTTCTGTGGATTTACATGCTGTTCATCAGTGGTTCTCGGAAGGTAGCTGTGTTAGATACTTAGGATTTTATTTCCAGAATATTGCGAAACATCATTTCACCAGAAGAAACTGATACTGGAATTTGTCAGGCAACGAAGGCTTGATCCTGAAGCTTACTTTGTTCCCCAATTTTGTTTTTTTGTCCACCATCAGAGACAACACAGTCTGGAACTAGAGGCCTAGAAATCTGCCTAAATTTCCTAGAAACAAAACCATTTATTTTTGCAAAGAGCAATCTCAATTACTTTCTCATTCTGCTCCCAGATCAAACCTACGGTATTAATATTTCCTTCAATAATTGTCTATTTCTGTCTCTGTAAGAGCCTGTTTCATTATTGCTGTTGTGCTTTTTGTCATCAATTGTTCTGATTTGGGAATATGTTGTTTTTCCTGTATGTGCTTCTCTCATTTGTAATTGAAAGCCCTTGTGCTTTCAATTTAAATGCTTCCTGCTAAATAGGATCTGTTACCACACACGTGGTGTAGAGTATTTAAAAAAGAACTGTCCAATTCTGTTCTCTCACCTAGTATGTTCCTGGCCAGCTTCTTCGCTTAATTCATTTTTCTTTTGTTCATCTGACTTTGCTACTGCTTGTGAGTTTCTACCTAGCCTGATTGATTCTCTGTCATTGTTTTTGCTACAGTTTTAACACTTCAGTCTCGAACTCTGTTCGTATAATTTAGAGCAGTCTCCAACCTTACCACCTTCTTCTGAAGTGTTTGGATTTGCGTTTTCTACTGGGTAAACGGCATAATCTTTTCCTTAACCAAGAGCTCATTAATCTTCTTTTGATGTAAAAGTATTTGATTCTCTTGCCATCTCTGGAAGCGTTTTTGTAGCACATAAGTTTCTTTCAGGTGGTATGCAAGAACATTCTGAAGATAACTGTTCTCTTTAAAAACATTCTTTCCATTACTGCTCAATTGCACAGCAGCTTCATGATGGTCTCTCATCTCCAGCACTGTCCTTTTTCTCCAAAAACCAGGTCTTCCCAGCTTCTAACAGTCTCCTTATGTTTCTGTTAATTGTTCTTTAAATTCTGCTTTACAACATCTCATTCTTTCTCGTTTATTGTTTTCAGCTCTCTCTGAATAAAGCTAATTCCTTCTGATTTTTAATGGAATTATTCCTTCAGCTTATTTATTTGCATGGTGTACTTTTGTTTCAGTTCATGTTTCTTTTCCTGGGATTTTTCCTTTATTTTAATTAACTGCTTTTTCGATTTTTCAATGTTTTTCTAGCCCTTGCCTTCCCTCTTGCTTTTCCTTTTGTCCTTTGCCTTTAACAGCATCTTAGCTTCTCCAGTGACCTGACTGTTATCCTTGACCAGCCACTGACACTCGGACTGGCTTTTTCTCTAGGAAAGGCAGCATGTAAAGTGAGTAACGTTCCTGCTCGGTCATTCCCATACGTGAAGAGTGCCTCCACATCTGACATGGCTGAGGCGTGGGGTAGAGCAGAACGCACAAGGGCAGTGTATGTGAAGTGAGTATGCCAGTGGTATAGGCATCTGAGCCTGCCCAGGGTAGGTCACACTGGGTGGTCAGTGATGCTAATCCTTTTTAACCAGTCATTGACTTCTCCTCTCTAGCTATTTGACTCCTAAATGGCATCTGCTTTGAATAGAAGGCTATGTTATTGCTATTGAAAATCTGTGGGTTAGTGTAGCCACCTTCTTCAATAATCTCATCTCTGGATCTCCGGATAACATATCGCAGCTTCTACCTCAGCACTTACTGCTTCTTCCCGCGCTTTGATGTTAATGAAGGCACCTTCTTTCCTTAAACCTCAAAAAAGAACCTCTGCTAGCTGCAAGGTCTCCAGCTTCCTTACCTCTCTCAGCCTTTCTTTAATTGAAGAGAGTTAGGGCCTTGCTCCGTATCAAGCTTTGGCTTAAGGGAATATTAAGGATGGTTTGATATTCTATCCACACTATTAAAACGTTTTACATGTCAACAATAAGGTTGTTTTGCTGTCTTAATGTGTGTGTCTTCACTGAAGGAGCACTTCGCTTCAAAACTTTTCCTTTTCATTCAGAATTCGGTTAACTATTTGGTGCAAGAGGCCTAGTTTTCAGCCTATGTCAGTTTTTTTTTTTTTTTTTTTTTTTCGTATAAATGGAATAATCTTCTATGAGGACCCTATGCAGACGAAATGAATGGCTTAGCTTCAGGAGATGCTCTTTCTAGATTTGCAGAACAACGACTATGGAAAAAAAAATGTTTATCTTGCTAAAAACATACAGTGTCTTTATGTTTCCTGCTGGCTTATAGAAATGCACTTGACTTTTAATAATTTTGCTAGAATATATGTGATATGTAATTTAGAATCTTAACTATTTTAAGTGTATAGTTCAGTAGTGTTAAGTACATTTCTATATTGTGAAACCAATCTTCAGAATTATTGTATTTTCATCTTTCAAGGCTGAAACTCTACATTCATTAACAACTGTGTTTCATAACCGATTTCCTTAGTGCCTAGCAACCACTTATCTACTTTCCATCTATAAATTTGACTGCTTCAGTTATTTCAAATAAATGAAATTGTTAATTATTTGTATTTTCATGACTGGCTTAGTTTACTTAACATAATATTCACCAAGTTTATCTATTTAAATCCTAATCCTGGCTGGGCATGGTGGCTCAAGCCTGTAATCCCAGCACTTTGGGAGGCCGAGGCGGGTGGATCACGAGGTCAAGAGATCGAGACCATCCTGGTCAACGAGGTGAAACCCCGTCTCTACTATAAATACAAAAAATTAGCTGGGCATGGTGGCGCGTGCCTGTGATCCCAGCTACTCAGGAGGCTGAGGCAGGAGAATTGCCTGAACCCTGGAGACGGAGGTTGCGGTGAGCCGAGATTGCACCATTGCACTCCAGCCTGGGTAACGAGCGAAATTCTGCCAAAAAAAAAAAAAAAAGAAAAAAAAAAAAACCTTCTTTATATTTTATTTTATTTTATATTTTATATATTTATTTATTTTGAGATGGAGTCTTGCTCTATTGCCCAGACTGGAGTGCAGTGGCACCATCTCAGCTCACTGAAACCTCTGCCTCCCAAGTTCCTCCTGCCTCAGCCTCCGAAGTAGCTGGGACTACAGACACCCACCACCTTGTCAGGCTAATTTTTGTATTTTTTAGTAGAGATGGGGTTTCTCCATGTTGGCCAGGCTGGTCTTGAACTCCTGACCTCAAGTGTTCTGTTTGCCTTGGCCTCCCAAAATACTGGGGTTACAGGCATGTGCCACTGCACCTGGCCTGTTTCCGTCTCTTTAAAAACTGAATAATATTCCATTGTATGTCTACACCACATTTTGCTTATGCTTCTTTCTTTAGACTACTGTGAATAATGCTGCTGTGAAATTATATTAAACAAGCAAACATAAGAATAATAGGTATTCCCAAGGAATAAGAGAATTCCAAAAGTTTGGAAAACTTATTGAGGAAATAATTGAGAAAAACTTTCCTGATCTTGCTAGAGATCTAGACATCCAAATATAAGAAGCTCAAAGAGCAACTAGGAAGTTCATTGCTAAAACATCATCACCAAGGCACATAGTCATCAGGTTATCCAAACTCAAACATAAAGGAAGGAGACTTAAGAGCTGTGAGAAAAAAAGCCTCAGGTAACTTGAAAAACCTATCATATTAAAAGCAGTTTTCACAGCATAAGCTTTGCAAGTCAGAGGAATTGGTGTCCTATCTTTAGCCTCCTTAAACAAAATAATCATCAGCCAAGGATTTTACATCCAGTGAAACTAAGCTTCATAAATAGAGATACAGTCTTTTTTCAGACAAAGAAATGCTAAGAGAATTCACCAGTACCAAACCCGCACTCCAGAAATGCCATAAGGAGTTCCAACTGTTGAAGCAAAACCTCAAAATACACCAAAATGAAACCCCTTTGAAACATACATCTCACAGGCCTTATAAAACAGTCATACAAAACAAACAAACAAACAAAAAAACAACCAAAGTATTCAGGCAACAACTAGCATGATGAATAGAACAGTACCTTATATGTCAATATTAATGTTGAATGTAAGTGGTTTAAATGCTCCACTTAAAAGATACAGAATGGCAGAATGGATAAAATTTGAGATACTGCCATGAATCCTTTTGGATAGATACCCAAAAGTGGAATTACTAAGTTTTGTTAGTTTGTACTTGATTTTTCATTTGTAATCTGTATCCAACAAATTGCTGAATTATTCTATAAATTATAATTTCATATTGAAGATTCTTTTGAATGTTCTTGTTGTACAATTATATAATTTAAAAGTAAAATGTTTTTTATCCTATTTTTCAATTAATAGTTTTATTTCGGCCGGGCGCGGTGGCTCAAGCCTGTAATCCCAGCACTTTGGGAGGCCGAGGCGGGTGGATCACGAGGTCGAGAGATCGAGACCATCCTGGTCAACGTGGTGAAACCCCGTCTCTACTAAAAATACAAAAAATTAGCTGGGCATGGTGGCGCGTGCCTGTAGTCCCAGCTACTCAGGAGGCTGAGGCAGGAGAATTGCTTGAACCCAGGAGGCGGAGGTTGCGGTGAGCCGAGATTGCGCCATTGCACTCCAGCCTGGGTAACAAGAGCGACACTCTGTCTCAAAAAAAAAAAAAAAATAGTTTTATTTCATACATTAATGAGCTGGCTAAAACATCTAGTACAGTGTTCAATAAAAGTCAGTCTATGCAATATCTTTATTTTGTTCTCAGCTTCTGCAGTAAAACTTTCAAAGTATTAACATAGTGTTTTTGTACATATCTGTGATAGTTTAAGAAAGTTAGCTTCTAATCTTAAATTTGCTTTTTCTTTACTGTAAAGGGTATCAATTTTTATTAAAAGTTATTTTTCTACATCTACTGTAGTAAGCATATGATATGTCCCTTTAATTTGAAAACATGACCAACTTTATAATTCACTTTTGCATTTTAAGCCAAACTAACATTTTCATAAAAGCTTAAATTGGAAATGATATACCACTGATTCTATGTAGGTAGCTCAGATTGGCCACTAATTTCCTTTATTTTATTTTGTTTGAATTATCAAACTTCTCTGCACACTTAATAAAAACAAGTAATATGAGTTTTTTTTTTCTTCTAATGAGTATCTTCTTCTCCCGCTTCCACACCCTGCTCTCCCCTCCTTTTTGGCTTTGCTAAAATTTCAGTACAGTACTGAATAGGAGTAATAAAAGTGGCCTTCTTTGCTTTGATTCTGATCTTACAGTGAACATATATAATTAAGCATTATGTTAGCAATTTGTTTTGCATAGATTCCCTTTCTAGTCAAGTATATTCCCTTCTAATTATTGTTTAATCAGTTTTTTTCATGAATAGATATTACATTTGTAATATGCTAAATTCCTTTTCTGCATCAATTGATACAATTTTTTTTCTTCTTTACATTTAGGATATGGCGAAATAACATACAATTGTATGTATTTATTGTATATATGATGTTATTAAGTATATATACATTGTGAAATGCTTAAATCTGACTAAGTAACAAATGCATTACCTTACATAATTATCATTTTTTGAGGAGAAATTTGAACATTTACCCTCTTAGCAGTTTTCAAGAATACAATATCTCATCGTTAACTAAAGTCACGGCCGGGCGCGGTGGCTCACGCCTATAATCCCAGCACTTTGGGAGGCCGAGGCGGGTGGATCACGAGGTCGAGAGATCGAGACCATCCTGGTCAACATGGTGAAACCCCGTCTCTACTAAAAACACAAAAAATTAGCTGGGCATGGTGGCGCGTGCCTGTAGTCCCAGCTACTCAGGAGGCTGAGGCGGGAGAATTGCCTGAACCCAGGAGGCGGAGGTTGCGGTGAGCCGAGATCGCGCCATTGCACTCCAGCCTGGGTAACAAGAGCGAAACTCTGTTTCAAAAAAACAAAAAAACAAAAAACAAAAACAAAAAAACAAACAAACAAAAAAAAAAACTAAAGTCACCACCCTGTACACCAGAGCTCTTGAACTTATTCCTTCTATCGAACTCTAATCATGAATGTTTTGAAGGATATCACTACAATTGCCCCACCCTGTGGAACCACCCCCGCTTCTGGTAACCACCATGCTGCTCTCTAATTCAGTGAGATCAACTTTCTTAAATTCCACATAGGAGTGAAATCATCCAGTATTTGTCTTTCTGCACCTGGCTTATTTCACTTAGCACACCCTGCTTCAGGGACATCCATATTGTTGCAAACGTGTCTTTTGACTTTAAAGGCAGTGAATGCTTCACAGTGCAGATTACATCATTTCTTGACATTGACTCCTCAACCCAAGTAAAATGTGCATGTCTATTCTCTGGTATGGTTATACTTTTTCAATGGAATAAGCTTCAGAAAATATACTCTGCTTACTGTACTTTGTAAATGAGATGAAATATTTAAATTTTAAATTTCCATTTATTTCTGCCTTTGAGTTAAATGTGTGTGTGATGAGGAATAGTTTGGCTCCTGACTGATAAGAGAAGCTCATGCTTAAATCCTTCTTATAAACTAAGTTGAAATTTAAGGATAGAAAGAGGACAGTCATACTTGACTACAGATTTCTGTGGGCAAACTAACATAGGACAGAGGAGACTGGAAGAAAGTAATTTCAACTAGAGAGCATAAAGCACCAAGCCAGTGGGATGGGATAAAATGAGTTAAGGGTTTATACACTTACAAAAAGAAATAATGATACACGAATGAGTGAACAAATCTGACTCTTAAAATGATTATTGAGCTGCATTAAGTCTACGGCTATACTGTTTTGAGATCAAAGAGGAGTTTCAGAAAATTCAACATTAATTTGCACTATTTTTGTCAGCACTATTTATGTGAAATCATATGGGAATCAAAGCTTATCTAAAAAAGTTCTTTTTTTTTATTTTTTGGTCAGTAACAGAAAGTTAGACATTTTTAAACTTGCAATGGGCTTTTGGATTTAACAGCTTCAATTATGGCCACTGAACATATAAAATTTAACTCAGTAATAAAACAGAAAATATCTGGGGAGCTAGACTACATTTTATGCTGTCAAAATATAATTTTTAAAAAGTTAACAGCATGACTTACACAAATATGAGATGAAAATGTGTCAAAAATTTATTAACTCACTAATGAGGAAAACAGTAAAATGATAAAACTAACTTTAAAGGTATTTAGAAAAACTGAGCACTGAAAGTCATTTTGACAAAAATAATAAAAGATTTTAAAATAATGTGGCCCAGTTAACTATAAAACAAGTACATGTCTTATGGGGCAATAAAATTTTGAACTCTGTTATTTTCTTCTCTGTGGGACAGAATTCTTCATGCTAGCAATCATAGTCTGTGCTCAAATGAAATAATGGTAACACAGTCATTCCCTGATATAATTGAGCTTGTTAATCAGTAGCTCATATGGCATTGAAATTATACTGCACATATGTTCTTTTGCTTATTTTCAAATTTTGGGTACTTTTTCTCTACAGTTCATTTACAACAGAAGAATCTGGCAGGTCATATTAATTCTTATAATAAATATAATAAAAGTATTTGAGTTTATGATGAAGAATGTATTTATACAAATGAATGATGATACTGTATATGTAAAATTAGATTATAAAATATTAAATAACAAACAATTTTATATTTATAAAAACAAAAGGACAGCATGGTTTATCTCAATTGATAATTATGGCTGTTCCATTCCATATATACTTTACTTAACAGAAATATGGTTGGTAGTATTTTTAAAAATAAATGCCATTGCTGGCTATGAAATATATCTATGTAAGAAAGCTGCAATTTACCCGCTAATATTTAAAAAAAAAAATTAAAGAAAAAGAAAACAGAAATAAAAACGTTAGAAAGTAAGTGCATACAAACTTTGTCAATGACCACAGCTTTAATCACGAATTGCTTTTCACAACCATTTTAATTTCCACAGTTAAATATTCATTTGTTAGTTAGTAATTATTTTGGTAACTAGATCTTTAAAGTTAACCCATCATTTTTATTATCAAGGAAAATGATAATGATGACTAGAAACAAGTCATAAAATGACAGGGGCAAAGAATGGGAATGGTCCTATGGAAGATAAACTTTTAAGTCTGTCATGATTGGTATGGAGAGACGCCAAATGCATACCAACCTGCTTTTGAACTTACAGCTACAGTGGTCAATTATTTCACAAGCCAATTTTAGACATTTAGCAAAGCTTCACTTAGCCAATTTTGTCCATTTACACTCAATATAAAGTTAATTTTTAAAGGGTTGATTTGAGCAGCTAAGCAGATTCAGCTATAGCATCTGACATCTGCTGCTTAGCAGATAATAACATTAGTAAAGGAATAATTTCCACAATAGTGGATTAGATGGTTTAGTAAATCACTGGACAACTTTAATTATAACTCTTTTCTCATATTTAAAAAAAAAGAAAGAAAAAGAAAACAAACAGGAAGAGCTCTGCAAGAGAGTGAGACTTCCAAATGAAGTAAATTTTGAAATCTGGATAGAAGACAAATTTTTATTTATTGGGGAAAATTACTCACACTTAAATAATACACTTCAGTTTCTTTTTTATTCTTTAGAGTTAAATATGCCTATATCTCTGCAAGTTGATATCCAAGGTTAAAGGTAAATGTCTCCATTCCTTTCTTTCTTTTAAGTTTTATTTCTGTCAGCTTACAGGGAATGCATATCATGGCAACACCAATGTCTAGGCAAGGGAAAAGTCATAATTTCTCTAAGTAATATTGTAATATTAGTTTACCAGGAAGGAGGCAAAATCGTTTGAGACTGTAGAGGAAACAAACCAGAAAGTAACAGATCAATGTGAGTAAAAAGCATCTGGCCATACCCATACTTTCTGTGCACAGAATCTTAGGAATTTAAATTAAGGAGCCATAATGTTGATACATTTTTAGCAACCTTTATAACATGGCCTGAATGCTATGAAATATAGCACTAAAGGACTTGCATTATTGTTTTCAGTGCTACGTAAATCCGTGTGTATGTTAAAGTTATACAAAGTGGTTGAACACAAGTCAGTCCAGGCTGCTATAGTAAAATACAATAGATGGGGTAGCTTAAATGATAAACATTTATTTCTCATAAATCTGAAGGAGGTACTGGCAGATCCAATATTTGATGGATTGTAATGGATTATTTTTTCCTATGTACTCATATGGTAGACAGAGAAAGGGAGAAAACATGCTCTCTTATGTCTCTTCCTATAAGGGCACTAACTCCTTTCATGAGGGCTCAAGCCTAATGACCTAAATAACTCCCAAAGTCCCCATTTCCTAATGCCATTACATTGGAGGTTAGGATTTCATTGTCTAAATATTGGATGGACAACAATATTCAATCCCTAACAATATATCAATAAGCACTAAACATCTATAATATATCCAAAATCATCAAAGTGATGTTATGAGATAACGATGTTAAAAAAAAAAAAAAAAAAAAAAAGTTTGGCAAGCTTTTTTGGTGTGAGTAAATAGATTTGAGCTTGCAGGTTCATGGTCTTCAATTCAAATGTCTTTCAAAGAGACTAAAGTGTCTAACTCATTAGAAACACGGAGAAAATGATTCACCATGGCAAATAAAGTATTTTCCTATCCTAGAAAAAAATTTCTTTTTTTACCTTTTTTTTTTTTTTTTTTTTTTTTTTTTTGAGATAGAGCTTCCCTCTTGTTGCCCAGGTTGGAGTACAGCAATGCTAGCAATGCTATCTTGGCTCACCACAACCTCTGCCTCCCAGATTCAAGCGATTCTTGTGTCTCAGCTTCCCAAGTAGCTGCAATTACAGGCATGTGCCACCACACCTAGCTCATTTTTGTATTACTAGTAGAGACGAGGTTTCTCCATGTTGGACAGTCTGGTCTCCAACTCCGATCTCAGGTAATCCACCCACTTTGGCCTCCCAAAGTGCTGGGATTACAGGCTTGAGCCACCATGCCTGGGCTCTTTCTTTCTTTCTTTCTTTCTTTTATTGCATTTTAGGTTTTGGGGTACATGTGAAGAACATGCAAGATTTTTACATAGGTACACACATGGCAATGTGGTTTGCTGCCCTCCTTCCCCTCACCTGTATCTGATATTTCTCCCCATGCTATCTCTTCCCATCTCCCCACCCCCACCCCTCCCCCATTTCCCCCCAATGGACCCCAGTGTGTAGTGGTTCCCTCCCTGTGTCCATGTGTTTTCATTGTTCAACACCCGCCTATGAGTGAGAACATGTGGTGTTTGATTTTCTCCTCTTGTGTCAGTTTGCTGAGAATGATGGTTTCCAGATTCATCCATGTCCCTGCAAAGGACATGAACTCATCATTTTTGATGGCTGCGTAATATTCCATGGTGTATATATACCACATTTTCCCTATCCAGTCTATCATTGATGGGCATTTGGGTTGGTTCCAGATCTTTGCTATTGTAAACAGTGCTGCAATGAACATTCATGTGCATGTGTCCTTATAGTAGAATGATTTATAATCCTTTGGATATATACCCAGTAATGGGATTGCTGGGTCGAATGGGATTTCTATTTTTAGGTCATTGAGGAATCACCGCACTGTCTTCCACAATGGTTGAATTAATTTACACTCCCACCAACAGTGTAAAAGTGTTCCTATTTCTCCACATCCTCTCCAGCATCTGTTGTCTCCAGATCCAGAATCTACAAAGAACTAAAACAGATCTATAAGAAAAAAAACAAACAAGCCCATTCAAAAGTGGGCAAAGGATATGAACAGACACTTTACAAAAGAAGGCATACAGGAGGCCAACAAACATATGAAAAAATGCTCATCATCACTGGTCATTAGAGAAATGCAAATCAAAACCACATTGAGATACCACCTCACACCAGTTAGAATGGCGATCATGCCTGGGCTCTTTCTAAGGGATCTTAACAATATGTCACTTTACAGGAGTGAAACCAAAGTTAATAGATTTGTTTTTGTTGAATCATGTATAGAATAACAAATACTTTGTTATATATTATAGTTAATGATTAACTTTCAATATCATTAATATTTTAAAATGCGCTATAAAAACAATAATTAAAATAATTATCTGGAATTTAAAAATTATCTTTGCATTTAAAATGCAAATTATTTGTGATAGGCACAATTTTAAAATAAGTATGTTTGTCTTTGTAATTATTTTCTCCAACCTTTGTATAACATGCCCTTATGTGGTCAAATGAAATTATAATTTTCTTTCAAATAAAACCCATGGGCAGCCCTTTAATCTATTTTCTAGATAATTGGTTAATTATGTGTTTCTCTCTCCATCTCATTTTTCTCTCCATTTATTATGACAGAATGGTTAAACAGCATATAGGTGGTCCCAGAGAAGTCACGTCTGTCACATGTGAATCTCCATTTCTCCACAAAATTCACATGGATTATCCTTTCTAACTTACTCCTCAGCCCTCATCACTTTGAATCAGCCTCTTTCATGGGCCAGTTCTTTCCATCTGTGCCTACTTTAAAATGTTATTATAGTTGAATATACATGCAATGATGAAATTGAAAGGCAGTGTAGTATAATTATGTCAGGAAGCATGAAATTTCCAAATTTCATGAGACTATAAATGTCTAAAGATAATTAAATTTCAGAATCTCACCCTCTATTTACATGCTTCCTTTTTTTTTTTTTTTTTTTTTTTTTGAGACGGAGTTTCACTCGTTACCTAGGCTGGAGTGCAATGGCATGATCTAGGCTCACCGCAACCTCTGCCTCCTGGGTTCAGGCAATTCTCCTGCCTCAGCCTCCTGAGTAGCTGGAACTACAGGCATGCTCCTCCATGCCCAGCTAATGTTTTGTATTTTTTTTTTTTTTTTTTTAGTGTAGACAGAGTTTCACCATGTTGACCAGGATGGTCTCGATCTCTTGACTTCGTGATCCACCCACCTCAGCCTCCCAAAGCACTGGGATTACAGGCGTGAGCCACCGTGCCCAGCTAAAACTTATCTTTTAAGAATTCATCTGCCAATCCTTTCTTGCCTACTCTTTCACAACTTTCCTTTCGTATATCACTCACACATCTGAAATCTTGTCATAGAACAATAACCTGAGAGTAAAAATTTCTGTGATAACAAAGGGACATTTCAAAATACAGTATTTAACTGATGAAATCTCTCATATCAAATTAAGAGCTACATAGGCCAAGCAAGCACAGGAAAAAATGTTCAACATCACTGATCATTAGAGAAATGCAGATCAAAACCACAATGAGATACCATCTCACACCAGTCAGAGTAGCTATTATTAAAAAGTAAAAAAATTAACACAAGTATCAAGGTTGTGGAGAAAAGGGAACACTTGTATATACTGCTGGTGGAACTGTAAATTAGTTCAGCCATTGTGGAAAGCAGCTTGGCTATTCCTCAAAAAACTTGAAACAGAATTACCATTTGAGCCAACAATCCCATTACTGGTTATATACTCAAAAGAATATAAATTGCCCTATAGTAAAGACACTTGCACGTGCATGCTCATTGCAGTACTTTTGACAATTGCAATATCAGGGAGTCAACCTAGATGCCCATCAGTTGTAGACTAGATTTGTGTGATTCACATACATCGTGGAATCATTCACAGCCTTTTTATGGGCTTTATCGTGTCCTTTGCAGCAACATGGATGGAGCTGGAGGCTATTATCCTCAGCAAACTAACGGGAACAGAGAACCAAATCCTGCATGTTCTCACTTGCAAGTGGGAGCTAAACAACATGAACACGTGGGCACAAGGAGGGAGCCAGCCGGCACTGGGGCCTACATTAGGGTGGAGTTAGGAAGAGGAACAGGATCAGAAAAAAATACCTATTAGGCATTACGCTTTTTACGTGGGTGACAAAATAATCTGTACAACAAACCCCAGTGACACACAGTTTACTATATAAGAAACCTGCACATGTACCCTTGAACCTAAAATAAAAGTAATAATGAAAAAGTTATATAGATCATAAAATTATATTTTTAATTAATACATACCAAAATTTATATAGTGTTTAGATAATATTTTACTAATAATTTTATAACAATGTCGACTGAGAAGAAACTATTTAAAACTTAATCACTCAAACATCAGAAAATTACCAGTGGCCTTTGTGCTTCTTTCCTGTCACTAACGCCACCTGCTACAATGTAAGCCCTATCTTGATTCTCAACATCAAAGATGAGTTTTTTTCTATCTTGATTAGATTCGTATAGAACATAGTCTTGGGTTTGGGTCTTTCACAAATATTATCCTCATGAGACTAACAAATATTATCCTCATGAGACTATTCCATATCATTCTATGTACTTATTCTGATTATTGAATAGTATTCTATTATATAACAAAATGCTATTCTGAAGTTGATGAGCATTTAGCTGATTACAGTTTCTGAGTTTAACGTAGAGTGTAGATTTCTTCTTGCAAAAAGTATAAACGTTATTTCTGTTAGCTATTCACCTGGAAAGAAAATTGCTGAGTTATAGGCTATTCATATGGTAACTTTTTGAAAGATATTCTATCAAATTTCATTATCAACAGTACTTATGATATTTTAAGCAGTTTGAGATCTCCTAAGCATTTTGTTTTTTGATATGTTAGCCATTCCAGTGTTTATATAGTGACATTTGAAAGTAATGTAACTAAGTGTCTCAGCCTTTAAATTAATTTTGAATTTTTTTTTCTTTCCATCCAAATTTCAGAATATAGCCTGTGCTTTCAGAACTTTTTTTTTTCTCCTGAGACAAAAAAAAGGCTGGAGTGCAATGGCATGATCTGTTGCCCAGGCTGGAGTGCGATGGCACAATCTCTACTCACTGAAATCTCCACCTCTCAGGCTCAAACAATTCTCCTGCCCCAGTCTACTTAGTTGCTGGGATTACAGGTGTGTACCACCACATCTGGCCAATTTTTTGTATTTTTAGTGGAGGTGGGGTTTCACCATGTTGTCCAGGCTGGTCTCAAACTCCTGACCTCAGATGACTGTTCACCTCAGCCTCCCAAAGTGCTGGTATTACAGGAATGAGCTACCATGCCTGGCCCAAAACTTTTTGTTTATCTTCCTTTCCCACCAGGACATTTCATGTCCAGCATTCTCTTATCTAATTATATGCTTGCTTAGAAATTCTCTAGGCAATATTAAACTACACTAAAAAGCAAAAATAACCAAAAAATAGCCTGGTACTGCTACAAAAACAGACATGTATCAGCACAACAGAATAGAAACTTAGAAATAAAGTCACACATCTACAACCATCTGATCTTCTACAAGGCAGACAAAAACAAGCAATGGAAAAAGGACTCTCTATTGAATTAATGGTGCTGGGTTAACTGTTGAAACATATGCCAAAGACTGAAGTTGGGTCCCTTCCTTTTACCATATACAAAAACATAAGTCAAAATGGATCAAAGATTTAAATGAAAGACCTCAAACTATAAATAATTTAGGCAACATCTTTGAAAATACTCTTCTTGATATCAGCCTTGCAAAGAATTTAGGGGTAAGTCTGCAAGAGCAATTGTAACAAAAACAAAACTAAAGAAGTGGGACCTAATTAAACTAATTATTAAATTACTAATTAGTTAATTTGAGAGATTCTGCATGGCAAAAGAAAACATCAGTTAATTAACATCATTTAATTTTTCTTATTTCACTATTATTTGTCATCTTTTTACTTTGTTTTAGTTTTTGAACTATTACTTTTTATTGTTTTTTTTAATCAATACATCATAGTTGTACATATTTTTGAAGTACATGAGATACTGCTGGTGATGATCTTGGTGCTGGATATTCAGTTTGGGTTTTCTGTTGGGGAGTGAAGCCAGATTACTTGTATTCTACCATTTTGATAAAATCACTCCACGGAGGTATTTTTTTCTTTCCTGTTTTTCTTTTCTTTTCTCTTTCCTGTACTTTCAACGGGTCTGTTTATCTGGCTGGAGTGCATTGGCATAATCACGACTGACTGCAGCCTCAGAGTCCTGGAGTCAAGCAATCCTCCAAGCTCAGCAACTTTTGCAAATGGAATTACAGGTGCACACCACTACAACCAGATAATTCTTTTATTTTTTGTAGAGACAGGGTCTCACTATGTTGCTCAAGCTGGGCTTGAACTCTCAGGTTCCAATTATGTGGTCAATTTTAGAGTAAGTGTGATGTGGTACTGAGAAGAATGTATATTCCGTGGATTTGGGGTGGAGAGTTCTGTTGATGTCTATTAGGTCCACTTGGTCCAGATTTGCATTCAAGTCCTGGATATCCTTGTTAATTTTCTGTTTCGTTTATTCGTCTTATATTGACAGTGGAGTGTTAAAGTCTCTGAGAACACATGGACACAGGGAGGGAAACATAACACACAGGAGTCTGTTTGGGGGGTGGGGAGCAAGAGAAGGGATAGTGAAGGGTGGGGAGGTTGGGGAGGGATAACATTGGGAGAAATACCTAACGTAGGTGACAGGGGAATGGAGGCAGCAAACCACCATGGTATGTGTGTACCTACATAACAATCCTGCAAGATCTGCCCATGTACCCTAGAACTTAAAGTATAGGAAATAAATAAATAAATAAAATAAAATAAAAATCATTTTTAGAGACAAAAACAATAAAATATTTATAACATACTTTTTAAGTGAATAGTGTTTTAAAATTATAATTAGACTATTTATATATTCAGAAAAAGAAGAAAATAGAGTCAGGCATACTCAGGCAAAGGGCGCACACTAAAGTTGTAACAATGCTATCCCTGGATAATGGGAATACAAAAATACTCATTATTTTGTTGTTACAGGTTTATTTTTCTACATTTTACATGGTTAACATAAACATGAATTGTTTTTATAATGAGAACAAGGATTCAAACTGAAAAAAAAAATAGAAGGTTATCATTTTGTCAGGATCAGTTTTAAAATGAATTTCTAAATAATATTTATAATTATCTGAATAAATGCAGTAACTTCATGTATTCCAAGGGCTTACTAAATGTGCAAATGTACAAACTTTTATTTCAATATTTGTTTTCAGAAGAATAAAACAGTATTTCTCTAAATCTTTATTTACGTTTTCTGTAATGTTTACTCTTGTTAGAAAATAAATTTGCTGCCATGTATTTATGACGATATGCCAAATGCAGGTTGTTATTTCTTATGATTACAATTTAGTGTTATAATTCAACAGCTTATAAAACTGGAAAAGATTGTAGAAAAACTATTTTTTGTTTTTGATTGTTAAACTACTGACAGAGAAGACATGGCAACATGATTGATCAGTTGCAAAACTGGGTTCTAGGCAAGTAACAATAGGAGATAGACATGGCATAAAGAAGAGAGTCATGCATACTTCTGAGTCTAACTTAGTCCTCTGCCAAAATGTTAATATGTTATGTGATGGTCCATAATATCTCTGAGGTCCAATAATTCATTAAAAGGACTCGCAGCACTCAAAAGTTGTTATACACAAGGTTATGGTTTATCATAGCAAAATGATACAAATCAAAATCAGCAGAGTGTAAGAGCATTGAGCAAAATCTGGAGGAAATCAGGTACATAATCTTTCCCGGTGGAGCAGCATAGGACTCACTTACTTTTTCCAGCAAACAATGTGACAACATTCATAAAGTGTTGTCTCTAAGGAAATACCAGAGTATCAGTATTCAAGGTTTGCATAGAAGCTGTTGTTGTAGCACCCTCTATCCTGTGGTCAACCTACAGAGCAGGATAGATCAGCATCCAAAATTTGGTTTGGATATTAAGGCTGATGAATAATTGTTTGCCCACCATGTTTCTAGACACCAGCCAAGAGGTAACTTGACCAGCAGACCTAAGGGACTCAGCACCCAAAAGTTGTTACTTGCAAGGTTATAGTTTATCATAGCAAAATTAGACATATCAAAATCATAAGAAGGAAAGTGCATTGAACAAAATCTGGAGGAAATAAAGTACATGAATCCAAGAGTTGCTTAGAATAAAAGTTTTAAGCCAACAGTGTTAACTCTTTTGTTTGTTTTGTTTGTTTGTTTCACATGTGTACACTCACTGAAGTTTAGATTGATTACCTGGTCACTTGGATAGCACAGGATTTTTGTAGCAAGGCATTAGAATGTGTTTCCTAGACTTGTACCCATTATGTAACCTGCAGATAGTAAGACATATTCAAATAAGAGATATTGATATATAATATTCAAATGGTATGTTGTGCACAATATTTTGTCTGTCCAGAGTTTAGATTTTTTTCTGGGTCATCAACTTTGAACATTTTCTTCTAATTTTCTTTATGTAGTGTGAATTGATGAGGGGGATCTTATGGGGAACAGATCTACTGTATTGCCAAGGCATACTGTATTAACAACCAAGGAATTAATGAATGTGTTGAATAGATTGTTGCCTTCTTGCCCTCTCTGCCCTGAGTGATTTGTAGTTTGTATCTGTAGTTGTCTTCATATATAATCTAATTATTTTGCATGATCTTTGCCTGAAAAGCTACTATATCTATAGTTACAGATATTTACTTATTGATATTAGTTCCCATATACTTTAGTTTGTCTTTTATGTGAGAAATCAATTCATAAATATGTTGGAACAAACCTTGTACAATATGAAGAGTTTAGTTAACGGACATCTATGTGTTTGGTGAGTATTATCAGTATGCTTTCAAAGTTGTTAACACTTTTCCATTTGAAGGTTATAGTTTTAAAATTTAATTATCTTTAGATATGAGATAAATCAAGTTTCCCTTTTTGAAGCAAAGTTATAATTCTTTTAATGAATAGGAGCTTGAATATATATGCAAGGAATGACACCATTTATTAAAGTAATTATACTTGGAATACTTAGCTACAAATTTTATACCTCCTGGCTGAGGAGTAAAATTGAAATAGCAAACATATTATAATACAATTTACAATATAATTAGTTGTCAGTAGCATTATGTATTTCATGTAACTCCATTATTAAAACATTTGTAATTTGCATAATCAGACAAATAATTTAATGAGTTTGAGATAGAAGAGGTTTTTTTCTACTTACAATAAAAGGCTATTTACAAATAGAAGTAATGGTAGGTTTTAGGTACAGGGACAGGTTAAGCAGCATAAACTAGTTCAAGATGTTTAACTCAAATAAAGTAAAATATGCATTTTATTGTATTTATTGACTTGTTTTGAGACAGAATGTTTCTGTGTTTGGGGTTTCAGGGGAGCCCTCAGCTCCCTGAGAGGATGTTTCTCCAGGTTCTTGGTCTATCACTCTCTTAAGAATGGGAGAGGAGATCATGGTGCAGTGCACTTGTAAAGTAGATACCAGACTCAAAAAGCTTTTGCAGAAAAGTGATTTATTTAGGTAGAGAAAGAGAAAGAGAGAGGAAGAGAGAAAGCTTCCATTAGAGAGAGTGTGTGGAAGGGAACCCCAGAGGAGAAATCCAGGAGAAAGAAAGACAGCTTCCCCGAAGGGAGTGTTCGTGAAAAGGGGTCCAAACATGGACTCCCAAAGGGGTGTGGAAGAAGGGGACTTTAACCTGGGAGGAATTCCCACTCTCTCCAAGTCCCTTGGCCAATGAAGTAAGTTCCTTAGAACTTCTGCTGGAGTGATAGACTTTTGACCGTGTCCATTAAAATTTTAAAAAAGACAGTTAAATCTCCCGGATGGAGAGAGACGGGAGTGGGATATGGTGCTGGGAAGTTCTTGCCCTTAAAACAATGCCACCTTGTGGACCCGGAAAGAGAATGCATTCCCTCAAGAGTTTCACTCCATCCTGCAGGCTGGAGTGCTGCTGCATGACCTTAGCTCACTGCAACATTCAGCAGCCTGGTTCAAGCAATATCTCCCAGCTCAGCCTCCCAAGTAGCTGGGACCACAGGCACTTGTGACCATACCTAGCTAACTGATGTATTTTTAGTAGCAATGAGGTTTCACCATTTTAGCCAGGCTGGTCTGGAACTCCTAACCTCAAGTGATCCTCCTGCCTTGGCCTCCCAAGGTGCTGGGATTACAGGTTTGAGTCACTGATCTCTGCCAGAAATATATTTTAGTATTACAGTGTACTTCTGTTTTGGTTTTTTGTTTGTTTGTTTGTTTGTTTTGTTTTTTTTCCTATGTGAAAGGTTCAACAAAATGATGAAATGTTTTTATGGTTTTATCATGTACATGTGAATACATTTTACATTAATCATGAAATGATATAATATTTCCCTTAACAGTTAGAAATATCTTAAAAAACATGACTTTGTTTTTATTCTGAGTTTTAATAATTCAGAATACATTTTAAAAATAATTTGAATTACATCTTTACTGTATATGTTGCAAGTGTATCATCTGAATCTGGGCTGTTATCCATGCCAGAGTCCAGGAGTATTTAGGAACATTGGAAAATAAGCTAGATAGGCTCAATAGAAGCCTCTTTTGAGAGGAGTAGAGGCCCCTCTTAAAAGAAAATTCATTCAAAGTAAAAACTAGACTGGACTCTAAAAGCCAGATTCTTCAATTTTGGATGAGAGAAATTCTGATTAGAGCCAGATGTCTGCCACTGGATTTATATTAATTTTGTGACGTAGTTTGAGGTCAAATTGGGGCTGAAATTACAGGATACTATAAAATTTATGCAAAACACAAGTTAAGACTTTTTTTTTTTCATTGCCTGTGGATCTTTATAATTTAGTGTAATCTGAAAAAGTTTTAACTTTGCAGTGAGTTTAGGGATTAGGATCACAGAAGGAAACACAATTTCCATGAACACAAATGGTAAATAAGCAAACTGTAATGGTGTCTTTTGTTAGAAGTGCAACTGAAATACTCAAGGCTTCTCACAGAAACAATTCTGTACTACTTTATAGGGCTCTGAGGTTTTCATAAGGAGGAGTCAGTAATAAAGTAGACTATTATTGTTTCAGATAATTTGTTATCATCATTATTGTGTCTTAAGAAGGCTACACTGTACTTCCAATTATAGGTGTCAAATTCTGGTCAATTTAGAATGATAATCTTCCATCCTTCCTTGCTGCAGCTATGCTTGATGGCAGTGCTGATTTAGCACTGGGTGGAATTCAGGACATGTTTTGTACCCTCTGTCTTTTCTTAAAAAAAAAAAAAAAAAATCAGATAAAAAATAAGAAATGCCTTAAATAAGAATAAAATCTAGAAGTTTTGTAGATTTTTTTGTTTTTACTTTAGGTCTTTTGCACCCAACATAGTACTGTGCACATATCTTCTTGTAAGTATTATTTAATTCCCTCTTTAATCTACACAATTGCTAGCTAGAGTGGGCATCTACATACCTATATGACCTATATGACCAGATTCAGCCCATGGTCTGTTTTTAAATTTTTTTATTAATTAATTAATTAATTTTTAACCACTAGCTAAGTACTGCTTAATGTGTTTTAAAACGGTTGTTAAAGAAGAAGTAGGGGGAAGAGAAAGAGAAATGAGACAGTATACAGACTGCAGGACCTAAAATATTTATTTCTTGACTCTTTACACGAAGTAAAAACTTAACTTGTTAATCTTCGCTGTAGAGCAACACTTTCAGTATTACTTTGAGCAATGATGGAAATAGTTTAGATCACAGATATCCAACACAATATTCACTCTTACATGAGTAATTATTTAACACTTAACCTGTGGATAGTATTACAGAAGAAATGAATTTTCTTGCTGTTTCATTTAGAATAAGTTATATTTAAGTGTAAACGCCACATGACTGGTGGCTACCATCAGTATAGAAGAGAAGAATGTAAGCTACTAAAAGGTAGTCTACTAGATATTCTAAAGAATTGAGTATTAAATTTTAATGTGCATAGAAACCACCTGGGATCTTCGAAAAACAGAAATTTGAATGTGGTAGATCTCAAATGAGGTCTGAGACTCTGTGTTTCTTATAAGCTTTCAGGTAATGTTGCTAAGTGATAGTGTTCAGATCAGACTTTAAGAAGAAAGGCAGAATATCTCAAGAATAGCAGGTAACAAATTGTTGAATAAATGAGTTTTACAGTGTTATTTTCAGGAATTCTTTGCATAAAAAACTCATGACCATAGATGATTTTTAACCTAGGACCGTCTTAGTGCTAGCTCCTAAGCTATCTGTCACCCCATCAACTGCTTTCCAAAAGTATGAAATCTGAGAGTGTAATGGACCCCAAGTTATTTTCTAGGAATTATTCTGGGTATGTGTTTGCACACATGTGTGGTTGAAAATGTTAAAACTGGTCACTAATTGAGTGCTATTATAATGAACAATTATGATAGACTATGCCATGTAACATAAGCTCTAAAAGAAATGTAACTTAATAGAGCCTGAATTTGTAAAGAGTAGGGATACTTAAAATAATGAATCCTAAAAGAGATGAGGATTAACAGCATGATCTCTAGAACAAAATTTGTTATTAATGATAGTGTCTAGACTCCAACCCAGGCACTAACGTTAACAAACTTTGTAATTTTGGTATATTACTTACCCTGTTTGTGGCCGCAGCATCATTTTTGAAAGGAAGAGGAATATATATATGTGTGTATACACTGTAACGCCAGTTACAGGTGTCAAATTCTTGTCAATTTAGAATAATAATCTTCCATTCTTTACCAATTTAGAATAATAATCTTTGCTTTTTACCTTTTATAACTCATAATTCCCATTACAACTTTTTAAAAATTTATGTGTATATATAAATTTAAATACATAATATATATTTATATATTATATATTTATATATATTTATAAATATTAATGTATATATACTTTAAATTTATATGTGTATATATATATTTTTAAAAGGTTGTAATGGGAATTATGAGTTTAAAAAGGTAAAGAACAAAGATTTGTGCCAATCAGTATTTGTTAATCATTATTGAGCAATAAATATTTATATATTACCTGAGTATATAAATTATCCAAAGTGATTAGAGTAAGAGGTATTTAGATATAAAAATCAATGTTTAAGAGTACAAGTAATAAGCATATATCTGACTCCAATATGTCTATCTAATATAAAATAGAATTGGAAAGATGGTATTAAGATTGAATTAGAATTATATTTCAAAGTATACAAAAAGTGACTTAAAAACATTATGTGTTAGTTTTTAATAATTGCAAAAGTTAGAAATGGCTTTTCCATTATGTTTGATACTTGATTTCATGGACGATAATTTTAGGAATGCAGGTGTTTTCTTATCTCACACGATTCTTAGAAGTATACCGTAGATAACAATGCTCTTACAACTCAGGAGCCATAGATGCACCAATAATATTTTATTACAAATTTGGAGACTTTTGAAAATCAAAATTATACCTATGTAGACAATTAGAGATAGTAATGAAGGAGATCTATTATTCATAGTTCAGGACACAGTGTTAAAAATGTTTCATCTGAAAACCTTCTTGTCTTCCTCCCTCCCTCCCTCTCTCCCTCCCTTCCCTCCCTTTCTCTCTTCCTCCCTCCATTTCTTCCTTCTCTCCCTCCTTCCCTCCCCCACTCTCTTTCTTTCTTTCTTCTTTCCTTTCTTTCTTCTTCTTTCTTTCTTTTTCTTTCTTTTCTTTCATTCATTCTTTCTCTTTTTCTTTCTTTTATCTCTTTCTCTCCCTTTTTTTCTTCCTTCCATATTTTGGCTGTAATTCTAAAAAGCATTTACAAAAAATAAAAAAGAATAGAGTATGGCTAATGGATATAAATTAGGGTATAAGGAAGAGTTGAAATTGTCAGTTTATAAACAAATTGCTATTTTTCTTAGAGAAAGAAGGCATGTGAAAGCAAATAGTAGTTTGATGGCTGAGAGAGCGGAATCACTTGAACCCGGGAGGCAGAGGTTGCAGTGAGCTGAGATCACTCTACTACACTCCAGCTGGGGCAACAAAGAGCAAAACTCCGTCAAAAAAAAAAAAAAAGAAAGAAGAAAGAAAAGAAAGAAAGAAAGAAAGAAAGAAAGAAAGAAAGAAAGAAAGAAAGAAAGAAAGAGAAATAAAATAAATAAATAAATAAATAAATAATGCCCTGATTTCTTTTATTTTAAGCAAAATTAGGGTAAAAATGCCTACCAAATTTTAATGAAAAATCAGATAGTAAAATTTGTACAAAACACTTAGAATTTACAAATAAATTATTTAAGGAAACCATTACACCTCACCTTGTATTTTTTAACTGTCTCTAAAAAAGAAAGAAGTAATAGGTTCCTATTATTCAGTGGCTCTCAAATTAAGGATACGCTTGCTTGAGTGGAAATATTAATAAGAAAATTCCAGGTTTCATGCAAGAGAACATTTTCTGAATTTAGATATGGACAAATTGAAGGAGCCTCATTGAGAAATAGCTACTTCCAGATTAGATGTATTGAAACAGAGGCCAGCTAGCAAGTTGCCAGTGGTGAAGTTTAGACTTTGATGATACCAAGATCTCCTCTAATTATTCTTTTCACTAAAGTCTATGTGAAATTAATTGGCTCTGTCCTAACATTTAAAATAGTCTCCATGAAAATAATCTTCACTAAAAGAAAAACCTTTTAGCATCTTAAAAAACACTGAGAAAGTTTCCAGAAAAAAAAATATGAAAATGCCAGTCATGTACATTACCAGAAAAAATCTAGATCTTCTGTAGACTAACTGAATAGATTACACTCCAAATAATGGCAAAGAAAGATTCTTTCTCTATTTATGATATAATACAGATAAAATTATTACTCCCATACACCCAGACAATGAAAGAGTGAAAAAGAGAGAGAAAGAGAGAGAGCAGTCTACAGTATCAAAGTGGTGTTTTTTTGATTGTTTTCAATGTCTTTTCTATAATTAAATGTGGTCAAGACTCTCAGTGATCAGTTGAAAACTTGTTTTGAAAATTTTTGAAAGGCAAACTCTTTCAAGCACATTAAGAGTTTAAGAAAATCAAACAATATAATAGTAACAAGAGAAAGTGGTGTAATTTGGAATAGCAGAATCACACCTAATGAGAACACTCTAGAGTACCCAGGACCATTAGTTGTAATACATTTTACACACCAAAGCAAAATTGTATTACTCTATGGATTCTTTCTCCTTAAAATTTTATCTTATAATTAAGTAGAATAAATAGAATAAGGGAAATGTTTCTTTCCTCAATAACTCTGATACTGGACATCTTTGTGTCGCAGCAGTAAATGCAAGAAAATAGGGGAAGAAGAAATTATCTTTGGTGACATTCTTTCAAAAGACAATGCACAGCAAAATGGGGAGACTGAATTTTAACTTTAGCAGCAAATTCCCATAACGAATGATACTTATTAACTATTTCTCTATACAAGATATTTTGAATGGTGCGCAGGTGGATAAAAAAATGATAGCATAGTGTTTTCTGTTGATATGTTTATAGTAAAATTGGAAATAAGTAAGTAAATAGACCTACTCTGATAGGTACATTTTTTAAAGTTAATTCTAATTAAATCTCATAATGCAGAGATTATTAATTCTGTATTACAAGTGAAAAAATAACTGAGGTTTAGAACTTGTTTTTTACCTAGACCATCAATTAGTAACTGTTAGAATTAGTCCTCAAGCTTATAAATATATATCTCACACGAAATTCAGAACTTTTAACCATTGAAAAGTTTAAAAACTTTCAAAGGAAGGAAATAGTGAGTGCTACATCAGTGTGGTAAATATTACTGAAATATAGAAAAGAGGTAACTGAATTTCGATGAGCCAGAAAGTTTTCATGTTGAATAAAAGGCATTATTGGCTTTTTGAAAGATAAGAACTACTTAGGTAAGCTGAGATGAGGAGAGGGATGATTTTAAAGAATTTGTAAAATTTACCAAAACACAAATATACGTTAAAACAATTATCTGCCAATTAAACAACAACACTGATATAAACATATAAGATGACTGAAAAATATCGAATGTTTTCTCAACTCTCAGACAACATGGTTTAAATGGCCTCTACCTCCATGTTTAACAAAACCACCTGTATCTTTCATACATTAATAAAGATTAAATATCTTTAATATTTTACGTTTGCTCTTAGGTCTTTATTCTACCTGAAAATAATTTCAGTATGGTATAAGATAAAATTACAAATTTATTTTTTCCAGTGTCATGATGTTGAATATAATTAGAGATGATGAAGGTAATTATGACACAGATCATGGTTAATACATATCATGTTTACTGGGTGTCAGCTATTCATCTTAAGACTTTAATATACTAACTCAATTAATCTCTAAAAACAACCTCTGAGCTAGGCATGCTATTGTTATCCTCACTTTCTGGAAAGAGAAAATGAAGCACATTGATGTTAACTGCTCGAGATTACAAAGCTGTAAATACAAATCTTAGACGTGGATGTATGTATCTAGCTCCAGATTGGTGTCCTTATCTACCAGAGTGCAGCATTTCCAGTTGGCTAATCAATCATTCAGCACCATTTATTTTAAAAATCTACCCTTTGCTCACTGATTTGTGACAAAATCTTAATTAAATATCAAGTGTCCATAAAATGAGCAGATTTCTGATCTCTCTGTTCAGCATCCTTGCTATGTTTCCATATGCCTGCACCGATAGTAATATAATTCTGTCTGAATTACTCTACCTTGATGACAAATCCCGTGATTAAGAAAAGTTCATTCACTCTTCTATTATTCTCTAATGGCATCTTCACTATTCTTGTTTTTTTTTTTTTTTTTTTTTTTTTTTTTTTTTTTTTTTTTGTATTTTCTGATATATTTTTACAAATTTTGTTCAGGAATGTCAAAAAAATAAATTTTAAAAATTAAGATTTTGATTGACATAGTTTTGAATCTATATCCCATTGTAGAGATAACTGACATATTTACAGTTTTACATCTTATTTTATATTATCACAGGAAGTCCATATATTCATTTGGGTTTTCTTTTTTGACTATGTCATTTTCCCGTGACAATTATTCATGAAATCATTTTGGGGTAAATGATTTCAGAAATTATATACATTTGCTTATCTTAGACATTTAGGAGAACCATATTTTGAATTAAAATATTATGTGATCTTGGCTTTCAAATCTATGTTAAGATTTTCTTTTGACTACACTATTTCAGGGAAATCCTTACTAGACCTCCTGCTCTAACATGAGCAACTTTTATTGTAATCTTCTGATGAGGAATGGGGAAGGGTTGCCTCTTACTTTTACAAAAATATAGACTGTGTGATTGTAGATATTTAATTTTTTTAACTTTTATTTTAAGTTCAGGGGTACATGTATAGGTCTGTTATGTAGGTAAACTCACGTCATCAGGGTTTGATGGTAGAAAAAATAACTACTGGGTACAAGACTTAGTACCTGGGTGATGAAACAATCTGATTGAAGATTTATATCAAAAGGTTTTTGAAATCAATTGGAGCAGGTGTTTGGAACTGCGTTCTCTTCCCTTGGTGTAATCAGTGTCAAGGAGAATCAAAGATTGTCAAGTTCACAATTTTTGTGATAATGTCTCCAGGACAAAACCATCTCTGATTTTGGGTCCCCATGTTCCTTTAAATATTCTACCTAGCTAATTCTTTAATGTATTAAGAACTTTTATAAAGAGTTTACATACTCCTAATGGTAGCCTTTTTGTTTTCAAGACATGTAGTCACCTACTTTAACAAACATAACCCAAATTTATTTACTTAAATATTGTATAGTTCTTATTACCTGCCCTTGTTAAATATCTGTAATGTTGTAATACAATAAGAAATATCTATTTGGTCTTTTTCCTCTGTTCTTGATTTACAGCTCCTGAAACCCTTATAGATAGGGGTGCTAAGAGAATCTACTGTTCCAATATTTGGTCTTTGACCTCAGTTCCTGACACAGAACTCCTAATACCTTCGTAATTTCAGAGTGAAAAGGAGCATCTGGCACAGATCTCCTAAATCCTTTGCAATTTCCTGGATGATAGGATCATCTTTTGTTCTAATGAGGCAAGTCTTGATGGGCTCACAGATATCCTTAAGATGGGAGCTGTTTGCCAAGGAAACCAACCGTGCAATAAGAGGATTAGAATATCAGCCCCATCCTATGACTTCCAGAGAGAGAAGAGAGGCTGAAGGTTGAGCTGATCAACAGTAGCTCGCGATGTAATCATTCACGCCTACATAATGGAGCTTCCATAAAAACCCAATAGGACAAGGTTCAAGGGACCTCTGGAGAATGGCACACCTAGGGAGTCATGGCAGCTCTTTGCCCCTTTCATCTGACTATTCATCTACATCCTTTATAGTGCCTTTTATAAGAAATGGGTAAATGTAGGTAGTGTTTCTCTGAGTTCTGTGAGCTGCTGTAGCAAATTAACCAAAACGCAGGAGGCTGTCTTTTATACACCTCCCATTTATAGCTAGCTGGTCAGTCAAAATTATAAGTGACAACCAAGTTCTCAAGACTGGTGTCTGAAGTTGCATCAATCTTGTCAACCTTCAGTCTGTGGGATCTGATACCATCCCCAGGTTGGCAGAATTGAGTTAAATTACAAAACACTAGGTTGGTTTCCACTGGAAAATCTGGTATCAGAACTACTATTTTGAATGTCTGTGCAAGAGAGTAGAGAGAAAAACGTATGCATTTTTCTTTACAATATCTTATTGCAAATTTTTCTAACTTTTACAAACCATGTGTATTTATGTGATTTTTTGTATTTATATACAACATATTCATTTTCCTATTTTGTACTTTCTAGGAATAAACTTCAGTTAATAAAAATTACTAATATTACTGTTTAATATTAAATGTTGTGAGAAAATCAGAAAGATATAAGAGACTATAAAGATGAACTGGTTTTATCAATAGAAAAAATTCATATGGGGTGTAATATATAAAAAAATAAGTCTAAAGCTGGAAACACAGAAATTAGTCATTCAGTGATCTTTTATGAGAATAAACTTTGTTATAAAAACAAACAAATAAACAAAAAAGAAGCCTCTCATAGTTTTAATGTTTTCAAGGACAAAGATCAGTTGAATTATCCACATTAAAATTTAAATATGAGAGGATAATGCACCAGTTGATAATTACAAACCAAGCCACCTAATTTCTTACAACTTTGAAATTGTGAAGATTCCAGAGTAGGAAAATGAGGAAAATATTCTGGGTTTTAGGAAAGTGGATAAAGTTACAGATTTTTCAAATCATGTGATAAAAATCTTAATAAAAATATGTTTTTGCCAGCTGTTTGCAGATTTTGTAAATTACAGCAAATGAGTTTTAAAAACCATGGGCCAGATGGAGAAAGGCTCATAATTCCTAAAGTGTTAATGAAATTTAGTTATAGCAAGAGAAATGTAGGGAAAAAATATTAGCATAAGACTGATAATGATTTTGTCAAGCCACAGCTGTCACAATGAACTACTCATCTGTCCATATTTGAGCATGCTTCCCATATTTGTTACCACATTTGTCATGTAATAAAATACTGAAACTCTTTTTGGGCAAGTTAGGTTTAGTGGATGTCATTTATTTTATAGATAACAATTCTAATATAATGTGATACTGCATAACTACAATAATTCTAAGAAAACATGAATAGTTTATGGGTAATTTTTAAATTCACATTAATTATGAAGGATCACCATTTGAAAATATTTCAAGAATTGATGTAAACACACATATACAAAATATTAAATTCATTTTGTGATTTCAATATGCTTTCAAAGACATTAATGATAATTTGATAAATCAAAGCTGTTACTATACAAAAGTAGAAAAAAGTAGAAATTTAGCCATGGATAAAATTGATAAATCCTGCAGCTCAAATTACTTCACATTTTAGTATTACAAAAAGTTGCCTTCACAAACACAATAACTTTTTGTCTTAAAAAATGATGGGTAAAAATGTCTTTCTGAAACACAAAAGAGTGTCCAGTAAAGTATGGCAACCTCTTAAATTTTATATATTGTATCAATCAAATAGAGGAAATAATTTCCCAAAGGCTAGAGTGTTCTAAGATGAGCAACAATGTTGCCAAATCCTGACGCACTTACCAGAATAAACTGTTTAAATGTATGTGATATTTAAATTGGTATTCTTCCCTCTCTCAAATATTAAGGGAAGGGATATTGTCCAAATTGGCTTCATATCCTCTTTTAGTTAGGCATGCTAAATGAGAACTTTAGAATTATTTAAATCCACTGGCATGCTTAATTTGAAACAATGTTGTTTATTTGGGGGACATCCAGAAATTTCTTAAATAATGATATATTAGCTGCAGGTGTAACAGTACCCATGTATTTATTTCTTCTCAGTCCAGCAGTGTTTGTGAGAAAACCTGCTGAATCCTGCAGATTAACTATGGACAGCCAAATATTGAATAAAGTGATGTCTACAACAGCATCAGCTATGCCTGATATGGTGGTAATTCACATTGAGAAGGTAAATTGGTATTTTGTGATGGAAAACTCAAGGTCAACTGTCATTGATGTGAGATGAAATAAAATACACATTTATTGTTCTCCCATCAGGACATTTAAATTTGTGTGTGTTGACACCATTTGGTAAGAAGAAACAATTTTGATTTAATTGAAAGCTACTACTTATTATGTTGATGATATAATGCTGATATGTATTTTAACCTGAAAATCAAGCTTAAAATGAATTAAAAGTAGTGGTTATTTATACAACTACCTAGGGAATAGTTATATTACTGATTATATGGTTTAACTTGAATGAAGAACAGGACCCAGGACAAATAGTAAAATTCCTATTTGTTACTTTGGCCAGAGTAATGAAAGAGATTCCTCAATCAACCAAAAATAAATTATTCTGCTTTTCCAGTTCCAAAATCAGAAGATGATACAGAAAGATTACTCTGGTTGTCTGCTTTCTGAAGAAATCGTGTACCCTATCTGGATATTGTCTTAGTTCCTACCCACAAAATTCTGAAATAATGTGGAATTAAATGGCAACCTAAACAACACTAGGATTGCCTGAATTTTAGAGAGTCATTACTGCATTGATCATTTGATAACTATAGCAGATTGATTTTAATTTAGCCTCTAATATTATTCATCTCTTGTTATTTACACTTAAGGAATCTCTGTCATTTGTGTATAGGCTGGTTTAGTGACTTGCTCCTTATCAACAGAATACAGCAAAGGAGGTGGGATGTCACTTTCTTAGTTAATACAAGATATGAATTCTGCCTTGTTATCTTGCTGTCTATATAGTAAAGGAAAGAGCCATATATATGAGGTCCACATGGACAAAAAAATGAGAAATTCCCTGAACAACAGTTAGCAAAGAACTGAGGTTCTCATTCCAATTCCCCACAAGAAAATGAATCTTTCTAACAACCACATAGGCCTAAATGCAGATTCATTCCCAGTCTAGACTTCAGTGGAGACCCCAGCCTTGGCACATACCTGTATTATAGTCTTGTTTTAGAAACAGAAAGCTAGCTAAGGCATACAGAGATTTCTGATCCACAGAAATTATGAGAAAACAAATGTGTGTTGTTTTAAGCACCTATGTTTATGTTAATTTGCTACACAGCAATAGATCAATAATATAAGACCATGTGTACCCTTACGCTTAAAAGATTTTAGAAGTATCAGCAATTACACTTTCGCTAAATGGAGCCTTTGCCTAAGGCCTATAAATACTACCTGGTAGTCGTCACTAGAAAATAATCTGAGGTTGCCTTCATGTCTACTCTCCTTGAAAGGCAAATGGTGGCCTTTTATTATTGAGCTTTAATGGAGACTGAAATATTCATGTTAGGATTTATAAAAGAGCAGCATTCCAATACAGAGAAAAAGGCACAGAGGAATCCGCTTATCAAATGAAAATGGTGTGTAGGAGATTGGTCAGGATGGTAGGAGAAGCTATAGAGAAAGATGCAAACCTTCTTGAAATGTTGGAGGGTTTAACAAAGTTTTTTAGAGAGAATAAAGCTGAAGGCAGCTGACTCTCTTACCCTGAGACTGAGGGCGAGGAATAGGTAACAAGGGAGTGTAAAGGAATTTATCTGGATAAGTTTGCTTATTATGTTGTCTGGAAACTGACCTTTGATCTCCATGCAACAGACTGCTCCCTGCAAGGGGGGACAACAATGTTAATTACCTGCAAAATGTGTTGGCGCTAGGCTTTTGGCGTTATGCCTGTACTGAATAAAAGTTAGCAGCGCCATCTTATTGAGACTGCTCACTCCCCAGCAGACCCCTAGCTGATCTCACGCAACATGCCAGTGTCTGAGTATTCCTTTCATCCATCACTCGCTCAGAGTTGTGGGACAGACTCGGCAATGGTGTATTTAAGAATATGCATCAGAATTGACCACAGGCAGTATTGATCATATCTATGAATGGGTAGCTTATAAGTCTTTGGATTATTCAATTTTAGATGTTAACTAACCCCGTAACATTAAAAAGTTGAAAAGCTCTCTTGTATAATCAATTATTAGAGGGCTTCCTACCAGGCAGCATTGCTCAGGATGCAGAATCCTCATGCAGGCTGGAAGGCAAACTAAATTGTGTCCTGCAGTAGCTGCATTTGACGGAAGAAGAAAAATACGTATCTTCTGAATGAGCAGAATTATGAGAGTGTTGCCGTTGCCTTAGAGGAAATATATCATTATAAAAATTGCAAGGTATAGGTTTATACAATTTTGTAGGTAGTGGCTGAGAGACTGGCAAAATGGTAAAAACAAAACAAAACAAAAAATGATCCTTAGATGAGTAGATAATGAAAGAAACCCTACCGTGATGGTTAAGTTTAGGTGTCAACCTGGCTGGACTAAGCGATACATAAATAGCTAGTAAAGCCTTGTTTCTGGGCATATCTGTGGGAGTTCCCAGAAGAGACTGACATTAGAAATCAGTGGACTGAGTGAGGATGATTCACTCTTAATGTGGGAGGCAGCATCCAATCAGCTGAGGACCAAGTGAAATAAAAGGTAGAAGAAAGGCAAATTCAGTCTCACCTGAAGTTGGTACATACTTCTGCTCTTTGATATCGAATCTCCAGGATCTCTGGCCTTTGGATTCTGGGACTTGCACCCACATCCTTCTGGGATCTCAGGCCTCTGGCCTCTGACTCAAAGTTATACCATCGGCTTCCCTGATTCTAAGGCTTTCAGATTTGGACTGAACCAACCTACCAATATTTCGGGGTCTGCAAATTCAGACAGTCTGTCATGAGACTTCTCAGCTTCCATAATCCCATGAGTCAGTTTCCCTAATAAATTCCCTTTCTTCTATCTATGTATCTATATCTAGCTATCTATCTGTCTGTCTATTATCTATCTATCTATTTATCTATCTATATCTATCTATCTATCTATCTATCTATCTATCTATCTATCTATCTCTCTATCATCATCATCATCTATCTGTCTTACTGGTTTTTGTCTCTCTGCAGAATGCTGACTAATACTCATACTTTGGGCAACATGTTATGAAGGAGAAATTACAAAGGAGACATATCAGTATTAATCAAAGCAAAACCCTTACAAATTCAGTGGCAGTCAGGAACAAACAAGGGGATACCCTTACTCACTAACTGGAAGTGGCCTCTTGGCTAAATGAGATGTGCAGTTATGGAGGCATTCAAGGGATGCAAAAGAGATAAAAAAAGGAATCCCTTTGTTGGCCTCACTATCATGCATGCACTTTTTCTTGTTGCTGTCTGTGGAATAACTGCTGAACTATGGAAAACTGCACATCAAGGGGGAAAGCGGAGGCTCCATTCCCCTTAAACATATCTACCCTCTTCTTTTTAAAAAATGTATTTCTATCAAAACGAGTGTTCTTTCTGTTTTAAAAGGCATACTTCTGAATTTTTAATTTGGAATTTAAATAATCCTGCATAGTTTAGACAGGAAAAGTGTGCTAAAAGTCCTACTGATATCACTTTTACTACTACTACTATTACCATTAGCTTACATTAATTAAATATTTGCTGAGTCAGACATTATTTAATCATTATCTCGAAAAATTTTTAAGTAAAATTCAACAATTTTTCTGAGCAAGTAGTATTAATATTCACATGGCAGTTAATTACTTTCCTGAGGCACACAGTTGGTAAGTGAATAATGAATAAGTATTTAAACCCAGGCAGACTGCCTTCAGAAGACATTCCAAAGCACTTTGTTACACTGGATTTAACAATATCTGGTCATAATTCCTCTGCAGGTGGGTCACAGATAATGAAATGTACACTCATGTAAGCTGTTCAAGTATATGAGAAAATATATGATTTTACTTCTAATTCGTTTTATAGGCAAATGTAGAAATCATTCTCTTTAGAATTTCCTGGCCTCTGTGGTCATTCCTGAGGACACCCTATCTCCCCACAGACAGAGTCTTCACTAATGATTAAGAATACATTTCAAAACAACACTGTTTCTGATACCTGCTGTGGTATGAAACTCCAGGAGAAAAATTCTATTTTCTTTTTTTTTCATAGGCAAGAATATACCAAAAATATTTCACAGAACAATTCTAGCATTATCAGCAGGTAGTGATCAGTCAGCTTTTCTCTAGTGTTTGAATGGCTTATTATCAGAGTGAGAGCATTGATTTTGTTTCTCAGTTTTTGTAATTTAATGTGACCTGCACTACAGAAATCATTTTTACTTATGATTGAGCAGTAGTGTGGTAAAGAATTTGTTTGGCCTCTGTCCCCAGTTCCTGGGGGGTAACTTCTAAATACTGGGAATCAGTTTAGTGATCAGAGTGTCTTTGTTATTCATGGTAGACTCTTTTGACCACATCTGATGGTGTATGTAGAGGTGATTCAGGGTGATTAGATAATTTGTGCTAAAGACATGATTTAGGGTGGGGACTGGCCATGCCAGAAAGATCAGCCTTGTAAAGCTTAGAGCTGTGAGCCACGTTGTATCAGCCAGAAGTCTGGGGAGGGGAAGGAAGCTAGAGGATGAGCTCAATAGACTAAACAGTCTATCATTCTTAGGTAAGGAAAATCCAGCAAAAATTCTAGACATGGAAGCTAGAATGTGTTTTCTTGGTTGACAGTGCCGTGTATTGTCATACATCGTGACTCTAAGAGGGTAGCATGTCGTGGCCCTATGGGGAGGAAACAATAACAGCTCTGTATTTGGAATCCTTCCAGAATGTTCCCTGTGTGTCTCTTCCTTTAGCTGATTTTGATCTGTAGGATTTTTCTATAATAATAAAACTGTAATCATAACTTGTTCTGAGTTCTGTGAACTGTTATAGCAAATTATCAAACCTGAGAAGGTAGTGAGAGCCCCAGAATTTATAGCTGGCTGCTCGGAATTTAGGCCAGCCTTGGAGCATGCAGCTGGTGTTTGCAGTGAGGGCGGTCCGATGGAGAACCACTTCTTCCTCAGGTGTGGACATGTGCAGTTACGTGGATGTCTGTTTTCCTTAAATCATTCCATGGTTTGTTTTAACTGTTACTCTGAATGCAGTCATGTGTACCCCAAGGAAGAGGTGTTGTGGTTGGCAGAATACCTCTTTATTAATCCTCATGTGCCTTGGCACTTCAAAAAGCTTGAAAAAACGGTTATGTGGTGTTTGCAGGATGCTAGAATCACTTGCTATAAAAATATTGACAGTTGTTCTTCAGTTTTCAGGTCTTTGAAAAGACATTTCAGTAGTGTGGGTGCTGAGTAGCTTGTGTAAAAATTATGTTGTGAGCACCACCTTTTCTGGCCACTGACTTCATTTCCGCATGCACTAATCACCTCTGTGGGCCAAGGTGGCAGCCAAACCAAGACAGAAAAGTGCCCCGGAGCTCACGTGCAATTTTTATCCACAGATCTCAACTCAGGAGTCTGCCTGAACTACAATCCCTGGCATCACCCTCTCCTTACCTGACCTCTGTAACTACTTCCTGTTCCTCCACTTGCAGGCATCTCAGTGTCATTAGTTCTCATCCTTGTGCGTCTTGCATCCTACTTGACACTGACCTCCTCCATCAGCAGAATGAGATCTCTCATTTGGGATATGCATTCTGTCCAGTATGTGTAAATGTAATTTAGGTCCTTGCTGCCTGGGTTGGGTCTTACAGTCTTTCAGGCAGTGAATGCAAAGAAAATAGAATAAGCTGAAACTTGGTTGCTCCATTCAAAAGAAAAATGTTTATGAGAAAAATAACAATGTGGTTACATCAGTTTTTCTCAAGAAAGAAGAATAAACATATTCAATACTGTCAACTTCTGTTAGTGAATAAATTACAGTAACACCTCAAAACTATGTCTTAGTCTAAGATATAAAGTTATTATTATTATTATTATTATTATTATTTTGAGCTTCAACAGTATATAATTTCAGGACCTAACTTTGTTATCTGTAGTCATGTTTCAATTATTTTAGATATTTATTGGGTAAGTTATGTAAGGTTAAGTTGTATGCAGTTTAACATCAAGTGATCACTTTTGCTTTCAATAAAATTTCATAAATATATTAATCAGAAAGGAAAGTAAAACTTAGAACTATGCTAATTGTCATGTGCTTTGCAAAAATAGATGGAATGAGACCACTTAGAATAGAATGAGGTTTTGTTCTTACCTGCTGTCAGGTGAACTGTAAGTTAGGCTTTTGCATGCAAAGCAGAAATAACTTCACAGATTCCAAAGATAAAATATATTCTAAGGTTTCAGAAAAATAAGGAGTTGGTTGTCTTTCCTCTGTTCCTGACGTAAAGAAATAGCAGCCATTGATGCTATTAAATTTTGCTGATGCAGTTCTCCTGCAAGTCAAGAAGCATAAATGATTCAAGGAGTTCCCAGAATATGAAATTCATTTATTCTTCCAACAATATTTTATATATTTCTGTTACCTAGAAGGTTTTTGGATTTGAAATAATAGAAAAGGAATGAAGTCAGATTAAGCAAAATGGATACAGGGTCCCCTCCCAAGCTGGAGACAGAAGAATTCATGAGCAGAAAGGCTTCAAGCATCCCTGAGAAGCTGGACATAAATATTGCTCATTCTCTTATTTTGCTGGGAGTCTGCTTCACTATTCTTCCTCTGGATGGGCAACTGAATTTATAGACAAAAGAGCCTATTCAGATTTCATGAGTTTACAAGTCAAATATCCAAAAGAATTTCCATTGATTGATTCTAACACAAATGGAAAATTCTGTGGGAACAAATTCTGATTGTTGTAATTTAGAATAGATACCTTGCCCAATTAGGTGCAACTGACAGATTTAGTAGAATCTCTCTGCAAATAAAGCATTCTGATGCTACCACCACCAGAGGAATGTTAGAAGCTGAACTCATACTCATTCTTTGAGGGAACTTCTGACAATGATGCCTGAGAATTTTATTAATATATGTGCATAATTAGTAAATAAGTAAATATTATTTCATTGTAAGCAGAGTCAAGTGACTAATTACATTTTTCACTTTTTATATTTTAGCTATGTTGCCTCCAACCATCAATAAGTGATAACAAAGGAGATTTAAAGTTAATTTTATATTATTGTAGATTCCTGTAGGGAAGCCAGAGTTCTTGCATGCTTTTTCTGTAATATTATTTTATTGAACCCTTTCTTCCTTATGGCTCATTCTCTTCACATAATTTCCATCTGTGTCATCAGCTTATTTTCTTTCTCCTAGGATTAAGAATTGTTTTAATAATAGGCTCCCAGATCCTCACAGCAACACACATAAAGAGTAAAGAGGAAGCGAAGTAATTCCTAATGAAACAAAACATATTTTAATGTTTGCTTTTTCATCACAATGCACTGACAGGCTGGATGAACTGAAGTGTGTGTTGGGAGAGGGGAAGGCTGCATTTTAGGCATTTTTCTACATATTAACACTCAGTATTTAGTTTTGTTTCATTCTTTAAATATGTATAATTCTCATGCATGTAAATACATTGGAGTTCATTTCATAAGTCTTCATTACAAGGTCAATTTGTAAATGTATCCAATAAGCATTCAAATGATTGCTGAAACACTGAATTTTTTAAAAGTAATCATATGTATAGAGGAATTCTGAATTTTGTCTGTAGTTAGAATAGCTCACCACAGTATTAACTAACTAACTAACTAAATACGTAAAATGACTATTCAGTGGCTTAACAAAACAGAAATTGATTTCTCATCCGCTTAGCTGATACATGTAAGCATTCCTATCTAAAGTGGGATTATTTCCTCTCTATGTTGATTCAGGAAACAAGTTGCTTCCAGACCATAGTTCTACAATCCCCTTGATATTTATAATTCTCTGCCCCTAGACCTCAATAGGGAAAAGGAGACACCTCCCTGGTCAACCTCACTGGAAAGGATGCATATCATTTCTGCTTACATTTTTTTTTTGGAGAGAAATCACACCACCATCGAAGACAATGGTTCAAAGAGAATGCCACCCTTAGCTGAGAGGCCAGCTTCCTAATGACAGCCATAATGTGAAAGGAAAACACAAATTCTTATTGAAAAATTTATCATCTATGTCACATCTTCCACACAAATAGGAAAGTTAAAAGAAAATCTTTCCATAAAAAACAATAAGTTCATGTCCTTTGTAGGCACATGGATGAATCTGGAAACCATCATTCTCAGCAAACTGACACAAGAACAGAACATCAAACACCACACATTCTCACTTATAGGTGGGTGTTGAACTATGAGAACAAATGGATGCAGGGAGGGGAGCATCACCCACTGAGGTCTTTTGGGGGGGCTAGGAAAGGGACAGCAGGGGGTGAGGAGGTTGGGGAGGGAAAACATGGGGAGAAATGCCAGATATAGGTGACAGGGGAATGGAGGCAGCAAATCACCTTGTCATGTATATACCAATGCAACAATCCTGCATGATCTGCACATGTACCCCAGAACCTAAAGTACAATTAAAAAGGAAAAAAAAAAAAAAGAAAGAAAATCTCACCTTGGACAGAGTTGATGTATCTCAGTCTTGTACAAAACTTAAAAGTCACACATGCAAGGATACACATCCAAAATCAAGGGATGGAGGTAAAAAAAAAAGTCACTAAATCTGAAATATGACTTTAAACTCTCTCTGAGGTGAAGTTGTAATACAGTGAGAATGATAATAGATAGTACATTAGGATTTACTTACTCCTGTGTTGTTCTGAACTATGGACTGCCACACATACTCAGATGCACATGATTGACACACATATCTTCATTTTGCTATTATTTGTGCCAAACTAATACAGGATTTACTGTAAAAGTGTAATAATGCAGCAGCAATATACTAATAAGTCAATGTAGTTAATATACAAGGACTGTTTATAAGTTACTGTGTATTCATCAAAGCCATGGAATTTACAAATGAAACAATCTATCACATAGCCTACAACTTGTAAAACTAAAATTGTTTAAATTTCAGTGTGAATGCATTAAAACTTCATTTAAAGTAGCACTATTTCGTATATAATAACATGTATCATAGAGATCTTTTCTCAATTCTATATGAGCACATTTCTACTTTGGCTTTATAATCTTATTGTTTGGATGTTTTTCATATTTATATTTTTATTTATTTGTTCTTATGTCTTGCCTTCTTATTATTGTTTACTATTGATTGAATTTACCATATAGCTTGACGAGGCTTATTTCAATAGAAATAATTTTAGTTAATTGGAACCCACTAAGATTTTGGCTTCCAAACTACAGTATGGAAAATGGTAAATAGGCTTCTAGAAAGTGGCGTAGTAAAAACTCATTTAAAACGCTAATTAGCAAGCTGAATTGTTCTGACATACCCACTTCACTAATCCACTAGCTAAACACATCATAAAAATGAGACCATTTGCAAGTGAGAAAATATCCAAAGGAAGGCCTTTTTGAATTTCCAGATTACTTTCAATTAACTGAATGCTGAATAGTCTATGGTGTGAAATGCTGTGTTATCAGAATTTTAATAGAAGTCCCTAAATGAGCCTTACAGCCCAATCATACTATTTCCTTCACTTAGAGCATTCTTGATTAATCCTTCCTGTTCACTCTCCTTGTTCCCCTTTCCCTCTTTTACCACTTAACTATTTTTACACATTTTAGTACATTTATAATAACCACGTTTTGTCTTTTATTACGTTTATATACAAATATTATCAACTCCACTAGATAGGAAACTCTGTGAAGTCAAGGATTAAATTCTGTCTTCTTCGTTACCCATTAATGCCTTGGTTTAGAAAGGGTTAAGTTGGCATAAATATTGTATTAGGCTTTGGAAATTTAGTTCAGGAAGCTGGAGATGGTATCTGGCTAACAGTCTAGTTAAACACAACTCTTTCCTTTTATTTTCTTTACTTGTATATGTATGAATGTGTGTGTGTGTGTGTGTGTGTGTGTGTGTGTAATTGCATTCTTTTAAAATACAATAAGTAGATTTTTTAATATTCAGTTGAAAAAATTGACACAATAAGTAGATTTCTTTATATTCAGTAAAAAATTGATAGAGGCTGGGCGAGGTGGCTCACACCTGTAATCCCAGTAGTTTGGGAGGCCAAGGTGAGTGGATCATGAAATCAGAAGTTCAAAACCCAACTAGCCAACATAATGAAAACCCATCCCTACTAAAAATACAAAATATTAGCCGGGCATGGTGGTAGGTGTCTGTAATCCCAACTAGTCAAGAGGCTGAGGCTTGACCCTTGGGAGAATCTCTAGAACCCAGGAGGCGGAGGTTGCAATGCCTGTAGATTGTGCCACTGGACTTCAGCCTGGGTGACAGTGTGAGATTCAGTCTCAAAAAAAAAAAAAAAAAAAAAAAGAAAAGAAAAGAAAAAAAGAAAAAAAAAAATTGATAGAAAGTGAGGATTGTATGTTCTTTAAAGCTTGGTTATAATAAACCTCAAGGACTCACTGATTCTTGTTTCCTTTTATGCATGATCCTTTAAATTACCAATGCGTGTTATAAAGACTGATTTTTGATGCTTTCTAGTTCTTCCTTAAACAGAAATTTCAATTTTTTATATTTTTCAGAGACATGAATTTATTTTAGGTTTTCAGCACTTTAACATATTTTTCAGTGTTCTCGACTGACTATTCTGATCTGTACTTCATACTTTAAAGATCCTTGTATACACATTGGCTTACCTGAGTTTCTTACTTCCAACTTGGTTGATTTGTCACTTCTGGCTGCCCTTTATTTTCTTGATTCGTTAAAACTTATAAGAAGTTTTTCTATTTTGATGATTTTTCCTCCCAAATTGTCAGTTTCAGCTTGCTTGTCTCTTCTTCTCTCTCTAGCTACTTCTCTCTCTTCCTCCTCTGCTTCATAATCCTATTCATATATTTCTTCTTCTTCACATTTTCTTTTAGTTTATGTTATCATTTTGACTAATAATATTTGTATGCTTGTTTCTAAATAAATACTTTAAAGCCTATGACATTGTACTGAACATGATTTGGTTTGCTACATGCCACAGTTCTGATTTGGATTACTGCATTTGGAATCTAAATATCTTATAATTTTAATTAGCAGGGTAACATTTCTTCTGTGTTTAAGGTTCCATAGGAAACATCTTTCATTATAAGAAAAATTCATAAACTTTTCTCTTCACTTTCTTTACTCATCTCTCCCTTGGAAGCTGAGTGTATTAATTGATTGCTCTCTGATATCTACTGGTCCAGTTTTCCTGATGGTTATGTATTAATCTATATTTTATTGAACCCTTTATAAGCAGCCTGAAAGTACTAGGGATTCTTCTTGTTTTGTTTATTCTTTCCTAAATTGATATGAAGCAATAATCCTAGTTGGGTAAGAATGCTCTACTCTTCTCAATATTTTCCAAGTTGAGAAACTCATAGCTTAGGCTGGAAAGGCGGCAATTCATAGATCATTACTCTTTGGGTTATAAATGCAAATCCATATTATATAAATGCATTTATTAATATTAAAGCATACATCATAGTTTTAATGATCTTTCTGTCCTCTGTTTTACTGTTTAATTTGCTTATATTCTAGCAGGTGCCTTAGAAGGTTCCTGCTGCTATAACAGAATACCTAAGAAACAGTAATCTATCAACAACAGAAATCCACTTTCTCAAAGTTCTAGAGGTTGGGAAGTACAAGTTCCAAGTGCTGGCACATTCAGTGTCTGCTGAAGTTTTGATTTTTGCTTCCGAGAAGGAACTTGGTTGCTGTGCTCTCAGATACTGAAAAGTGTAAGGGGCAAAGGGCCTTGCCAGTTCCCTCAAGCCCTAATGACATACTCATCTCCTAAAAGCCCCAAGTCTCAGTACTATCAAATTGAATCTTAGATTCCAACCTATGAATTGTGCGCAGACACATACGTTCAAACCATCACAGGAGCGAAATAAAATATATAACAAAAGAGCACCTTAAAATTTTAACTTTTTAGTGAATTGGTATGAAACCTTGAAGAAGAAAAATAAATGGCATAGAGCAATCTAAGGCAGTCCAAGTGCGTGGCTTTACATTTTAATTTCAGTAAATACAATCCAGGCAATGTTTTGACATCAGCAGTTCACTGAAGATTACTCTTGTTTTATCTCAATCATCGAGTTTATTTTCTAATGAGGAGGCTGATGTTTAGTAGGTCACTGGCAAGCCTAGTAACTAAAATTATGATATCCTTTGCAACTGACCGTTATCATTTATGTAAGTTTATTTTTACTAAGCTGTCACGGCAGAAACAAGGATATACAGAGAAGAAAACAGTCTTTTAGAATTTTAGTATTTTATATATTGAAGACTAGAAGTATGCATTGAAAGTTTAGCCTAATTGTTCAAGAAGGTCTAAAGACCTAAATTTACACTGAAGAGATATGAGTTCCAAATGGACCACGGGACACACTATGTGCACTTTTTCCTGTGCAATATTGAATGGCATGCCTTAAACTCCCTTACAGTGAGTTTCATCCTGTTTTTAGATCCTGAGGGAAATTGTAGAAGGGCATATCACTACTATTCATGTAACCTATACCTGGACATAATTGGACATTGGAACCTGATTAAAAGAAGTCCCAACATTGTTACTCTATGTTAATTACAGAATCTCTGTGTAAAACTTTATATTTAAAATATTTACTGCTTCATTAAGTTGTAGCACTCCAGTCTATGAACAGCACCCACTAGATTTCAGTTTTGCTCTCTCTAAAAATTCCAACTTCGATCGTTCTTTAATCCCACCAGAACAATCACCCATTGGTCCGACTTTTGTCTCTCACCCAACTCAAGTCCTTTAATCTTTTTTACTCTGCCTAAATTCATCTTTTGTCATAATAATTAATCTTCAGACATGGTCATTTTCTTTCCCCTCCCTTGCTGTTTTACTTGTTTACTAGGACCAAAATCCTACTTAAATACAATTCTTTACATTTTCATGCAACTGAAGAAACAGGAAAAAAAAAAAAAAGAGAGAGAGAGAGAGAGAGAGAGAGAGAGAGGTAGTTTTCTGACTGCTCTCATGAACTTATTGACCATGTACCTCAGGTAGGTTCTTGCTGAACAAAAATCATAAATCATTATTTAATTCTAAGTAACAATTTCATATTTTTTCTTATCTTCTCAAATATCTAATACTTCTCCAATTATACTATTTACTATTGCACTGGACACTTTAAAGCAATCAGAAAAAAATTCCACAATGAATTTTTGTGTTGTCACTGTCAGTACTAAAATATACATCTTTAAGTTTTCACGCTCTATCATCAAACAGTCTAATGCCTAACCAATCTATATTCAAACATATTCTAATACTTAACCAACAGACAAAAATGTTACAAGGGAAAACTTTTAATATATTTTCTCTTTCCTGGCATACTTCTAAAACCAATTATTTGACTTCTGTATATATACTACAAATCCCAGATCATATCAAAAATTATTTTAAAAATATCTTTTCTTTTTCATATATATAATCATCATTACTCTTTTCCCCTACAGTATTCTTTTTTGTAAAACTCTGTTTCCATCACATATCATTTATGTGGTTTAAAAGAAAAAATATTAAAAAGCATATTTTTATATTTTATTTCCTCTACAGCAGATCTGTTCAAGAAAAATTTTTCAGCTTGCCTAAAACTGTATTTATTTTTTACTTTATTTATGAAAGACATTTTAACTAAAATTCTAGGCTGACAGTTCTTTTTCTTTCACAATTTTTATTATAGCATGTCATTGTTTTCTGAGCTCTATTGTTCATTTAGTGCAGTGATCTGTCATTTTCCTTGCATTTCTCCTTATAATGTTTTATTTTCTCCATCTAATGGCTTTTAAAATTATATATATATGTGTGTGTGTGTGTGTGTGTGTGTGTGTGTGTGTGTGTGTGTAGGGGGGTGTTTTTCAATTTGAATATAACATGCATAGGTGTACTTTATACACATTCTGGTTGAAATGTGCTGAACTCTTTTAATACCTGGGCTGATGTCATTCATCAATTAAAAATACCAGAAAGCATCATTTTTCAAATATTTTTCAATACCAATTCATTATCTTTTATATTTTATCTGCAACTCCAATAATACATATATTAGACTGTGTGATATTTTCTCACAAATTTCAGAGTATTTATCCTCTTTTTCTTCCTTATAAATTCTCTTTTTCTTTTTTGCAATTCAAATTATATTTGTATTTTCTACCTGTTTTCCAAGTTATTTATTTTTTTCTCTGCTGATGAGTCAACAATTTATATGTAATATAACACTTTTAGTTTTGATAACTGTCATTTTGCTTTTATTTATTTTTAAATTTCACTATTTTCCCTGTATGTAGTAAACATTAATTCCCTTTATTGACTTAGTTTCTTGACATATTTATTTTATCTTTTTTATTTATATTTTAATCTTATATTTATATTTTATATATTTTTATTTTATCATAATGTATTAATTTAAAATTTTTATATATTGGTTAAGCATTAGAATATGTTTGAAGATAGATTGGTTAAGCATTTGATTATGTTTGGTGGTAGATTGTGAAAACTTAAAGATATGTATTTTAGTACTGACAGTGGCAGCACAAATATTCATTGTGGAAATTTTCTTCTGATTGCTTTAAAGTGTCCATTGCAATAGTAAATAGTATAATTGTAGAAGTATTAGACATTTAAGAAGATAAAAAAGAAGTATTAGATATTTGAGAAGGCTTAGTTATTTTAAGAGTATCTGCAGTAATTCTAGAATCTGTTATCTCTCACTCTTGTTCTACTGACTGTTTCCTTTCTTGATGATGTACCATATATTGTCTTGTTCCTTTGTGCTTTGTAATGTTTTGCTTAATTTGATGACAGACATTTTGGTCATATAGTCTTACAAATGAAAGTATGTTACATTTGGCCACAGAAAATTGTAGGCTTTCTCTTGCAGTCAAGTTGAACACTTGTAAAAAACTCTGCATTGACACAACTTTGCTTATTGTTATGATTTTGCTTTTGGGGGGTTCAATTAATGGCATACTTCAAGTTGTTCTGTGTTCAGGACCAGAAGCTTCTATTTTTCAAGAAGTCATATTTCAATTAGCTCTTTCTGTTTTTAGCCTTCAGTTAGCCTGAGGCAACTCCAACCCAGAAGAGACCTCTCTCAACTTTCTTGCCCCCATCCAGATGCAGATATCCAGTGTTTAATACTTACCCTAAGATTTGGAGAGACTTCACAGTCATTTGTGAGCCGCAGACTCTGTCAACTCTCCTGTGTGTATTGAACACAGACTTACCAACAAGTTCCCCAACTGTAGAGGGTGGCTGCCTTGGACATAGTTAAAGCCTGAAGTGCTTAGAGTGTTCATATCAATTTTCCAACCTTGCTGTATTATTTCTGCAGGCCTGATATATCTATACCACACAGGGGAGTATCTCCAGGTATTTTGTTTGCCTACAATCAGTCTGTGAACATATTCTATGGGGTCTGTCTTTAAATCTATGCCTATGGAGAGTGCACATTCTTACGCTAGCCATCATTTTTCCTTTAAAAGAGTCATACAACAAATTATCATTTTCTTTCTTCTTACCCAGGTCTTTTTTCCCATCTATTGTTACATAAGGATAAAAGCAACTACAAGTCTCTTTGTTGGCAAGAGGTATTTATCAAATTGTGCTTTAGTCCATTGGGTATTTTTGTGACATGAGTTCTTACATGCTTTTAAAAAATTGTTGATTTTCTACTTACTTATTATTGTTAGAGAGGATTCATAATTATCTTACACATGAAAGGCAGATGCAGCTTTTCTCTTTGCTTAAATTCCAATGAGATCCTTGGAATTATGTTACAATGTACTAATTTGTTTGCTTCAAATCCTTAACTTGAGGTTTCAAATCCTTGAGGTTTCAAATCCTTAACCGTATGTATTATATAGAGCTTATCCAAAATTTCTCATTTGTAAAATACAGTTACTTAGAACTGACTCATAATAGCTGTATATATTTTTGTTTCATAATTTTGGTCTATATATTTTTAAATAAAGATCTTAATTTTATCCCTGCATATATCTTCAATATTCTTAGTATCTTTCATGTTAAGTAATGTTTTTTTTCAGCTGTGATTTTGTATTTTAATTATAGAAATTACTGGTTATCTTTCTTAGATTTATATTTTAATTTCAGATTTTTTGTTGTTGTTTTGGGCTTCTCTCTGTTTTGCATATAATTTCGTGCGTGCTCTCTCTCTCTCTCTCTCTCTCTCTCTCTCTCTTCCTTGCTTTTCCCTACTTTCTCCTCTTTGGTTCTCTCTCTTAAATTGACCTGTAAGGCTAGATCCAGGTTCTCCTCTATGTATGAAATGGGTTTAGTCCATGTTTTGTTCAGGAGCTGAATTTTTGCTACTACTGCCTATGAAACTAAGACCCCTTTAGACAATAGCATAAATGTGTTCACTACTTTTTTTATTGTTGTTCTCTTTTCATGTTGTTTTGATTTATTGGTGATGTCTACATGTTTTTAGTTGTAGATACTCATTTTATAAGCTCACTTTTGTCACTTTTGTATACTGTCTATTAATGTATTTGCAGCAAAAATGATTGTTGTTGTGTAATTCACTGTACCACCTTGGCTGTACAAACCATCTATTCGCTAACTATTTTTTTCAAGAAGCTCAACACATATTTCCTAAACAATTTGTTATCAATAGTGTTAAAAAAAACACGTAAGTGATAATCATAGAGTCCAAAACTAATGCTGTAATGTTCCAGAAAGGCCAAGGCTCATGGAAAAGCAGAGTAAATGAATGTTGATTACACAGTATGTTTGCTCTTCTCTCTGCCTTTCTCTTCACTGTGAGAGTAAGCAAGATAATGTGAGAAAAAAAAAAAAAAGTGCTAGCTAACCTCCTTAACTTCTATTAGCCTTTTGCCTCTGTGCTACTACCTTGTGTCTCCTGGATAATTTAGGAAACTTCTGCTTAATAACTATAGTGAAATTGGCTTTATAATTTCCTGAGGCTTCCATTAGGTGGAGGCAGCAATTTAGAAACTCTCAGGGATAACATAAAACAGCTAAGTGGTGGTGCAAGACATTAAAACACAAAAGGTTTAAGCTGAAAAGGGGGCTTTAAACTAAAGCTTGTACAATACTGGGGGGTTGTTCAAGTTTATGTTAAAATAGTTAATGGCAGTGGCTTTCTTCTCATTTCCATCAAATTTGGTTTCAGATTTCCCTTAATGTGTAGTCCTTCAGTAGCCTGAAATTTAAGCCTTTACTCTTTAACTACAAAAGGCCTTTAGTATTTGAGTACAATTTCCTAATCTTTGAAATTTAACTGTTTGAATAATTTTATATGTTCTTTAGACTCCAAAAAGAGATTGCAAACCACAGGAGATGCTTTGTTTTAAACAAGCAGCTTAGTCTTTCTGGCTCTCTGAAACATGAAGAGCACTGATATTGCAAGCGGGATTAATGCAACATTCAAATGATTCCAGAAGAAGCTAGGCAGTTGTTAAAGTATCTGCTTTTGCTTTTGGAATCCCATTTGCTTCTGTTTTATCTGTTTAATGCTTATGAGATCTGTTGGACAATGACTTTCCTGAACCAGTATAAGAAATTCTTTTCTTATAATGAGAATGTTTCTACCTAGGATTGCTAAAGTCCTATTGCATGCTTTAAGATACCTTGCCTTTGGTGAATTGAAGTTTGGTATGTCAACATACTCCTGTAAACACAGCAGCACAGAGGGCAAAGAAAACACTTATCCAGCACCACAGCTAGGACAAAAGGAATTATTTTGACAGTAAATGGACTTGCAGCTTAAGCAAGTCCGTTAAGATCGGGATGGTATTAACTCTACAAAATTGCTTCTAAGCAAAGGTGACCAGATGTTCTAATTTGACTGATTAATTTGTTTGCTTAGTTAAATACCCTTGTAACTTGATTCTTTCTAAATGTTTGTCTACACTTATTTTTATCAATCTGCTAAGTGCTATCCATAGGAAAGTACATATTTGAAATTAACTATTTTTCATTACATTATTCTAGCTCATGTGCTAGAATAGAATTTTTCACTAACTATTTATCTAGTAATCACCATGAAATCAAATGGGTATTTGTAGTTGGATGGTTCTAAAAATATTAATGTTATATTAATTGATAATATTTAATAAGACAAGTCCTAAATTTAAAACCATGTATTTTTTATAGACAAATCTTCCTCTTTACTTACCAAACCTTTCTACTCTTTTGTAGTAGAACTTTTTGTCAATATTTTATTAGCTCAGACTGTCAGCAGAAACACATTAAAATAGATAGAGAAGGTGATGCTGCAGTTGTTAAACTGATTAAAATAACTGAATAATGACTTGAATTTGTTTACTTTGTTTAAACCAAAAATACTCATCTCTACAAAACAAATGCAAAAGTACATGTTTTGGAGCATGTTAATGCAATATATAATATTTAAAATAACATCAACAGTTGTGGAAAATTAAAGCAATAAAAATATAGACTTCATCTCTTGGCAGGGTAATTTTCATGTTAGTTGAATAATAGATACTACTATTTCAAATTAAGATGTCTCTACCAAATGCAGCATTTAATAAGAACTGACAATTTGTATCCATGTCGATTGTTCTGTGAACACAACAAATTGAGAAATACAGAGGCATACACATATTAAAAATGTACACTATATGATTCCCAATTTAAGAAAAAGAAAACTAAAGACAAACTATAAAATACACGTTTTATTTTATATTACTTAGCATACTTCAGATGATGTTCCAAAATTCTAATTATTTGTGTTATGTTAATAAATCATAATATCTTAAATAATAATGAAATAAAATAAATTGAAATAATTCAATTAGTAAGATTAATGTGTATTTAAGTCAATGGCAAGCATAATTAATTCGTGAAGTGTTTCATATTTAAAAAAACAATAAAAATCACAATTTTTATTCAGTTAGAGGTTGCAGCATTTGTCTCAAAACAAAACTTAATCTATTTATAGTTTCCTTAATATTAAGGATGGTATTCTCAACATTTTTAGGTGTACAAACTATGCCTTTTGTTTATTTTATCTAATGTAAGGTTATTGAATGTACAGCAAATGTATTTGGAATATAAACTCTCCTTCAATAATACAATCCAAAAAAAAATTTCTGAAATATGCTATTAGAAATAAGATATAGTGACAAAAAAAGCAATGAGTGAAAAAGTAACCATATAACGAATACTCTCTGAATTATTGTGTCACTAAAGATTGGTATGTATCAAATTGTGAGTAAACCAAAAGCAACAAATCTGGAAACGGAAGTACCAATAAGTGAAAAGTTTTCTTTTGGTATTGTAAATGTCATGGATTTTTGCCATTGTATTTTACTTAACCGTAATACCTGGCTTTTTCTATTGAGCATGTGCTACCATAGAAATTTAAAGGAGTTATTTCTAATTTAGTAAAAAAAACAAAACAAGTAGATTTTAATCTTATAAATAATCTGTTCATTGAAATGTCTTATTTAATCCAGATAGATCTGTGTAAAATGAACTTAAAACTACTTTTTAAAGCAGTTGGAAAGCATTATTAAATAAAAGAGGCATCTGTCATAAGTTTAGGTCTATTTGTGTGATTTTCTGAATTTTAAAATATAAATCAAATCTTTACAAATTAAATTATGTTTTGTTCTTGATTTATGTCACCATTTTAGAGTTACTTTCTCTTGACTTATTGCTATAAAGTTGGCAATAGATATTAAAATCTAGACGGTTTCTCTTCGAGTTGTCTTTCTTTGCTTCATGAACTATTTCTTTGTAGTAGATAGCACGCATTCATCCTCAAGAGGTGAAAATTCCACTTAGCAGCTTAAACAGAAGTATTATCTCAAGATAACACAGTATCTGGAGGCATGTGGCTGCTACTGTTTGGTCAGTAATTCAGAGTGAAAGGGGCAACATTTCTTGAGATTTCTCTGGCCATTTCTATAAGATCTATCCTGCAACTTCAGTCATCCTAATCATATTCAATGAAGAAGAGAGAAAAAGATGGCAGAAAAATCACCGGTTTGTAACAGGAGAGTAAAAGTTAACATTGAAGATTCCCAGCAGAGTTCTTTAGTCTTCTCTGGTATAAATTATTTCAGTAGTCATTTCTAGCAACACTGGAGAGTAGGGACAAATATTTGACTTCTCCAGTTTCTGTAGTTAATTTGACAAGGGAGGAGTTGTTTGGGAATGGAGATTGTGTTAACCAACTAGTTTTCTGTCTCTGAAATTTTGCTTTACTCTGGCTTTTGTTCGTCACTTCTCATGTGATGTAATACTCACAATCATACACACTCATCTACCTAAATGCTACCTTTTCCAAAAACTGTACCTATACTTCATCTCTAAGTTCCATATTCATGCTCGCAGGTACTACCAACCTGCTTCTTCCTCCTGGTACATATTAAATATATTAGACAACTCACTGGGCACTGTTTTGAATACCTGCCAACAACCACTATCCCCTGACTCCCAACATACACAGAACACAACAATAAAAACAGCAACCCACCCAGGCACTAAACCTAACCCATGTAAATTTTTAAGGGAAGTCAATGTCAGAAATTCAGGCTGTGGCATTAACTCTCCCTCACTCCATTTCTCTATCATGATCTACTTATAAAATCTGTAGAGCTATTCAATTTTGCTTGAATGCAAACAATTTAAAGGCAGTAAATCTTGTTTCTTTGTGAATGTTCACAGCCTATGAAGCCTGCAATAGATACTTTATAGAATGTTTGCTGATCATCAACAGATCTGCAACTGGTATGTATTCAGTGGTATATATTCCATTTTACACAATAGAAAGTACGTAAATAATATATTGGTATATATTCAGTGGTATATATTTCGTTTTACACAATAGAAGATACCTAAATAATACAACAGACTTGATAGTTTCCAAAGCTTTATAAGCCATTATTAGCTTTCTTAGAAAACAAGTAAAAATGAAAAATTTTGACTTAAATTTGGCTTATTGAAAAAAATTAGAAGTTGCATTGTTCTTGAATGTCCTGTGAGGAATTATTTTTGAGATTGTGATGGCTTGCAGCATAATATTGCCCCCAAATTAATTTTTTAAAAATTACTAAACCATTTCATTTTATCAATGGTTTTAACAATGACAAATAATGTATGTCCTACTCAGTGGTTTAATAAGGATCAGAAGTCTACTCTGCACTGCACAGAAGCAGTCATTGAAACGTACTCAAAATAATCTGTGATCTTCCACAAGCCCATGCCTGAAAGTACGTGTGTTATGGGTAAGGCAGTATTTTAAGAGTTTAAATGAATGTCAGCAATATCTGAAGATTGATAACTCTTATTTTGTATATTAAACAAAGACTTTAAGATTGTTATGTCTCTTGGCATATTATTGCAGAAAAAATTCTGCCTTGGAACTTGAACTTTCATTATTAGGTATAGTCCAAAGAAGAAAGTCACCTTTGACTTTGAAAGGAATGCAGAATGTAAGACTTGCATTTGCCAAATGAAAACCACTTTATTATTTCCATGTGGTCATTGACTCTGTGGTCATGCTGTGTAACTTTCAGGTGGATATTTGAGATGTCACATGATGTCATTTATGAGGTCTGTAAACCGGATCCACAATTTTGTGGTTCAGTATGTTACATAGGTATGAAATTAGATATATTTTAGGTGATTTTCATTTCCTGAATGAAAAACATCAATCCCATTTAGAATGTTGGTTTTGATGTTTTATTTATGTTTTTGACTGAATAATCCTCTCAAAAATTCATCTGTGGAAGCCCTAATGCTCAATGTAAAAATATTTGGAAACAGGGCCCTTAAGGAGGTAATAGATGTTAAATTAGGTGAAAAAGGTGGCTGAGCACTTTGGGAGGCCGAGGCAAGAGGATCACCTGAGTTCAGAAATTTAAGACCAGTCTGGCCAACATGCTGAAACTCCACCTCTACTAAACATACAAAAATAACCAGACATGGTGGCAAGCAGCTGTAGTTCCAGGTTGCAGTGAGCCAAGATTGAGCCACTGCACCCCAGCCTGGGTGACAGAGTGAGACTCTGCCTCAAAAAAAAAAAAAAAAAAAAAGAAAAGAAAGTTGAGCCCCTAATCCAATGGGATGAATACCCTTATAAAATGAGGAAGAGACACCAGAGCTCGCTCTCTCTGCTGGAGCACAGAGGAAAGGCCCTATGAACACAAAGGGAGAAGGCCACCGTGTGTCAGCAGAGGAGTGAGGCCTCACCGGAAACCAATCCTACTGGCACCTTGATCTTGGAATTCCAGACTCAGAACGCTAAGAAAATCAATTTCTGTGATTTATTCCACCAAATGTGTGAGATTTTATTGTGGCAGTCTGAGCAGACTACTTACTATATGTGAATCAATTTTCCATTAACTTTACCTGATAAATGGTATGTCGTGCTTTTCCATGGGCAGCAGAAGACATAAGAATTGAGTGCACACTGTTGTGACATAAAGAAATTAGCATTGAAAATGCAATTTGTGTGGCATTTTTAATGGACTGCCAGATTATACGGTGAAAATTACTGAATCTGAATAGTTTAATTCATGATTATAGTTAGAATCTATATCAGGAGACAGTAATATAAATTTAATTCCCAGAATCAAATTTTATTTTTAATTTGTTTGCTCCAAGTTCATTTTCACACAAAAAATACAAAAGACTAAATGTACCAGTCATTTTTTTCATAGTTGAGGTTTTTTTTTTTTCTTGTGGAATATTGATAATGTTTGTTATGTAAATTAATTTTAAGGTAAATTTTAATAGATTTAATGATTAAATTACTATTTTATACAATCATAAATCTATAATTAATTACAAAATAAAATAAATTTAGAAAGAAATAATTTTGCTATATTTATTGACTTTCCCCCTCATTTATAGAATAATGTTTAAAATAATATTAATTTAAAAAAATAAAGATGCATAAGTAGAGCAAGTTAAAAATACCCAGAAAATCTACACACTAGGATAATAAGGAACTTAAAAAGATTCCACTGAGAAAACAAAAGAAGATTAAGAATTTTCTGCATTTTTATCTATGTAGGAAATTACATTAGGTGCCTTTTTATGGTTATTACTATTGCTTAAAAATAAAAAGACAAAGAAATATGACAATTATAGTAGGTGTTAGGTGTTGGAGTTTCAGTAAATTTTCTGGCGTTGATTGCAGGCCCTACTTTGTTTATGGCTTTGGGAAATTTATTTAACCTCTCTGAACTTCAGTTTCTTCCACTGAAAAACAGAAAATAATTATGGTACTCACTTTCTAAGGCTGATGTAAAAATTGCAGGAGATAACATATATAATAAAATCCTTGCATAGAGCATGGCACTTAATAAACACTGAGTGAACATTGGCTGTCTAATAACGTAAGAAGACATTTATAGTTCATTTTTATTTGATATTCAAAATGAACTTAACATGTTTATATCAGGCAAAGAGAATTATACCAATTTGACATAATATACATTTCAGAAATATGTCTAGCTCACTTACCCACTCATTGCCATCTGAGAATTTGAACTTTTGAACCCTAACAAAAAGCATTTTACCTATAAAAATCAACATATACAACACTTTTCAGATATGTGTAGAGCAAATAATTTGCTTATTTTCTACCAACATGATAAATGCTTCCAAGATGCAGTTTCTATATAATATAGAGTCATTGAAGTAATCAGACAATTATCAGGTTATCTTGATATCAATTTGTTTTCTCCCTCTCTTGCTCTCTTTCTTTCTCTTTCTCTCTCTCCCTCAGCTAAAATAGCATCCTCCAGGATAAACAGGTGAAGAATCACAGAGCAATTTAAAAATTATTACCAGACACATAAAACCATATACTAGGAAAAGAAACACTCAAGTGAAAATATCATTTATACTCTAGTAATATAGTCTTACTTTGTTTCTTGACATACACAAACACTTTCTCATTTGACAGAATAATATACCTTTGTTCATCTGAGGATGTTTTGGAATTAATAATGAAGAATGAGGTGGTTTAGGGAATACTATGCATGGAAACCTCTAACTTTAAAAAAAAAATATTATGTGAGGGATTTAGTTAAAAGCTAAAAATAAAAAAGGCAAGCATACTGGTGAGAAGATATTATCATTAATTACTTTTCAAGGTTGTCTGCTGCCTGCAGATTTGTTAGCTCCATCATGGAATATGTCACAAGGGAGGTGCTTCTGAAGGAGTAACAGAAGTGTGTGAAAAATCTCAATATGATGCATGAGTGTAATTTCCTCTTTGCAGATGTTAATTCCCTGCGTGCTACAACTAGGAAGCAAGTGCCAACGTATCTGGGAATGTGCCTTCCTGCTGGACAGCACACAGACAAGTTGGAAAGGAATCCTGTAACAAGCTAGCTGCCATGCATATGGAATAGAGCTTAGTTCAAAAGTCTTTCCAAGTGCATGAGTATTTTAGATGATATTTAGCCCTATTTAAACTGAAAGATGAAATGCAGCAATTGAAGCTGAGTGTGTACTCTGATCTTGGCGGGGAGATAATTCCCCATAAGATGTTTTGTCTCTTATGAGCTCTCAACAAATTCAAAATATGGGATGTTATCAAATTTGCCCTTTTTCACAGAGCACTTTCTTATGAAAAAAAATCATGATAGTAAAAGAAAAACTAAAGAAACATTTTCAATTTTCAAGGTTACAGAGGATAACTTTGGAAGTCTATGTTCATAATAACAAATCAAATAAATCTAAAGAAAAGTCAAAACAAGGATCTGAAAAAGATCATATAAAGATTGACCATCTAAACAACAAATATTGGCTTTCTAAAAGAAATATATATATATATAATTTTGGAATACAGCATTGTAACGAGAATACTCGTGCCATCTTAAACCATGTGGATATTTAGAGATGTAAAAAAAGACCATGGTTTCTAAAGAAAAAAAAATGAGAATTACACAATTGTTTTGAAGTCATTATCCTTGTTTACAAAGATCACAAGAGTGATGCCAGTCTGAATTTAGACAGGCAGTTGGGGGCAGACATCTTTGCAGAAGTATGTTATCTGTAAGGTTGTGATGGTCTTTGTTTAAGGGCATGGTTTTTGGAGAGGCTATTGTGATAATTTTTATTATTTAGAATGCAAGCATAGGAACATCTCTTCATGGCCTTTCCTGCACCTATTTGTCGGGAATTTTTTTTTTAACATTAGTAATTCCATTGTGATTCTGACAATTTTCACAAGATTATCAAGTTTATATTATTCCTGTGGAAACATTAAATATCTAATTTAAAATGTAGAGCAAAAAGTGGAGGATTTTTTAAATAGAAAGAAGCTTTCAGGATTAATATAAAACTCTAAATGGTCACCTATGATAATCCAACAGATGGCCTTGATTATCTAATAGGCCAATGGTTCTGTATGAACAAATGCAGAAGAAAATATGTTTTCTACGTGTTTTATTGGATTATAGTTGTCCTAATAGTAGCTTAAACACATGTTCATGTACTGAGTACTTTTATTAACATCTTTTGGGTTCATAAATACAAGAAATAAAGAGAGCTAGCTGTGACTTTTTAGTGTTTGTAATTTTTATAAACTGCAAATGTGTGAAATAATTTAATTTCTGGATAATTCTCAAATACTCTTTTTTTTCTTAATTTAACACACAAGGAAACTGAAGTAAAGCACAATCATTTTGTATTTCCGAGTGGTTAATTTTTGCCAGGTCTGTGATTTGAACCAATGTTATTTATTGCCAAAATTATCTTATAAACCTTTTTGTAATCAGATAAATTTCCAAAGATAGAAGAATTAAGAGAAGAGTTTTGCTCTAGAAAAATGAAATGTACCTATTCTTTATAAATTAAATGAGAAAAAGAAGAAGAAACAGGAGAGAAGCAACAGAGAAATAAAGAATTAACTAAAGCTAGAAAAGTATAACATTTTGTACCCTGCTAAACATGAATACCTACAGATAAAATAAGTCAGTATTTCTCAAAAGTCCAAAGGAATGTGTGTATGTTAGGGTGCAGGGTGTGGGGGTGAAGATAGCATTTCTGTTAACAGTCATTTTGATTTGAGTTTAATTATTTTCATTCTAGACAAATAAAACTAATCTGATTTTAAGACAGCAATGTTGAAAATGGGACAGAATGACTTAAAAGTCACCATTATACAATAATGAGATGGATGCATCTCATTCATCTCAAGAAATAGTGAAGCATTAAAGCCAAATTCATCTGTTTTCATTTGTTTTCTGTCTCTCAGGGAATACCATACTCTTCCTTAAATAACCAAAACAGGAAAATTTGTTCTAAATAATTTCATGGGAAGAGGCAATGAACTATGTAGTTCAACATAATTTAACAAATATTTGTTGAGTATCTGTTCTATACTAGAGTCTTTTCCAGATGTTTGAAATACTTCAGTAAACTTAACTTTTTATATATATATAAAAAAGAAAAGAAAAAAGACCACTCTCTTGACCTTTGTGGAGCTTGTGTTCTATCCATGGGAGACATACACTACACCATTGCTACACTAAGTATAATATTTAGCAACTTATCATTGTATGTTACCTCAGCATCCTTTTGAATATAGGTTTAATTTGGTCATACCAGAAGCTGGGCTTAGTGACCCTAGAAGGAGTTTTTACTTTTCACTTCCTCCAAAGTTCTATATGTGGTTGCTCCAGACATTTGCGTTATACAACTATCTCCTGGTGACCATCTCCCTATGGGGAAGCAGATACTACCTACCTGACACAGCTCCTGGCCTTCTCACCTCCAGTGGACTGTGTAGCTATGCTACAGTGGCCCCCTATCAGACACACTGTGACTCTATTGGACTTGTGCCTGCTTGCTCTAAACTCACTGTATTAGTCCATTCTCATGGTGCTAATAAAAACATACCTGAGAATGGGTACTTTATAAAGAAAAGAGGTTTAATTGACTCAGTTTTGCATGGCTGGGGAGGCCTTAGGAAACTTACAATCATGATGGAACGGAAAACAAAAGCAAACACATCCTCCTCCTCTCTCTTCTTCTTCTCCTTCTCCTTCTCCTTCTTCTTCTCCTCCTTCTGCTTCTTCTTCCTTCTTCCTCTTCCTCTTCTTCTTTTCTTCTTTTTCTTCTTCTTCTTCTTCTTCTTCTTCTTCTTCTTCTTCTTCTTCTTCTTCTTCTTCTTCTTCTTCTTCTTCTTCTTCTTCTCCTTCTCTTTCTCCTTCTCCTTCTCCTTCTCCTTCTCCTTCTCCTTCTCCTTCTCCTCCTTCTCCTTCTCCTCCTCCTCCTCCTCCTCCTCCTCCTCCTCCTCCTCCTCCTCCTCCTCCTCCTCCTCCTCCTCCTCTTCTTCTTCTTCTTCTTCTTCTTCTTCTTCTTCTTCTTCTTCTTCTTCTTCTTCTTCTTCTTCTTCTTCTTCTTCCTCCTATTCTTTTTATTGCTGGAATCTTGCTCTGTTACCAGGCTGGACTGCAGTGGCACCATCTCGAGCTGTGTGCAACCTCTGCCTCCCAAATTCAAGCGATTCCTCTACCTCAACGTCCTGAGATGCTGGGACTACAGGAGTACATCACCATGCCTACCTAATTTTTTCTATTTTAGTAGAGATGGGGTTTCACCATGTTGGTCAAGATGGTCTTGGTCTCCTGATCTCGTGATCTGCCTGCCTTGGCCTCCCAAAGTGCCAGGATTACAAACATGAGCCACCAAGCCCAACCACACATCCTTCTTTACATGGTGGCAGGAGAGAGAAGAATTACGGTTGAGTGAAGGGGAAGCCCCTTATAAAACTCCCAGATCTCCTGAGACTCACTCATTATCAAGAGAGTAGCATGGAGAAAAGGCCTCCATGATTCAATTACCTCCCACTGGGTCCCTCTGACAATGTGTGAGGATTATGGGAACTACAACTCAAAATGATATTTGTAATGCCTGCCATGTGACTTACGACTGTAATCCTAGCACTTTGGAAGCCTGAGGCAGGAGGATCACCTGAGGTTAAAATTTCAAAACCAGCCTGGCCAACATAGCAAAGCAACACCTCTACTAAAAATATAAAAATTAGCATGGTGATGGGCCCCTGTAATTCCAGATACTTGAGAGGCTGAAGCTGGAGAATTGCTTGAACCCAGGAGGCAGAAGTTGGAGTGAGCCAAATGGTGTCATAGTACTCCAGCCTGGGTGACAGAGCAAGACTCCATCTGAGAAAAACAAACAAAACAAAAACAAAAACAAAAAAAAATGATATTTGGGTGGGGGCAGAGACAAACTATATCACCCACCAATTAAAACTTCCCTTGGACACCTGTTTGGGTAATGCCCTCAACCTTCAATTCACAGGTTTCTCTACCTCTCTTGCTCTCTAGCTGCTGGTTGAATGTGTGTACTGTATGGCTTCCCATTTCCTGTTGCCCCTGCAAGACCTACCCTTTTCTGTCTGGATCTGTAAGTAATAAACTGCTTCTGTTATTTCATGTCTTCTTGGGTTGCCTCCCCTGTGGCTCACCTGCCCATCACCAAATCCTATCTTCTTTCCTGGTCAGAGTGCTCCTAGATAGTGGCTGTGGTAGAAATAAACTGGACACAAGTCAGACAAGAACCACAAAAATGTCTGCTCATATAAATGAGTTTCCTGTGAAAGGGACAAATTGTCACAAATTGGATACTTACATACCAGGATGTACACAGGGATAAAGAAGCATCCTGTGAAATGCACGTCATAACATCTACAATCAAATACAAATCCTCTGAACCCCCATCAGGGCAGGGCCAGAGTTGATAGCTATTCTCCTATAGGAGATCTCGAGACACATGTAAAAAACACTTTGGCAAAATATAATCATAACAAGATTATGTAATGTATAGGCATTGGAAGTATGGATTACGATTTTAAAAGTGAGACAGTGGTAGGACTCAGTAAGAAGAGCACATGTGAGCTAGTGATTAGAGGTAAAAGCATTTGTTATGAAGATATCTGGGGAAAGAGTTTCCAGACAGACAACCAGTACAAATGCCTTGAAGCGAAAGTGTGGCTGGCTTGTTCCAGGAATTTCAAGAAGTACACCTCCTTCCCTGACCTCTGTTATATGAAGGCCATGAACTATCAGGAGAGCAGAAGATGAGGTTAGACAAGAATCAGAGGCCCAAACATACAGAGAGACTTGTACCAATTTAAGAATATTTTGTTGGCCAGGCGTGGTGGCTCAAGCCTGTAATCCCAGCATTTTGGGAGGCCAAGGTGGGTGGATGCATCATGAGGTCGAGAGATTGAGACCATCCTGGCCAACGTGGTGAAACCCCATCTCTACTAAAAATACAAAAATTAGCTGAGTGTGGTGGCGTGCACCTGTAGTCCCAGCTACTCAGGAGGCTGAGGCAAGAGAATTGCTTGAACCCAGGAGGCAGAGGTTGCAGTGAGCCAAAATTGTGCCACTGCACTCCAGCATGGTGCCTGGTGACAGAGTGAGACACTGCCTCAAAAAAAAAAAAAAATTAACTTTTAGTTACATGGAAACCTACAAGAGGATTTTGAGCAGATAAGTGACATGATCTCTCGTATCATTAAAGATTAATCACTCCAGCTGCTCGTATACAAATAGGATAGGGGCAAAGTTAGAGCACAGAGACAGTGAGGAAGCCATTACAGAAATCTGCACTAGTAATGATGGTGGCTTGGGTTAGAATGATGGGCAGTGAGATATCAGTGAGATAGTTAGAACTAGTCAGAGTTTGTTTACATTTTAAAGGCAGAGACTGTGGGAAACGTTTCTGAATGCCTGCTGTGAAGGAAAAAATACACTTAAATATATATAACGTCACATTCCATTTGTGTCTGAAGGCATGAAAAGCTGAAATTGTCATCAGCTGAATTGGAAAAGGTGGTAGGTGAAGTAGATTTTGGGGGATATAGGAAAGATTTAATATTAAATATGTGGAATTTAAAATATCTGCAAAACACTCTAGTTGGGAAGCTGAGCAAGTAATTTGACTAATATGTATTTTCAAGAGAGAGGCCCATATTAGAGATGATATTTAGAATTCATTGGCACCTAAGCCATTTGACTGGATCAGATAACCAAGAGATAACCACTGTAATGGAGAAGTAGAGGAGAGGTTTGATGACTGGGTCTTGGAAGTCAGTATTATTATGTCATATGTGAAAGAAGGAAAAGAAAGAAGACAAGAGTTAGGAAAGCAAACAAGAAAAGTAGTATACAGGAGGCAAAATGAGAAAAATGTATCAAGAAGGAGATAAAGATAGGCTGTAATATATGCTTTCAATGGGTAATATAAAATCAAATATTAGATTTAGCAATGTAGAGGTCAATGATAAAGCCAAGAACACTTTTGCTAGAACGAGGATAAATGTATGATTAGCGTAGCATCATAATAGTATATGTATAGGGAATTTGGAAATAGTGTATGTACACAACTCTTTCAAGGAGCTTTACTGAAAAGGAAAACAGAGAAGATTGGTACTTGGTATAGGACATAGGATCAGGTCCAGATAAATTACATTTTTTAAAAGAGAGAAATTTCAATTCATTTACATGCTGAAGACAATGACCTGATGGGATTGTTAATTTTATGTATCAACTTGGTTACTGTGCTGTCCACAGTTGCTTGGTGAAACACCAGTCTAGAGGCTGTTGTTAAGGTATGTTTTAGACATGATTAATATTGAAATCAGTAGATTTTTATTAAAGCAGATTACCCTTCATAAGTGGGTGGACCTCTTCCAATCAGCTGAATGCCGTAAGAGAGAGAAAAAAAAAAAAAAAAACACTGAGGTTACACTAAGGGAAAGGAAATGTGACTTTCAATTAGCCTTCAGATTCAGGACTGCAGCATCAACACTCCTCTGATCTCCAGCCTGGTATTCTCCAGCATTCAGTTTAGCACCCTGATCTAGAGTGATCCAGGAACAGTTAGAGGATGTGGTATAGATACTATACATGTATAGATTTGGTGACTGGAATCTAAGTTTTCTTTCAGTGGTGGAAGCCACAATTTCATCAGCTGCAGCTTAGGAACAGGAAACATGGAGGTTTGGAGAGAGAGAAGGATGGCTAATTGATTGAAAGATTTAATGTGCTAAGGAAATTGAGTATGGTTACTAAAATGTATTAAGTTTCCACTTGAAGTTCATGTCATAAATCTTAAGTGAGATCTGTCAATCTGGTGTATTTTTTTTTCCATTTATGTCAGACTTCATGGGTGCAGATAAAAAGAAGCTGGAGAGTTAGATTTAATCAGGGTGTTGTTTTGTCATTTGAGTAAAAAGAAGCAAGAGAGAGCATAGAAATTGAGTGTTTTTGACCATGGATTTCAACTGGGTAAAAAATGGGGCAAATACTAGAGGATACAGAACAGTGAAATAACTGAATTAAAGGATTTATGATTCTTGGGGTCTGGGTTAGATAGTGAACAATAAATATAGGAAACTAGATTATATTACGTATTTTCACAAAGCGACCACATTTTTAAAAAACTGAGTGTTTTTTTAACCAGTACTCCTCATGAAATAATGGAGGTGAAAGTCTTATAAAGACATTTCTACCAAAAAAAAAAAAAAAAAAAAAAAAAGAAAAGAAAACAGAGAGAGAAAAGTCTACAGTGATACAAGGATTACCACCATGTCCAATTGCAGGCCCTAAAAAACTAGTCTGAATCGTATAAATACTATTTTTTTTAATACTGCAATGTAACTAATTCTGGTCCAGGTATCTTAATCATGTAGAAGGGTCAGAGGCACTGGATAAAGGAAATGTGTGCCCACATATTTAGAGGAAGTTGCTTTAATCATTACTTGGCAGGAATCAGTAAGGAAGGCTGGAATATTCTTTTTTGTTGCAGCTGTGTCCTTTCTATATTGCCTGACCAAAAGGAAAAGAGAAAAGTGTCAATGCCTTTCTCCTAAAAATACTAATTCCAGCAAAGAAGATCTTCCTAGAAAACAAGGTCTAACGAGTGTTTTTAATATCATTATTTTTGGCTTTGTTGTGGAGTGAAATGGAAAGTCTTGCATTCTCCTCATTGTATATTAGGCAAGAGAATGAGAGATTAAGGAATAATAGGCACCAAGTCTTTTCACAGGCCTATGAATAGATAAAAGGCAGGTTAACTATAAGAAATATTTTGGACCCTATATACAGTGTCTGTAAATTATCAAAATTTCAAGACAATGTATTTGAAGAGAATTTGAAGACAAGCAGTTTATACAGTATCATACCAGTAACAGAATGTGAAAAAAGTTTGATAAACATGTATAATCCCACAGAACTATGCTGTTCACAAGAAGGCACTGTGTTGTTGCATGTCAGCCAACGCCAAAGAAAGCTACGGTAAACCCTTGTATCACAGGCGATTGTCTGTGGAACAGTTCAGCAATAATGGAGCTATAGCATCTTTTCTATGATATTTTTAGATGTTTTTAGCTAAATTTGGATCTCAGATTTAGCTTTGTGTTGTTTAAAGTAGCAGTAAAAGTAAATGTCTTGTATCTCTAGGAATATAGTGAGGATCAAATTACACAACAGATATGAACAAAGGAAAACATAAAAATTGTTAACATTTAAATAAAATCTGTGTTTATTAGAACAAGCTATGTATATGTACACACACACACATATACACATACACATACACATATACATATATGTTTTCCTCACTTAAATATTGCCTGCAATAAGTCAGGAACACAAAAGGAAAATCGATCAGTATTAATGTCAAAGAACTTCCTTAAGATACAGCTATTATTTCATCAAATAAAATGCTACCTGCTGACTGCTTTATAAAGTTAACCATTTTTATGTAAACAGACAATTTTGGTGGATTGGATGATCAATACATTTATTTCATCAAAATGTTTAGTACATAACCATTAAAATACACACATTTATGGTTATATGTATTTAAAATTAAGTTTGCTATTGTGTACTTATTCTTTCAATATCATTCACAAGCGTCTACTGACTGTTTGTATACCCTTTTCACCTTCTTTGCCTCACCTTGAGAAAGAAGTGAAACACAGTGCATTTTGGACAACAGGAAACCCTTTAGTGCTATGGGCTAAGAATAATCCTTTTTTCTTGTCTGGAACAAGTGGGAAGAAGATGATAAGATGAAATGGTAGCACTGAGTGTAAATGGGATAAAACAAACTATGGAAGAGATTCTCTATATTTAGCAAACTTTCACAAGTCTTCAAAGCTTATGGAAAACACTAATACGCTTAGCTCCTGATTTTTGGTGTCAGTGAAATGCAGGCATGCATATTTATTTCTAAAGTAAAAATAAATCCTATTCTAGAGAAAGTTCATGCTGTTAAATAGGCAGATTCAGATGCAGGATAGGGGAGATATTCTCTTCAAAATTAAAGTTTTATCTTTTATTAAAAACACAGTCCTAGTGATAGAAACATGTTCCAGAAATGTACTTAGTTATAATTTTAATGGAATTACTTGCACAATTCAAAATTATAATGCCTTAGCCTATCATAAAGATCATTTATATGTCTAAGGAATTATCTGGAAATCTTTTTCATAAAAAATATCTATTAAAAGTAATAGAGAAGTATGGTTTATTAGGAAAAACATCTTTTATTAGATGAATAGGTGACATTCTTAACATGTAGTCAGGTAATGAAATGTTCTTTAAAAACACAGTAAAACAGATAATTTATTTTTCAGTGATGATAATGTGTTTACTATGGTCTTTTATTCATTAATTCAAAACACTTGCATTTAATATTTTCTATTTATGTTCTGTATATAAAGTTTTAAAAAACATAACATATGAATATAGCATATAGATGAGAAATAATATGTAGAAATTATTACAAACAAATTAGAATATTATGAATTCTGAAGAAAACAAAATGTGGAAAAAATCTCTACTCAGATTTACCCAAAAAAGGAGAACCTCAGTCTTTTTTTATTTTTTATTTTTTATTTTTATTTTTTTTTTTGAGATGGAGTTTCACTCTTGTTACCCAGGCTGAAGTGCAATGGCGCGATCTCGGCTCACCGCAACCTCCGCCTCCTGGGTTCAGGCAATTCTCCTGCCTCAGCCCCCTGAGTAGCTGGGATTACAGGCATGCGCCACCATGCCCAGCTAATTTTTTGTATTTTTAGTAGAGACGGGGTTTCACCATGTTGACCAGGATGGTCTCGATTTCTTGACCTCGTGATCCGCCCGCCTCAGCCTCCCAAAGTGCTGGGATTACAGGCTTGAGCCACCGCGCCCGGCTGAGAACCTCAGTCTTAAAGAGCTTAAATCCTGCAATTCATTTATTTCCAAGTGTATAAGGTTATTGAAATGTATGTCACATACGATGTAAAAAACGGAGGTTAGAATAATAAAGAAATCAGATACAATACTTGTATTAATGATGTTATCATTTCTTTGAAGACATTATAGATAGATATATGTATGTGTGTGTTTTTTAAATGAGAGTGTGTGTACAAAGATGACACATGATGGAATTACTATAGTGAAAAATGTACAAATTTTGCTAAATATAAGGCTAAATGGATAACATTTTCTGTGATATAGTAAGCAGATTATAAGTCACAGTCTGTAAGAAAATAAAAAGTAAAACAAGGTGTGTAGGGTATGAAAAGAAACAAATAAATAATTCAGTTTTGGAAAGGGTACGTGTGAGACCTCAAAGATATGTCAGGAGACAAGAAATGCCTCTTGTCAAATGTCAAGAGACAAGATTGGGATAAAGGGCCAGAATGAAGTTTCTATCCTCTCCATAGTGTTACTCTTCGAAACCAGAGTTAAAAAATATAATTGTCGGGTAGGGATGGATAACATGGGAAAAAATACCAGATAGAGAATGTACCTAAAGTAAAAAAAAAATTAATTAAATATATATATATATATGTGTGTGTGTGTGTATATATATATATATATATATATATATATATATATATATATATATAATTGTCTATTTGAAAACTAAATTTTGTGATCAGGAGCTGTGGCTCATGCCTGTAATCCCAACACTTTGAGAGGCAAGAAGGGGAATTGTTTGAAGGCAGAAGTTCAAGACCAGTTTGAAGAAAAAAGAAAGAAGAAATCCCTGCTAAAAATAAAAAATAGAAAGAAAATATTCAGTCACTGTGGTGTGTACCTGTAGTCCCAGTTATTTGGGAGGCAGAGACAGAAGAGTTACGTGAGCCAGGAATGCATTTAAAGAAGCTAGATTGAGTCTCTATATGGCTATTTTTAACTTCTGATTCGTAATTTTTGATAGTGTTCATAGTATTTTCAGTCAAACAGGTAATTGGTTAATATATGACAGATTATTTTTATTTTTCATTTTAAGTAGAGATGGGATCTTGCTCTGTTGTCTAAGCTGGTCTCGAAATCCTGGCTTCAAGTGATTCTCCTTCTTGGCCTCTCAAAGCATTGGGATTAGAGTCACTGCATCACTATTAAAGAGGGAGCAAGAGGGAAAGGACACCAAAAAAGAAGAAACAAGACGGGGAGGGAATAGAGAGAGAGAGAAGAAAGAGAGCAGAAGGAGAAAAGAGAAAGTACATGAGGAGCTATATCATATAGGAAATAAAAACGATATTACTAACTGAAGGAAAGAAATGCTGCCATGAAACCCAATAAAGTATGGTAAAGTGAAATGTGTAAAAGTTGCCCTTTACTTTGGTATCATGGAAATCGATGGTGACTACAGGAGAAATATTGGTTGAGTGATAGTAGCAGATACCAGGTAAGAACAGGTGTAACAAAATGAACTGGAGTGTAACAAAATACTGGTTTTATATGAAAACAACTCTAGAGTCCAATGGCTATGAAGATGGTAGAGTATAAGGCAGTAGCTGCAGGCACTATGTGTCATTAAAGGACGTAACAGGTGTGGTATTCCGAACCCCCGCTGAATTCAACAACAGTAGACCTAGTCAAAAACATTATGCTTTTAAAAGAAAGCCCTACATATTTTAGAATGTATTTATGAATATGTATTATCTATTAAAACAGTATTTGAATATGAATTAACATTTTGTCATTTTATATATATACATATATATTTATTATTTTTTTTTAAATTGCACTTTAGGTTCTGGGGTACCTGTGCAGAGTGTGCAGGATTGTTGCATAGGTACACACATGGCAATGTGGTCTGCTGCCTCCATCCTCCTGTCACCTATATCTAGTATTTCTCCCCATGTTATCCCTCCCCAATCTCCCAACCACCCTATGTCCATCCCCTATGTCCCACCAGCAGACTCCAGTGTGTGATGCTCCTCTACCTGTGTCCATGTGTTCTCATAGTTCAACATCCACCTATAAGGGATAATGTGTGGTGTTTGATTTTCTGTTCTTGTGTCAGTTTGCTGAGAATGATGATTTCCAGATTCATCCATATCCCTACCAAGGACATGAACTCATCCTTTTCTATGGCTGCATACTATTCCATGGTGTGTATGTGTCACATTTTCCTTGTGAAGTCTATCACTGATGAGCATTTGGGTTGGTTCCAGGTCTTTGCTATTGTAAACTGCCACAATGAACATAGGTGTGTATGTGTCTTTATAGTAGAATTATTTATAATCCTTTGGATATATACACAGTAATGGGATTACTGGGTCAAGTGGAATTTCTGTTTCTCGTCCCTGAAGAATCGCCAGACTGTCTTCCACAATTGTTAAACTAATTTACACTCCCGCCAACAGTGTAAAAGTGTTCCTATTTCTCCACATCCTCTCCAGCATCTGTTGTCTCCAGATTTTTTAATGATTGCCATTCTAACTGGCATGAGATGATATCTCAATGTGGTTTTGATTTGCATTTCTCTAATGACCAGTGATGATGAGCATTTTTTTCATGTTTGTTGACTTCATATATGTCTTCTTTTGAAAAGTGTCTCTTCATGTTCTTCATCCACTTTTGAATGGGTTTGTTTGTTTTTTTCTTGTAACTCTGTTTTAGTTATTTGTAGATTCTGAACATTAGCCTTTTGTCAGATGGGTAGTTTTCAAAAATTTTTTCCCTTTCTGTTGGTTGCATCATTCTAATGATTCTTTCTTTTGCTGTACAGAAGCTCTGGAGTTTAATTAGATCCAATTTGTCTATTTTGGCTTTTGTTGCCAATGTTTTTGGTGCTTTAGCCATGAAGTCATTGCCAATGCTTATGCCCTGAATGGTTTTGCCTAGGTTTTCTTCTAGGGTTTCTATGGTGTTAGGTCTTATGTTTAAGTCTTTAATCCATCTGGAGTTAATTTTACTGTAAGGTGTCAAGAAGGGGTCCAGTTTCTGCTTTCTGCATATGGCTAGGCAGTTTTCCCAACACCATTTATTAAACAGGGAATCCTTTCCTCATTGCTTGTGTTTGTCAAGTTTATCAAAGGTCAGATGGTTGTAGATGTGTGGCATTGCCTATGGAGCCTCTGTTCTGTTCCAATTGTCTGTATCTCTATTTTGGTGACAGTACCACTCTGTTTTAATTACTGTAGCCTTGTAGTATAGTTTAAGTTTAAGTCAGGTAGTGTGATGCTTCCATCTTTGTTCTATTTGCTTAAGATTGTTTTGGCTATTGGGCTTTCTTTTGGTTCCATATGAAGTTTAAGGTAATTTTTTTTCAATTCTTTGAAGAGGATCATAGGTAGAGTGATGGGGATAGTGTTGAATCTATAAATTACATTGAGCACTATGGCCATTTTCACAATATTGATTCTTCCTATCCATGAGCATGGAATGCTTTTCCATCTGTTTGTGTCTTCTCTTATTTCGTTGAACAGTGGCTTGTAGTTCTCCTTGTAGAGGTATTTTCCATCCTTTGTTAGTTGCATTCCTAGGCATTTTAATCTCTTTGTAGCAATTTTGAATGGCAGTTCATTCTTGATTTGGCTCTCTTTAAGTCTGCTATTGGTGTATAGGAATGCTTGTGATTTCTGCACATTTATTTCATATGCTGAGACTTTGCTAATGTTGGTTATCAGATTAAGGAAATTTTGGTCTGAGACAATGGGGTCTTCTAAATATACAATCATGTTGTCTGCAAAGAGAGAAAATTTGACTTTCTCCTTTCCTAATTGAATACCCTTTATTTCTTTTTCTTGCCTGATTGCTCTGGCTAGAACTTCCATTACTATATTGAATAGGAGAGATGAGAGAGGGCATCCTTATCTAGTGCCAGTTTTCAAAGGGAATGCTTCCACTTTTTGCGCATTCAATATGTTATTGGCTGTGGGTTTGGCATAAATAGCTTTTATTATTTTGGGATATTTTTCATTGATACCTAGTTTATTGAGAGTATTTAGCATTAAGGGCTGTTGAATTTTGTCAAAACCTTCTCTGCATGTATTGAGATAATCATGTGGTTTTTGTCTATGGTTCTGTTTATGTGGTGGATTACATTTATAGACTTGCATATGTTAAACCAGCCTTGCTTCCCTGGGATGAAGCCTACTTAATCATGGTGGATAAGCTTTTTGATGTGCTGTTGAATTTGGTTTGACGGCATTTTATTAAAGATTTTTACATCTATGTTCATCATGGATATTGTCCTGAAGTTATCTTTTTTTGTTGAGTCTCTGCTGGGTTTTGGTATCAGGACTATTTTGGTCTCATAAAATGATTTGGAAAGGATTTCCTCTTTTTGGATTGTTTGGAATAATTTCAGAAGGAGTGGTACCAGCTCCTCTTTGCATGTCTGTTAGAATTCAGCTGTGAACCCATCTTGATCTGGGCTTTTTTTGGTTGGTAGGCTATTAATTGCTGCCTCAACTTCAGCCCTTGCTATTTGTTTATTCAGGGTTTCAACTTCTTCCTTGTTTAGGCTTGGGAGGGTACAAGTGTCCAAGAAGTTATCCATTTCTTCCAGGTTTGCTGGTTTATGTACATAGAATTGTTTGTAGTAATCTCTGATGGTAGTTTGTATTTCTGTGGAATCAGTGGTGATATCCATTTTATTGTTTTTTTATTGCAAGGATTCTTCTCTCTTTTCTTTTTTATTTATCTGGCTAGAGGTCTGTCTATTTTTTGATCTTTTCAAAAACCAGCTCCTGGATTTATTGATTTTTTTTTCTTTTGAAGTGTTTTTTGTGTCTCTATCTCCTTCAGTTCTGCTCTGACCTCCATTATTTCTTGTCTTCCGCTAGCTTTTGAGTTTTTATTTTTTATTTTTATTTTTTAATTTTTTCTTTTATTTTGATCGTGCTTCTCTAACTCTTTTAGTTTTGATGATCGGGTGTTGATTTTAGATCTTTCCTTGCTTCTCATATGGGCGTTTATTGCTATAAAATTTCCTCTAGACACTGCTTTAAATGTGTCCCAGAGATTCTGGTATGTTGTGTCTTCATTATCGTTGGTTTAGAAGAACATCTTTATATCTACATTCATTTCGTTGTTTATCCAGTCAATATTCAAGAGCCAGTTGTTCAGTTTCCTTGTAGTTGTGCAGTTCTCAGTTAGTTTCTGAATCCTGAATTCTAAGTTGATTGCCCGGTGGTCTGAGAGACTGTTTGTTACTATTTCTGTTATTTTGCATTTGCTGAGGAGTGATTTACTTCCAATTATGTGGTCAGTTTTAGCATAGGTGCGACATGGTGCTGAGAATGGCAGAGGGGCCTGACTGTTAGAAGGAAAACTGAAAAACAGAAAGAAATAACTTCAACATCAATAAAAGGACATCCACTCAGAGACTCCATCCAAAAGTCACCAACTACAAAGACCACAAGTAGTGAAATCCACAAAGATGGGAAAAACCAGCACAAAAATAATAAAAACACCCAAAACCAGAATGCCTCTCCTCCTCCAAGGGATCACAACTCCTCACCAGCAAGGGAACAAAGCTGGATGGAGAATCAGCCTGATGAATTGACAGAAACAGGCTTCAGAAGTGGGATAATAATAAACTTCTCTGAGCTAATAGTAGATGTTCTAACCCAATGCCAAGAAACTAAGAACCTTGAAAAAAGGTTTGATGAAATGCTAATGAGAACAAACAGCTTAGAAAAGAATATAAATGACTTTATGGAGCTGAAAAACACAACATGAGAACTTCATGAAGTATACACAAGTTTCAATAGCTGAATCTACCAAGCAGAAGAAAGGATATCAGAGATTGAAGATCAACTCAATGAAATAAAATGAGAAGGCAAGATTAGAGAAGAAAGAGTGGAAAGAAATGAACAAAGCCTCCAAGAAATAAGGGATTATGTGAAAACACCTAATTTATATTTGATCGGTGTATCTGAATGTGACAGAAAGAATCCAAGTGGAAAACATTTTGTCTTTATTAAGACATTATTTTATTGAGATAGAATTATGTAATATAAATTTTCTTTTGCATTATTTTATTGAGATAGAATTATGTAATATAATGTAATATAAATTTTAATGCAATTAAATTATTTGTCTACATGACATGAAGAACATTCAAATCATACAATCTTCCAAATCTTAAAACTATACTCTTTCAGTTTTTTGAGCAAAATGTAAAAACACAGGAATAGCTTTGTATACTATAGTCATTTTATTCTTCAAGAATTTAGTAAAGATTATTAAGAGAAATGGAAAGTCTAAATACAAGTTAATATAATATAGATAGTCTGAAGGTACATTTTTCCAAATTATCAATAAAAGTGAAATCACACAACAAATATTTACATTGCATTTAAACAAACAAAAACCAGGACATAGTTCTATATTTAGAAACATTGAGAATTGTTATGAAATATTGATTAAAGATAGGCAAATTTATTCAATTGTGTATTTTTCTACTACGTGCATGTCTTTTCTGTCAGATCTGAGTAGTGATTCTAAAAGTTAAGTTTAATTTTCAACACATCTACAATATTCTATGTGGGTATGTGATTAGAATATCCCCAAACAACTACAAGTGTACATTTTAAGATTCAATTTAAAGTCAATTACTTTAATGAAAGTCAATTTATGGAATATAATTTCTGTTTTACAGGGATACATTTAAGGAACCTAGATTGAGTCTCCGTAGGCCTATTTTTAAACTTCTGATTCATAATTTTTAATAGCCTTCATAGGATTTCCAGTCAAATAGGTGACCTGTTAATATACAACATAAAGTGAAAACGGGAAGACTAAAAGGTCTTTCATTAAATGAAAGCCAGTGTGTCCAAGTATGTTTTGAAATTTTAAAATGCTATTATGGCCAACTGTAATTCTGAAAATGTCATAAAACAGAAGATTTATATTAGAAGAGAAAAAGATATAAATTACATACAACTTAAAATAAAATGGTCTTTTTAACATACTGAGTCATTAGAGGGCAAGCCCCACCTCTCATTTCCACAGTGGTCCCAAGTTTCTCTCTGTCCTGTGACTTGAAACTTCAGGATATGATAAAGTGAGGAACAATTCTCTATTCTTTCCAGCATTATACATCTCTCTTGTTCATATTGACTCATGAAAAATTTAATAGGACCATCATGGCTTTAAAATCAGCTTCTTTGTACTAAGAGTTGTGACATATTATCATGCTTGCTTTTTGCAAGACCTCACTTTATTTTATATCTTCTCATTTAAAGACATTTTTTACTTCCATTCACCTCCATCTACTTCAACATATGCTTGACATGAGCTATAAATGGATGTGTGTATCACACTATAATTGCAGATTGTTCTGGCTATACATTTGATTTGCATACGTGCTATGTATTACAGATCCCGTTCTATTGTTAAATTTATAAAATTTGACATTGTCTTTAATTTCTGTCCATATCGTTTCTAACTGTTCCATAACATTCCACAGTACAAGACTACATAATATGCACCTATTGGCGGAATAATGAACACATAGAGTTGCCTCTAAATCTTGACTACAATTCCTAACATACCCATGTGGTTCCTTTTTAGACATATAGAAAGAAATTTCTGAGATATATTTCTAGAAATGTAACTAAAGAATGATAGGGTATAAAAATACTTAGTTTTATTAAGTTCTCTTAAATTTCTTGTCATTATGCTTATACCACTTTATACTGTTCTTGGTACATAAAGCTTTCCATTATACCATAATTTCACCAATGCTAGATGTTATCTACCTTTATAAACTTTGATAAGCTGTTATAAAATAGTATATAAATTTTAATTGAACATTTCTCTGGTTATTCAAGAGTATGATCATCCTTTCTTGTATTTTGGATTTTCAGATTTCTCAAACTGCCTACTTCGTTCTTAGTGAATTGTCTTTTTAGTTTACTTTCTAGAGCTTTTTGTTTGTTTTGAAGATCAATCTCTTTCTTTCAGAATTAAATATCTGATAATTATTTTATCTTTATACTGAGAGGCAATTATATCTATAAGAACTTTTATTCTCCTTCTGGTGATAAAGGACAATGTGTTAAAGAATGACTTTTTAAATCTAGTAATACATTCTAAATGTGTATAAGGCCAAACATATGTGTTATTTCTTTGTTTGTTTTGTCATCTTGTTTTGTCACTTTGTCTTGTCATCTATGAAAGTTATAAAATAACTTTAATGGTTGAATGGAAGTCCTTGAAATGTGTTTACTACATATTTATGGCAATATTGAAATGTAAATAGCTATGTTACTATTGAGATTGCAATTAGGAATCGGGGATTTTAAAAGTTATAAGTCAATATATTACTATAGAGTTTTCAATTAGGAATCAGGATTTTAAAAGTTTGAAAAATTACAAAAAACAAAACAACTCAAGGTATCTATTGATTCATGAAAACACCTGTTCTTTGAATTCTCATTGTATCATTAACACTAACTTTATTTTGAAAACCTCATTTTATAGCAAATAATGTATGTACATAATAATAATAATAATAATGATAATAATAATAATTACTGTATTTTCTTTTCTAGGGTTACTCAAAAGTACTGAGAAGAAATACAGGTAGATACATCATTGCTTATTTATCCCATGACATAGCCAGAATTCTCTGCTAGTGAGTTTTTGGTGTAGAAAAGTCAGATCTTTTGTTGTGGGGAATGCTCCCACGTGAAGCCCCTCGTAAACTGGGCTACACGATACAGTGGGCTTGAGCCCCGACATGGAATCTCCAGTTGAGGGGAGTCGAGCTATGGGAAAGCAGGAACAGAAAGAGGATCTGAGCTAAAGATAAGCATTTATGGACAATCGCCAGATGGTCATGTGGTCATAAGACACATTGTGTCTTTTAACTTAGTTCCTTCTCAGTAAACATGTGATTACTTTTACTAATCTCTTAAGAAAGTAATGACTAACTTCTTGTTAAGATATCGAGTCACCTGTTTAGTTTGATTGTCTAGTTGACCTTTTCCTTGTATAAGATGAGACCCACCTACTCGGTTCCATTGTATATCTGATTTTTCCATTGTGCCCCTTTGATGATGTTGTAACTTGTTTTTCTACTTTAAGACTTTCTGTTCCCCTTATCTCACGAAACTATGCATTTAGCTGATTTAAGCAAGTACCCAAAAAAGTGTATATAAGTCTACCCTGAGCATAATCAACTTGCTGGTGAAGCACAGTCTTCTTAGTCCTCGAGACCGCATCTTTCTATCATTCTGTGTCTTCTGCACACCCCCCACCCATGTTGGAACCCTCTTGCTGGACAAGAGTTCCTGGCAGACGTGCCTCAGAAATTTTGTCATAGCAGAAAATATCGATTCTATTATTTCAGGTGTTGCATGATTATTTCTAATAATGAAGCATAAGACTCTTAGAATTCATTTATACAATGCCAGAATTCATACAGCCTTAGAATTCAAAAGAAAATAGACATCCTGTAGAAACTGATTAAGTAATACATTCACTAAGTATGTACGAATGTGACTCTATCTCTGTAGAAACTTGCATTCTAGCAAGAATAAATTAATTAGAATGAAAAGCTGAGGTGATTAAAAAATACATGAAGACCCTGGGCTTTGGGGGTACAAAACAGTAAGGTACCTAATTTTGTTTGGATGAGGTCTGGAGAATAATTGAAAATATCTTCTGAAAGAAGCTGTGAGATTAAGAGATTACTCTTAGATGACTAGTAGTAATTAGGTCAGAGAAGGAGTTGGAAAGGGCATTTTAATATAAAAAGAATTTCATGTATGTATTAATCTGTTCTCACACTGCTAATAAAGACATACCCTGAGACTGTATAATCTATAAAGAAAAGAGGTTTAATAGACTCACAGTTCCACATGGCTGGGGAAGCCTCACAATCATGGCAGAAGATGAAAACAGAGCAAAGGAATGTAATACATGGTGGCAGGCAAGAGAAAGTATGTGCAGAACTCCCGTTTATAAAATCATCAGATCTTGTGAGACTTAATCACTATCACGAGAACAGCATGGAAAGACCTGTCCCTATGATTCAGTTACGTTCCATTGAGTCCTTCCCAGGACATGTGGGAATTATGGGAGCTACAACTTAAGATGAGATTTGGTTGGGGAGACAGCTAAATCATATCAGTGTAGAAGACAGAAAGGATAAATTATTGGAACTTAAGCTGTGAGGTAGAAAAAATTGTGACATGAGTCTAAAAAAAGGATTCAAGAAGTAGAATATGTATGACCCTATATGCTATCTTGAAATTTGTTGTGACTTGCTTTATGGTCCAGCATATGATTAATTCTGGGAAATGTTCTCCGTGTACCTTAAAATATTGCATTAAATATAATGATATTAGTATATTGGGCTACTTTTATTTTATTGTTTTAAATTTTATCACTTTGAGTATTTTACATTGTTTTTTTTTTTTTTTTTTTTGCACTTAGTATATTCAAACTGCTATAAGAAAATATCTTAGACTGGGTGACTTAAAAACAACAGATATTTATTGCTCACAATTCTGGATGCTGGAAAGTTCAAGATCAAGGTGCTGTAGATACAGTGTTTTGTAACGGATCTGTCTACTTCACACACATTGCCTTCTTGTTGCATTCTTACATAATAGAACAGGGAAATAAACTTGCCTTCACCTATTTTAAAAAGAAGTAATTATAAATGTTCCACCCTCTTGACCTCATAACCCCCTAAATGTGCCACCTCTTAATACAATTGTTTTGGGATTTGGGTGTCAATACATGAATTTGAGTGGGATACAAACATTCATACCATAGCATGCACTTTACTATAATGTACTTAAATATGCTATAAAAATATGTATTATATATCCAAGGGATAATTTTAAAATGTTGAGTTTGTGACTTGATGTTTTTCATAATCTTGGAAAATATTCAGAACTTGTATGACTTCTAATATTAATTCTATTTCATAAACTCTACCCTCTCTGATCATTCAATGACATGTATTTTACTTTTTCACTTGGTACCTTATACATTTTGAAGAGGCTTTTTTTCTTTCTTGCTTTCTCCTTCCATTTCTCCCTTCATACTGTTCTTTCATTCTTCTTTTCTTCCTTCCTCTGCCCTCCCCTCCTTTTTTTAACTATACATAATCACTCTTAGTATTATCTAGGGCTCTATTTTCCAGTTCACTAATCTTATATTCTCCTTTATCTAATATATTGATAAATTATCTGCTGGGTGTGCCATATTGCTAGTGTTTTTTTAATTTACTATACTCTTCATTTTTAAAATATAAATTTATTTTTTCTAGATTTTATGAGTAGAAATAGTCAATTTTTTTAACATATTACAGCTTTTAAATTGTATGTTGTTTACATTTGACACTGACGTTGGATTTTTCTGCCGATTTTCAGATATTTGGTCTTATTTTTTGTCGTACCTGGTGCTTGTTTATTCATTTATTTGTTATTCATTTGAATGCTGGTCATTGGATATGCAACAATGTCAATTTCTTGATAACAATTTTTTTTTTTTTTTTTTTTTTTTTTTTTTTTTTTTTTTTAGTGAGGTTTACCATTTCTTTTCTTAGGCAGTTGCATAAAGTCACATTATCTTAACCTAAACAGAGACAGAGTATTCAAGGCTGGGATTGAGGCTTTGTGAGGGATGGCCTATTGCTGACTCACACTTGTTTCTAGCGTATCACACTTCCTAGGTCAAAACTGCAATGTAGAGTTGATGCTTCCTTCTTTGTAGCCCATGAACTCCAATGTTTGCCTTCAATACAAGACAACAAATGTTCTGCTTGGCTTTTTGGTTTCTCAACTTTTATTCCTTAGTCTTCCGCATGAGCCACTTATAAACTGAAAAATACCTTAAAACACAAATCGCTGCATAAGTTTTAGCTCACTTCATGAACCTGGCCTTCTTTCTGAGATTTTGCCCACTAAACGTGTCTGACTTGACAGTTTTCCCATTACTTCAAATTTAACCTGTCCTTCTTTCTTAGGTGTTTCTAATATTTTTCTTTGGATATTTTAGTCTATGACAAGCTAATCATCTATAGGAGGTAAATTGTATTTATTTCTGACCCACTCAGTTTTAGTAATTTGAATATAAAGCAATATATCCTAATAAAACCCCAAACCTCTTAATATATATTACATCAACAGAAATAAGCACACCAGAAAATACACAAATCACACACAAATACACACATACACAAGTTGGTTTATGCTTTTTCTTTCTTTACCATAATTTTAGCTCTCAATCAAAACATAACTAAAAAAAACCAAAAATATACAGATAATACATCAATATATACATAGGCATTAATTACTAATAGAAAACCAATATTTGTATAATTTTCAATTCATAATGATTTGTAACGAATATTCTAGTATTATCCAATTATAATATATGAGCAATATATGCAATATTTTAATTTTCTAGTAGTCACATTAAAAAGTAAACAGAGATGACATTTATTTTCATTATGTATTTTATTTAAACCTGTGAAATTAAACCATTACATCAGCATGTAATCAATATTTGAAAAGAACGAGATGTATTACATGCTTTTTTGTTCAAACTGTCTTCAGAATTCAGTATATATTTTTCAGTGTATTTGGTATATTCAGTGCTTATAGCATATCTTATTTCAGACTATCCAGTTTCCAACTTCTCTTTAGTCACTTGTGGCTAACAGCCATCATTTTGAAAAGCAGAATTCTAGTTTCATTTGAATATTATCTTTATAGCTACCAACTGAGTCTGACAATCAATATGGTAGGTATATCTCTTTAATTTTATCTAGAAATCTTTGTAATGGTTTGTAATGGAATTGTTAAGAAAAAAAAAACACATACAAATCAAAAGAAGGAAACTTCTATTAATGTCAAGATATACTATATATAACTCTTTAATCTATTTTCTTCCATGTTACTTATATTTATTAGAATTAAGACATACTGGTAGTTTTCACTGAGTTCATCTTATTTATAAATATATATTTCCTTGCAGTTCAGTTTTTCTGTTAAAGTGTGTTTATTTTATTAAATTAAACATCCTGTAAAATAATAGAGAATTACAATTACAATGCAGTTAAATATTAGTGGTTTAAATAAATCCCTTCATTATTTCTGCCAATGAGATAAGATTCTAAACCATATAATTCTAAAAAATATTTTAAAATGTAGAGGAACAAGGGACCATATGTACTTCAAACTCAGAAAATTGGTATAGGGAGAATAGTAGACTGTTTGCTTATTTCATTTATGAAAATGAAAAGATTTATTTTCTCAAGTTATCTCTGTGAAATATTTTTGTTAATATGTTCCAGGAAAGTTTATTTATTTAAATTTTTTTTTCTGAGTAGGTACTGGTGGACAATTTCTGGTCTGGTGTCTGCATTTGGAGAGATTCTACAGCACATGCATGAATGGTAATAATCTTTTATTACAAAGTGGTTTCCAAAATGATCAGAGAAAGCAATAAAATTCTAATTTCATTCCAAAAATACCATTTGTTTTGGTACATTTGAATCATATAATCTATGCTTTATTTTATGCAGTGCCAGCAACAGCTTCTGCTAAACTACATAATCAATTTTTTCCAAGACATTCAGCTCTTCTAAACTAGTAAATTTTTATGAGAAATGGGATTTGTGGAGAAGTTGAAGATAAGGGTTTGAAAAATATTAAAGCATGTAATCCTTTGATTTATACTGCCATTAATGACAGCCAAGGGTCAGAGTGCCAGGTTTATTACCTTTTAAACACAAATTAATAGTTTATAAAAGTAGGAACTTGTTACGGAACATACAAGTAATTGTAATACCTACCAACATTGAAATACTAGGCTAAAGCTGTTCTTGCTTATGGGTTCCTAGGTTTACTAAATCATAGAAAACAAGTTTTATGAACAATCATCCAGATGGGAAAATGTTCACATGTCACGCAACATTACACATATTTATGTGAAAAGCAATCTGTAACCATATGCATATCAGAAATGAGAAAATGAATCTTCCGATATGCAGGGAATACCGTTAGGTATACAGCTGTATGAATTTGATGTTTTCCTGCCAGTGGATTTACCTGATACCACATAACTTTCGGGAAGCCAGGGTGAATAATAGTGTCAACCAGAAAAATTCTCTCTAAAAGAGAAAGATAGTTATTTGGGACTAGAGCACTGAAGTAAGAATACATGTGCCAAGTATATTTTATGTGCATATTTGGAAAGATAAAAGAAGAAAAAGTTGTTGTTTGTTGTTGTTGTTGTTTGAGACGGAGTCTTGCTCTGTTGCTAGGCTGGAGTGCAGTGGTGCGATCTTGGCTCACTGCAACCTCTGACTTCCTGGTTCAAGCCTCAGTCTCCTGAGTACACTGAGATTACAGGCACAAGCCACCACACCAAGGTAATTTGGTATTTTTACTAGAGACAGGGTTTCACCATTTTTGGTCAGGATGGTCTCGATCTCCTGACCTCGGCTTCCCAAACTGCTGGGATTACAGGCATGAGCCACCTTGCCTGGCAGAAAAAGATATTTAAAGAAAAAAACAAGGGTGATGACATAATTCTTTTGAGATAATTATCCATGGCTACAAAGATAAATAACAAGGGTGATTCCAGTCTCAGTTTGAACAGGTAGTTGCTATGCAGGTGACCTTGCAGAAGAATTTTGTGTATAAGTTTGTGATGGGTCTTTGTGCAAAGTTGTGGTTTTTGCAGAGGCCACCGTTGTGATGGGATTTGTTAACAGGCATACAGGCACGAGAACTTTCTCTTCATGGCCTACCCTGGTTCCACTTGGCTGGGATTTTTTTTCTTTTTAACAGTAGTGACTCCATTTTGATTTTGACATCTTTCACAGTAATGATTAACCTTTACAAAAAATTAAATTGCTAAGCATAAAGTGCTTTTCTTTTAAATTCACAACATTTAAGACTAACCTACACATTTATAGTTTAACAAAAAATGAAACTAATTTTACATTACCCATGATTCTTATATCCAGAAACGCAAAGACTGCAGAATCACATAGTCAGTTTCTCCTCTCCTTTTTCCCTTTATCTCCGGGTTGTCTTCTTTTCCTCCCACCCCTTCTCATCTCCCTTTTCCTTTCCCTCCCCTTTCAGAATTTAATGAACACCCAACTGACTCCCTTACATGATTAATTGCCAGATGCAAAAATGTATAAGAGATAGCAGACAAATTCACTTACTTCTTTTGTTTGACACTGAGAGAAAATTTTGATAGAATATATATGGACATTATATATACTTAGTTATGCATTTTTATAATTTTAACTACTTAACTCTTGAATTTCTTAAGATCAGAGTTTCTTCTTTGACTTAGTGCCCAAAGGACTTGGAATTGTTCCTGGAATATAATAAACTTTTAAAAACTACTCAAATAAAATTGAACCCACTAAGTCCAATTGAATTCTACTATAGATCTTTAGAAAATTAATTACTATTAAAGTATAAAACATATCATTTTCTTATAGACTGCCTTTCATAGCTTCCCCATAGAAATTATATTCAATTAATGCTACATTGTACACATGACATATATCACAATATGTAAAAGTGATAATCATTTTTGAGTAAATCTTGAAATGACTAGTCTAGAATTACTTTTAATTTCTTTTACATTTTGAATTCTCAGGATCATTCTGAGCTACCCTACAATATTGCTAAATTTACTTATAATCACACAGATAATCCACCATCTTTTTTTAGCCTTTTTATAAAAAGTAAGGCACTAATGTATTTCTGCTTGGTGGCCCCTTCAACAAATATCTGAACAAAATGAAATCCCATTGGGGTATTCTTTTTAGCCCATAAGCTGAATATTATAAAGGTGAAGTTTGGTAGCTGTAATAACATGTTATGTTCTCAAAAATAGAGTGTTTGAGAAATAAATTTGAATTTTGATTTTGAATTGGTGTATGTTTCCAATTATGAAATCAAGAAAATTTATTTTATTTTGGCAAAAATTGCAGAATAGAAATATCACAATGACTAGGAATGTTTTAGCTAACATCCTTTGTAACCCTGCTAGCTTACTGTCAATGTAAATCTTTACATGTCATTGATATTCACTCATCCTCTCTCTCAATACAGAATAATATAATAGATATTTAAAATGTCATTTTACGTATTTCCAACATGCACTGATTCATATATTAAAAACAGAAGAAGATAGAAGATTTAGCACAGGATGAATTAGGAATATTACTGATTTAGGGGTTATTGTTCAGTTCTTCGCATTTCTCTATACCTGAGTTCTGTTACTGAGCCCTTAATGCCTTTCATCTTGCTTCTCCAAAAGTAACTAGAGGCTAACAGACTTACCTGTTGTCTTTTCCATATTCTGATGTTTCTCTTTCTCCCCAGAATTGATTATACTGTCTCACCATGTCTGGTAACATTTTATGCCATACATAACTAGAACTACTGATATCACACTATAGAAATAGCCTTTATTCATTGGAGAACCAGATAACCCTAGTTTTGTGTTATAAATTTACCACTCACTGGAAAATGTTATTTAATTTGGCCATGCCTCAGTTACCAAAGATGTAAAATGATGGCATATTTTTAGAGGTGCTTGACAATCAGATTCTGATATAAAAGGCAGGATAATATTTAGGCTAGAAAACTCCTGATGCAATCCTCCTTTGAGATATTTCTTCCATCTCTCTTTTTTAAGCCTTCTGAGAGATCTTCTTTGTCCGGCTGAACCAGGACCTCCATAATCATGTGGGATATGTAGCTCTAAATTGATGATTGTGATAATTGAGGATAATGTTTATACTTTTCCCAAATCTAGCCTCAAAATGAAAAAAAGGAGAGTAATTTTTTTTACATTTTATAAAGCTATTAACACGTTAAAGAAAATTACAACTACACAGTAGCAATTTTAACTCATTCAGTCTAACTGAAATATAGCACCATCTACATACATGAGAATTATATTTATTATGTGATATTAACATATTTTGCTATTTAAAAGTCTACATTTCCATGAATTCACTAGTAATATTTTGCCAAATAGAGCTTTACAAGGAAAGACATGACTTAGATGGTAATAAACCACATACACACAGTTTGGTATTTCTAAATGCAACTTTTCTCATGTAGTTTAAACATACTTCTTGCAATTCTAGTTTTAAAGTCTCATTTATTCTATTGTTTTTCATACTAGAGAGCAAAGTTAGATTTTACATTTGTTCAAGTAATATTTATTTTAAATGAGACTAGTCTAAACGATTTTTTTTCTGTAGTATCCCCCAACATTATTTATACATATCAAAATACAAAAATAAAGTTTGCATCTGTTAAGTTACTTAACTGTCTCAATATGAAAGTGAATCATGCTGGGAATTACTGTCATATCCAAAAATATTTCATTGCTACTCTTGATCCAGCATAATCGACAAACTTTCCAGAACCCAAGGTTATAAATAATGCCACTGCCCTGTTGAAAGAATAGTTCCATGTATTTTCACATAGACTTGGCTTTCCTTGGAATAATGAGAATATAAAATATAAAATATTTTTTTAAAAATTTTATAATTTGCCGGGCACGGTGGCTCAAGCCTGTAATCCCAGCACTTTGGGAGGCTGAGGCGGGTGGATCACGAGGTCAAGATATCGAGACCATCCTGGTCAACATGGTGAAACCCCGTCTCTACTAAAAATACTAAAATTAGCTGGGCATGGTGGTGCACGCCTGTAGTCCCAGCTACTCTGGAGGCTGAGGCAGGAGAATTACTTGAACCCAGGAGACAGAGGTTGTGGTGAGCCGAGATCGTGCCATTGCACTCCAGCCTGGATAACAAGAGTGAAACTCCGTCTCCAAAAAAAAAAAAAAATTATAATTTGAAGCTATTTGATTCTTACAGAATTACACATATTAGAGAAACAAATTTATCATGCTCATTAATACAAAAAAAAAAACCTAATACACTTACCCATAGGGACTACGTCCCTGTAAGATGCATCTTTCCCAAAGCTTATTTTTGCTACCAGAAAAAAATCTGAGTATCTTAAATAGCTATGATTTGACATGGCTATTTAGTTCATTTTGTCATTTCCTGTCATCTGCATATATTGGATCACAAGTGCTATTTTAATCTCATTAACAGAGGGAAAAAGAAATACCTACTTACTGTCATAACACTGACAGAAATATTTACCTTACATATCCTTGCATATACTCTTTAGTGTTCCGAGGTTTATTGCATTCATTTTTGGCACACTTTCGTTACCAGACACATTTATTATAGGTACAACTCAAAACTGATTTGTTTTTGTTTTTCGGGATATTGAATCATGATGACCTACACTTAGTCTCCATTATTTTTCTCCTTTTCCTCTAGTAACAGACTAAAACCTTAGTCACAGTGTTGTGTTACATATGACTCAGGCCAAATCAATTCTATTTGCCATTCCTGCTCACCGAGATTGTTCAAGGAATAAATGCATAATTCTTAATAAGCCAGAGCAATAAGAAACAATTTTCATGTATTTTGCTTCTATGTTTGTTGGTTTTCTACGAATAGCAGATAAGGAAAGCCTCTTGTTTTTCTAAGACGCTTTTAAAAACAGAAGCACGTATCTGTTTGCAATCATAGCTCCAGTTATGTAAGAAAACTAGCCTGAGAAAAATGAAGTGAAAACACAAGGAAATCAGAGAGGAGATATGAAAAGTCACGAGAACAGAAGAGATTGTGATGAATTTTGTAATTCCAATCATTTATTTTTCTCATACATATTTCTAACTGGTTTATAGATCTTTTTAAAAAGTTATTGAATTCCACTTGTTTCCTCCTAAGCTACTCTGCTGAGTAAGTGCTAACTACTTCAATTAGTTACTGCAATCAGTAGTAAGTGCTAACTACTGCAAAAACAGTATTACAACATATACTAGGATTACATACTTAGAGCATTTTCAGATACTCTCCAAATTATTACCTTTCCCTATGCAAGTTCTGCATCAAATGAAGGAAAACACAGAAGCAGACAGAGAAATAGCCATATTGTTGCTGTGGTTGATATTAGAAAATATAGCTTGGGTGTTTGGCAACAGGGCTTTGATATGACACTCTATAATTGGATAGACTCATCTTCTCGGTCAGTGCTGCACTAGACCTTTATGTCTTTCTGGGTAGAGCCTATCTCTGTAAAACCTACAATGTAGATTAAGAAGGAAAAACACGTGTTCCAGAGAGTAGCAGATAGACCTAAGGTTTAGATTTAAACCTAAATCTAGCTGCATAGGTTTAGCAAGAGACTTGACACTTTCTCTTCCAAATACTCCACTAAGGCAGTTAATTTATTCTGTCAGAGAAGGTAGTGAAGGTGAAAAAGAGACCTTAAGTGTTACCTTGATGGATGCTACTCTGCATGAAAAAAAAAAAAAAAAAAAAAAAAAAAAAAAAAAAAAAAACATCAGGACTGGTAACAAGACTTTTCTTCTAAAAATGTGTAAATACAGCTATATGAGATTTTTAATTAAAAATATATATTTGGTGTTTCCATTTTTGAAAAAAAAAAATCTAAAAACGGGAGGTAATTTGCTTACAAAAAAGCTTGCTTTCGCCGGGCGGTGGCTCAAGCCTGTAATCCCAGCACTTTGGGAGGCCGAGACGGGTGGATCACAAGGTCAAGAGATCGAGACCATCCTGGTCAACATGGTGAAACCCCGTCTCTACTAAAAATACAAAAAAATAGCTGGGCATGGTGGCGCGTGCCTGTAATCCCAGCTACTCAGGAGGCTGAGGCAGGAGAATTGCCTGAGCCCAGGAGGCGGAGGTTGCGGTGAGCCGAGATCGCGCCATTGCACTCCAGCCTGGGTAACAAGAGCGAAACTCAGTCTCAAAAAAAAAAAAAAAAAAAAAAAAAAAGCTTGCTTTCATGTCAAACATGACAGTTTCTTTTTTATAAAATACTACTTTTGTAGCCATTATGTTCAGTGTAATTCAACTGGTTTCATAAGAATGTTGTTGCATTCTAATTTTAAAATAATTGAAACATGAACTTTAGGATGGAAAGGAACAAATTTGGATAGGAAAACCAATATTTGCCCTTTATGATCTAATCAGTATGTGGTGAACAAATACTCTCTCAGGAATACTGGGACTCTAGTCTTTCCACTTCTGGTAATTTTCAGTCATACAACCTCTTCTCCACTACAAAGAAATCACATTTCCGTTTTGTATTCCATGCCTTTTCTCTTTGCTCATATATATTTAGAATTGCAGAATCAATCTAAATGGAGATAAGAAAGGTTTTATTGCTGTGAATTCGGTTTTATAAGACACTGCTAATAGAAGACAGTACTTCCCTGGAATCAAAAGGATCATCACCGTTGCATTTCCAACTGCAAATAGGAGGAAGGTATTCACTTTGTCCTTTTGTATTTGCCCCATTAGTTCTTCTAATTAATAATTAGTTAGCCATTGTATTAATCATTCAACATGAATACATTTAATACAATCTGAAATTTAGAGTTGGCAAGTGCAAAACGGATTCAGCAAGGTGAAATAATTTCTATAAATTTCTCCTACATCTGACAAATTTTAGGCAACATTTATCAGACATAGGATCTCATAGAATATGTCTACATTACAATTTAAGAAACAATACATTGAAAACTACATTCTTTCATTTTTGATGATCACTCGGCAGCAAAACAGTGGAAAACATACATGGATATGACCGAAGTGTCAAAGTGGTAAGCAGTTAAAGCTATTATGCATAAATCACTTGTAGATTATTTGTGAAATATGGGATCAAATAAACAGATATTTTAACTATGATACGGGTCCTAAAATTTTAAGCAAATAATTCTTTGGTAGGTAATTAACACGGACAGGTTGCCTAAGCTAATGAGATGGTTTAAAGCAAGCGTCCCCAAACTTTTTACACAGGGAGCCAGTTCACTGTCCCTCAGACCGTTGGAGGGCTGCCACATGCTGTGCTCCTCTCACTGACCACCAATGAAAGAGATGCCCCTTCCTGAAGTGCGGTGGGGGGCCGGATAAATGGCCTCAGGGGGCCACATGTGGCCTGCGGGCCGTAGTTTGGGGACACCCGGTTTAAAGGAAACACTTCCTTATCTTCATATTGGCCCTAAAAGTTGCAGTACTTAAAATTACCTTCTCCAAACAGAACCTCTATCTGAATTACAAGTAAAAGTCAGCAATGAAGTCTTCAGATGAATTTTTAATGTAATTGTCTCCATCCTTACTTGCTACCTATGTCAGATGTATTGTTGATAATTGTATATTTCAGTCACCTCTATTCAGTGGACATATGATGAGAAAAGATATACACCAAATTCATTGTAAATCTTAACTGGACTGAAAAAAGATTTCTTTTAAGGAACAATTGAACCCTCAAATTAAACATATTATCAAAAATAAAAACAAATATTTAAATGTGATTTTCATGCAACAGGTTTATATAGTCTACTTTTAATTTACCATTACTCTTTGAAATATCAACCAGTATAGTCCAATGATATGCATAGAAATAAAGTACAAGAGTAGCTTAAAAGATTTAGAGAATCACAGTTCAGAAATTAAGCATGACTAAGACATAGTCTATGTCCACTAAGTAGCTCAGAAAGTAACATTTACTGAAACTTTCTGAGATTTTTCTCCTGATAAGGTATTTTCTAAAATCTTCATACTTCTTTCTAAGAAATATAAAATAAACAAACATGAGCCATTTTTTGTTATACTAACTCTTAAAGAGTAATTCTATCTGGTACTTACTGTCTCATTCGAAAGCTGTTCTCTTATGAAATGCTTAACATCTTTAGTCATTTAAAAACACTAAGCTAAAATATTTGCCTTCTGTTGTAACAAGGATTACTAGGAGGAAAAAAAATCATTTTATATAAGAAAGAAATAATAACAACAATCACAAAAAACACACACATCTACATTTGTGTGTAAACTATATATGCAAACTACGTATGCATGTAGTTTCTCCATCACAAAGATTTTATTTTTTATATATACTTACTTTATAAAGTAATCATTTTAGATTTCAGCTAGTGCCCTTACTGAATGTCAGATTAGGTATTACCCTGATTTGCTCTTCATTATATTATAAATATATTATTAAAACAAGTTCAAGAAATGATATTTCTCATCAAGCTTTAAAATATTAGTTTCCATTTTGCCTCAGAATAAGATGTTTTATTCATTGGCAAAATTCCCAGTCCAATAATATAAAGGAAATAAATTATGTACATTTGGATGGCACTTTAGTGGATTCTTAATTAAGAAATGGTAACCATCATCTAAGGGGACACGTTTTATTTAGCAAGTAAAAGAACAGATCCATTAACCCCCATACAATCCAAGATTTAGCACTAGGGATGAATATTAAGTTACTGTTAAGGTTTTTTCATTGTGTAAAAAATAAAACCTTAGGATATTGATTAAAAATGAGGAATAAATGAATTCTCATAGCTGTATAGGTTTAACAAACATTTTTAATATTTAAATATAAAACATGGAAACGTGAACACAATGATTATTTAGCATATTTTGTTACTAAAGAAATAATGACTTTGAAGCAGTTTAAAGCATATTGCAATGCTTGGCAGAGATAGCTTTTGAACAGGCAAAAATTTCTTTAAGGATACCTGCATCTTTGTAATTATAGGCCAGCTATTCGATTGGAGCTGCTCTGCTGATGAAGGAACCCCTTAAATTCGGTAGTATATATTAAAAATTTACTCAACAAAAATGTTATAAAATAGCTGTAGGTATGTTTCTGAACAGAGAGAAAACAGAAAAGCAAGAATGTACAGTCTTGAATGGGAAAAAAAGGAATAAATTAATAAAATATTTTGTATACGTTATGTATCAATATGACATTAAACTAGGGTAAAAATTGATATTTTGCTAAAAATATTATAAAGTATTTATGTTGAAACACATATGTATAAATGCTTACAAATAACAGCAAGCATTTCTGAAAATTTTAGAAGAAATTCCTCCTTGCAAGCAATATTTTTGAATTAAAAGCTATTGAGTGTTCAAGCCAACATGTGAAATATGTATTGAGTTGTGTAATTCTGATACAAGTGCTTTGCTTGCACTTGCAATGGAGTTCATTAGCTTCTCAACCTGTTTGCAAAGATGTGATGCCTTGGTTTTACAACTAATACTATGGTGTACTTAACAAACACTGGCCTAGGACTCATAAACAGAGATGACTATAGGTTGATGAGCTAATAGTAGTTCTAGTCATCACTGCCAGGAATAAAGGTAAGAAAATGCCAGTAAAAATCTATTGTATGTAACTTTTTTTCCTTATCAGTAAAAGATATATTGACTTTTAGACACAAAACATACAAAAAAAATGTAACCACAGATACTTAAGTAGTAATTCCTTGGTATTAGTGAGGAATTGATTTGAGGAGATCCATGGATATCAAAATCCACAAATACTCATCACCTATATAAAATAGCATAGTATTTGCATATAACCTTGTCCACAATCCCATATACTTCATATCATCTCTAGATGACTTACTATACCTAATATAATGCCTGCACATTGCTTCAATTATATGAATTCATTGTAGTACTCTGCATGGTCATATTCAAGATTTGCTTTGGGGAACTTTGCAGAATTTTTTTCCCAAATACTTTTGATCTTGTGGGTGATTGAATCCATTAATGCAGCACCCAACAATTCTGAAGGCCAACTGTATCCTCCATTCAATTTCAATAAATTATATTTATCTTATGGGATGTATATATGGCTGGTTGTAATATTTGGAAAAAAGGGGATTGGTTCAAATTAAACATCTTTGTTTTTATATTTGCTATATAATGATATCTTTATCTCCCAGGAATAATTTTGACTCTTAAACAGTATTGAATGTCATATGTTCAAACCATGTCATCCCAATTATTTTGAAAAATATTGCTCTCTTAATCTTAAAGTTAAATTTTAAAAGTAATCAGGGTATCAATATAAATATTTTATAGAACAGTAAAATAATGCATATTTCTACTTTATGTAAATGTATATATTTACATCATGTGTCAGATTTTCTTATGTTAATAGCTGATTAGTATATTACATTATAGTGATACAGTTATATACACACATATTTGCCTACATTTGAAAATTGATAGAAATGTTCACTGCTTTAAGGAGGCAGAAATAAATGTATGCATAACTAATTTCTTTCCTTTCCAATCATAGAATATATCTTTAAATTTTAGACTAATAAAATAAAATTATTGAATTAAATATGTATGTTGATTGTCAGAATCTTGGTATATTTTTCCAATTATTTTTAGATGAAAATCTCACTTTTAAAAAAAATTTTAAATAGTCTCAATTTATAGCCCTGTCAGTATTCTTTTACATGTTTACTATAATGTACTGATGTCTAATTTTTTTATGAGTTTAAATTATTTTTATAAATTTAATTGGCACAGAAATCTCATTACAATGCAATTATTCAGATTTCTAGACTTCTCTTATAAACAAAAATAAATTTAAAATATGTAACTAACAATTAGACACTCGGTTTCAATCAACTGTGACATTGTGGGCAAGAATGTTATTTTCACTTTTTAAATCACAATAATTAGCCATAATGTTTATAGAAAATATTTGAACAGGTAACCTAGGATATTTTGGTAATATTTATAATGGACATTTTATTATTATTTTATTTTTGTTTGCAATTCTTTAAAGAAAATTCAATGTTAGTAAAATATGGTCTTTGTATTATTGGGCTATTCTCATTTCACTAAAACTCTTAAATAACAGTTTAACCTATTATAGACTTGTAAAAAGATAGTTCCTTTTCATTTCTTAAAGTCTTCATTCCATCTTATTTCCTGCCTTGTATTACTGAGAGGAAAGACCTGGATCTCAGTGATCTTAGTGCCATTCTTTTGTCGCTATCCTTTTAGATTTTCTCTTTATAACTGATATTTTGAGTTTCATTAGATTTTGTTTGGGGTGGACTTATTTTATTTATCCTATTCAATAGTTTATGTCAACTATTAAAACAAAGATTCATGACATTTTTGAATTAGAATGAATCTTCATTATTTTTAGCTCTTTCTTCCCCACCATTTAAAAAATATGTTTGAAATAATTATTAAGAACATAGTGATGGCTCCTAAGTCTGGACACTTGTTTTTTTTAACAGCTTTTTCATATTTTTCATCTTTTTTACTTTTTTCTGTGAAATTCTCATGGAGTTCTTAGTTCTAAATGTTAATTGACTAAAATGCACTAAGAATCTGTACAGTCTATAGTGTGTAACACCTAGTTTGTTTTTACTTCAATCATTATGTATTTTATCTTCCGTATGTTCAATTGTTTATTATAATTTATATCACCTTTCGTTTTTCTCTGATATACTTTGGTAACTTAATGAAAGTTATGTGGATACTATCATATTTTTAGGTCTGAGGTAGTTAAACATACTCAATGTATTTATCTATTTATAGGTAATGGATCTCTTTTCTGAGTTACTTGGACTACAAATTATTCTTATATTTTAGAGTAATACTAGATATTTTAGTAAATACACTTCCATTTATAACATTTCAGAGACATCTTTTTGTTCATACAACAGTACAAAATGGCTGTTTTGTCGGGAGCTGACCTGGCTTCTTTCCATCCTTAGTACTCGCTCCTAAATACAAAAGCCTCATCATTTTCAACATCCAGAAGACAGAAGGGGAGAGAGACGTGGAAAAAGTACATTCACCAATTAGAATCTTCAATTTGTAAAGATTTTTCTTCACATTGCAATTGGGAAAACAAGTCATAGGGTCACACATAGATGCACAGGAACCTGAGAAGGGGGACCCTGGTTCAGTTTGCTGCTTTCAACTAACAGTCACAGGAGCTCAGCAGTTGAAAGGAGAGAAAGCACTTACTGGAAGGTTAGCTATTTCTGGCAATACAGAGGCTTTTTCTTCCTGTACTTTGGTTTCAGTTTGTCAGTATACCCTCATTCTCTCTCTCTCTTCTTTCCGCCCACCTCCATTTACTCCCCTCTTCAGTTGGTTTTGTGATTGTTTCATTCAGATACTCAGAATCTCTGATCAAAAATAGTTTCTGTATTCACAACTCAGATATTCACAGCTCAGTTGTCCTTCATGACTTTGGCTTTGCGGGCAGTGTACTGATTTAGCTGGTGATTTGAATATGATTTTGGGTGTGAAACTGTATGTGCTTCTAAATCCCCAATAGTGAAATCAGCATAAACTATGGCGCAGATAGAATGTACAGGTAATACTGCCTTGCCCATCTCAATTTTAAAAAGTGAGACTGGTCTTGGTTCCCAACTTAGGCTAGTGATACTGCTCACAGTTATTCTACAGACTTGAAATTCCTATCAATTTACACATCTGTCAACCAGAATCCAGGTTGCTAGCAAGATCAACCTCTTTTTACTTTGAATATTTTTTTTTATTTCTGGCTTACTTTGCTCTGTATTTGGAGCAAAATGGAGATTTTCAAATAATCAGAGTTTTGTATATTACTAGATCACCTATTTGTATTTTTTTTATGTTTCGTGAGTTACATTTGTTCATGTACCTCACCACTCACCAATTGTAAATATTTTTTGTCTTGTGTCATCTTCTAGTTTCTCTATATGTTAAGGTATTAAAGTGTATTCATGCTTAATGTGATCAGTTGATTTGATGCCTCTGCTTATTTCTGATGTTTATGTGGAAGAGTAAGCCGATAAAAGCACACTATTATCAATCTGCACCTTTCTAGAATTCATTTTATGCAAGCTCTCTATACTCTTATCTTTTCATTTTTTTTTTTTTTTTTTGCTATATATGTATACAGTCGATATTCCCCACACTGTATACAACCTGTAAGTTCTTACAGGTATGGAAACAAGGGAGCTATCAAACCTTTAGAACAGCCACAGAAAGAATGACCCAGAAAAAAAAAAAAGTACATGTTTATTACACTTGTAACCTCCAGATATTTGGGAGTGAAGCAGACCTTGTCTTTTACAAATAAAGTTAAAGCAATCTGCAGCATTTCCTGAGAGTCTGGGAGACTTTGCGCTGTAGTTAGTAAATTGATCCATGGCTCTTTTGCTTCTCAGGGCCAAAGTCACAGAGCTTACTCTTGCCTTAGGGATAGATTTGTGCTCATTTGCCTCGATCCTAAAACACAGTGAGTGATAATGATAGATATTGCTCCCATGACTCTCTCTAAAATGTCTTTAAGGTACATTTCAAGAAAAAAAGTTACCTTTTCTGATTCTGATTTAAACTTTAGTGTCATCCAACGGTTCTAAGTCAGTCATAAAATGTAAGCAGTTTCTATTTTCTGAAGTTTAAAGTTAAAATTGAAAGATAATAAAAGCGGTACTTACGATAATAAGGCCATCTAAATGGCTCTAGTCTAACAAAATATCTTCACTTTTGCACATAGTTTTCACATAGTTGCATTACTACACCTTTTTTAAAAAAATAATATTAAAAGAGTACCTGTGAAAAGGCCACATCTCATCATAAACATCATAATATAGCTTAAATCCACATTCTAAAATCCTGTTTTCTATCAACATGTTTTATGCTGTGAAATCCTTCAGGTTTATATTTCCATTTGAGTTTGCATGTAACTATCTTTTCACTCAAAGTGACTCAGATTCTCATTGAATACTTCATTTTGTGTAAACTTAAAGTCAAATCTTTACTGCTGAGACAGGTATACATTTAAGAAGACTTTTCATTTTCTAACTTACAAAATTCTCCTGATTTCCAGAGGGAAAAACACTAGGATCAACTGAAATTGTCATTCTCCTGAAACTCGTACTGTTTGGCCTGAAAAATAAATGTATATGTGTAGTCTTGGTCTTAAAATTTATAGAAACGATACATTTCCCCCCACTGCTAGCTTTCTAAGATAAATAGGGCTCATGTTTAACATATACACTTAATATTTAGGCAATTTGTCTTAATCTAATACATTATTATTTATCATTTTTAAATTACCTGCTCAGATTACAAAACTATTTTTAACAATAACCAAACTTTAATTAGTGAAACTTTTGGTCATTTTATATTTTCCAATGCGCATGTTACAATAAAATATTATTTTGTGGATTGAATGAATATTGCTTATTTGCTTAATCGATAACTGTATATATATACATATATTTGCATGTGTATATATATTCCCACTTTATTTTATTTATGTACTAAGACAATATTACATTTATTGATATAATTTTAAAAACATTTATTGATAGGATTACCTGAATTTACTTTTGACTTTGTTGGGTCTAATTACTGACTTATTTAAAAAGTTTGTTTCCTTTACTTGTGTCTAAAAGAAGGTTTAATTATGCCCTCTCCCCAAATAAAGTTATTGCAATTTATCAGAGTATTGCTCTAAACTCAATGCAGAAGCTAAAACATTCACTGCCAGTGGTTACATATTGTATGAAGATGACACACAGAGGTTTTTAAACTTTTTTTAAAAAAATTATTCAATTATACACAATATTGAGAGAAAACTGTTAATTACAAAGAGGTCTAAAAATAAGATAAACTATAATTCAATTGTACACAATAAGCATGTTTATGTTTCCCTGTGGTTATTTTATATTTACATATAAATATATATTCAATTATAAACTTTCTGTATATTTGTATACCCTGTATTTTCACTCATTTTTAAGAACTTATGTATTATTCCAAAACACTGAGCCTCATAATTTATTTTACTAATCTCTTATTGTTTCTAAATTGCAGTTTGAGGATATAACTTTGGAAATTACTGATTTCCAAATTGTTGAGCCCTTACATAGAATAAACTTCAAGATGTTGATGAACTCAAAATAGATATTTTATGTACTTTCAAAATTTATTGCCAAATTATAATATCAAATACAAAGTATAAATTTATACTTTACAAATATAAATCAGAACTGATATATTATTCTTTTATTAACACAATTTTTTAAAATATTATTTGCATTTGCATGTTTTTCATCCGTCATAAGAATGATGGCAGAAAAACAAGATGAAATTTCTCTCACATATCATCCATTTTAGGGAAGCAAGCAGAAAGGATTTAGGCATCATAAACAGAGACACCAAATAACCCTGTAAGACCAAAAAATCTTTCCAAACTGTAATGAATGTCTTGATGTTCTCTTTCCTCACTTTCTCTTCTACACCCTGGCCTGGAACATTCGTTCTCCTACTTGCTGATATGGGCAGACAGTAGCTCCCAGCTGAGTCACTCCTAGCACTTGCCATACACTGAGGAGAGCTGCTTGCCCTATATCATTACTTCTTCTTGGAGGAACCCATGTCAAGTGACCAGATGACTTGGCAATATAAATGCCCAGAACCCTCATTCCAATTCTGCGCAATTCTGAAGAACCATTGTGGCTCCAGTCCCCCTGTTAAGACTGTCTGAAATCTTTGTTACAATTCAATTTCTTCTGCTATCTAGTCTTTTTTATTCCCTAGTGATGTTGATTTTGAGACTACTGACCAATAAAATTCCTGCACGTAAATTTCCATCTATAGTCTTCTGAGAGAAACCAACCTGAATACAAGACATATTGTAATCCTGACACACCAGTAAAACAAGGCAATATTTTTTCCTTCTAGGTACTAGTTGAAAAAGAAATTGATTAATCCTGAAACAACTTTATTCTTCAATAGTAAAGGTAATACTAGAAAAGAAAAAGCTAAACAGGAAGTAATATAGAAAAGGAAAACTGAGTTGGTCAGCAGCTCTGGGTAGAGAAACACAAACATTATGTGTCCATTGAAGTTTTCCTTTTACAATAGGTTAGCAATTCCAGGACTGATACTTGAAGATTTAGAAATGTATTTCTCCATTTTTCTAGAATGGAGTATCTGCTGAGGAGACTGGAATAAGGAAGGAATTCAATAAGGCTGACTGTCTCTGCAAAGCAAAGGTCATGAGGTCAGTCTGAAGTGAAACAAACTTTTCAAAAACTTAAGATACCCTGAATAAGAATAAAATATGCCAGTAATTAAAATGATATGAGGACATTATTGTAAACACATTTTTAAAGATCAAAGGCTAAATCTAACAATAGGCAAAGCAGAAAGACTAGAGTTCTGCAAATTTAGCCTTTAGACTTAATCTCTGAGGAGAAGAAAACCAGTTTTACACAAAGCATATATGAAACCAGGGAGAATTGTTAGATATATTATATCTAGTTCCAGTAAGGCTACCCATGTTAAAAATTAGTAAGAGGGAAAAACAGTACATGGCAAATACTGGAGAGGAAATAAATTTAAAAAATAAAGTTATTATTTGCCAAAGTTTAAAGACACACAAACTCTTTAGAAACTCTAATATCAATACAAAGAAATTTTACATATAAAATAACAGAATGGAAATGATAAATAGATAATGCAGAACGAATCAAGCTGAAAAAAGAAGCACAATTATTGTAGAACCAACATATGAGTAAGAAAAAGAGTATATAAAAGTAGAATTCACTTATATTGATACCTAAATCAATAAATTGGAAGGGAGAATTGGATAATCATGAGAGAAGTTACAGGAAATTTAGATAAGATCATTATCAGTAGATAAATTTATGTCTCATCTTTCTATTTAAAACTTCAACCTTTCTATCCACCTTTTACACTCAACAGAAAACTTTCCTCAATGTTTCATTTAAAAAACAGCAACAATCAGAAAAGAACACCTAGCCTTCCACTCTCAAGTGTACCAATGCCCCTTTATGTGACCATGTATGTTCTGACTTCACTAATGTTACAGTAAAGAAATGTCCCTGTTTTTGTCTAAGACCTTCCATTTATGATCTAGGTTCCATGCTCCTTCATCAGATGAAGGATTTGAATCCTGAAACTGTCCTCTCTCACCCTGCTTCATTAGAAGTTCTCTCCTGTATCTATCATTTATGGAGTTATAAAAGAAAATACATGTATAAAAATGTTTCCTAAACAAGCATCTCTCTCCAAGAAATTCCTAATTCTTCAGAGTCTATTGTAAAAGTAGTAACCTAAGAGACTCACATATTTTTATGCTCTTCACTACTTCCCCACTCACACACTTTTCACATCATTTCATGTAAACTTTTATTCCCATTTAGTTAAAGAAAGAGAATTAACAAATAACTCAGTGGGATTGATGGATGTTATTATAACATATATTGACACAACTAATGATAAGAAAGTATTTATATATTGGACTATATTTTAAGAATTTTTAGTAAGCTTGCTGCTTGATAGCAATCGGAAAATAGAGAGAGCCAGATTCTTAAGCGTACAAATGGGAAATGAAAATGTGTAATGGATATCTCTACTTGTAATCTTCATAGATATAACAAAGGAGTCACACAGCATTCAAAGAATATTAGTAACCAGATGCTTATGCATGGAGTTTAATTGTTGGTGCACCTTTGCCCTACTCTTCTTTCTAAGTATAATTAAAGATGTAGAATTGAGGGTTTCTATTTCCACTCAAACATTTGAAAAAGCTGAAGTAAAGACCTATGTTCAATAGGCTGAGAAACTTATGCAGATACTAATTAATATAAAAGGAATCCATACAATTATTAGCAGTTACTGACTTTGATGTTACATATATTTGTTTCATAATTATAGCACCTAAATGGGCAACTTTAAAAGAAAGTCTTCTGACATTTGTATTTAAAGCCTGAACTTTTTATTCATTAATAAAAGATGTATTAATTATGTTTTAGCACTGAAAAGTTTATTTCTGATTTTGACCAATAATTTTTCTATATTAAGAATTTTAAATAATCACAATAATTTATATTGAAAACACTTATGAAAACCAATTGAAAAACCAGCAGCAAGTGGTTGAATTTGTACATATATGTGCATGTATGAAGCTTATAAATATTTGTTTATATGAGGTATAAATATTTTTAAAGCAAAAATTATTCAGTGAAACTTGTTAAAGCACTATAAAAAAGAATGTATTCAGGATCTTGGGGATAGGAATAGGAATGACTGCAACAGTGACTTGCAATGGAGGACAAAGATTGCATTTAATGCTGATACAGGATAATTCATAGCCAAGAAGCTGGGTAGGGAGTCAGTAGATGACAAATGATATCAAAGCAAACATCAATGGTATGGGGCATTCTGGTTGAACCAATGTAACAAGATTCTTGTTGAAGACACACCAGAGAGACAGGATATTCTGTTGGGAATGGCGGAGAAAGTAAAACCCAATATGACACAGAGAATGATCAGCTATCAAGATTTGGGGTTGTTAAAATTTTTGAGAAGTCATTGTTTTGGATTAGCTTCCTGCACTAATCACCAGAAGGCTAAAACAAACCAAAATTCTAAACATTATATAATCATGCTGAACATCATGTAATCAAATGGAAACTTTAAAGAAATAGGTAAATCCCGTGATAGACTAGTTTTTTCTTGAAAACAGGAGATTTCAGTTTACCTGTTTCAGTTTAATAAGAAAGTCCCCTCTACTTGAACCCCTACAAGAACAGTAACCTGAAATAACCTGACTTTAACAAATCCATTTGGATTTTTGTCTGTTCTGTTTCCCTTTCTCAACTTACAAAACCTACTGTCCTGCCATTGAGCAATGGGAACTCTGCCATTTGATTTTGCAGAATGAAGTGTTCCCTGATGCATTACTCACAAATAAAGTCAATTAGATCTTTAAACTAAGTTTGTTGTAATTTTGTCTTTTGACAGTGTTCTTGCAAACCAATTTAGCAGAGTTCTTTGCTAAAACCAGATTTTACAGGTAAGTACAGATGGAACTAAGAGACTTTTTAGAAGCTTAGAAGCTTGACAAAATTTTTGTCAAGCAGACAATCTTTGTTTATATATATATGTATATATATATACACACACACATATATTATTAATACATAATATTTTATATGAGAAGATACTAAAGTAAAATATATATTAAAATTGTTCAGATAGTTAATGTGGAATTATCTCTCCTGCAAATGAGTCATGTCTCAATAAATTTCACAGAAAAAAATGGTTTCAAATACAGTAAGGAAGAAATAATTCTGATTTAAATGATCGTACCACATAATTAAGGGACAAATTTTTCTAATACCATTTTTTTGGGAAGCTAGGGAAATGCAGCAAGGAAGAAATAATTCTGATTTAAATGATTATAAAATACAATTAAGAACAAATTTTTCTAATACTATTTTTTGAGAAGATAGGGAAATGCTAAGATAGTGTAAATAAAGGAAACTATAGACCAATTACAATTTTGAAAATCTATGTAACATTTAAATGTAATATTCACAAATGGAACTCCATAGCACTGTAAGAAATAATATACCATGGCTATATTTCATCCTTGAAGTATGACATTATGCAATAGTGTATGTTAGAAATAAGTTTTCCATGACACAAAGAAAACCAGCACTCAAGAAATTTCTCAGCAAGGCATAGTTTACTTTTGCAGAAAGGTATTGCCCAGGCCTGGCATGGTCACAAGAACACACCAAACAAAGGAGGGAAGGTTTTTTTGTTTTTTTTTTTTTTTATCCTCAATACAGCTAGTCCCTGCTTCTGCATCCTATCCCCATTGGCTGGAGTCAGACCAAACAATCTAAACTAATTCCAATTGGCTATTTTAAACAGAAGAGGGCTGTGGTTACAGTAGCTGAAAGGGCAGTTTTGGAGAGAAAGTTATTTACAGAGCTGGTTCCTAGGAGTGAGGGAATTTTTCCAAATAAGGAACAGATGCAATTACAAATTAGGCTTGGCAGGAGAAGTTGTCTACAGAGCAGGTTGCTAGGAATGGAGAGGTACAAGGAAGTCAGCCTCAAGAACAAAGAATAAGAAAGTTGACAAGCCAAACCTTTGAAGAGGAACTTACTGTATCTGACATGTACATACCCTGGGTTTTCTTGACCAGTACCCAGATACAGTCAATTTATCAAGATAGGGGAATTGCATTACAGAAAGAGTCTGGTACACTGAGAGTCAGCTAAACAGGAGACTGGAGTTTTATTTTTATTCAAATCAGCCTCCCCCAAGATTTTGAGGCTAGGGTTTTTCAAAGATTGCTAAGGAATGGGTGCTGCTGACTGACTGGTGATGCAATCATAGGGATGTGGAATATGGTCCTCATACTGAGTTTAATTCTTTTGGGGCCAGAGGACCATTTGAGTCAAGAGTCACCAGTCTGGGTGGGGTCATATAGTGATCAGAATTGCAAAAACCTGAAAAGACATTTCAAAGGCCAATCTTAGGTTCTACAATAGTGATGTTATTACAAGAGTAATTGTGTAAGTTGCAAATGTTGTGATTTCTGGAAAAATGGCTACATCTTAGCAGAATTCAGATCTTCCTTATTCTCTTTACCTGGTAGCCTATCATTATTTTTACAAAGGCAGTTTAGTTTTGGGGAAAGACTACTATCATTTAAACTATAAACTAAATTTCTTCAAAAGTTACCTTGGCCCCTGTCCAGGGGTGACCAAGGGTAGTTTGGAAGCTAAAGACCAGATAAAGGCAAGATCTCTTTCACTGTCATAATTTTCTCACTGTTACAATTTTTGTAAATATGTAGTCTTATTTTCCAGGATATAAGTATATCCCTTCCCAAACATTATCAAAAAAATGGTTACTTCTTTTAGAGCCTATAAAGTTGTTTAACACTTTTTCCTTTTGCAATGTGTCTATGCTGGCCACTTTATCTAAATTTGCAACCCTCCTGTCTCTTCACTTCACACTCCCATTCCCTGATATATTTTTGTCCTTAGTAGTAAACACACGCCACCATGATATGTATTTTAACAATATATTTTTTCTCATATTCATGATTCTCTCACCTTAGTAGGATGTAAAGTCCATGAAGGCAAGGAGTTTTGCCTACTTTCTCATTGTCGTTCCTCCCTGACCCCCAACAGGATGTAACATTAGTGCCTGAGTGGTATTTAGTAGTTCTTCACTACATATTGGCTGAATAAATGAATGCATGAATTATCCTAATATGTATATGTATGTATATATATGTATATATATATAACATATATATGTATATACATATATATGTATTATATATATATATTAAGATAATTCATGCATTCATTTATTCAGCCAATATGTAGTGAAGAACTACTAAATATATATATATATATATTTATATATTTAAATTAACAACTATTCTTCATATAAAACCTTCAGCAAAATATAATCATATTACTGTAACTGAGTATCCTATTTTCTTAAAAACTATGTTTTTTCCCCATTTCCTTTTCTTTTTCTTTTTCCCCTGGTGTGATTACCTCTTACTTAGCTCTGTAGAAATGCAAATGTAACATTTACCCTCCTTCCTTTCCCTCAGACTCTTGCCTGCAAACACTAAGAGTTATTCTAATTACATGTTTGCTTAGAAGTTCCAAGGACCAAATCTTGAAACAAACTAGAAATTTGTTCTAAAAACCTTCCAGAAATTTGTTATTGTTGTTTTTTTGTTCGTTTTTTCTGTTTTGTTTTGTTTTTTTTGTTTGTGGCTGCAATGGTGCTGGATTGCTCACCAAAAGGCCTATTACTCAAGATAAAATATTTGGAGCAAGTCAAATAGATCCTGCACCTCCACACCTCTTTGGTCCCTGGCTACCAAAATTTCTCTTCATGAGCTTTTACTTTCTGCCCAGAAATCTGAAGTGGTTTCTTTAGATGTGAATTTGGCTACTTCCCCACTGCTAAGCTCTGAAATAAATTTGTTTCATTTTTACTACATCTGGTCCTTGTCATTTTGTGATGCAAGCAGTGAGCAGCCAAGCCTGCATTAGGTTCCATTATCACCTGACATGAAAAACACTTACATAGTGAACTACTAAAAAAATGTTTCTGCTTGTTTGTTCACATATATGAATGAGAGAGAAGATACATGTTAAATAATAATAAAATGTGAGAAGTGTTTTTCTCCTAGTCCTACATTTGAAGGAAAAGCTGTTAGTAATTATCTCTTTATTGTCATTTATTTATTTGTTGAGACAGAGTCTCATTCTGTCATGCAGGCAGGAGTGCAGTGACTTGATCTTGGCTCAGTGCAACTTCTGCCTCCATAGTTCAAGCACTCCTCCCACCTCAGCCTCCTGAGTAGCTGGGATTTCAAGTGTGCACCACCATGCCTGGCCAATTTTTGTATTTTTTAGTAGAGATAGCATTTCACCATGTTGATCAGGCTGGTCCTGAACTCCTGACATCAAAAGTAATCCTCATGCCTCAGCCTCCCAAAGTGCTGGAATCAGGCATAAACCACTGTGCCCAGCCAGTAATTTTCTTTTCCTTCTAATTTCCATATGGGGAGATGACGATGCTGTGAGAAAAGGGTAAAATTTGGAATTTGAACAAATCATGGTAAAGGGTAGATTTTTATTATTGGCACTAGTTTTTTTGTCCCATCAGGCATCCATACTTCTTGGAAGAAAATTCTGTTGTCCCCATCACTAATGGCCAATGCACATATTTGATCCTTAACTTTGGATTTGGACAAAAACCTATTTTGATCGATGGTATATGAATGAAAGTGACAGTGTACTGATTTTCAGCTTAGTCCTATAGAGATCTCACATGATTCTGTTTGCCCTCCTGAAGCTCCTATCTCTATGAGAAGAATCGTCCCCACTTAGGTTTATGATCCTTCCTTTCCTAGGAAGAAAGTTAGATCTAACACAGCTGGCTCGCAGGGGACTGGTAGAGTTATGAGTAAGTCTGCCCAAGTTGAACAGACTGCTCAGTGGAACCCAGTGTGGATCAGCTGATATCAAGGCAACCTACAGATGCATGAGCAGTAATATAATATTGTTGTTTAAAGCCACTGACTTCTGTGGTAGACTCTGTGCAGCAATAGATTTATAGTGATTGGACTGAACACTCTCTGATAGCCTAGGAGATCTAAAGATAGAAGAGATCACCATTAAACAATAGAATGCCCATCTAATAAAGTATGAGAAAGGATATTTAATAGTAAACACTAGAAAATTGGCTTTGCCTTGGTGTGTCAAAGTTGTATGTAGCATATGTACAGCCTTCTGAGCTGCATTATTTACCTTGAGCTTGGAAAAAAAAAGGAATGAAGTAAAATACCAAGCCCTTGATCTGTGCAGTCTCCTAGAAGACAAACCATTCTTAAATTGTCTGAGAAATATACAAGCAAATTTACTCACATGCTTATTCCAGTGTTTATAGAGGAACAATATCATACATGGTACATTATTTTATTTCCTCTATTTTTCCTTGAGTTATTGAGAATTCATATAATAGTCAGAATTACAAGAAACAACATGAAGGTATTTTCTTCCACCCAAGTAATTCTAGCAGTTCTTGTTACAGCTTTTAAATAACAAATGCTTTACAGTTTTGACAAGGAGTAAAGAAGATATTATTTCTTTACTGCCTGACCACCAGATTGGCAAGTAGCTCTCTGTTGCTACAATGTTTATTTAATATAATTCAAATGGCATATGGGCTAGATTAAAAATGAGAAGAGAAGCTAATATTTTGATGAGTGTTAAATGCTTATATTTATCTTTGGTAAGTCATGAGTTGAATCTATAAACAGATGTTCTGATGAATCTATAAACTATGCATTTTCTGAGTGCATTAAGTGGCTATCCTGAGGTGAAATTCCTGAAAGATGCAAACATTACTGCAAATAATTAGCATTTGGTCCAGGATGTTGTATTAAATGACGGTAAAGAGAAGAGATATTTGAGACACATACATTTGACAATGTTTTTTTTGAAGGTTTATATTACCATGTATCACCTGAATGAAATCACTTTTACTCCCAACCATGTCTTTTCTGTCTACTGACAATTATTTATCTAATTCAGGTCTAAAATTCAAGTCTCCACACATCAATCAATCAACTCCTAGGTACACTAAATTTTCTTGTTCTCACAGAGAAAATATAAAAATTAAGTAAACCAATATAACATAAAATACTTTAAACTTGTTAAGAATTCATATTATTTTTTAAATTACACTTAAAGACTTTTACATATAAAGTTAAATAAGAACCTTGAGAAAAGGTTTGAGGAAATGCTAATGAGCATAAACAGCTTAGAGAAGAATATAAATGACTTGATGGAACTGAAAAACACAACACAAGAACTTTGCAAGACATACACAAGTTTCAGTAGCTGAATTGACCAAGCAGAAAAAAGGATATCAGAGATTGAAAATCAAACTCAATGAAATAAAAAGAGAAGGCGAGATTAGAGAAAAAAAAAATAGTGAAAAGAAATGAACAAACCCTCCAAGAAATATGGGATTATGTGAAAAGACCTAGTCTGCATTTGATAGGTGTACCTGAATGTCATGGAAAGAATGAATCCAAGCTGAAAAACACTCTTCAGAATATTATCCAGGAAAACATCTCCGACCTAGCAAGGCAGGCCAAGATCCAAGTCCAGGAAACACAGAGAACACCAAAAAGATATTCCTCAAGAAGAGTGACCCCAAGGCACACAATTATCAGATTCACACGGTTGAAATGAAGGAAAAAATGCTAAGGGCAGCCAGAGAGAAAGGTTGGGTTACCTACGAAAGGAAGCCCATTAGACTCACAGCAGATCTTTCTTTAAGGATGAGAGTGGGGCCAGTATTCAACATCGTTAAAGAAAAGTACTTTCAATTACAATTTCATATCCAGCCAACCTAAGCCTCATAAGTGAAGGAGAAAAAAAAAATCCTTTGCAAACAAGCAATTGCTGAGAGATTTCATCACCACCAGTCCTACCTTATAAGAGCTCCTAAAAGAAGCACTAAACATAGAAAGGAACAACCAGTACCAGCCACTTCAAAAACGTACCAAATGTTAAAGAACATCAAAGCAATAAAGAAACTGCATCAACCAACAGGCAAAACAACCAGCTAGCCTCAAAATAGCAGGATCAAATTCACACATAACAATATTAACCTTAAATGTAAATGGGCTAAATACCTCAATCAAAAAACACAGACTGGCATAATTGGATAAAAAGTCAAAACCTATTGGCGTGCTGTATTCAGGAAATCCACCTCACATGCAAGGACACACATAGGCTCAAACTAAAGGGATGGAGGAAGATTTACCAAGCAAATGGAGAGCCAAAAAAAAAGCAGGAGTTGTAATCCTAGTCTCTGATAAAACAGATTTTAAAACAGCAAAGATCAAAAGAGATAAAGAAGGGCATTACATAATGGTAAAAGGATCAATGCAACAAGAAGAGCTAATGATCCTAAATATATACACATCCAATACAAGAGCACCTAGATACATAAAACAAGTTCTTAACAACCTACAAAGAGACTTAGACTCCCACACAGTAATAGTGGGAGACTTTAACACCGCATTGTCAATATCAGACAGATCAATGAGACAGAAAATTAACAAGGATATCCAGGACTTGAACTGAGATCTAGACCAAGAAACCATAGTAGACATCTACAGAAGTCTCCACCCCAAATTCACAGAATATATATTCTTTTCAGCACCACATTGCATCTACTCTAAAACTGACCACATAATTAAAAGTAAATCACTCCTCAGCAAATGCAAAAGAATGGAAATCATAACAAACAGTCTGTCAGACCACAGGGCAATCATCTTAGAACTCAGTATTCAGAAACTAACTCAGAACTGCACAACTACATGGAAACTGAACAACTGGCTCTTGAATGTTGACTGAATAAACAATGAAATGAAGGTAGAAATAAAGATGTTCTTCAAAACCAGTGAGAACAAAGACACAACATACCAGAATCTCTGGGACACATATAAAGAAGTGTCTGGAGGGAAATTTATAGCAATAAATGCCCACATGAGAAGCAAGGAAAGATTTTAAATCAACACTCTATCATCAAAATTGAAAGAGCTAGAGAAGCAAGATAAAAAAATGAACTCAAAAGCTAGCAGAAGACAAGAAGTAACTAAGATTAGAGCAGAATTGAAGGAGATACACAAATAACTCTTCAAAAAATCAATAAATCCAGGAGCTGGTTTTTCTAAAAGATCAACAAAATAGACCACTAGCCAGAAGAATGAAAAATAAAAGAAAGAAGAATCAAATAGATGCAATAAAAAAAAAGGAGATATCGCCACCAACTCCACAGAAATACAAACTGCCATCAGAGACTACTACAAACAACTCTATGCACATAAACCCGAATACCTGGAAGAAATAGACAAATTCCTGGATACTTGTACCCTCCCAAGCCTAAACCAGGAAAAAGTTGAAACCCTGAATAGACCAATAACAAGGGCTGAAGTTGAGGCAGCAATTAATAGCCTACCAACCAAAAAAAGCCCAGGTCAAGATGGGTTCACAGCTGAATTCTACCAGACATAGAAAGAGGAGCTGATAATACTTCTTCTGAAACGATTCCAAACAATCCAAAAAGAGGAAATCCTTCCCAAATCATTTTATGAGACCAAAATGGTCCTGATACCAAAACCCAGCAGAGACTCAACAAAAAAAGATAACTTCAGGCCAATATCTATGATGAACATAGATGCAAAAATCTTCAATCAAATACCGGCAAATCGTTTGCAACAACACATCAAAACCTTATCCATCATGATTAAGTAGGATTCATCCTGGGGATAAAAGGCTGGTTCAAGATCCCCAAGTCTGTAAATGTAATCCACCACATAAACAGAACCAACGACAAAATCCACATGATAATAGAAGCAGAGACGGCTTTTGACAAAATTCAACAGTGCTTTATGCTAAAACCTCTCCATAAACCTGGTGTAATTCAATGTTATCTCAAAATAATAAAAGCTATTTATGACAAACCTATAGCCAATATCATGCTAAATGGGCAAAAACTGGAAGCATCCTCTTTGAAATCTGGCACTAGACAAGGATGCCTTCTCTCACCACTCCTACTCAGGGAAGAAAAAGAAACAAAGCATATTTAGTTAGGAAAGGAGGAAGTCAAATTGTCTCTATTTGCAGACAACATGATGGTATATTTAGAAGACCCCATCATCTCAGCCCAAAATCTCCTGACACTAATAAGCAATATCAGCAAAGTCTCAGGATAAGAAATCAATGTGCTGAAATCATAAGCATTCCTATACACCAATAACGGACTTAAAGAGAACCAAATCAAGAATGAACTGCCATTCACAATTGCTACAAAGAGAATAAAATATTTAGGAATACAACTAACAAAGGATGTAAAGAACCTCTTCAAGGAGATCTACAAACCACTGCTCAATGAAATAAGACAGGACACAGCAGATGGAAAAACATTCCATGCTCACAATTAGGAAGAATCAGCATTGTGAAAATGGCCATACTGCCCAATATAATTTATAGATTCAGCACTATCCACATCAAACTACCTATGACTCTCTTCACAGACCTGGAAAAAACCACCTTAAACTTCATATGGAACCAAAAGAGAGCCTGCCTTCATCAAGAAAATCCTAAGCAAAAGGAACAAAGCTGGAGGCATAGGCATCACGCTACCTGACTTAAACTATACTACAAGGCTACAGTAAACAAAACAGCATGGTGCCGGTACCAAAATAGACATATAGACCAATGGAACAGAACAGAGGCCTTGGAGGCAATGCCACACATCTACAACCATCTGATCTTTGACAAATCTGACAAAAACAAGCCGTGTGAAAGGATTCCCTGTTTAATAAATGGGGTTGGGAAAACTTGCTAGCCATGTGCAGAAAGCAGAAACTGGATTCCTTCCTGACATCTTACACTAAAATTAACTCCAGATGTATTAAAGACTTAAACATAAGACCTAACACCATAAAACCCCTTGAAGAAAGTCTAGGCAAAACCATTCTGAACATAGGCATATGCAACAACTTCATGACTAAAACACCAAAAGCATTGGCAACAAAAGCCAAAATAGACTAACAGGATCTAATTAAATTCCAGAGCTTCTGTACAGCAGAAGAAACAATCATTAGAGTGAACTGGCAACCAACAGAATGGGAAAAAATTTTTGCAATCTATTCATCTGACGAAGGGCTAATATTCAGAATCTACAAAGAACTAAAGCAGATTTATAAGAAAAAAACAAACAAACCCATTCAAAAGTGGGTGAAGAATATGAACAGACACTTTTCAAAAGAAGACATATATGAGACCAACAAACATATGAAAAAATGCTCATCATTGTTGGTCTTTAGAGAAATGCAAATCAAAACCATATTAAGATACCATCTCACTCCAGTTAGAATGGTGATAATTTAAAAATATGGAGACAGCAGATGCTGGACAGGATGTGCAGAAATAGGAACACTTTTATACACTGTTGATGGGAATGTACAGTAGTTCAAGTATTGTGGAAGACAGTGTGGAGATTCATCAAGGACCTAGAAATAGAAATTCCATTTGACCCAGCAATCCCATTACTGGGTATATATCCAAAGGATTATAAATAGTTCTATTATAAAGACACATGCACATGCATGTTCATTATGGCACTGTTTACAATAGCAAAGACCTGGAACCAACTCAAATGCCCATAGATGATAAGACTGGACAAAGAAAATGTGGCACATATACACCATGGAATCTTATGCAGCCATAAAAACAATGAATTTGTGTCCTTTGTAGGGACATGGATAAATCTGGAAACCATCATTCTCAGCAAACTGACACAAGAACAGAAAATCAAACGTCTCATGTTATCACTCATAGGTGGGTGTTGAACAATGAACACATGGACACAGGGAGGGGAGCATCACACACTGCTGTCTGTTGGAGGGGGATAGGGGAAGTACAGCATAAGGTAGGGAGGTTGGGGAGGGAAATGTGGGGAGAAATGCCAGATGTAGGTGAAGCGGGGATGGAGGCAGCAAACCACATTGCCATGTGTGTACCTATGCAACAGTCTTCCATGTCTCCACATGTACCCCAAAACCTAAAGTGTAATAAAATATTTTTTAAAAATTGACTCTTGAGTAACCTGGGTTTGACCTGTGCAGGTCCACATAGATTCAAATTTTCTTCTACCTCTGCTATCCTTGAAATAGGAAGACTAACCACTCTTCTTCCTCTTCCTCCTCAGCCTACTCAATGTGAAGACAATGAGACTGAAGATCTTGATGATTAGTCATTTTCACCTAATGAATAGAAAATATAGTTAACTTTTCTTATGATTTTCTTAAAAACATTTTCTTTTCTCTAGCTTACTTTATTGTAAGAATACTGTATATAATACATATATGAAAGATGTATTAATCAACTTTATAAGTTATCAGTAAGGTTTCTGATCAGTAAGAGTCTATTTGCAGTTAAGTTTTGAGGGAGTCAAAAGTTATATAGATTTTTAACTACATGAAGAATCAGCACCCTAATCCCTACATTGTTTAAGGTCAACTCTATTACATTTTCATCCACATTTTCTGTCTTTCACACAAATTTAAACACTAAAAATCCTAAATGTGATCCACATGGGACAAAATTGATACTAAATTTGACTGTTTCAAAGCCATCAATATATGTATCATAGTGAGCAAGGAGAAAAATATATATAGAAAATATCTCCACTTTGTTACTCTAGAGTCATGTTGCCATGCCTATAGTTTTATGGTAATGGATGACTTAATGACCTTCAATCAATATAAAGAAAATGTTCCAGGATTTAAAAGTTTTTCTTTGGAATACATAAACTAAGTGATTTTTAAAACTGTAACCTTTAAGTAGATGAAGAAGTATTATAGCCAGCTGCTCTTCATTTCCACTGAGAAAAGACATGGATGTATGCTTAATTCACAGAAGGAGTGGTTTAGATTGGACAAGAAAAAGACAAATTTGACAGGAATTCATATGAGACCCCAAAAGATATTACCAAGGGGAATTTATAAATTTTTTTTTTTCCATTCAGGTCTTTGCAAATAAATTAGATTCTATAGCTACTGAGAGGACCTTGAACTCTTGCAAGCAGGTCAAGGAGGTGAGGAAACAGATACTAAACTAACAGTCTTTTATTCTATAATGAAATGGTAGACATTTATCTGTCTTGCTCATTCTCTTTTTCTCAGTATAAGACTTGCTTCCCCTCCCTCCCTTACCTAATATGAATCAATAATGAATAAGTTCAATGTACACTGGACATTTCTTTGTTCCTTAGTACTTTGTTATGAGCATACACTCATACCACAATGGAAGATGTAGTGGGAGATTGAGTGATGCCATTTTTCATTAAATTAATGTATCTCATATGTGTTTCTTAATACTAAAATGTGCCTGCCACGTATTTTCTCTTTGGAATGTTTCATTTTATTCATATTATTTATTAATGCCTTAATAGTGTTTTATTCTCTTTATTTGAACTGAAAAAATAATACGAATTAAAAGATTCTTTGTATTCAGAAAACACTGTTTTATTTTTGAAAATATATTTGAGTGAGTTGGGATTAAGATGCCACTGTGAAATAGCAGAAATCGTCAAAAAGGTGCCCTTCCTTCACTGCTATGTCCATCATCTTGGCTATGTTTTCCCAACTATTTTCCATCTATGCTATGTTTTCCTATTGTGCCTAACAGGCAAGGAATGCTTTATATGTAGCTAAATTAATAATGAGATTCAGGATGTCCTGCCCAAAACTATGACTATACAAGTCCAGAATGCATCACCCTAACATATTCCTCTTTGGTAGTCTGGTGCTTTTGAGCTGGTTTTTTTAAGGTGCTGCAGATACAGGAATAGTTCTTAAAAGTTGATGTTTTATGTCTATTAAAAAATTTCCATTTGTAAATGTCTCCTTATCTGTACCAAGAGAAAAAAGTTATAGATCAATAGAGACTTCTAATCAACGAAGAAGGTATAAACTTAAGTCTGTGCAACAAATCTTGTCTTTGTTTTAAGGTGCTGTGTCCTGGTCATCTCATCTTAATTCGGCTTGTCTCCTCACCCTCTCCTAATTTGCTTTCAGTACCACCTAGAAGTCCTAAATTCCTATTTTTCCATGTAGCTCAAGAAAAAAAAATACAGTGTAAGCCTCAATCTTCTGGCCACTTCTTTGAGCTGCATATTTTTGGGGGAGTCCCACGTGTATGTACATAATTAATATAGTTTTCCTCTTGTTAATCTCTCTTATGTCAACTAAATTCATAGATCATCCAGAGGACCTAAGAAGGTCAAAGAAACGTTTTTCCTCCCCTGTATTACTTATTTACATTTTTTATGTGTTAGATATTGAGGTCAATTTGGGAGAGGTAGGGGGAATGGCCTCAATATCTGCTTCTAAACCTATTTGTATGAGCTTCTGTAATATCTTTGTTATTCCTCCAACCAAGAAATAAAATCTATTTTCTCAGCTCTTGAATCTGAGCTGGACATATGATTTACCTTGACCAACAGAATGATGCACATGTGACATTTTGAGAATTCAGGAGATGGCTCTTGAAGAAGCCCAGTAACTATTCTTTTCCTCTTGAAACACTGCATGAACCCTCTACATAAAGAAATGAAATCACTGGAAGATAATAAGCCACATTCAAAAGAAGTCATGGGCCACATTCTACATGTAGCATCCAACAGCTACTCATGGGAGTAAAGACATCTGGGATCATCCAACGCCTGTCAAGCCATCTCATGACAACAGCCCCAGAGCACCCAGACGGAGCCCCTCAGAAAAGCTACTCATCTGACCACAGCTCACATTTCTGATCCACAGTATCATGAGTAAATAAAATGGTGTTGTTTTAAGCCACCGTTTTGGTGTGCTCCGTGAAGTAGCAACAGTCAGTTCATAATGATAATATAAACACATTAATTGTCAATTAATGGTTTGCAGACCAAAAATTTTTAACATGCAATATGCTTTTTGCTCATGAAAATTATATTCTGTGCCAGTTAATATGGTAAAAAAAAGACATTAAAACTATCATAAGATATTAAAAAGAAGAAGAAAGACAAATTCAAAGGGAGGAAATGGAGATAAAAAAGAGAAATAGAACCGTGCAACCAATTTGATTGGGCTCTCAAAAGGGCATGGACTATTTCATATATGGCAACTGGATGACTAGGTAGATGATGGTTCTATTAGTAATGTTCACATAGGTTCTCATTTTAGTTTTTCATGCTTTCCCCATGTCCTCATCATACTATTTTAATAGTCCTTTCTAAGAACCCTTCATTAGTCCTTGTTTCCTTGCCAAATCTATCAAGGTATAAAATGATCTTCTTCAATGGGATACAATGGTGTCTGGAATGCAAATTAACCAAAAATGGCAGAGTTGTGCTGCATGGAAGCCCAAGTTCTGAAGCAGTGATCATGGTGAAATAAAAGGTTAGCAATGGTGGCACCAATGCCAGTTTAACCTGATTTTCCGCAGAAGAATCTTGGCTGTGCCTTGTCTTCCTTAATTCTTGCCCAAGTTTGGTGCTTTTGTATATCCATTCTTTCTTGTAAACTCTTTGATACATTTGTCTTGCATAACCCAAAGTGATTTTATTGTTTGCAACCAATGTGTAAAAGCGTAATAGGACATGAACTGCCTGAAATGAGCAGATCTTCGAAACACTTGGGAAACCAGAGTGTGTACAGCTGTGATTGTCAGCGCTGAAATAGTGAGATGGGTATCTGGTTATGCACGGCATTCTAGAGGAACAGCTAATCAGGTTCTTGTCTCATCTTTTGGAAAGTAGTTTTCAGGGAAAGGATGCTTTTAGGTGAAAAAGAGACCATTTCTATGAAGGACATGAGAGATTTAATATATTGGTTTTATTTTAATGATATCCCATTATTTTTATAAGATGAAAATTTAAAGGCAAATACATTTAAAGCTGTTCTATATTTTAGTCCATTTTAATCTTAAATTGATGCTAAATAACTTACCCCCACCCCCCCACACACATATATATATATATATATGTGTGTGTGTGTGTGTGTGTGTGTGTGTGTGTGCGCGTATATATATATATATATATATATATATATAGATAGATAGATAGATAGATAGATAGATAGATGAAGTCTAGTTCGATCTCAGCTCACTGCACCTCTGCCTCCAGGGTTAAAGCGATTCTCCTGCTTCAGCCTCGCGAGTAGCTGGAATACTACTCCACCTGGCATGGCACTTGAAAATCACAACTAAGTCATTGTCCACTTTATACTTGCTCTCATGCAGGTGGAGGATAGAATTATAGATAGCAGAGAATTGAAAGGGTTGATGAGTGGGAGTGGGAGAATGTAGAGAAGATGGATAAGAGTTACAAGCAAAGAATTAGATAGAAGAAATAAGTTCTAACGTTTGATAACAGACTAGGGTGACTATACATGGCAACACTATTTTATATATTTCAAAGTAACTAGAAGACAGGACTTGAAATGATACCGACACATGGAAATAATAAACACACAAAGTGATGGAAACTCCAAATGCCCTGACTTTATTATTATAAATCATGTATGTAATAAACACTCACATATACCATATAAATATATAAAATAGTATGTATCAATGAAAGAAAAAAATGATAATTAAATTTTTTCCACAGACTGACTCAAAGAAATTTCATGTAAATGTAAATTGATGATCCATCTAGGTGAGTTTATGGTGAGTTCTGTTAAGATCTTCACAGTCTTGGTTTCTAATCATATTGTATAATAACAAAATAGATGCTGTTCTTTTTGATCAATAATGTGTATTTAGCAAACTCCAGATAATTCCAGTTTTTAAATATGTATTATTTAACAGAAGATAAAAGAGCAATTGACAGAAGTGACAATCAAGATGGTCTTAAGTGGAATAACTATTATTGGCTATTGCTTAAACTGGAACAATTTTTAAAATTAAATAGGTCAGTATTCATTATTATACCTGGGCAATGGACACAGATTGGCCCATTTCAGAAAGCTGGGATGTACAGTCTTCCATCCTTAAACCATACTGGGGATTTATTCTTCTGATTTTTCTTAAACCAACTTGTAGTATTCCTCTCTTTGATAACATTCAGCACGCTTGAAAATATTTTTTTTAAAGTTTGGATTCCCTACAAGAATGCAAGCTTCAAAAGGAAAATAACCTTCCGTATCTTATTCAGCATCTAGCACAGTGCATGGTATGTTATTCTAAATATTTAATAAATAAATTATTCAATAGTAAATTTTGGCTAGTGTTCAGTCTAAAAATAATACAAAAATCCATGTTTTTTTTTTTTTTCCTTAATGTTGTTTATTCATGACATTGGAGGCATTGCCGATGATGCTATTTATGGATGTTTATGTTACTAAAACTGATTTTATGTTTCTGAAAAACAATATTAGAAAAATTCCATTAATGGAAAAGCTGAGATACTGCTTCCTATAAACAATGAACATGATGCAACTCTCACAATTCTGAGTATGGACACAAAATATAGAAATATCAAAAATAGAAGCAATAGTATTAGTAATTATTTTATTAGATCTTTTGGAAATACTTTAGTTTCAAATTACATTTTTGGTTATCTTTACTAATTTTGTGCATTCTATGTGTGCGAAATTATGAAATATGTATAATTTCACTAAATTATAAATATTAAATTGCCTGATATTGATTGAATATTAATGGATAAGATTACTAAAATTGCCAATTAGTATTTGTTTTCCACTCACTGTACTCTTTCAAAACATTTAATTCTCAATTGTAATAGCATCTCAGATATCGCATATGATATAGTTTTTCTTTCCGAGCAGAATTGTTATTGACAGCTCTGTTGGTAATAGATGTCTAACTTTTTTTCACAAAATGATAGGAAATAAATGTGTTCGTCCTTACTTTTCATTTTCATATTTTCACCTCTAAGACTCATCAGTAAATTTTTCCATATAGTTTTTTTTAAACAGTTTGGAACCATGAAATAGAATCTTTAAAAAGAAGAAAATGCAAATACATCTTGAATTATTACTTGAAACGTTTATATGGAAATCCCTTGTGTGAAATTCAAAGAGTTGCTTAAGATGCTATGGTTGTCATTTTTTTTCTGCTTTCCTATTTTAAAACACACAGGCTTATACATACTTTTATACTGTAAAGTTTTTCAATATTTTAAACATTTTTGATTACTTGGAAAGATAAGTTCAAATAAATACTTTTTATAGTAGTATGTGTTTTGTATTTGGAAATGAGTAACTGTGATAGAGGCATGTTATTATTGATAATAAATATTTCTGATATTAGAAATTAAAATAATACAAAGCATAAATTTACTTTTCATTGTGGTATAAGTTTCTGTGGTATGGCATGCTCTCTCTCACTTTATTACTTTTGAAAGTAATTATTCATCTTAGTCAAAACACTATTTTCGAATTCTCAGTTGTTTAGCTTCATCAAATTTAGAGAACACAAATGTAATTACCAATTTTGAGGCCTCAGTTTTATCAAATATAGAAAAGAAATATATTTTCTAATATAAATTCTGCTTTCAGCTACACAAATCTTTGACAGCATGATTGAGTAGTTTTTTTTTAAATCATACCATACCTTGAAAAATAACCTTTATAATCTTCGTCAGTTTTAAGATAACAAGATCTTCCTGCAAAACAGACACTGAGGAAATAATCACAGTGGCACAGTCTGCCTTGTTCACTCCGTTTTATCAGCTCTCTGCTCTTTCTGTCCTTGCTGACCTCCGGAGTTGAGGCTGAAGAGCATCTTAAGGCTTTGTATAAGCATTGATTTAAAAATAAGCAAAGGATCAGCACAAAAATTAAAGCCTGACTCACTTTTTTATATATATAGTATACTTATTAATTGAATTTGATAACAACTATGAATACAATCATAGGCAATTTACTTGATATTTGTGTCCTTGGAACATTTGAAATTACAGAACAAAAGTCAACAGAGGAAGGAATGCTATTAAGAATTAAGAAATAGAGGTGGCTATGAAGTGCACCTGATTGTTTATAGAATGTACACATTTTAAATTCTAATAGACATTACCAGATGTGACTTTAAAAAATAATAAGCATATTACATAGGAGGGCTTATGAATTTCTGTCTCAAATGTATTATGCTCTTTAGGAATTGGTTTTTAAAAAATTCCAGAACTTGATCATTTTGCAATCACTCAACAAGTAAGAATGAGGGTGAAAGGAAATTAGATATACATCATTTTAATTAAACATAAATATTTAATTTATTAATAAGTCTTTTCAGATGAATAAGGCAATTGCAAATCTTAAAGATACTCAATGTAGAATTAAATACAAGAATACACCCAATAGGCATATGACTAACACATGTATGTATTTATATATTTATATATGTTAATATATATGTTAATAAATATATGTTAATTATTGATATATTTTCATTAATAACTACTGAAACTGACAAACTAAAAAAATTGTAGTCTTCAACTTAAAAGGAAAGTTTTGTTATTAAAATAAGACATTTTTGACATTTTTAAAATTAAAACAAATCAAGATATGCTAATAATAACACAGAGAAAAGATAGGAAATAAATTATAATTCAGACTCATATGAAATCCTGATAATAATGAGAGTAACACAAACAAATCTACAAAGTCAACTCCCTTGCTTTCTTTATTTCAGTTAAGGTCTAATTCATTTTTTTTATTAGCTAGGGTGGAATCTAAGTTTATGCTTGTGTCCTCTCTGTGTCATTTTTTTAGTGTACATTAGGAGGGTATACAGTCTGTTACGCCTCCAGTATCCAACTTTTAATCTCTTTTAACCATCACCAATATCACTACCTTAATTCACAAACACTTGCAAACTTCAGGTGTCTGCAACCTACTTCCAGGTGTCTAGTCTCCCAGATCTTTGTGTTTAGAGGGCGCTGTTCTTTATGTTTTGCTCTCGGCTTCTTGATTTCTGAAAAATTATTTTAACAGAAGCTCAACATTTTAATTTCACATTGGGGTCCCCAAATTATATAGCCAGGTCTGATTGCAAACCTTTTCTGTATGCTCTCTTTGCTTCAGCTGTTATTCCCACTAGACTCAACAGAACAGCCAGTGAGATATGTCAAGACTTGTTAGATAAAGTCATTCATTTAAAGTCATGTCAAAGTCCTTATTTTAATCTGTATGTTCTTAAATGATCACTCTATCCTCTTGCCTCTTTTTTTTCTCCTATTTTCTTGCTAGTTTTTATTGATTCAGACACTAACCTTCTTGCTGTTCATAGACATCCACATACCACCATATAAATTGTCTAAATCTTGACATTTGCTTTTTTCTAAGTCTAGGACATGCATTCTCAATCTGGTCTACATCATTCCCAAGAGGGCAAAAATTGATTCTTAGAGGCCAAAGAAAGATCTTAGATATTACAGCTATTTGTAGCCCTCCGATGTTCAACCCAACCCATCAAAATCTTATTTCTTAGGATCTAAATGTATTTATGTGTGCTGTGGGAGATGCAATTAATGAATGTTAAAAGGCTCCTAAGAGGATAGTTAATGAATGTTGAAAAACATTGGTTTAGAATATCCTTCGACATATATCTTAAAATGTTACCTCACTTCCCTTGGATGTTTTACTCAGAAGTCACCTTCTCAATGGAGCTTTCCCTGGCCACACAGTCTGAAATCTCAAAACTTGCTCTTCTTCCACCTATGACTTGCTAACAATTAAATTCCCCTTTCTCTGATTTTTTTTTCATCCTTAACACTTATCACAATGTAATGTACATTTTATTTTGTTTGTTTGTTTAGTAGTGGTCTTTCCTATTAGAATATACATTCCACTGGAGGTAAGCTTTTGCCTGCTTCAATTACTACTGTATGCTCAGTGTCCACAGTAGGGCCTTTTATGTGATAGGTACCTAGGGTGTATCTATGAATGAATGATTTAAACAACTGGACAGAAATAAACATGTCGAATTTCAGTAGTGAGTTTACTGAAAATAGCTAAAAAATAACCTACTAGAATCAATAAATTGAGTCAGGGTTTTTTCACTAATAAGAACATAAACAACATATTGCAAATAAAAAAGAAGCTTTTCCTTAATTGGTAAAATAGTCAAGTTGAAGACTTTATTTCATTTAAGCCCCAGTTTCAGATAAACTACAAGAAATCAAAATATTTGTGTAAAGTATAAATAAGGGAAACATCCTTATTTTGATCTTAATTTGTTAGAATATATGTATACTTACATATGAAAATATAAAACATGTATTAATATACAAAGTCAAATGCACCATTATAGAATTTGAATTTTCCAATCTAAATGAAAATGATTACTAGGTGCATAAAACTTTCCTGATGAACTCATAGAGACACAATCGGTTCACGGAGCATTGTTTAGCTTGGCTTTTACCACATTTTAAAAGTCACAATATGCATCAAAAATGTGTTGAAACATCAGAAGAACTGGCAATACCAGTCTGTCATTCTTATATAGCAGCAAAAGCATGAAGCCGAATAGTTGCTGCAACATTCAGAAGAATTTTATGTTCCCCAGTTTGCTGCAGCATGTGATATTCTGTAGGCTCTTTCCCTTCTGGACAACTGCTTAAATTGTCTCTCTTTTTGTTTCTCCCCATGATTCTCTCAATATCAGGTTGTGTTTTCATTAATTCCTCTTCTCAAGTATCCTTCTTCTGTCACCTTTGTACTTTGTTTTGTTTTTATTTTTAGTTTTTGGCACATCATGCTACTCCTACAGTAGACCAATCTATTTGGTCACGGCCCTTATAGCCAGATCTTCTGCTCTAAATGTTTGTCTCTAAATAGATTCCTGGCTGTAATTAATTTCTTATTTATTTATTTAAATAGAGATGAAGTCTTCCTATGTTGCCCAGGCTGTCTCAAACTCCAGGGCTCAAATGATCTGCCCACCTAGACCTCCCAAAGTGCTGGGATTACAGGCCTGAACCATAGTACCCCTAGCTTTCATTTATAATCAAGAACTGTTTCAAGCTTGGCATGTTCCACCATTTGTTTTTTTGTAACTTTTCTGTCAATTATGCTGCATCAAGCAAGTTTTATTATTACAAAAATTATGGCAAATCAATAATGTCCCCAGTAGCAACTATGCCTGAATTACAGATTTTTCATTGAGGATACTTTTTTATCATCATCACTGTCCATATTGCCCTGACTAGATAAAACTCTATGCCTTTTTCATGTCCTTGGGACAATAAAGACATGAGCAGAATTTCTTTTTTTAAAGTTACAAAATAAAATTCATCAAATCCCAAGATTGTTCTTGAATAAACTAGAAAAGTGGATGCATTTTGTAGGAGATCAGTCAGAGTGGTGGGCGAAACTATAGCGACAGGAGCAGGCTTTCTGAAAGGTCAGAAGGCTCTGCATAGCTTCGGGGAGGGATAAGCTGAAGGCAACTGTTCTCCAACCCTAAGGCAGAGGGCGAGGAGTGGGTACAAGGGAGTGTAGGTTATCTTAAATAGGCTTGTTCACTTATGTTGTCCAGAAACTGACCTTTGATCATCTGTGGGTGCCTGCTACCTGAAATGGGGAACCATAAATGTTAATTATCCGCAGATTGTGTTTACTGCAGGCTTTTATTATTGTGCCTGCACTGAATAAAAGTAAGCAGCTCCAGCTTCTTGAGGCTGCCTCTCCGGCCACTAGAGTGGGCAGACCCATAGCTGCTCTTACAAGGCGTACCTGTGTCTGAGTGCTCCTTTCATCTGTTGCTCTGTCAGGGTCTGTGAAATGCACCAGGCAGCATTTCTTTAAAAACTCAGTTAAAAACATGAAAGAATAAAAGTTCAAAAGACTAGCCCAAAATAAATAATACTAAAATAGAAAGTGGGGCCTATAAGACATATAAAATAACTGTAAATGAATTGAATTCTGCAAGTCTAGACTATTTTGGGGAAAAAGATGTACATTTGTCTATTATTGAAACATAGAAGTGCCATCATCTAGTCCCGTGTAAAAATAAACATTTAGTGGATTTTCCGATTTTATTTTAAAGTTTGCAGTGTATATGTAAAATCATGTTGCCTATCCTTTGCAGGCTCATACCTAACATAACATACATGAGCTGCTGATTTGGTCGTCCATATTTCGCTGAGAATAACAAATGTCTGTTGTATAAAATAGTTCACATTTGCTGACTTAAAAGCAATGCTTATGATTTGTTTTGCATTTCACTAGTTTTAGCTCATCTAGAATTGTCTAGACTTCTGGTGTGCTTGTTTTGTGTTCAGCAAATCTTCTCAGGGAGGGCCAACCACACCCATTTTTAAAACCTTTAAAATCTGATTAGATTATCTTCCCTGTGTGTTGTAAGGATTTAAGTAAATGCCCTTTTAAGCTCAATCATTAAAGTAGAAATAGTTTAATTTACATATTGTCACCTACTAACCACAGATAAGAAGGATTTCAGGAGAGATTCAAAATAATAAAACAAAATATCAGGAGTTTACTTCTGAGGGAAATCATCAGAAAAGTTTATCTTCTCATACCTGAACTTATAATATTGATTACACTGATTTAAAGATGTAGGGAATGATGATAGACTATTAACTACATAAAATAAAAGAAGTGTGTCTTTGATTTGGTTTTTAATCAAGTCTGGTTCTTCAACACTTCTGTAAATGAAACAGGTTGGAATAAAAGGTTGTTATTTATAAAATAATACTTTAAAATGTTCTCACGTATTTGCTAGGCAAAGTATCTATGATAAGCCCAGTGTTTTACCTAGAATAAGTATTCCATAAATGGTAGTTTTTTATTTTCAAAAGCATTCGAATAATGTGTTTAATGAAATCCAGCAACCAAAGAAGAACATTGCATTTGTTTTCTTTCTCTTTTTAAAATTATTATTACTTTTGAGACAGAGTTTAGCTCTGTTGCCAAGACTAGAGTACAGTGGTGTGAACACTGCCAACTGCAGCCTCAACTTTCTGAACGGGCTTGGACTTTTGGGCTCAAGCCATCCTCCTGCCTTCACTTCCTAAGTATCTGAGACCACAGGTGCAGGCCACCATGCCCATTTAATTCTTTTGTAGAGACAGCATCTTGCTGTATTTCTCACTCTGATCTCAAACTCCTGGGCATAAGGAGTTGTCTCACTTTGATCTCTCAAAGTGCTGGGATTAGAACTAGGAGCTACTATACCTGGCCTGGATTTCCATATCTGCGACATCTCTTCATCAGTTACAACTGTGCTGAGTTGCATGTAACTGGCATCTGACAACAGTAGTGTAAAGTCGTTAGGGACTCATTTCCTCCATGTTTCTAAGTTGGTTTTCCAGGATGGTTGCAGCCACTGAAAGAAGTATTCAAAGAATACAATCCAGTGACAGTGATAGAAGACATAAGAAAGAACAATTTATCCTGTATCTTGAACTGTATGTCCCAGCATGTCCTCCATCATTGACCTTATAGAATAAACAACAACAACAACAAAACAAACAAACAAAAAAACTTCTCTATTTAGCAAGCCTTTTAATTTTTATGACATTTAACTTACATTTTCTTGAATGTATATATCTTAGTAGATAAACTACATGGTTTTGCCTTCCTATTCGATTGGTGCAATTAAAATGATGTCACCAGTTACAAGTGTAATTAATGTGTATGAAAAGAATGTCAAAATAATAAAGGTCACTGGATTGTATGTTGTGACAGAGGACAAGAGAGTCAACGCTGGGAAGAGAAAAGGCAACAAATCTGTGCTGCGATCTTTGCTAAGCAATTTGAAACTGCTTTTCACCATACTAACTAAGATAAATAAAGAAGAAAACAGACTAAATCAGTAGATACTTACCAAATGGCAGGTGTCGACCTGTCCCTGCAAAAATACAGAAATGACGTTAAGTGTGATTGGGACTACCCCATGTTTGAGTTTGTGGTAATCCACCATCATCTGCCATGATCATACTGCTGACTGGAGATATGATCGTGGGTACTTCTGCTTCCTTCTTCAGATCTTTATTGGGTGTAATGATTTCCACAATTCCTCATGAAACAGGGCATTACACTTGATTCCTTTTTTAGTTGGAAGGACAGTTTAGGAGCTTTTGCTTGACCTTTCCCACCATAAGAACCCTTAATTCCCAAGTTCGCAAAATCAACATAAATTTTATTTTAGGTGCTGAATATACCTTTGCAATTACATATTTGCAAACCAGAAAAATAACCATACCGTGGCTTCAGGAATCTGTGAGACTCATTAAGGGATGAACTTTAATCCCAGCTCTATTTATCACCTGACCTTCATGAACTCTGGTTCTAAGGAGAGGTTCCTGATGGCTTGTTGAGTTCTGTGGTTCCAATTGCAGCTGACACTTATAGCTCATTATCTGAAAGGTAGCCTAGAAGATAACGCCTAAAGGTTCCCACCTCTTGATATATACATTTTGTGCAATCTCCTAGTTCAAGTCTCCTATCTTAAGGATCTTAAATGAGCCTCATTACTCATTTCTAGTGAACAGAATATGACAAAAGTGATGTGATTAACTTTTAAGGTTAGGTAACAAAGAATTTGTGGTTTTCATCTTAGATGTCTGTTCATACTCTCTTGCTTGGTCACTGTAAAGTAAATTGCCATATCTTTTAGTTGTCCTATGCAAAGGCTTGCATAAAAAGAACTCAGATAAGTTTCTGAATAACTCAGCAAGGAATTGAATTCCACAGTATAAAAGCCCACACAACATAACATCCTGTCAACCACAAGAGAAGTAGCTTTTGTATTTCTCTGACTGCTTGCATGGTGTTTCATTAAATATTTAACAACTAGAATTGTGCACATAGTTCCAGAATGAATCTTAGTTGATATTTTTATTTATATTTTGGTTATATTAACAAATAAGACAAAAACAAAACAACAAAGATACATGTGAGATCTTGCATTCATTACTAACGTTTTTGCTAAATTTGGCAATAGCTTTAAAATATTCAAATAGCCCCTCAAGTATTTTTGCGCTCTTCACCATCTAAAAAATATCGACACTTTTAAAATTTAATCTATATTAGCGCCGGGCGCGGTAGCTCAAGCCTGTAATTCCAGCACTTTGGGAGGCCGAGGCGGGTGGATCACGAGGTCAAGAGATCGAGACCATCCTGGTCAACATGGTGAAACCCCGTCTCTACTAAAAATACAAAAAAAATTAGCTGGGCATGGTGGCGCGTGCCTGTAATCCCAGCTACTCAGGAGGCTGAGGCAGGAGAATTGCTTGAACCCAGGAGGCGGAGGTTGAGGAGCCGAGATCGCGCCATTGCACTCCAGCCTGGGTAACAAGAGCAAAACTCCGTCTCAAAAAAAAAAAATAAATAAAAATAATAATAATAATCTATATTAACATTTTTTTCTTATTTAAATATAGACATCAGTATAGACAATCAACATAATAAAAAAAAATCAAGAAGTGATTTGTACAATTGTGGTGTCCTCTCATTCTGGCTGATTTCAAGCTACCAGTAATATTGATCACAGAACTGAAAAGTTATATTTATGACCACAATACTTTTTAGTATTCCTGCATCACCTGAACAATAGAGATATCAATAATCTCTAAAGCTTAGATAATATCAAAATGTAATAAATTATTAGGAAGTGAGTTTTGAATACTTGTTATTTTGGGGGTTAGTATTATTGGGATGTAGGTTACATAATTAAACTTTAATATTGATTTAGTTTTACAATTAAATCAAGTACTTTCTGAAATTTTATGTTGCTGCCAATCCACAGAGGCAAATGAACCTTCAGCCAAAATGTAGTTCAGATGTCAAGACTGATGATGTCCCACAAACTAAGAGGGTATGAAAAAGTTGATTATACACATAATGAGGCTTTCTGGGAAGAGTCGGGCAGGTTCCCAAGCAGGCATAAAACAGGCTTAAGTGAACAGTGAAAGAAGATTGGTTTGGCTGGCATTTTTATTGTTATGGGTTTGGGGTAGGGTGAGAATTCTCTTACACAGTCCAAGGATTAAATTGCTTGAATTTCCTTCCAGTGCCAAAGAAGACAGTATCCAAAAGTTTTTCTCAGCTTACCCAGATGTGGAACAGAAAAGGAAAGGTAAGTGGTGAGGCTTGAGAGCTATCAGCAATGACACATCAAAATGTCAGTTTTCGTCGTCTGTTATGAGCCAGCTCCAGGACACCACAGCTTGTCTATGAATTGGCAAAATCATGCAGATAATCCAAAATCAAAGATATGTTTTGAATCTGTCCAATTATCATTAAAACTTTTACTTTGCAGGCTGAATTTCTAACCAGTTTTTCAACTACCTAATGTTCAATTAATTATATTCGTTTTTTTGCAACCAAAATTTCAGTTGGTTTTTTTTTTTTTTTTTTTTTAACAGAGTAAGTTTCCTATAAATACCTTAAAAATATAAAACACCTTTTGTGTTCTGGGGTACAGTATCAGGATAATGATTCCACAAAAGTTCAGATTTATATGGTTATTTCCATAAGCTTAGAGAAGCATTTTTAAAAACCAAATAAAACAACTTCTTTGCTTTCAAAGCTATCAATTTATTTAAGTGTTTTAAGCATGGAAGTTGGTTCATGTAGAGGAAATTAAAATGTATATTAAACTTGAACCTGAAAATGCAAATTTTAAACTTCTTATGTGAGAGAGATTTATTTTTAAATCATATGTCATTGCCCAAGTTCAGCTTACATAAATATTATTCAAATATATTTTCCATTATATATTGATTTTGTACAAGTTATTGCAATTTGATTTGCATAATACAGAAATAATATATTTAGTTAACCAAATAGCTATTAGAGTACAGGTTAGAGTAATACTATTTTTTAAAGGGCAATACATCATATTAAATACAAAAAGTTTGGATTATGGTAATTAAATTATGACAGCTACATTAATTGCAACTTATATTAGTATGACATTTATTATACAGAAAAATAAAGAACAAAGAGCCACAATAAAGTAGTTCTTAGTACTTGTCTTTTAATTAAGAACATTTATTGTAATTCTAGATAAACATAAAATAAGTTGAATTTGGAGTAGTTATAAACATGAAATGATTTTTTCCTAGAGACCGATGGTTTAGCATAAGGTGTTTAATATCCGTCTTCCTAAATTAAATTATTTAATTTAATTTTTTTTTTTTTTTGTAAGATGGATTCTCACTCTGTTGCACAGGCTGGAGTTCAGTGGTGTGATCTCGGCTCACTGCAGCCTCTGCCTCCCAGGTTCAGTTGATGCTCCCATCTCACCCTCCTTAGTAGCTGGGACTTCAGGCATGGCCCACCATGTACGGCTCATTTTTGTATGTTTAGTACAGATGGGGTTTCACCATGTTGGCCAGGCTGGTCTCAAACTCGTGACCTAAGGTGATCTTCCTGCCTCAGCCTCCCAAAGTGTTGGGGGTACAGAGGTGAATCACTGCACCCAGCCCAGTCATTGTCTTTTAAGGTCAAACTCAGAAATGACTTAGAGACATATGGAAGACAAGAGATTTGGGGATAAGTGAAAGTACATAAACATTCCCAAATAAAATCATTCTTATTCAGAAATGCGTTTTACTGCCTTTTTCCCCTACCTCTAAAACGTATGGTCATTTAACTGTTAGTAACAATATTTCCAAAAGTATAGCACATTAGTTAATTTCTCTATTAAGAAATTATTTCAAACATTGCCATCAAAATAATATCTATATTTCTAATCAATGTATTCTAGGCTATCATTGACATGTACTTAAATCTATTTGCTAATTAAAACCAGGCTTATTTTCCCTTTACAAATTATAATTAGATTAATTTGTTTATTTCTAACATTGTTAACTGGGAACTGATAATATTCTGTAAGTTAATTAAAGTGATTTTGTTGGTTGACTGTCATTGCAGGCCAGGAATTGCCAGAAATGTAATGTGGGTGTGTCTATAAACATAATCTTTATGTAATACTGCTTACATTCACAATAACAGTAATGCATACCTATGCCATATCTGCTGATCAATAGTAAACAATTGCATTTATGGCCAGAAAACTAATAATTTACTTTTCATATTATTTTTCAGTATAATGCAAGAAACAAATTACACAATATTAACTAAAAATATGCATCATTATGCATGAATTACATACATACTTAATAAATACATAAGATTTAAGCCTTATTAAATGTGGTAACTTAAATGTTTTTTTGCTGTTTAAACTGGTAATTGGAAGTTAAAGTACTTGAATAATTTTATGAATCTACATTAAACATATAAAAATATTACTTTAACAAGTAAGCCCATAAATTATAATATATATATATATATATATATATATATATATATATATATATATATATAAAACAGTTTTGTGTAACACAACCTCCAAGCATCTATAAACCAATGATATTTACTTGGAAATAATTGGGAATTGTAGCAATTTAAATAAACTCTGTCACTGTTCCAAGGCTTTACACAAGAAGAGAAATCTTCACTTCTGTGGCAAATCATCTTTCTCACTGCCGATAGAATTATCCAGTGTGAAGAGTAACCAGATTATATTTGAATATGTTAAAAATATTCAGATAGACAAAATTAAATTGTATGTTTGCATATCTCTAAATTATTGTTAAGAAATGCAGTATATAAATTCTAAAGAGTGAGAAACTTTCTCCTGTGGGAGAGAAAAAATACCCTCTTTTGAAATTTACCTCATTTAAATTCTACTAGATTAAAGGGTGGCTTTAAATCAAACATGTATAAATATGTAATCAACACTCTTTTAACTCACCAAGTTCCTCACATATTTTCAAATGATTTAATCAATACTTGGCGAGATGATAGATGTTAACATCAATGAACCACATGGTGTTATTAGAATCTGCAAATAGACAACAGAATAATGTAAATTCCATACTGAGCACCAATTTCTTAAATTCTAACTTCATAGTTGCTGACTTTGAAGAAGAGTTATTAAAGGTAACATTTTGTTTTAAAAATCACTATACAAAATGTTTTTTTAAAATATAGCATTCATATTTTTTAAAATGAAAATGTTTATGAGCAGCATGATACAAAATAGGGAGAATTTAATTTTTCATGGGTATAATCATATTGGTACTAAAATAATGTACCCTATCTGAAATCTAACATAAATATATCATGAATGCCTTGGCATTTTCTTTAAGTACATAGGAAAAGAATTCAACAAGATAAACTTATTTTTAGAGCTGTGTATTGGAAACAGAGCATCCGATGTTAGCGTAGTAACTTGGTTAGCAAAGGAACAACTCTGAATTACTAGGGCATAAGTATATACAGTTTATTCTCTCACTTACCATTCCTGCTCAAACAGTAATTGTAGGAGCCCAAATAGAAAAATATTTTTTGGAAAAGATTTCCTTGTGTATGTGACCTAATTCATAAGTATGAACTGTTCAATAAAGGATGATATGTGATTTATTTTTCCCCTTAAGCAAACTGTCCCTTAAATTTTTTATAAATTTCAAATTTCCAGAAATGTAAGTTCATGTCCCAGAGCACAATCATCACTCTAAAAATTGTCACAAATCAAATTAAATAAATCATATTTTTCTTTCCTACCAAATTGGGGAAAATTGGAGACATGAATAACTTGATTTTCTTTCCAGTGAACTTTGAAAGTGGAGAGGAAAAAAACACGCTCTTTGCTTTTATTCTGGAGTTGTAATGTCTCCCAATCACAGCTTATACTCCATCTCTCCACATGAATCTTATATTCCATCTAAACTCATCTCTTGAAAAGTAATTTACAACTATTTTGTCTTGAAGACATTATAAAAGGTATGAAATGTTTTAAGATTTATGGCAGTCTATATGAAAGACTTAACACATCCGCAGAGTCAATATTGCCAGATACAAAGAATATTGGAGACCCCAAGATCTGACCTAACCCAATGTGATCCATGAGAAAACGGAATTATTTAGTTATACAGACAGATATAATCATTTCAACATTTGGAGATAGTAATTTCTAGTATTTAAAAAATAAACTATAATTTTACCAATAGAATCTTATCTAATTAGATTTCTCCATATCCTTGAGGAGAGATTTTTTTCTTTTCATCTATTCAAAAAAAGAATATCAAATCACAATGAGTTTGCTCTTAACATGATTTAATTAACTTGCTTTTATGAAAGGATAATCTCACTATGTCCCTTTCTTTTAATGGGGTTTAGGACATGCCACCCCCAAAAAGAACACTTTGGCTTTTAAGAAAACAGCAGAAGCAGGAAGATCATGGTCTGACCTTGTCTTATCCTTCTCTCCCAAAGAACTTCATAAAAGAATTCTAGGCCCTTCCTCCAAAGTAGGTCATTAAGATTTTCATTCTAGAGGCATTCTTTCTATATCTGGAGAGAAAGAACATCCTTATCCTCGAAGACACAGTAATGCCCAGAAGAATCTGAACAGGACTTGTTAAATTTTCCCCAGTTTATTGTCATTAGGTCATACCTTTTTGACCTTCAATCATACTTCTTCACAAACATCTATAAATATATTGCAGTGTGTTCTATATTTGGGGTCTTTATTTCTGAAGGGTCTCATGTCCCATTAAAGCATGTTGCTTGTTCAAACAACTTTAAACTTCTCCTGTCCAGCCCTGTTAGATGGAACAATTAGCACCCTTGCACTTTTCTCTGCCAAGCTTTCCTTTCCTTCTTATGTCCTCTGAGCTCTTATTGTCCGTACTACACTATAAAGATGTATGTTATGTTCATTCTCTTCATCAATAGAGTTTGTTTCACAACTCAAGAAAATCTGGAGATAACCAACTAAGTATTCTGTCTCCAAGTCCTTGTATACCCACATTAAAATGGCAGAAGTAAATCCTTTAGTGGTTAAGAAGGTTCAAACCATTTATTGGAGAGAGAAAGATAAAATGTTACCCTGTTGATGGTTAAAACGAAAGCAACTTAGCAGCAGTTGAAAATATGCATGTAGGGTTTGCAACTTACAAAATAAAACAAAAAAACATGTTGGCAATCCAGGCAAATTCTAAACCATGTTGGCAATCCAGGCAAATTCTAAACTCACAGGCAGAAATGATATGGACTCAGGACAGTGGAGCTAAATGAAAGTTCATATACAGCAATTGTATCCTTCATTATCCCAAATGCTCTCTCCCACAACGAATCCTAACCCTTTCTCAAACTGAATTAGGGTGCACAACTCCTATTGCCGGAACTAAAGAAAAAAATAAAATGAGACTGTTCTCTGTAGAAAATATAATAAATGACTCTGTGGAACTTAGAATTTTAGGGTACAATGTATTATATCAACAGACTGTTGTTTCTTTCTTGGCAATCCCTCAAAATGGGTTTATTTTTATATATCTTTCCTGAAAAGTAATAAACCTTTTTAAATTACAATTTTATATGTTTTGTTATTTTTTTCTAATCTCAAAATTTTTCTTCTGTTTAATTTTTTTCTTCTGCTTTTTTATTACTAATCTTGTTTGTTTTATTTCTGATGTATGTATTAAGCATACATCATTTTCTAGCATCAATTCTACATAGTCTAAATATTTTATCTCTATATCCTTATTTTCTCAAATATAAAATGTCTTCTCAGATTATCTGCTACATTACTACATTTTTTAATGTTGCAAATTTTCTTCTATATTGTTTTTAACATTATTTTAATTTTGCCTTTTCTTTTGCTTTTATGAAATTTATTGTCATCGTATTCATTTTTATTTTTATCTTCTTTTGTTTTCTTTTTATTTCAATATATCCTAACTTCCTTAATTATCACTAATACTTCACAGAAATTACTACAAACTTTTTTCTGTACTAAGTTTTACAAAGTACATTTCTGAGGTTCAGATCTTCTGAATCTTCTTATTCTTTTTTTTTTTTTTTTTTTTTTTTTTTTTTTGAGACAGAGTTTCGCTCTTGTTACCCAGGCTGGAGTGCAATGGCGCGATCTCGGCTCACCACAACCTCCTCCTCCTGGGTTCAGGCAATTCTCCTGCCTCAGCCTCCTGAGTAGCTGGGATTACAGGCATGTGCCACCACGCCCAGCTACTTTTTTTTTTTTGTATTTTTAGTAGAGACGAGGTTTCACCATGTTGACCAGGATGGTCTCGATCTCTTGACCTCCTGATCCACCCGCCTCGGCCTCCCAAAGTGCTGGGATTACAGGCTTGAGCCACCGCGCCCGGCCCTGAATCTTCTTATTCTTATTAAATATATCTACAGTATTCTAGTACATTTTTCCTCCTTTTTTCTATACCTGTTCTTCCCTTCATTCCTTGCTTCCCTTTTTATTTCCTGATTTTCTTCCTTCCTTCCCTCCTTCCTTTTTATTTTAATTTGCCCTATTGAAAATGCTCTGTCTTGATCAGGGTGTTAAGGAACAAGGGAGTGCAGTTTATTCTTGGTCCTTAGTAGTAGGTCAATTACTTCCTCGGTTCCTATTGCAAGAGAGCCACGATTGCACCACATTTTGTCAAATTTGTATGTTATACATTTACATATAATCACATCTTGAGATGTGCTTGAGATGAAGTACATAAAAATTTAAACCCCAGATGCCCTCTGCTAACAGGACCGTTTATATCAATATTTAGAGTGATGGGAATTACACATCTCAAGACATAGGCTCAACTATCAAAAGCCTTTTACTCTCTGCCCAGTGGTTTTTGAAAAATTTTAATAATAGTATCATTTCTTGGTAAAGACACTGGCTAAGGCCGGGAATGATGGCTCACTCCTGTGACCCTAGCACTTTAGGAGGCCGAGGGGGTGGATCACCTGAGGTCAGGAATTCAAGACCAGCCTGGCCAACATGGTGAAACCCTATCTCAACTAAAAATACAAAAAAAAAAAAAAAAAAAAAAAAAAAAAAAAAAAAAAAAGCTGGGTCTGTTGGCAGGTGCGTGTAATCCCAGCTACTTCAGGAGGCTGAGGCAGAAAAATCGCTTGAACCTAGGAGGTGTAGGTTGCAGTGAGTGGAGATTGCACCATCGTACTCCAGCCTAAGCAAAAAGTGGGAGGCACTGCCTAAAAAAAAAAAAAAAAAAAAAAAAGGGGGAAAAAAATAAGACCCTGGTTGCATGAGAAAAGTGAAGCATTGCATTAGTATTTTCTCCCATTGCTGTAAAGAACTACCTGAGACTGGAGAATTTATAAAGAAAAGAAGTTAACTGGTTCACAGTTCCACAGGCTCTACAGAAAGCATGCCTAGGGAGGCTTCAGGAAACTTTCAATCATGGAGGAAGGAAAAGAGGAAGCAAGGACATCTTAGATGGCAAGACAGGAGAAAAAGATTGAAGGGGAAGGTGCTACACACATTTAAACAAACAGGTCTCGTGATTAACACATTCACTCTCCGGAGAACAGCAACAGACCTCCCACCAGGCTCCTCTCCAACATCAGGGATTATAATTCAACATGAGATTGGGGCAGGGACACACATCCAAACTGTATCAAGCACGACGAAGGATACGCCGTCTACATCAAGAACTGTTACAACCAGATGAACCAGAATAGACCAATGGCTGTGTTTATTGATTTAATCAGTTTGTGCAGGTCTTAAAATTTCATCTGAGTTTCAACATTTGCTGTTAGAACATTTTAATAGTTTGCATGAGTATTTTCATGTAAGATATAAATAAATCTATACCAAGAGTTTGTTATTAAATGCTATTTTAAACCAGAGATTTTGAATATAATTTTAATTGAGAAATGCATCTGCCCAAATAACCAAATATTTAAACCCTTTAGCTAACACATTATCTTCTTAAGCTAAGGCATATTGCAATCTAAACAAAAATTTGGATCATTGCTTAATGGTGAGAATTTTGGAACTCTTAGTACATTATTCCCTCCAAACCCATACAATAAGAGACTTGAACAAACTCTAGCACAATTTCTAACAGCTTAAAGTCATGTACCTAAGATGACCTAGTCCCCTATTTTATTTATTTATTTATTTATTTTTTTGGTTTTATAAATTTATTTTCAAAGAGTAAAACACTTATACAATTAAATACAAGTCCATCAGAATTACCTTAGTCCCCTTTTAAATGCTTGGCTAATACAGTGCTATGTTGCCAAGATAATTTACTTTTTGTTTCAGTCCAAACCCAGTGATAGACAGATAGTCCCCAAACTCATTTTCAAAGAAGTTTCTTTAGTATATTTGCAATTTATAAGATGCGAATCTAACACCCAGAGCTGTTTCCTCCACGGCCTGTGAACTTATTATTTGAAATGCAAACAGAAAGAAAACTCTCCATCTCCACTTCCTGTAGGAGAATAGGACCTAACTTCAGTGGACTCCATGCTTATTCTTGCACTACTGCCTCATGGCATAAAAATAGAGAAGTTTGTTTTTCCTCTGGACAAGCACCATTTGGCAAACCCAAAGGTTTCATGTGTCTACCGAACCTCTCTGTTACCCCCGGTTCCTTTCTTCTAGTACACCCAACCTTTACAAAGTATCTTGCCTATAGTTTTGGTAAACTTGAATTCATTTCACTCTGTTTTCCTTTTCTTTTCAGAATGAGTATCACTGAACAAACTCTGTCCCTAAGGATTTAACTCATGTCCCGCTTTGTTTATCATTGACAGTGAACACAGATTTAATTATAACAAAGTGAGTTATCCTGATAAAGTGATGCTCTTATAGGTATATATCTGATACATATCATGAAAAAGAGTCAAGAGGCATAAGTACTAATTTTTTTTCTGTTTCTTCTTTACTTATGAACCATATTAATGACTTTTCTTATTCAAATCTGTTCCTTAAATATGTTAATGTTTGCTTGTCTCCCTTTCAGAAATGCAAATAAAGCTTAACTTCTACTTAGGGGACACAAACCAAAATATCTTCCTCACCCAAGGAACAGGAATTTATAATTTAGTACTTAGGTTGAAAAATAAAAGATAGACTGACTCACTTTCTTGTTGTTTACTTAATTCAATTATCAGAGTTCTAAGGTATACCAGAATGTTCTCTTTGATTCACTGTTAATGATTTGAACTGAATGACAGAAATTGAAATATTAAGTATAATGTACCTTGTTATTTCCTTATTCTTAATATAGCAAAAAATAATGTGTTGTGCAATTTTATACATTTGTCAACCTAAAAGAAGAAACTGAAGCAAAATTTACACAAGTGGAGAGTTTATTTGGGTCTTGCTTGAGGAATGTTAACCTGAGAGAATAGATTCAAATTGCCCAGAATATGATGATACACTCCAATTAGCAACAGTTACAAGTAGATTTTCTTTTACTTTTTCCTCTTTCTTTTTTTCTTTCTTTCTTTTTTTTTTTTTTTTTTTTTTTAACAAGGTCATATTCTGTCATCCAGGCTGGAATGCATTGTTGCAATCATAGCTCACTGCAGCCTTGAACTCCTGGAATCAGACAATTCTCCCACATTAGCCTCTCAAGTAGCTGAGATTATAGGTGTATGACACCACACTCAACTAATTAAAACAACTTTTTTTTAAGACAGATTCTTGTTGTATTGACCAGGTTTTCTTGAACTCCCAGGATTAGGCAATCTTTCCAGGCAGGTTCTCAAAGGGAAAGGGAGAGGCAGTTTCTAAGTGTTTTACCAAGAATTCATATTAAACTAACATGACCTATTGATTGGCTATACATAGTTCTTTGTATTACAAGTTCCTGAAGTATGAAGATAATGGGTGAAGCAGCTAGTCAGCGACAAAATGATTTAAACAATTGCCCCAGACATGGGTGCCAGAGGAGTGTGGAATGACTGAGGTCCATACTTGTCTTTCTGGGCCTGCACACTTCAAAGAGCTCAGACTGCTTGTGGTATACTTTTTCTTCCTCATTTCCCTCGTTGATCAAAAAATCTTCCCATGAAAACATTAATGATTAATTTCTGAGTAGTCCTACAGTTCTTGACACTGGAGGCTCATTCTAAAATAGCCATCAGTAAAGTCACTGTTTTATATAACTGCTGTCACTTGTCAAATCATCACTTAGCTTCAGAATTTCATGATTTTCATTTTCTCAGAGACAAAACAATGAGGAATATACTGCAATGCCAATTATACTAGAGATTTAATCAAGATTTTAGCAAAATAATAAAAACTCAAAAACAATGGTCAGGACTGGAATCTAATAACAGATATGCTGTAATTTTCTTCTGAAACATAATTTTACTCTCTCCAGTTCCCCATTTCTACAAAAGATAAACTTTAGTAGCACCAACTTACTTGCAAAATAAGTTTTAGTAATATACTTGGCCTGATTATTTGCATGATGTTCAACAAAAATTGTTATTGACCATATATGTGAGGCTTTTTTAAGCTGGCTTTGATGGAGTTTTCTTATAAAATTTTGGATTAGACTTTAAAAAGCCTCAAGGCTGGCCGGGGGCAGTGACTCACATCTGTAATCCCAGCACTTTGGGAGGCCAAGGAAGGCAGATCATCTGAGGTCAGAAGTTCAAGACCAGCCTGACCTACATGGAGAAATACAAAAATAGTTGGTAGTTGTGGCATATGCTTGTAATCCCAGCTACTTGGGTGGCAGGAGAATCACTTGAACCAGGAGGCAAGAGGTTGTGGTGAATCAAGATCGCACCATTACACTGGAGCCTGGGCAACAAGAGCAAAAACTCCGTTTCAAAAAATAAGTAAGTAAATAAATAATAAATAAATAAATAAATAAAAGAGTACTGGTCAGGATACTTTCCTATAACTATCCTTTAAGTAAAACCAAATTTTGTACTGTAGCCAGTTGAAAAGTCTCGAAGTAAAACAATAATTATTTGTGGATAATAGAAGGCTTAGAAGAGCCATATTAAAAATGCAATTGACAAGAAAATTTGATTACTTCTATATACAAACAACAGCTTAAAAAATAATCATAATTATTACTAATAACACATATCAAGGCATATGAGAATTATAAAATAAGATGCTATTTTGGAATCCATATTAATAACACATTTATACAAATAGAAGTCAAAAAAGTTAAACATCATTTCTTATTTGATAACCTCCTCTATGATTTTAACATAACAAAGAAGGAAAATGCCACAAATGTTATGTTAAAGTTTCTTTTTCTCATTTTTTTCAATTTTTCTTTCTTTCTTTCTTCTTTCTTTTTCTTTCTTTCTTTCTTTCTTTCTTTCTTTCTTTCTTTCTTTCTTTCCTCCTCCTCCTCCTCTTCCTCCTCCTCCTCCTTCTTCTTCTTCCTCTTTTTTTTTACATAGAGATGAGTTCTGCCTCTATTGCTCAGGCTATTCTCAAATTCTTGGGATCAAGTGATCATGCCACCTCAGCCTCTTAAAGTATTGGAATTACAGGTGTGGGTCACTGTGCCCAGACTAAATGTTAAAGTTTTAAAACACTTAATCAATATGGTATCACATGTAAATATAAAATAATCATCAATAATTTAGCCAAAAGGATAATTTAAAGATTTCAGAAAGCAAATATTTTATTGTTTGGTAGAGAGGAAAGTCAGCTATATACACAAGCAAACAACCTAATAAAGACGGCATGGGACTAACAGAATCTGTCTTCTCTCTTTTATTTTTATTTTTTCCAGATTACTCAAAAAGTGAACTAAAGTCTTTTATTATGTCTTATTAACATAACATGAAAATCTTGTTTAAAAGAGAAAACCAAAATTAACCTTTGCATCAGTATATTGTTATTGTTAATGCTAAAGCTAATTTGAATAAAACCTTAAAAACAAATCAATCTAATCTCAAAAAGTTTTCACCACGCAAGATAAGATTTTCATAAGCTTTTCAAAATTTCTAACATTTTCTATTAAAGTCAGATCACTGCTTTCAGAAAATTCTGTCATTCCTACACAGGGAGCCAGAGTCTGGTATGCCATTGGTGTCCCTTGATATTGATGCTCAATTTTTAGAGAAACTAAACTGACTTTAGCCAACTTGGTCACACACAACATTTCTTCTATATGATTAATCTTCCACAAATTATCTTCAACTTACTCAGAACTTCAGTTTTGTCCTATAGACCTTTTTTTATATTGATACTCTACCTTAGGGCAAAAATATTTAGTTTCTTTTCCTCCTTATCCTTTAGGCAACACAAATTTCTTCGTCATGCAAAAAAAATTGCTCTCTCTTTTCATATTTTTATAGCTCTGCATATAACATTGTTTCTCTTATACCAGTTTGCATTACTCTGCTTATAACATTGTTTCTCTTATACCAGTTTTTATTACATACATTAACTACAGTTTTAAGTCTTAGTAACCCTAACTTTCAGTGAAATGAAAACCTAGGAAGTAAGTAATTTGTAATGGTTTTATACCAGTTTATAGATAAAAACATTGTATAATCTAGAAATATGTTTTCTCAATTTTTGTTTACTAACAATCTAAATTTTTATTTAGCTTTTTAAATACCATATACATTATGTCTCCATATATTAAAACAATTACAATTTTATCAAGCATCTTCTTGAACTGCAGTGGAATAAAATTAGAAATCAATACTGACAAGAACTAGCAAAACTCCACACGTACATGGAAACTAAACGATTTTCTTGTAAATGATTCTTGGGTATAAAGCAGAAATAAAAACAATTTTTAAACAACTTAATGTGAAACAACATACCCAAATCTGTGGGATACAGCAAAAGCAATGCTTAAAGGAAAGTTGTAGTCTTAAATGCCTACATTAATAAAGGAGAAAGATCACAAATTAACAACCTAATGTTGCACCTCAGGAAAATATAAACAAAAGAACTAGAAAAAAAAAATTAAACCCAAAACTAGCAGAAGAAAAGAAATAGCACAAATCACAGCAGAATTAGATGAGATTGATACCAAAAACAAAAACAAAACAAAACAAAAAGAATCAATGAAATAAAAAGATGCTCTGTTGAAAGGTTAAGCAAAATTGATAGATTCCTACTTAGTTTAACAAAGAAAAAAGAGAGACCACTCAAATAAGCACAATCAGCAATGATAATGGTGACATTATAGCTGATACTACAGGAATACAAAAGTTCCTCATAAGTTACAATGACCATCTCTATGTGCACCAATTGGAAAATGTAGAGTAAGTGGTTAAGTTCTTAGAAACATACAACCTTCAAGATTGAAACAGGAAGAAATAGAAAATCCCGAACAGGCCAATAATGAGTAATGAAATTGAATCAGTAACAGAAAATACTTCAACAAAATAAGTCTAAGATGAGACAGAATCACAATTGAATTTTATCAAACCTACAGATTAAAGCTGATATCAATCTTACTGAAAATATGGAAAGAAATTGAGGAGGAGTGATTTCTCCCTGTCATTCTGTGAAACTAGTGTCACCCTGATATCAAAGCCAGGCCAGGGCATAACAACAACGATGGCAAAAAAATGGGGCCTGTATTGCTAAAGAACTAAGACGCAAAAAATCCTCAACAAAATGCTAGCAAACTAAATCCAACTTTGCTTCCAAAAGATAATTTGCCATGATCAATGGGCTTTATTCTATGCACGCAAAGAATGGTTGAACATTTAAAATCAATAAATATAATTCACTATATAAGAAGAATTACAAATGAAAAGCACATGATCATTTTAATATATCCAAAAAAAGCACTTGATAAAAATCCAGCATCCCTTTATGATAAAACTCTCAAGTTTTATTGAAGGACCATACCTGAAAACAGTAAGAACCATATAAGAAAAATCCATAGCCAAAATCCTATTGAATGGCAAAAAGTTGAAAGCATTCCCTCTAAAAACTGAGCAAAATGGGGATGTCTACTATCCCCACTCCTATTCAACATAATACTGGAAGTTCTAGGCAGAGCAATCAGGCAAGATAAATAAAAGACATCCAAATAGGAAAAGAAGAAATCAATCTCTCTTTGCTAACAGTTGTAAAGACTCTGCCAAAAGTCTTCTAGAACTGGTAAATGACTTCAGCAAAATTTTAGGATACAAAATTAATGTACAAAAATCAGTGACATTTTTAGATACCAACAAAATTCAGACTGACAGTGAAATCAAGAACATAATTCCACTCACAGTAGCCAATTTTTTTAAAAAAATACATAAGAATACATTCAACCAAGGAGATGAAATGTCTTTAGGAGGAAGACGGCAGAACACTTATGAAAGAAAGTATAGATGACAGTAACAAAAGGAAAAACAGTTTATGTTCATAGATTGGAAGAATAAAGTTTATTCAAGTGACCATACTGCCCAAAGCAATCTAGTTTCAACAAAATTTATATCAATTTACTAACATCATTCACCAAAGAATTAGAAAAAAACACTACTAAAGATCATATGGAACCAAAAAAGAACCCGAATAGCCAAAGTAATCCTAAGCAAAAAGACAAAGTAGGAGGCCTCAAAATACCTGACTTCAAATTATATTACAAGACTACTATGTCTAAAACAGCATTATACTAATAGAAAAATATATACACAGATCCGTGGAACGTAGCAGAAAATCTAGAAATAAAGTCACATACCTACCACCAAATGATGGTAATGATCTTTAACAAAGTAATCAAAACGATCTTTAATAAAGTCATCAAAATTTAACAATGGGAAAGAACACCCTATTTAATTAACAGTGTTGGATAATTGGCTAGCCATAGGCAGAAGAATAAAACTAGACCCCTATCTCTCACCACATACAAAAATTAACTCAAGATGGATTAAATACTTAAATATAATACTTGAAAATATAAAGTCTTAGATAAAAATCTAGGAGAAGCTTTTCTGGACATTGGCTAAAGCAAGTAATTTATGACTACAACTTCCAAAAACCAATATGACAAAATCAAAAATAGACAAATGAGATGTAATTAAACTAAAAGGCTCTGGACAGCTGAAGAAATAAACAGAGGAAACAGACAATCTACAGAATGGGAGAAAATTATGCCAATAATGTTTCCAAAAAAAGACTAATATACAGAACCTACAAATAACTGAAACAACTCAACTAGAAAAAATGTCATAACTTCCTTTAAAAATGAGCAAAGAACATGAAAAGATATTTCTCAAAAGAAACAAACAAATGACCAACAAACATGAAAAAAATCTTCAAATCACTAATCACCAGATAAATGAAATTGAAAACCACAAGAGATATCATTTTATACCAGTAGAATGACAATCATCAAAACTTCAAAAACAACAATGTTGGTATGTGAAGAAAAGGGGAATGCTTATACACTCTTCTAGGGACTTTAAATTAGTAAAATCTCTATGGAAAACACTATGGAGATTTCTAAAAAAAACCTAAAAATAGAACTACTATTCAACCTAGCAATTTCACTACCAAAGGAAAGAATATCATTATATAAAAAAGACACCTGCACTCATATGTTTTTTTGTTTTTGTTTTTGTTTTTTGTTTTTTGTTTTTGAGACAGAGTTTCGCTCTTGTTACCCAGGCTGAAGTGCAATGGCGCGATCTCGGCTCACCACAACCTCCGCCTCCTGGGTTCAGGCAATTCTCCTGCCTCAGCCTCCTGAGTAGCTGGGATTACAGGCACGAGCCACCATGCCCAGCTAATTTTTTGTATTTTTAGTAGAGACAGGGTTTCACCATGTCAACCAGGATGGTCTCGAACTCTTGACCTCGTGATCCACCTGCCTCGGCCTCCCAAAGTGCTGGGATTACAGGCTTGAGCCACCGCGCCCGGCCGCACTCATATGTTTATTACAGCACTGATCACAATACCGAAGTCATGGAGTCAACGTTAAGTGTTCATCAGCTGTGGATTGAATAAAGAAAATGTGATATATAACCACCATTAAATACAAGGCAGCTATAAAAAAATGAAATTACGTCCTTTGCAGCAACACGAATGGAGCTGTAAGTCATTATGTTAGGTAAAATATCTCAGAAAGAGGAAGTCAAATAACACGTTTTTACAAATAAGTGGGAGATAAACAATGGGTACACATGGGCTTAAGGATAGAAATAATAGACACTGTGGCCTTGGAAAGGAAGCAGGTTGGTAGGTAGGGTGAGTGTTTAAAAATTACCTATTGGGTACAATGTTCACATTTGGGTGAGGGGTACACTAGAAGCTCTATTCTCACCATTACACAATTTATCTATATGAGCTACCTGCACAGGTACCTCTTAAATCTAAAATTTTTAAACAAATGAAAAGAAAATAAAAAGGGAAGAGCTGCTCTCCCCCCCACCATCACCCAAGGAAAGATCTGTAAAAGAGACCTAGAGCATGGGGACAGAGTGTTGCTTGAGAAGTACTTTCTGCAGTGTCGAATGAGGAACATTTGCACCCTGGAAGATCCTGGAAGCGTCACGTGCCATGATCAAGAAACACCACCTTTTGCCTTTTCAGTTTTCTGAGTTCTTTTTAAGTGATTGCTAACTCATCCATTTTTAGAACATTGGGCAAGCTCAGAGAAATGTATTAGTGAAGAACTGCTAATGGTATCAAAAATAGTAAATGTAATAGTAAGCCAAAAAAGGAAGATAGGGGCCTTTTCTAAGTTGTTTACCAAGAATTTACATTAAAGTCACAAATTATTAATTGGCTAAAAATTTGTTTCTTTTATCATAAATTCTAGGAACATGGAGATAATTGATGAGGTTGCTGGTCAGGAACAAAATGACTTTAAATGATTGCCCTTAGGCATAAAGAGGAATGAATAAGGTCTCATACTCATGTCTCTCTGGGCCTGCATGCCTCACAGAGCTCAGACTTCTCTGAGTTATTTTTCTTTTCAACAAAAATAATGAAATAGCTGTCTGCCTCAAAATCAGTTGATCAGACACATACACACTCACACATGCACAAACATAAACACACAACTCCTTTTCCTCCTCTTTTTTCTTTATTGTATGTCAAGTTTATTAAGATGATCTTATTTGAAATGTATTTCCTTAGTTATTACGGGGTTAATCTTAAAAATATAACACTTGTATTAAAAACAACTCATCAATGCAGGAGCTAAATATGGGAAAAGCATTTGTGAAACAGAAAGGTAATCAAAAATAGAAAAAATGTATATAATAAAATATGGTGAAGACAAGTTTTCACTTTCACTTAGGGCGGGATATGGGGAAAGAGGATGGAAAGAAATTGTTATCTTCTTATATAAGTCTGAAGTATTATTAAAATAATTGTTATGTGTGTTACAACAGGAAATGTTACACAGCCTAAACTGTATTAAACAAAGAAATGGACAAATTCTCTATTGATTCTATATCTTAAATTGCAATAGAAATGTTCAAAGAACTGTCTTTTAAATCACTATTTTAATGTTTATAAAAACACACACATAAATACAAAAGTTATTTTCTGTTACAAGTAAATGGGAAACATTTTATCACCATTTTTAAGAAATGGTTTTTGAATTACATATGAATTGTATTTGCATCTAGTACTAGGTATATGAGGTACAGATATAAAGAAAAATTATTACTATAAATTTTAGATGTTATTTTATATTCTTTATTAGATGAGTATATAGAAATGTACTTGGGAATTACCTAACTTCTCCAGTTGTTAAAGTAGCTGAAAATTCTAATTTTTGAAGTTTTATAAGGCATTAAATAAAGAAACCAAATATCATACTATAGCAATAATACAAACGAATCACAGCTTTATTTAGAATTGTATTCCTTTTAGTATTTTAAAGGTTATATTAGAATATTTTGAACATGTACTTGTAATGATTTTACTTACATTTATAATTAAGGAACAGTGAATAATGGATAAACTCATAATTAAGAGTAAATAATGGAGAAACTCATAATCTTTAATCTTCACTCACTTTGGTTAACTTTATTAGCATATTTGATATTTTTATCTTTTTTATTGTGCCTTAGAAAAATGTATTAATAAATTACATGAATTGGTTTTCAGTAAGAAATCTGGGCTAGACATGGTGGTTCATGCCTGTAATCCCAATACTTTGGGAGGCTAAGGCAGGTAGATCACAAGGTCAGGAGTTCAAAACCAGCTTGGCCAATATGATGAAACCCTGTCTCTACTAAAAATACAAAAGTTAGCTGGGAGTGGTGATGGGTGCCTGTAATCCCAGCTACTCTGGAGGCTGAGGCAGGAGAATCATTTGAACCCCGGAGGTGGAGGTTGCAGTGAGCAAAGATTGTGCCATTGGACTCCATCTTGGGCAAAAAGGAGAGACTCTGTCTCAAAAAAAAAAAAGAATTGTATATTAGCAAAAAAAATTTTGTATATTAATAACAAGAACAAAGAAGTACATAATAATAACAACAAAGATAAAACAAAATAACATACATGTGTATTTTACAAATTTACGCTTACGCTAAAACAACTTTTTCTTTCTAACACAGACACTCCAAAAAAAAAAAAAAAAATCTAAGTACTGAACGTTATATGTATTCATAAATTTTTTTTTTAAAGTCACTTTCAAGAATATATTTTGCCCCCATGTTTTTCAATCTGCTTAAGTCACAGGTTGAAATATAGACAAATTTGAAATATCAACAAATATAGACTACTGAGGAAAAGATGCACATAATGCGTAACAGTGATGACTGGAGTCTTGTCATGGTGGGAACGATAAGGCTGTGGAAGAAAGCTATATCTAGGGGCTAACACTATAATCAAGGACCATATATTATTTTTCTCATTATTGGTGAGTTTCTGTTCTAGCACAGTCTGTGGAAAAGTAGTATTAGGAGTTAAAACCGAGCTCTGAAATATGATGCTGGCTCAAGTCATACAAGTTATTTCAGCATAGCTTTTGTAGTTAGGTTTCAGTTTAAATTAATTTCAATGCAGACAAAGAAAAAAAAATAGCTACATTTATTTCAACCTCAACTAAGTGATTCAGAGGAATTTAACCTTCAAAATGATTGGTAGTGACCTCGTTTTAAAGAAGAGTGGATGGCTGAAGATGCTTTTTAAGTAAAATTATCTAGTCTAAAGCTCTCCAGTGTAGCTGCAATGGAGAAAGCTAGGTAAATCTCTGGAGAGGATGGATTAAAATGTTGTTGCCCTTGCATTTTAAGAATAATACCAAAAGAAGCTGCCATTTGTGGAGTCAGGTGGGTGAGTGTCGTGACTCAGCTTAACATTCAGCATCTAGAGAAAATTGTAAGCATATCGAGGTGTCTTCTACTGGAGAAAATGACACTGGAAGCATAAATATCACTGAATAAAGCCAACCTGCCTAGACAGTCTCTGGAAGGCTCCTGAATTGTATTTTAGGGCAAAGTTCCTGGGTATCCCTTTGACCTTTCCATTTCAGACAGTGAAGGATACATGGGACTTAGAACTCCAACTTTTTATCATTGCCTAGTATGGCATTTTTTCTTTCTCAGCAAACATCTTACCCCCTTAAAAAATGTGAGTGAAATAAGAAGTGCAATAGTTTTGATATGATCCATTTGTTCTCAGTTTAAGTCATGCTGAAATTCCATCCCCCATATGGCAGTGCTAGGAGAAGAGGCCTAGAGAAAGGTGTTTGGGTCATAGGGGTGGATCATCCCTCATGAATGGCTTGGTGCTGATCCCGTGGAGCAAGTGGGTCCTAAATCTCACAAGACTAGATTGTTTTTCATAAAAATGGATGACTTCATTTGACAGCGAGTTGTGATAAAATAGGGTTCCTTCTGTTCTGTTCGGTTACCTCACTTCACTTTGGTCTGCTTCCCCACGAAAGGAGAAAATCATTAAAAGTACTGCAAAGAGGATAGGAGCCATGTCAAATGTGAAATAAAGAATTGGATGAGGTGGGTAGATTAGACTAGAACCCCAAAGAGACTAAGACATTTCTCCTGCCTGACTCTCAGCCTTTAAATCCAAGATTCAAAAGAAAGAATGCTGTTCAGGAAACATAGGCTATCAGGAAAGTTTGAGACCTGCTGCTGTCTATCTTGATGCTTTTTCTATACGGCCAGCTTCAGCCACAATTTATCCTCCAGCTGCAGCTCGCCTTAGCTCCTCCTCCATCATCAAAGGACCTGATTCAGAACAGATACCCTGTCTATGCTTTACAAATAAAGAGACCACAGTGTTTGTTCCAATATTTTCAAAGCTCTTGGTTAGCAAATATTGTCTGTGACCTTTTAAGACTTTGATATTCCTCTCAGAGGTTTAAATTTTTTTTCTCTGAGCTGTAAATTTATTTTCAGATGTTTCAAAACAAGAACAATCTATCAAAATAATACCTGTCTGTAAAGTAAAATAAAATAGGACAGACAGAACTGAACAATATAGAATAAACACATTAAAAATCTCCACAAAATCTACAAGTTCTTGAAGACAGATTCATTGTCTGCATAAAATTGATTATAGACTGAAGTCATTTTCCTGGTAACTGGAATAGCTGTACCCATGGTCAGTCTGACAGCATGGTCAGAAAGGCCTGGGCCAAGAGCTGCAGGATGTAAGTGTACAATTCTGTTATCATCTGTCCTCTCCTCTGCCTCTTTCACACTTTATCGAATTTTCTTACAGTTTCATGATTGCCTCTTTTGTTAAATAACCTTGAAATAGCCCTTATAGGTATTTAAAATTCATCTTGATTTTATTTCATGATAACTTAAGGTTAAGGTATACTTTAAAATGGAAATCAATAATTATAGCAATAGTAATATTTTCAATAGAGGTCACACATAACTATGCAGTTAAAAATTATGAAAATATCAACTGGTTTTGCGTATGCATAAATCATTAATACCACAGAATTAACCACGTATGTGTGGAACATCATGTTTTATTAAAACAATTATTTAATGTCTTAATAAAACGCTGTTTCATTGTCACATTTTACAAATCCTAAATCTGATTGTCATTATTGCTGTTTGCAGATAATAGCAGTAACTGACAAAACTAAAAATCAGAAGTCTCACACATCAGTAGTCAGCTGTTGTAGACTAACTTGACGACAATGAAGAGAAAAATATGCTCAGATGGAATGTAGAATGTACATAAATATGATTTTGTGAACAGACATTTAAAATAAAATGTTTTGATGATTAGCTTTGTGTACATATTAGTGTACCTATTAGTGTAAATATGGAAGGTAGCCAGATACCAAGTAGTATTTTCATAAACTGACTTAGCAGAATACTTACTCCAACTGGATTCTCCAAGGACAAAGAGAAAGCTTAATTTCAGATCAACTTAAGCAGAGGACTCATAGGGGTTGCCTAAAGTTTTGTTCAAAAAAAAAAAAAAAAGGGTCTTTATCAGTATCAGTCTCTTGCAGACTTTAAACATTACCAATACCATCTCTCAGTCTGTGACAAGTATGTTTAATTTCTCTATATATGTATAACATTTGAAACAATTAATCTTCCTTTACTGATTTTTAATGCCATTTTAGTGATAGAACAGTATTAAAACAACAATAAAAATGGTGAGATCTAAATGTACATATATTTTATTGGTAACATTTAAAAATGGGGTCCAACTAAGTGTTGATGAGAATAAGAAAAAACCAGAATAATTCTGTATTTAGTGTGGGACGATAAACATGCTCAGCCATTCTAGAAAGCATTCTGATAGTTTTTATTGAAATTAACTGTGTAAATATTCTATAACCAGAAAATGGAGTCAAGTACTTATTTCTGAATATATAATGCAAAGTTTCATAAGAGAACAGGCATCTGGATTGTATTGCAACACATTCGATATAGCATATAAGGTGTTTATCAATAAGAAGATAAATAAGGATGATATGTACATATGTTGGGTTACTATATAGCACTCCAAAGTAATATGCTACACTTAAATACAGGGAAAATATACATTTGAAAACACAAACTTAAATAAAAAAGGAGGTGTAAACTACAGCCTGTTATTAAATCTGATTAAATAATATATGGATAATTTCATATATTTTTTCTAGGATGCAAATGTGTCTAAAGATAAATATTAAATATATAAAAATATTAATTATGGAAATATTAGAATGTGAATGAGGGTTTGGTGGAGCTAGCAAAGTATGATTTTAAAAAGGGGCAAAGTGATGCTGATGTACTAAGAAATCTTTGCACTAGAATTTCTTTATAACCACCTCCCTTCTTCGCTCTAGCAAATTAATAATAAAAAAGAATTGAAAAGCCTAAAGAGAATCTGAAACAGTATAAATAGAAAAAAAGTTACAATAAATAATAAAACTATAATATATTTACTATTACTAATGAGATACAAATGTGTGATTAATCTAGCAGAGAGAGGATAGAAGATAGAATATATTTTTTGCACAAGTAAAAAGTCTAAAAAATGTTACATACTTTTGGCAATATTAATAGTTATAATAAATTATTACACAAAACTACTTCACTTGAACACACTAATTTAATTCGAAGACCTGCCAAACTCTAGTGGTTAGCTAAACTAATGCATGAGTCATCCCATTATTATTATTATTATTTAACTGTATTGCCTGAGATAATTCTACTTCCTTGTGGCAAAAGAACAAGAGAACAACAAGAACAAAACCGGAAGAACAAATTCATCTCCTTGGGGATACTGTTTTCCTTTCCACATTTCAGTGTTTTCTGAATAATTGGAAATATTAATAAGTAAACAGGGTCCATTCAGAAAACAATTTTCTTTCCTCTGTTCATATTATTGTTCAAATAAAATCACATATTCTTAGTAAATAAGAACTTACTGACCTTGATGTCATTCTCAATATTATTAAAGGACCATCATTTTAAAATGTTTTGAGTAGCATGTAATTTATATATACATTTCATTAGTCAAGATTCTCCAGAGAACAAAACCAATAGGAATTACAGAAGTATCTGAGGGTATTTATTATGGGAATTAGCTCTTGTGATTGTGGAGACTGAAAAGTTCACTGATAAGTTGTCTGAAAACTGAAGAACCAGTAATGGTGGAGGTATCATTCCGTTTTCATTCAGAGGCCTGGGAACAAGGACCGTGGTGATATAAGTCCCGATACAAAAGGAAAGGCCGACCAATACTGATGTCAGTTCTAGAGTGTGAAGACCTGAGAACATGGAACTCTGAGGTCTGAGGATTAAAGAAAATGGATGTTCTAACTACAGAAGAGATAGCATTTTTTCCCAATCTTTTGTTGCATTGGAACCCTCAACCAACTGAATTATGCCCACCAGTATTGGTGAAGGCTATCTGCTTTGCTCAGTCTGCCGGTTTAAATGCTAATTTCTTCCAGAAACACCCTCAAAGGGATCCCAAGCAATAATGTTTTATCATTTGGTGAGCATCCCTTAGCCTAGTCAAATTGACAGGTAAAATTAACCATGACATACAGTAAAATCATTCAACAAATAGAACCTGTTCTTGTTATGAGTAGTACAGTGTTTCTGTCTTCCAGTCATGATTCTGAAATAATTCACTATTTGAATTCCTGCCATCGTTATTGCTGTTGAAAATATACCACTTCAATCTTGCTCCATATTAAAGATAGAAATCATCTTACTCAGTTTGGGATGCTATAAATGAATACTATACACTTGATAACTTATAAACAACAGAAATTTATGATTCATAGTTCTGAAGGTTGGGAAGTCCAAGATCAAGGTACCTACACATTCAGTATTTGGTGAGGGCTCAATTCCTGGTTAATAGACTGACATCTTCTCTCTGGCCTCATATGGCCATATGGGTGGAAGAACTCTCTGGGGTATCTGTCCAAATGACACTTATGTTATTCACAAGAGCTCCATGACACTAATCTCAATCACAAGGGCTTCATTCTCTTAACCTTAACACCTCCCAAAGGTGTTACCTTCATAAATACAACATGTGATTTTGACATATGAGTTTTTTGGGGTCTATAAACATTATTTCTACAGCACACGTTGTATCATTTTTTGAAGAAGAAAAACTTCCTTCAACCACAATTATAAAATAATTTATGGTTTTAAAACTTAGCTCTTTCTGTAGACTTAGCCATGTTAATTAATTCAATAAAAACAGTGCTTTTATAAGAAACATAAATATGTTGAAATGATTTTTGACAACAATTAATACAGAATTATGAGTAAGGTCAAGCTGTTTTACACTGTCTGTAATGTCAAAAGTTAAAACAAGAAGCAAAATCTATACTAGCACACAACTTTTCAGCATATAATTTTTGTGAGTTTAAACTACTATTCCAACAGTGTTTTTAAGACCAGTGAGAACTGAAAGAAAAATTTTCACATTTCAAGATGAATTTAATTATAAAATAGAGTCACTTCCATATAACCTTCAGTTGGAAGTGATTTGCAATGTAATGACATGATAAAAAGCAAATATTGGAACAACAACCTAATTGAAGTCTATACATACGCTCAATTAAAAGCATATGCATCTTGATTTATATCAACATTTGACAGTAGCCATCACCATGAGAAGAGGTTTTCAGAGAAAAAAATAAGATTCTTACTTTTTTATTTTTTTATTTTTTTGTACCTGAGAGTGAATGAGCTTATCAGATTCTTCCTGAGAATAGGTTTTTCAGAGAAAGGGTAAGTGGTTGCACACAAAAAGGCACTTGGCTCCTGGCCAGGGCAGCAGGCTAGGGAGGGGAGGGGAGAGAACAAAGCAGGGAGGCGGGGCACGTGGCAGACGAACGGCAGCTCCCTCCCAATCTAGCCAGAGTGGACCTCGGTGGCTGGGCACAGGTCACTCATCCCAGGAACCAAGGCGGGTGGGCCCAGGGCTCAGTGATAGAGACATCACAGACACTCAGAGGCACTTGCTGGGAACTGACGAGAAAGGTGACTCTGGAGTTCTTGAGGACGCCCTGCCCCGACCCTGGATGGGAGCAGGAAGGAGCAGATGCCTCTGGCCAGGACATAGGCCCCATAGTGCTGCTGTGCACCTGTGTTGTGTCCTGGGCAGAGGCTGGGACACAGATCAACATTAATAAATGAATATTTGCAAGAGGGTTTCATGATATGGAACACAAACTTTGAGTTCCAATGACGCAAAAAGAAAGAAAATATACTAGGCCATTCTTGCATTGCTATAAATATATATCTGAGATTATGGGTAATTTATAAAGAAAAGAAATTTAATTGGCTCCCAGTTTTGCAGGCTGTCTAGGAAGCACGATACTGGCAACTTCTTGGCTTACATGAAGGCCTCAGGGAATTTATACTCATGGCAGAAGACAATGCTGTGGGAACAGGCACCTCACTTGGTGAAAACAGGAGCAAGAGAGACAGTGAAGGTGCCAAACCCTTTTAAACAACCAAATCTCACAAGAACTCACTCACTATCATGAGGAAGATACCAAGAGGATGGTGTTAAATTACTTATGAGAAATCTGCCCCCATGATCCAATTACCTTCTACCAGACTTCACCTTCAATACTGGAATTACATTTTAACATGAGATTTGCATGGAGACACACATCCAAATTATATCAGAAAGGAAAAAAGAAAGGAAGGAAGAAGAAAGAAAATAATCTCATTATTCTCATTAGTAGATATATATTACAAAAAATTTATTCAGTAGTTCATAGGAACTCATTTTCTCTCTTATATAAAAGTGTATACCTGAAATTTTCAATTATTTTTCCTTGGGCTTCAAAATCTAAACTCTCCACTATCTGATTCTTGTAGAAAAAAGTTCTGATTCCAATTTCTGTACAATTAGAATATAATTTATACTTTTTTAAAGAATTGAAATATTATAGTTTATTATTATAACAATTCATTTTTCTATAAACTAATAAAGATATGGTTTTACAGTAAAGATAAATATTCCAAACCGCTATCAGGGACATTAACAACTTTGTCTTATAACATGTTCTAATATATGCTTGCCTGTCTCTGATCTCCCTTATCTGTCTCCATTTATATGTTTTTGTATACATATATACTATATATAGTATTATAAATATTACATATTTCTTAGATATAAAGCATTAGTCATATGTGTATATATATGCATTGGCATAAATATATATGCTTATAAATTTATATATACACTACATGCTGATGAGGAAATGTATTATCTCCTGTAATCTACAAGGGGGCGTTGTTTCAAAGGCAAGAACTTCCAGCAACATGCCCGATCTGCCTTCTCCGGGAGCTAATATTGGAATTACTCTAAAAAATAATATAGGCAGAACAAGAGAAAAAAATGCAGGCAATACTGGGGAATGCATTTGAAAGAGAGAGAGAGAAGAGGAAGAAGAAGAGGAGGAAGAAGACGATGACAAAGGGGAGGAGGAGGAGAGGAAGAGAAGAGAAGGAGGAAGAGAAAAATGATGGTTGATGTTAGAAAAACATTTAAAAGATAGTAGTAATAATCAAGTTAAACTTATGATGTTTATAGTGCAGATGGAGAGAACATGTGATAATTCAAAATATGTTTAGAAGGTGAGGTGGGATTCAAAGCAAATGGTAACTGGATTCGGTGGGTTATGGAGTCTTGTAAGTGGCTTCATCAGTTTATATGATGTTGTGCCTTAGTTGTTTATGGGACTTCAAGGAGAAAATATCTTGTAGAATTTGTGTGTGACTGTATGAGTCTATAGTGGAAGCACTTGCTCAGAGAGACAGAGATTACATAGAGAGAAAAGATTTAAAAATTAAAAATGAAATCCTAATTTAATGTAAGATGCAGAAGAAGAACTACTCATGGATACTAGAAGATCTCAGTGCTTTCAGGATGATCTATATGACTGGAATAAACGTTACCATCTGTCCTAATCTTTTTTTCTATCATTTCAACATGACTCTTACACATACTTCAGAAATTATCTTAACAATTATTTCACAAAATATTTTCCTCCTAACCTATCTCCACTTCCTCCAGGCTGTGGTATTATATTGCACATGTAATTGAAGGAGAAAGTAATTTTGGAGAAGCAAGGACAGATGGAAATTTGTTTCCTTCATTTGAGTTTTAGCTCAGTAGAATGAGTTTTACTTGAAGAAACTGAAATGGTAAGATGCTGTATTTGATCTGTTGCAAACATGTCTAAAGTTTCACATTAGACTACTAAACAGTCTCTACTCTTCTCCATACAGGTCAGTGGTACTCTATACAATCTATCAGGTAATAAGGCCAATGTTGGAAGCAAGATTATATTGCATACCTGATAAGGGTATATAGTTAATCCAGATGGAAGACAGTGTACCTATCACTATAATATGGCCTCAAAGTCTAATATTCTAAGAATAATTCACATTTGAGCATAAAAAATCAGTCTGCAATACAGAAACATCAAGTTAGGAAGGAAATATTCTGTAAACATGCTTGTGTATAAACATGGCTTAATGTGGAAAACAGGTTTAACTTTTTTTTCTAGTTTTATTAAAAGTTGGTTTATAGTAAAGAAAAAGGCCAGATCCCTAACTCTAGTGAGAGTCTGTTTCTTACTGCATGCCACCTTTTACAGGAATGTGTTTTCCTGTTCCACCTCGCTACAGAGGTGACATCTACTAAAACTGAGGATATGAGGGTGGGTTTCCCTATTATACCACAGCACAATGTAGCTTAGAATAATCTGCATTCTATAACATATTCACAGAAAATAAAGATATATTCAAGAGCCAAATTAACAAGCTTCTATATGCTACTTTCTTTTGTCTGTCAGTTTTAGTGAAAATGCTGCATTGTATTTTTATGCTTTCAACCTTTTTATATTATCCTGAATGGCATCACATGAGTGGCCATAAACAAGGCAATGTTTCTGGAATATTATAAATGTGATGAAGTGAACTGAAATGGGCATTTCAAATTACACTGTCTAGAGATAAGTGAAAGTCCCTTTCCACATAGCTCTAATGGTAATTGGATCACTAACCCTTGGGAAAATGCATGTTCTAAATCTCCCTCTGATATTATTTTCTGTTCTTCATATGGTTTGAGTCTAAATCATGACTCACACATCTGTGTTTTAAGAGTCTGTTGAGAGGTCATTAAGACTTTCTGTACCACACAGTAGTCCTCAGAGCTTTGTTTTCTTTGTGTGTATTATTTAGAGTTTGTATGAGTGCTGAACCACCTAAATAACTTGAATCTGGAGTAAATATATTTTTTGGTGGCCACCTAGGTATGGAGCAATTCCTTGACCTTTCCTCTCTTTCACTGAAGCAAATCAAAGTGTATTTCAAACAGTACTGCCTTGAGTCATTCTCAGTATAAAGTTACAGCGTAAAAGTAGTTCACTCTGAATGTCTTAAGCTAGTGCATTGACTCTTGTCTAGAAAGATTAAATTAAAAAAAGAGAAAGAAATGCTGTGGATAGCAGTATTTTTTAATAATGTCTAATGTCTTTGCTGAGATAGCTTGTCCCATTTCATGTGCATGGAGTGACAACTTGCAAGATGTGAAATTGTGACAACAGCAAAATAACTCAAGAAAGCATCATACTCTGAGATTTTGAAAATTTAGTGTTGTTTCTGAACATGGCGAATTGGGAATTATTTAAGTACAGAACGTATCAGATCTTAAAAAAAAAATCTGAAAACACATGAGAGGTGGAATTTTTCCTCTGGTCATTTGGTTCTATTTGTAGTTTCACCAGGGAATCTTTGATATAAACTCACTTTACTTTACTATTCAATTGAAATAAGGACCAAAGTTACTGGTTTCTCTGTTCATATTGATAATAAAAACCATAATCAAGCCGACTGAAGATGAGTTAAGTTCCTAAGATCCATGGAAATATTGGCACATAGTGTATTAATAATGTCTCTGTTATTTGTTTTAATAAAGCCTTAATATTTATCATGTAAATACAATTTTAAGTTGTTAAAATGTTACAGCAAGGTAAAAAAAGTTTATTTTTTAGTAATTTAAATCCAATATTAATTTAATTCAGAGCAGAAATAATATATTTGTCAAATTATACTATAATTATTACTGTTTTTAATCCTTCATTATAATTTGCAGTATTTGCTTCAGTATATTATATATTTCTAAAAAAAAAACTATGAAATGTAGTGTTTAAAATAGAAATTCCTACAATATGCCCATTTAAAATTATCCAACTACAAAACATACTAAAACTGTTTCCAATCATATTCTTCAAAACTAAAACTTATCCACTTAAGTCACTGTCAAAATTTTAATAAATTAAAGAATCTAGTTAATTACATGTTAAAAATATTTTCTATATTAAAAAAGAAATTTCAATAAGTTTACAAAGCAGATTGTCAGAGACCGATATTGTCAATGAGCAGCCTAGAGACCCCTGTTGCTCTGCCTTCCCTGGGTTCATGCCATTGGCATGCAACTTTACAGTGTCTTCCACTAAAGGGTGGCAGTGTGGAAGAGCTACGTATTTCCCACTACTTGGATTTGGGTTTTGCCTGGTAACTTTTCTTAGGTCAATTGAGTAACATGAATGTGTGTGTTAACAGGTTGCTTCTGAGCCAAGCATAGGAGGTGGTGTATTTTTTCTGTTCGTTTTTTTACCTCTGCTGTCACCATGAAAGGAATATCTCCATATTATCTCACAGATCCACTTGAGAAGATTTGGAGACAAATGAAGCAGAGCCACCACGGAACAGCAGAATCACAGGGGACAGCCTAGGATAGCCAAGCATGTGCCAACTCATAGATGATGAGTAAGTCTAGGCTGTACGAAGCAATCCTGAGTGAATCTAGACCAGGCACAAAGATGACCTAAAGAAATAGCAATTGTTACATGTCAGTAAGATTTTAGCATGGCTTGGTATGTTGCACTGCTGTGATTACAGCTATGTAATACATATAGCCTACATTTCAGAACATTGAGAAAGATAGACACAGGATGGAAACAATAATTACGGTCTTGAAAAAATGGTTCAATATAATAATTCAACAATAATTAATGTTTTATTTACTTTTGTAGACCACAAATGCTATTGAATACTATAAAAAGATCACCCCTGAAAAATATAAACACCTTTGACACAAATTTGATATACACAGCACCCATGAAGTTTTATTATTGAATCATTGAAAAAGCTACATTTATTACAAATTATGAAGTATCAGTATATTTTTGTCTTTTGTATATTCTAGCAATGCCATTTATCCTTGCTTTAATTTCTTTCAAGGGCACTTACCTAAGAATCTTATCAAGTACAAGAATAAGCTCTAAAAATAAAGCAAATCCTATGGGATACCCTCTACAGATGTGCCTAGAAGTTTATATATCGTTTTGAAGAAAGTGTGACAGGAAATACAAGAATGTCATGTTCCACATTTAGAAGCAGTACAAAAATCTCTGGCAATTTCTGGCATGATGCCTACCTCTGAAGAAATTTAAATGTCATAACTGACAATAATAGTAGAGAGATTTAGGATAAAAATACTCTACAGAGAAAATTGAATAATTATATCATCAAAAATTGATGACTTAGAAAATAAGTATCATTCATTTAATATACACTGTTGAAATCCTAAAAGAAAGAGGTTTTATATAAGGTAAAACTTTTTCTGAGTTACTTCTGGGTAATATTTGATGAATAGTCTCCTCATTATATCTTATTAGCAAGGCTATTCAAAAAATTTCCAAGCTACTTCTGTGCAAGTATAGATTCAACTGCTGCATATTGGAGATAAATATTGAGAATAAGGAGAAGAAAAATGTTATAAATTTCTATTTAATTTATTTAACGAAGTGTTCCAAATAGAAGTTTTCAACGAATACACAGTGCCCTTTGGTATTTTCAGGGTGGGTTTCAGGACCTCCTGCTGATAGAAAAATCTGAGGATGCACAAGTTCATTATATAAAATGGTGTCGTATAATCAGTCCTCTCTGTCCACAGGATCCACATCTGTGGATTCCACCAATCACAGATGGAAAATACATACAGTGGTCCTCCCTATCCACTGGTTTTGATTCTTGGTTGTTTGAATCAACAGATGTGAAACCCATGGATACAGAAGGCCAACTGCTGGTCCTAGTCCTTTTGGGGATGCAATAACAAAATACCTCAGCCTGGGTTGCTTATAAAAAATAGAAATTTATTCCTCACAGTTATGGAGGCTCAAAAGTCCAATATCAAGGCACCAGCAAATTTGATGTTTGGTGAATGCTCACGTTCTGCTTCATAGAGTGCACCTTCTTGCTGTGTCCTTGCATGATAGAAAGAGCAAACAAACTTCCTCAGGCATCTTTTTTGAGGGCACATTACTCTTCACCAAGGCTCTACCCTCATGAGGTAATCACTCCCATAGGCTGCATCACCTAATTCCATAACAGTGATTAATTTCAAAATATGAATTTGGGAGGGTCATGAATAGTCATGCCATAATACTTACCAATAATTTATTTGCATTTCTAAGTGTTTAATATTTTAGTATTTATAAACAACATGGAAACTAAGTTTCAGCAAAACAAATTTACGAAAATTACATTTAAACAATCCATGCACTTTCATCTACAGAATATTTTTAAAGCCATCTCATATTACATATACTCAATATTATATGCATACTTTTCAGATGCGATCACCTGTGTGAAACTTTTCAGAAAAAACCTAATTGCATTATTTGTCCACTTTTTCCACTGCGGACATCTTGAGAGTGGCTCGTGTTTTTTTACATTTTTGTATCTTTAATGTCTGCCAAATATATAGCTTTTCCCAATGTATGTTTATAAAAATTGATAATGATGAAATTATAGGTACGGCAAGGACTCAATAGTATTTAGAGTTTTAAATTTCAAGTCAAAAAGCAAGTAATATTCTGTAGTATTCAAAGTGTGTTGAGAAAATTCTATGGGTTTCCTTTTGATTGTTTTAAAAATAATTACTTTATGATTTATACCATCTTCCAGAACACAAATATTTCTTAGTATATATTTCTTCACCTTTTCCCAATAGAATTCATGATTTCCAAATGATACCAAATAACATTTCCTATCTATATTAGTCCATTCTCACTGGGTAATTTATAAAGAAAAGAGGTTAAATGGATTCACAGTTCCACACAGCTGGGAGGGCCTCACAATCGCGGCAGAAAGCAAAGGAGGAGCAGAGGCCTGTCTTACACGGCAACAGACAAGAGATCTTGTACAGGGAAATTCCCATTTTTAAAACCATCAGACCTCTTGAGACTTACTCTCTACCACATGAACAGTATAAGGGAAACTATCCCCATGGTTTAATTATCTACACCTGGCTCCAACATGGGAATTTTTACATTTCAAGGTGAGATTTGAGTTCACAGCTAAACCATATCAATATCCAAATATATCCCCTTAATGAACCTTAGCTCCTGGCATTCATATTATTATGTGGTTCCCTTTTCATTTAGTCTTAGCTGGACTCTTGTAAACAAAACAATATAGAGACAATTGATACTAAAATCATTTCCAACTGTTACGTACTAATGGAAAGTTGATAGCATTGACACCTGCACTAATACAAAAAAAAAAAAAAGAAAGAAGAAGGTAAAAATGAGTGGATGGACTTTGATACAGATGATTTTAGGCAGCATGTCAAAAGTATAATGCATAAAGCAATAAAAAATTAAATTTATCACACTATTATATTATATATTCATATATGTGCATTCATATATAGGTATACATATGTATATACCTGAAACCAATATTTACATACAAACCCAGAAAGTAAAAATACAGTTTGAACATCTAATTATCAGAACTATGTGTTCATTTTTTAAACTTTTTGTTAGATTTTCTGTTACATACCGCTAAGCTCATTCCTATGTGCTAAAATTACAAAAGGATGTAACCAAATTACCTGAGGTTAAAAGTGGGAGCTTTCATAACTTCACTACTACCTGTATCTCCAGCCTTGGGTTTCACAATTTTCCAACTTATTCCTTTTGCTGTAGCCAATCCATTCTCCAGTTGCATAACAATAGAAAATCAAGATACTGTTTTAAACATTATCCTCTTGAAATAAACAACTATTTCTCTTGAAATTCAGAATAGATACTGGTTTGTAGGTTCTGGGAAGTCCTCAGTAAAGACATCTGACTGAAGGCTTGAAACCAAATGATTTTGATCAAATAAATCTTCAACTAGCACCTTTTAACAATACTCAGTAAACGCATTCTATGAGAAATGCATTGTGAAATGCTGTCTAGGCACATGAAATTCTCACAGTGTCTAAAACCTGCCTTTTCACCTCCAGACTTTCTTGAAAGTATTACTGTAGATACATGTAAATGACAATTTTTCTTTACCTGGAGTGCTGCTACTCACTGCTTACAAACTCCAGACTTGTATGGCAAAGACACAGAATTGATTCTGTTCTCAAAAGACAAGCCCAATTTTATAAATAATCTTGGAATTGTCTCAGGAATGGATCCCTTTTCAGGAAATTACATAAAGTGCATAAATGCTATTTGCAATTCAAAAATCCCTAAAACCATGTAAGACTAAGGAAAAAATTGCATTTTTAACCAAATATTATTTACATTATAAATTTTTCATGAGAACAAGGTACGTGGGCACGTGTGTGTGTGTGTGTGTGTGTGTGTATGTTTTACATATATATAATATATAAATATACATAATATATATATATATATATATATATAAAGTTAAATCAATTATTTAATTTAAATGTTTTTCCTTGAACCAATTCATGCTCAATGAAGTAGATAGATATTTTCTATTGCAGTAGTCTGGGCACCCTTGTTTTGGAACAATTAGAACACATAAATTCCACCTTAGGCTAAACACTGACCTCAGATTAAGTGGTAATGCTTTCAGTATTCCTTGGTCATAAAATTATCTCTCTTGTGTGTGTTTTTTTTAATAATAAAAAGTATATATTATTCTCACATTCTTGATTTTCAACTTAGGCTGTTCATCCAGTTAAACACACTACAGGTTCTTTAAGCAGACAACTTTTTATTGAAATGCAGTTACCAATACAGAAAATGTTACGTAGTCTTCACACTACATTATATTACTGCTAAGCGTGAGGAATAAGATAAACCTCATAATTAAAGAAGAGAAATTACAGACTTGCTTTAGGTGAGGAATCAGAGGATAAACTGGAAGTTACTTCTTTGAAAACCCCAGAAGACTGACATTGCCAGGACCCTAAATTTACTTGCAAAATACTGAGCTAACTGGAGGAGTTTTTTTTGTTTTTGTTTTTGTTTTTTTTTGTGGGTGTGTTTGTTCATTTGTTTGACCCCAGTGATGTATGTAATGCCACTGAAACAGAACCATTCACTCCCTTGGAAAGGGGGCTGAAGCTAGAGAGCCAAGAGGTCTAACTCAGTGGATCCCACCCCCACAAAGTTCAACAAGCTAAGATCCACTGGCTTGAAATTCTTGCTGCTAGCGCAGGAGTCTGAAGTTGACCTGGGATGCTAGATCTTGGTGGAGGGAGGGATGTCTGTCATTACTGAGACCTGACTAGGTGGTTTTCTACTCACAGTGTAAACAATCTCCCCAGGAAGTCCAGAATGAGCATAACTCAAAGCCTCTGTAGCCAGACTGCCCCTCTAGATTCCTCCTCTCTGGGCAGGACATCTCTGAAAGAAAGGCAGCAGCCCCAGTCAGAGGCTTATAGATAAAACTCCCATCTCCCTGGGACAGTGCATCTGGGGGAAGGGGTGGCTGTGAGTGCAGCTTCAGCAGACTTAAACATTCCTGCCTGCCAGCTCTGAAGAGAGCATTACATCTCCCAGCAGAGTGCTCAAGCTCTGCTAAGGACAGACTGCCTCCTCAAGTGGGTCCCTGATCCTCGTGTCTCCTCATGGGGAGACACCTCCCAGCAGGGTTTGACAGACACCTCACACAGGAGAGCTCTGGTTGGCATTTGGCGAGTGTCCCTCTGTGACAAAGCTTCCAGAGGAAGGAGCAGGCAGCAGTCTTTGCTATCTTGCAACCTCCACTGGTGATACCCAGGCAAACAGGGTTTGGAGTGGCCCTCCAGTAGACTCCAGGAGACCTGCAGAAGAGAGGTGTGACTGATGGAAAACTAACAAACAGAAAACAAAAAGTATCAACAGCAATGAAAAGGACGACTGCACAAAAACCCCATCCAAAGGTCACCAACATCAAAGACCAAAGGTCGATAAATCCACAAAGATGAGAAAAAAACAGTACAAAAAAGCTGAAAATTCCAAAACCAGAATGCCTCTTCTCCTCCAAAGGATCAAAACTTTTCACTAGCAAGGGAACAAAACTGGATGGAGAATGAGTCTGACGAATTGACAGAAGTAGGCTTCAGAAGGTGGGTAATAACAAACTCCTCTGAGCTAAAGGAGCATGTTCTAACCCAATGCAAGGAAGCTAAGATACTTGATAAAAGGTTACAGAAATTGTAATTAGAATAACCAGTTTAGAGAGGAACATAAATGACCTGACGGAGCTGAAAAACACAGCACAAGAACTTCAGGAAGCATACACAAGTATCAATAGCCAAATTGATCAAGCAGAAGAAAGGCTATCAGAGATTGAAGATCAACTTAATGAAATAAAGTGTGAAGACAAGATTAGGGAAAAAATAATGAAAAAGGAACAAACAAAGCCTCCAAGAAATATGGGACTATCTGAAATGACAAAACCTATGTTTGCTTGGTGTACCTGAAAATGATGGGCACCTGAAAATGGAACCAAGTTGGAAAACACTCTTTACGATGTTATCCAGGAGAACTTCCCCAATCTAGCAAAACAGGCCAACATTCAAATTCAGGAAATACAGAGAACACCACAAAAATACTCCTCAAAAATAGCAACCCAAAGACACATAATAGTCATATTTACCAAGATTGAAATGCAGGAAAAAATGTTAAGGGGAGCCAGAGAGAATAGTTGGGTTACCCACAAAGGGAAGCCCATCAGACTATCAGTGGATCTCTCTGCAGAAACCATACAAGCCAGACGGGACTGGGAGCCCACATTCAACATTCTTAAAGAAAATAATTTCCAACCCAGAATTTCATATCCATCTAAACTAAGCTTCATAAGTGAAGGAGAAATAAAATCTTTTACAGGCAAGCAAATGCTGAGAGATTTTGTTACCACCAGGCCTGCCTTACAAGAGTTCTTGAAGGAAGCCCTAAATATGGAAAGGAAAATCCGGTACCAGCCACTGCAAAAACATACCAAAATGTAAAGACCGAGAAGAAACTGTATCAACTCACAGTCAAAATAACCAGCTAGCATCATAATGACAGGATTATATTCATGCATAACAATAGTAACTTTAAATGTAAATGGGTCAAATGCCCCAATTAAAAGAAACAGACTGGCAAATTGGATAAAGAGTGAAGACCCATTGGTGTGCTGTATTCAGAATATCTATCTCACATGCAAAGACACATATATGCTCAAAGTAAGAAGATGGAGGAAAATTTACCAAGCAATTGGAAAGAACAAAAAAAAGCAAAAGTTGCAATCCTAGTCTCTGGTAAAACAGATTTTAAACCAAAAAAAAAAAAAAAAAATCAAAAAAGACAAAGAAGGGCATTACATAATGGTAAAAGGATCAGTGCAGCAAGAAGAGCTAACGATCCTAAATATATATGCACCCAATACAGTAGCACCCAGATTCATAAAGCAAGTTCTTAGAGACCTACAAAGAGACTTAGACTCCCAAACAATAATAGTGGGAGAATGTAATACCACACTGTCAATATTAAACAGATCAATGAGGCAGAAAATTAACAAGGATATTCAGGACTTGAACTCAGCTCTGGACCAAGCAGATCTAATAGACATCTACAGAACTCTCCACCCCAAATCAACAGAATATACATTTTTCTTAGCACCACATTGCACTTACTCTAAAATTGACCTCATAATTGGAAGTAAAACACTCCTCAGCAAATGCAAAAGAATGGAAATCATAACAGTCTCTCAGACCACAGTGCAATCCAGTTAGAACTCAGGATTGAGAAACTCACTCCAAACTGTACACTACACGAAAAGTGAACAACCTGCTGCTGAATGACTAGTGAGTAAATAACAAAATTAAAATAAGTTCTTTGAAATCAATAAAAACAAAGACACAATGTACCAGGATCTCTGGACACAGCTAAATTTCCCTCTAAACAGAGGGAAATTTATAGGACTAAATGCCCACGGGAAAGCAGGAAAGATCTTAAATCAATTTATTTTTATCAATACACAATAGCTGCATATAATTTTGTAGTACATGGCATATTTGACACATTCATGTAATAGGATAATTGGGGTATCCATCCACTTTAATATTTATTTTTCCTTTGCACTACTAACGTTCAAATTATCTCCTAGCTATTTTGAAATGAATAATTGATTAATGTTAACTATGGTCACCTAAAAAATCTATCCAACAGCAGATCTTACTTCTATCTACGTGTGTATTTGATCAATCTCTCATCATGCTCTCTCCTTGCCTACTCTTCCTGGCCTGTGGTAACCACCAATTTACTATAATGTTAACACATGTATTCTATTCTTTTTCAATGTACTTAGTCACAGAAATATCATATATTGGAATTAATACCATATTATTAAAATTATAACAATTGTTATTGTGTCTTAATGATTTGAATATTGAATATATTGCATTGAATAATATAGTATCTTCAATTAATATATTTATCCTGATATGAGATTTTCACAGATGAGGAAACCAGTGCTAAGCTTTCAGAGAGCCAAGAGCTGGTATGAGGTAGAACTGGATTGAAGTCCTGCATCTATGGTCTTTGTTCTGTTTCAAATTAATTTTCACTTTGTGGCATTTTTTAAAAAGTTGTTGTAGAAAAGGGAAATGTTTCTCAGTCCTACTGACATGGTCAAAATGAGTTTCTTTAATACATTTATTCTTGGTGTTGCTATTAATAATTCAGTTCCCATTTTTCTGATTTAAATTTTATATCTGGCATAAAATATAATTTATTTGAGGGTTTGTGCATTCCTAGTTTTCTAACCTTTTCCAATGGCTTTGTCTTTCCAGTGTATTTGCTGCTTTTTTATTTCTCTCAGTTTAACTCTTGCTGCCATTTTCCTGTTTTTGTTCCTTCATCTTCTACTCCTTTCCTTCCTCTTCTCTGTTTTTTCTTGGATTTATAGGTTAACATTTACAATTTCATATGAATATCTACTTCTCAACATGGACAATTTAATGTACAATCTGGACATGACCATAACCAGCCATGCCATACAGAAACACAACATGACCTAGAGATTGTGGTTTTGTGTTTCAGTTCCTACCTCAACATATGCAGCTAGTAAAGCAGGTTATGTAGTTAATAGTAAAAGCAGAATTGTAGATCTTTCCTCTGGTCCAAAATCCAGAAAAATCTTGGGGAACATAAAGCCTGGAGATGAACACAAACATAAAAAATCAACAAACTGAAGCAGGGAGAAACAGGTAGAGAATCAGCAAGGAAGGAAAAGAGACTATTCCTCAGAAAATCTGAGTAACAGTGAATTAATGGCCAGTGCAGACAAAACTCGAAGTGCGGCATCTAATGTCTGGATAATTTCTACTCAATAGGCAAATTCTTCAAGGTTTCCAAATACATTACAGCCCACTCCACGTGCTGGACAAACTACTTATCACCATTGATCAAAGCTGACTTTGAGGGTGTCCTTCAGGTGCCTCTGAGAGTGATTTGAAACAAGTATCACTTCCTGTTCCCTTGTGTTTCTTATGGCTGCCAGTGAACATCAATAATATGAATTCCATTTTAATTTTTCTGTAAGGAATCTTATTTATAGGGCAATTTCCAGTGCAGTGTCTTGTCTCTATGAAATGATTGCCAACTCAGGCAGCCGTTAAAGTTTACTGCTTAGGCTTTCCTTCAAGGTACAATATGGATATTACTTTCAAAAGTAATTTGGAATACAGAGTGAAAAGAGTATGTTAACTCTTTGCAAACATCCTGACTCACACAAGGAAAGTCTTGCCGTTTGAATTGGTGCTGTGCACCAATTCAAAGGTAACATAAAATGCAGTCTTCGGACCTGCTTTTTTACTGCCCTTATTTATAAATTAATGATGTCTCACGTTCAAGTGAGCATTACCTCACAGAATTTCAGTTATTAATTGAAGAAAAGGATCATTTTATTTTATTTCAGCTTTCATGCCGGTACTGTCACCCTCACCCACACACTGTGATAAACTACACAGGCTGTCACATTTTTATGTGCTCTTTCTTCTTGGGCAGAGGCTTATATCCACTCAGCAGCCTGTCTCCAAACTCCTACGCAAAATTAAATAATGAGATTCCTTAGCTGTAACCTAGTTAACAAAAGGTTCTACTCAGAATGGAAACTAATCTTTCAAAGTTCATACCTGTTCATCTAAGAGCTGCAGGGAATATCTAACCATATACAAATATTTTGTAAACCACAAACACAATTTTCCACTGTTACATTGCCGCCTACCCATTTCTCTTTGTTCTTATTGCAAATATATGACTGGCAGAAATACAATTGTTTGTTAGAATGGCTGAAGAAGTCTAGCTTGGTCCATTTCTAGATGCAGAAAGGACTTCTCTCATCACTCTGAAAAGGGAGGGTGCTTCACTGGGAGGTCAATTTCACTATGGGATCATAATGATAGTTTTCCAATCATTGTTACATCAAACTGAATCTCTGCTCCTGCCAACTTTGCATTCTGAAGTGCTGCTTCTGACCTCTCAAGGTACAGAGCCTATATGCAATTTGCATTTCATGTCATAGTCCTTAAATATATGTCTAAGCTATAACAAAATTGATTAATTGTCTCTGGACCAGGTGTCTCATTTGCTCAACCATTTCTCATGTGGTATTCAGGCTACTCTCAATGTGTTTGCTCTTCTCCAGATATTTTATTAGTTAAATATTCATCCTGAAACATGTTGCCCTTATTCTGGGGTCAAGTCATAGCTATTTCAGAATATGCTAATATCAGGCTTATATGAAGCATTTTAAAGCAAAGACTCTGTCTACCCTTTAAAGTGTTTTTTAGTCGATAATACAGGTTTAAGTTGAACCTGTGATATTCTGAAACTGTGTTTCTTTTGCTATTCACCCCTGTTACATTTAATCTTGTTAGAGTCAAGAAAATCTTCTTTCTTCTCTTTGTTGCCAATTTGACTATTTTGTATTATTTATTATATTTAAATTAATTCTAGTTAGCTGTCATCTACATGTTTGGTAGTATTTTTAAAATCTATTTTCAAAGAATTGTAAGTAACTTAGAAGATGACAAAGCAAGATCTTCACAAGTAAGCCAGATCACTTAAGATGCTAAGAATGTGAGTACAGGCTGAAACTTCAAATAACTTCTTGGTTATTCAGCTCTCAGTTCTTCATCTTATCTACAAGGATAATGTATTTAGTTGAAATTATTGGTGATGCATTTGGAATTTCTATATATTAGTGTTAATATATAGAAAAAAAGTAATCAAATTGTGAATATTTATATTATATTCAGAATTCTACATACCATTTTTACTCTCACAAGATATAAACAATATAGAGCAGGAAAAAAGGATATAATTTCATATGGAACTGTGAGAAATTTGCTTTCCTGCCTGTTACTAACATTAATTTCTATCAATTTTTTTTTTGGGGGGAATGGGGCCAGGGAATGGACACTATTGTCATTAAAACTTGGTCTCTAGACTTATTGAATTAGTCAAATATATTTATTGACTATCTACTCTGTATCTGGTACCATACAGTAATGGTGGCTACATCAATGAGCATGAGAGAGAGTTGCTTCTTTTTTGGTACTTAGAAGAGCATAAAATAAGGTAGAATTGACCACTGATGTTCTTTTTAGTAAAAGTAAGTGAAAAATGTATGCCTCTGTAATGAATGTGTAGTCTTGCATTGATTGATATTACAAGAAGGCAGAAGCCAAAGGACTCTGACGAATAAATTTTCCCCCCAAAAAAGATGGTTCTCATAAATTTTTGTCTTCTAAGCAATAAAGAAGAATTACAAAGGATCATATAAACCAATAGTGTATAAGCACACAGAGTCAGAAGTAAATCAGAGCAGAGAACAAAGCAGGGAGTAGATAATGTGAGAATTTGCAGACATGGTAAGAAATTAGGTTTTCTGCTTGCAATGGAGGACTTTACATATGACAACAACATAACGTTATTTGAGTCATGAAAGATCATTCTGGCTGCTGTGGAGTAGACAGATTGTAAGGTAGCAAGAATGGAGGCATGGCCACCTAATGGGGGACTGTATCTGGAGTCCAAATGTTAGTGGCTTAAAGGTGGTTTCTAGTGGTATAAGTAGTAAGGTTTACATCTCCTTTAAGATATAATCAATAGGCCTTTCTGTTAAAGTGAATGTGAAATGTAATAGCAGGATGCATCACAAAGTCTAAGATTTTTGGCCTTAGTAAGTGGATAGATTGTGATTCCACTTACTGATAAGCAGATTTTTGTGAGAAAGATAGTTTATTCATAATAACAAGATGTGGTTTATATTATTATTATTATGACTATTGAGCATTACAACATTTTTATGTTTGGGTCTTACACAATACAATATATACCTACTATTATATAATATAAAAATAATGATTATTACATTTCCTTAGTTTTCTTTGACCGACAGCATGGGTATTAAACTAATGCTCTTTCAATTAGCACCACATACCATGTTTTTTTATCCAAAGGATGGTGGCCAAAGGAAGTATGTGTATCAATGGCAGATTATCCTTTCTAGCAACAGTGACAGCTGTATTGAGTTTAAGTATTGTTAGGCAATAGAAAGTGTTAGTAGTAGCTTCCAGGGTAAAGGGTTAATGTGTCAGTAGGACATTTGCAGTAAAACCATCTGCAATATCTAGAGCTCTGAAAAGATGGCTGGGGTTTCCTTAATAAGAGAATTTTATGAGTAGATTTTAGTCATAGACGCAAGCTATGTATCTTTCCAGAATAATTCCCTAGCTATTCCAATATTTTTTTAAGCCACAGTATTCTTTTTTTTTTTTAATCCTTCTATTCAGGATAGGTAACCTCTGTGCTTACAATCAAGAACAACTTATAGAAAATTGGTATCAGAGGTAAAATGACCCCAGAGAAGTGAGAAGAATTTACAATTTGTTATCTGCTCACATTTCTACTGAAGGCAGTGACAATCATCTACTGTATAAAGGGATATTCCTGTGTAGTATAATAGAACACTAACTTCTTCAGCAGACCCTTAGTGAATCTACATATGGAACTGATCCAGCAATTAATACAATTGAAGAATTAAGCATTTTAAAGGTTCTTCTTAGCCCTCTAACTGTGACAGATAATGGACTTTTTAGTGAGGTCATAGGAAGTCTCTGATTTTAGTTTGTGCCTTACTGCAAATAGTTAGATAGATAGATAGATGATAGAGAGATAATAGATTAATAGATAGATGATAGATAATGGAGATACACAGATATAGATATGTAGATGATGCATATCAGATGTAGATGATATATCTGTGTAGATAACATATGTCTGTACATATGTATCAGAATCATTACCGATGCAGGTTTTTATTCTTTACTTATCTCACTACATTGTGAGTAGCCACTTCCTTGCAACATTATACTTCACAGGATATTTCATTTTTGATGTTTACATTTGAAAATTGAGTAATTGTATACTGAAGAAAAAGTTGGACTTGAGAAATGAAATAGGAATCTATGAGTGGAGCAGCTTTCGTGCTTAATACGTAGTCCATAGGGCAATTCCCTGACTTGAGTTCTTTAAAATTTTAGACTCTGTGAATAAAATGAAGTTAATCATTTGAGAAAGGGCCCTGCAATAATTCAACAAACAATATAATTTCTACCTGTATGGGTCTTCTGGGTTGTTGTAAAAGGTACCATACACCGAGTGACATAAACAACAAAGATATGTTTTCTCACAGTTCTGGAATCTAGAAATCTGAGATCAAGGTGTTCGCAGGGATGGTTTCTTCTGAGGCTTCTCACCTTCACATGTAGATAGGCTTCTTCTCCCTTTATTTTCATATAGACTTCTCTCTGTATGTGTGTTTCCTAATCTACTTTTCTTAAAAAACACCAATCATATTGGACTAATGCCCATACTAACAATCCCATTTAAACTTAATTACCTCTTTAAAGATCCTGTCTCCAAATCCAGTTACATTCTTAGATATTAGAGGTTAGAACTTCAATATGTGAATTTTTAGAGAACACAGTTCAGGCCATAATGTCACCCTGAGTTGCTTAGCTGTTTAATAGGTTCATTAAGTATTGAGGGAATAAAACAAATAGAACTAACTAGAAATTATCATACACTGAGTCTGAGGATGTAGAATTCCATTGTATTTCAGGTATCTAAATGAGTCCCTATGAAGGGGTATGACAATATTTTCAGCTCTAATGTGAATTATCTTTATGGAGGCCCCTATGGAACAAAGACTTGCACCATGATTACCTCGGGATGCATTTGCAATCAACCTAAAAGCTTTTATCGTATCCATATTAACTCCTTGTCCTATGCTGTACTGGTATTTGAGAAAGGAAGAATGAAGTAGAAGCCACCAGAGCTTCTCCTTATAAAATTATAAAAATGATACAATACTGAATCTATGGTGAATACTATATTTTAAGATTAAGAACTTAAAATATGTTGAATGGAATTTCTATCATACCCTATTCCTCTTTCTGATATATTTTATTTTTTAGTGCACTTTTATGAAAACTTTTGAAACAAAATTAAACAGATGGTACAGATGTTTTCCATATTCTCCCTGTCTCCCCTCATGTATAGCCTCCACCATTATCAACATGCCTCATGAGAGTGGTGTGTTTGTTATTACTGAGGACTCAACACTGACACATCATTATCACCCAAAGTCCACAGTGTTCCTTAAAGTTCACTGTTGGTGTTGTACATTCTGTGGGTTGGGACAAATGCGTAATGACATGAATCCACCATTATAGTGTCAAATAGTTTCACTGTATTAAAAATCATCTTTGCTCTACATTTTCATCTCTTCCTACCTCCAACGACTGCCAACCAAATGATCTTTTACTCATACTTTTGCTTTTTGTCTAATGCCTTATAGTCTGAGTCAGATAGCATGTAGCCTATTCAGACTAGCTTCTTTCACTTAATGACATTGAAGTCTTTCCATTCTTTATTATAGCTTAAGAGATTGTTTTTTAGTACTGAATAATATTCTATTGTTTGGCTGTGCCACCATGTATTTATCTATGCACCTACTAAAGGACATCTTGGTTACTTCCATGTTTTGACATTTATAAATAAAATTGTTATAAATGTCTATGCAGGTTCTTGTATAGATATATATTTTCAACACCATTAGGTAAATACCAAAAAAAAAAAAAAATTGGCTGAGTCATATGGTAGGAGTGTATTTAGTTTTGTAAGAAGCTGTCAAACTGACTTCCAAAATGGTGAACCATGTTGACTCTTCAAAAGCAATGAATCAGAGTTCCTGTTGCGCCACATTCTCACCAGCATTTGGTGGTGTAACCGTTCTAAAATGTAGTCAATAAGTGTGTAATGGTAATTCATAGTTTGAGTTCATTGTCTCTGATGATATATGATATGCAGCACCTTCTTATATGTTAATTGGTCACATTTGTATCTTCTTTGGTCAAATTCCACTAGGATTTCTGGGTTTTCAGAGTTCTTTGCATATTTTGGCAACAATCCTTTATTAGAGAAGTCTTCTGCAAATACGTTTTTTTATTCTTTGGCTTCTTTATTCTCTTGACATGTCTTTTGCAGAGTAAAAACTCTAACTTTTAATGAAGTGTAGCTTATTAATTCTTTCTTTCATAGATTGTGCCTTAGGTGTTGTATCTAAAGTCATTGCCAAATGAAGGGCATTTTTTTAGATTTTCTAGATTTTATTTCATGGATTTTCTCCTATGTTGTCTTTTAAGATTTTTTAGTTTTGCATTTTACATTTAGGTCTGTAATGAATTTTGAGTTAATTTTTATGAAGGATACAAGGTCTTGGTAAAGATTATTTTGTGTTTGTGTTTTATTTTGTATGTGGATATCTAACTCTTCCAGAATACTCCCTTTTATTATACTTTTTTGGCCAGTGCAAAAGGTAGTTGGATTTTGGATAAGGAAAATATAATATTTTGAGTCAAATGTTGGGAAACTATGGTCAGTGGCTCAAATCCAGTCTTCTGATTGTCATTTATAATTAAGGCCTATTGAAATACAGCAAGTATTATTAGTGTATATATTGTTTCTGATGTGTACTTGTGATAAATTTTTGTATGACCTGCAAATTCTAAATTACTATCTGATCTCGTATAGAAAAACTTAGCCAAACTCTGTCTCAGGTAAATAAAGTGATGATTCTAATTACAAAGATATGTATTAATAACAATACTTATTATGTTGATTTATGGCTTTTCATGATATTAGGGACTTGTGTGGAATGTCTTGAGAAATTAAGATGAAAATATTTGAGAAATGTGATGATAATGATCTTCTTAAAGTGGGTGAAAAGTATAAGAATATACCCACCACCTTACACTAAAATTAACACCAGCTGGATTAAAGATCTAAACATAAGACCTAACACCATAAAAGCCCTAGAAGAAAACCAAGGCAAAACCATTCAGGACATAGGTATAGGCAAGGAATTCATGGCTAAAGCACCAAAAGCCAAAATAGACAAACGGGATCTAATTATACTCCAGAGCTTCTATACAGCAAAGGAAAGAATCACTGGAGTAAACTGGCAACCAACAGAATGGGAAAAAAACTTTGCAATATATCAGTCTGTCAAAGGGCTTATATCCAGAATCTACAAATAACTAAAACCGATTTACAAGAACATAACAAACAAACCCATTCAAAAGTGGGCAAAGGATATGAACAGACACATTACAAAAGAGGACATACATGAGGCCAACAAACACATTAAAAAATGCTCATCATCACTGGACATTAGAGAAATGCAGATCAAAACCATATTGAGATACCATATCACACAAGTTAGAATGGCGATCATTAAAAAATCTGGAGACAACAGATGCTGGAGAGGATGTGGAGAAATAGGAACACTTTTACACTGTTGGTGGGAGTGTAAATTAGTTCAACCATTGTGGAAGACAGTGTGGCAATTCCTCAAGGACCTAGAAACAGAAATACCATTTGACCCAGCAATCCCATTACTGGTTATATACCCAAAGAATTATAAATTATTCTATTATAAAGACACATGCACGTGTATGTTCACTGCGGCACTGTTTACAATAGCAAAAACCTGGAACCAACCCAAATGTCCATCATCGATAGACTGGATAAAGAAAATGTGGTACATATACACCATGGAATACTATGGAGCCATAAAAAACGATGAGTTTGTGTCCTTCATAGGGACATGGATGAATCTGGAAACCATCATTCTCGGCAAACTGACACAAGAACAGAAAACCAAACACTGCATGTTATCACTCATAGGTAGGCGGGTGTTGAACAATTAGATCCCGTGGACACAGGGAGGGGAGCATCACACACTGCGGTCAGTGGTGGGGAAGCGGAGGGACAGTCGGGGGTGGGGAGAGTGGGGAGGGATAATTAGGGGAGAAATACCAGATATAAGTGATAGGGGGATGAAGGCAGCAAACCACCTTGCCACGTATGTACCTATGTAACAATACTGTGCGATCTACACATGTACCGCAGAACCTAAAGTACAATAATAATAATAATATAGAATATGCCCACCCTATGATACACTAAAAGCTCAGTGAAGGTTCCTACTTGATTATTGGAATAGAATCCAGATAATTAAGTAGATGATATCAGCTGCATTGTGAATATCAGACGGGTTCATTCTAGCTGTCTAGCACTTGTTCTGTGACTGTTGCTTTTTCAAGAAATAGCAGTAGGGTCTTCTTTATTGAAGTTGACAAAGCTATTGTAAGTGCCATTTAACCTCCCAAAAGTAGTCTATGTTGATAGTATAAAAAAGTGCTGTATTCTGGAGGGGCCCAGTTAACTATGTATTAGTAGATTACATTAAACTCTGCATTAAGTAACTTACATTAAACTTCTCTCATGGTTTTGGCAATACATGCTAATTTATGGTTTGCATTTGATTTTGCTGTAGCTATTGCTTTTTCTCAGTTCTCTCTTCACTTGATTTATTAAATTATTTAATCACTGCTATTTTATAAAGCGCAACGTTGTATCTGACCAAAAAATTGACTTTATGTAAAATACAGGAGGCAATGGACTAATTTTTATAGTTATTTGTATTCCATAACTCAGAAGTAACTAGAATGATACATGATTGAACCTAGTTATGACAAAAGAGAAGACCTTCCGAATCCACAGTTCCATCCATATTAATATCTTTTTTATTGACAGAATATGTGGTTTGAGAACCTAAGCATGAAAGAGGAATGGTGTCTACTCAACATTGCACCAAATAATTTAATTGTAGTTTTTGTTTTTCAGAATCACATTTCCCTAGGGGGAAAGCTACCTTCTGCTGACTTTTCAAGGGTTATATTGAACTAGAAGCTGAGGCTAAATTACTCACTAGTTTTTCTGTTTTTCCTTTTGTCATTTTCTCTTTCTCTGTTGTATTTACTTATTTATTTTGACAAACAAGTGAGGGCAAGCAAAAAAAGAGGATGATCTTGGTGGAAACGAACCATGCTCACTTTCAAGAAAAAACGTGCTTTTTACTGGAGATGAAATAGAATCGTGTAGATAAAGACATATGCTCTGTATATCTTAGTACTACTTGTCTAGTAATAAAAGTTAATGAAAAAGGGAAGTGCGTCTTGACTGGAAAATTGAAACAGGTTTAGAGCCCTCAAAAGTGAAGTTTCAATCACATTATTTGATAAAGAATAATGATTCGTTAAAGATAAAACTAAAGTTTAAGGATATTATGAAATAAAAAGTGGAGGAAGGTAATCACAGAATATAGTTTCCTCACTAGGTGATAACATTACAATTAATAGATGCTTTTTATTTTTTATTTAGTTGGGTTAAAAAACATAGTTTATATTAAAGAACACTTCTCCAATTTATTATCTATCAATTTTATACATAGTGGATTAGAGGTAATTAGATAATAATGTAATCTATAAATTACAGAATATTAAGATGATCTCTGACCACCCTGGAGAAACAGTAGTCATCTTTAGTATAATCTGCATTTTGAGTTTAGTTCAGTAAATGAATCATGTTTTTGCATATTCTTCCCTGTGGAGAGCTAGAGAAAATGTATCTAGTATTATGAATCATATATGAATTATTCTAGATAAGAAGCATTTTTATATGTAAATATTAGAAGATATGTGTGTGTGTTTTTGTTGAAAAGCCAATGATGGGAATTATAGTACATTTTTTCCCCCTTTTACTTTCTTTCATTTTTTCTTTTTTCTTTTTAATGCCCGATTGCAGTGCCTGGAAAATGTCTCATCTAATTAAACTAAGTGATCACAATTACCTCTATGAAGTAGAGGCTTCTCCCTACAATGGAACAGATAAGTCCAGATAAACACTTTTCAAGAGCTACTTGAAGAGTAGCATGGACACTTGGCCTAGTAGAGCTGACAAGCAGGTGATCTTAGTTTGGGCTTCAAATAAACTTGCAACACAAAGATTTTGGAAGAACATAAATTTCATTCTCACAACAATGGAAGTTCCAACAAGATTTTTTTTTTTTTTTTTTTTTTTTTTTTTTTTTTTTTTTTTTTTTAGACAGAGTCTCTCTCTGTTGTCCAGGCTGGAGTGCAATGGCATGATCTCAGCCTACTGCAAACTTCGTCTCCCAGGTTCAAGTGATTCTCCTGCCTCAGCCTCCTGAGTAGCTCGGATTACAGGTACCCACCACCATGCTCAGCTGATTTTTGTATTTTTAGTAGAGATGGGGTTTTACAATGTTGTCCAAGCTAATCTTGAACTCCTGACCTCATCATCTGCGCACGTCAGCCTCCCAAAGTGCTGGAATTTTGGCATGAGCCACAGTGCTCAGCCCCAGACTTCTTAACAAAGTATTTGCTCATTTTAGCCAGATGTGGTTTCTGTCACTTTCAAAAAGCAATTTTTACTGATGCATACAAATGTAGACAGAATTTGATTTTTAGCATTAGTCATGTTTATAACAATAACCTAGGTAGTCTCTGTGAAGATGAGAGACAATTGGAATGGGTGAAGGAAAGAATGAGAATTATGAAAATAGAAATGATAGCTGTATACGAATATTTCAGTTACCATGGAAAAAGAGCATAAACATGAAGCAAAACTGGAATAGAATCAATGGAGGATAATACTTTGTCATCTTTGTCTAGGAAAATAATGGGCAAAGTATTGACGGAATAAAAAGGACTGCTTGCAGGTGTGAAGTGTATTAAATGGTTAAAAGAGAGAAGATGTAGAGGAAAAATGAACATAGCAACTGCAGAGAGAAGTACAGGCAATTATTACTGTAAAATAAGAAAGACAGAAGAAATTTCAATAGGATTAAAGAAGTTAGTGAGAACTATGGGACAGTGAGATAGTTTTCTTCTGATTTCATGCATTTTGTCTATCAAATATTTAACATGGTTGTTTGCTAAAGTGAAAGAAGAATTTGAATATTAGAGGTCATATTAGCGAAATGAGAAACATTGAAAAATATCTTAAATAACAGAAAATTAGTTTAAGGAAGTGAACTAGAATTCATTTTTATGTTTATTCTTTCATTCGAAGTCATGTTTTGTTTTTTCTTCAAATAAACGCGACCACTATTTCACATAGATGTACTCAATTATCTTGAGAAAATACCTTGGAATGGAATTATCTTTCTTTCTGACTTAAAAAATGAATAAATTTGTATCAAATTATTATTGCTATATTATCTCACACTTATAGAAATAGAAATACTTATCGAACCAATGTGGAACTACTGTGCAAAGCAACATGGGAGATATAAAAATAAAGAAACAGATTAAGTATATTGGAGAGATAACACAACATTTAGAAATATGAGTTTACTTTTATGTACCAGCCTGTTCTCAAACTGCTGATAAAGACAACCCAAGACTAGGTAATGCATAAATAGGTTTAATGGACTCACAGTTCCACATGGCTGAGGAGACCTCACAATCATGGTGGAAGGTGAGGGAAGAGAAAAGGCACATCTTAAATGGTGGCAGAGAAGAGAGAGCATGTACAGAGAAACTGCCCTTTATAAGACCATCAGATCACATGAAACTCATTTAGTATGAGAACAGAGTGTGAGAAACTGGCCCCCATGATTCATTTACTTCCCACTGGCTCCCTCCCAGGACACCTGGGGATTATGGGAGCTGCAGTTCCAGATGAGACTTGGATGGGGATACAGCCAAACCATATCACTATATGATTCTAAAACTGCACTTTTGGAAACAATATGTTTTGAATAGTAGAGAACAGGAAAATAAAGGGACTGTAAATGATTTTCAGTTGCCTTAAATGGTGTACTTTTCCTGTCTTTTCCCATTTTTTGGCAAAGCCTAATAAATTTTTACTACAATTTTATAATAAAGAGTTAAAAAATTTAATTGAATGTATGCAAGTAGCTTAACTGTAAACATGAACTAATATATTAATTGATATATGAAGTCAGCCGCTCTCTTACGAATAATCATCATGACCACATCACTCCCTAAAAGATAAGCCTTGCATTTAATTATTTTTTATAAAACTCATTTTCTTCAAGTTTAAAAAATACATATAAAAGTGTTCAACATATCCTGGGTGAGTGATTTAGTGTAAAGGACTGTTTTCTGGCAGTATGTTTTGTGCTGAAATTGTTTTCCATGTGCTAGCAAGCAGAATATATCAGCAAACCCTCATTCTCACTCCCTTAATGATATGAGGAGAAAAAAGAACCATCTTGTATCAAATCACCATGATTGCATAGAACAGCTTCTGAAAATTGTTGACTGGCCAGAGTAAAGCACTTTTAACTTTTTCAGAAGTCTTGCTGTTTCCTCTTGGGGATTGAAATAGCATAAAATTGAATACTATATGCACAACCTAAACTTGCGGAGGCACTTGCAACTTCCAGATCTTGTCATCTGCAAATTATTTCTAGCAGTTCTGTTCAGCTTTTTGATCAGTGTATGAGTACAAAAAATTTGGATAATTTCTAATACAAACACATATAATTTTTTAGAATCACAATAAGTTAGAAGACAAAGTTGAAAACATATTGCAAATGAAGTCGACCTGGGTACACTAAAGATATCTTCAATTGCATTCATTTTCATTAAAAAATGAATAAGAAATAGTAACATATACTAAAGACTATGCAGCAACGGTAGGTCACCATTTAAGCAACTGGGAAGGATCCCTGCTGTGTTCAAAGTCTGCATTATAATACAGATGTATTTTGAAGAAAGCAAATGATAAAGTAGTAAACCCAGAGGCTGTGAGGTTAAAAAAATTATTTTCATAAAGAGAAAGTTTTAATTTTCTTGAAGTAGCAAATACAATTGGCTGGTTAGACACACAAGTAAACAAACAATGGAATACCCCCAAGGTTTCAACTTTTAAAACCTAAGGCTATGTTGGTATAACAATCTTCAGAACTTTTTAAAGTAATAGGTGACAATAAGTAAAATAAGAAGTATATATATATGTATATATATATATATATATATATATATATATATATATCTGAGTATGTCTTTTAGCAATATAACCGTATATTTCCTGAAAATAAAAGTATTATGCTTTATTATATTTGATTTAAAATATACATATGTGTGATATATATCACACAGCATTTTAAATTCAATAATGTATTTAATAAATACTTATGCTGTTATGAAATTGTCTTCAAAATAGAAACTTGTAGCCAGCATTCTTAGTTTAATCTACTGATAATTTCCACCATATTTTTAAATTTGGCAATTCTTTTCTTTTTGTTTTCACTTCTCACTATTTTGTTGCTTTTTCCTATTACATACACAAAACAGATTTTGTTCCATAATCTAGAAAAGTAAAATAGTTTTCAACTCTCATTTGTTTCTGTTAATATCTCATTCCCTGGTTTAATCTTAAATTAGACAGAATTATTTTTATTTTTCTATCTTTGGTCTACAAAATCTCTCTTATTTTCTTTGAATGCCCATTTTGAACCATTTTTTTTTTTCAAAATGTTAAATCAGCTTCATTAAGTAAGTATCCTATTCATGACATCCAACATAGCTTTTACTTCTCTTCAAACTCTGTTTTCCACCTGACTTCACATCTTCACACTCCCCTGGATTTCTGACCACCTCAATTGCTATTTCTCATTAGGTCTCCTTGCTGATCCTTGCATAGAAATATGGTAATTATTTATATGTTTCATAGTTTGAATGTTAAATAGCTTTGTTACACATTTTATCAAGCTTTGTTTTTTCTTGTCTTCCCAATAATTAATTATTCAGATAATTACCTGAAACAAGTATATTATGTTTTCTTTTTTAATCCTCTGCCCACACCACCCAAACCCTAAGCTGATGATTTTGTGTGTGTGTTCCTTTATACATTCAACTAAAATATTAATTGGTGAACTTTTTAATCTACATAAATGATATCATGTTACTGATATTTTTGTAATGTTGCTATTTTTGATCTCTTCAAGATCTATACATTTTAAGCAAATAATGTTATGTCAATTTAATGCTTTAAAGAAATTTAATAATATAAATATTTTAGTGTATTGATAACCTATATTTCCCTAAATATTACTTGGGTAAAGGAAAGCATTTCTAAATTCACTACTACCATTAAAAAAAAAAAAAATTGGCCAGGTGCGGTGACTCAGGCCTGTAATCCCAGCATTTTGGGAGGCCGCAGCAGGTGGATCACAAAAAATACAAAAATTAGCCAGACATGGTGGTGCATGCTTGTAGTCCCAGCTACTTGGGAGGCCAAGGAAGTAGAATCACTTGAACAGGGAGGCGAAGGTTGCAGTGAGCTGAGATTGGGCGACTGTGCTCCAGCCTGGTGTCAGAGTGAGACGTTGCTTCAGAAAAAAAAAAAAAAAAAAGAGAGAGAGAGAGAGAAAAAGAATTAATGTAATTTTAACCCTCAAATCTTCCTATTTTTCAACTAGTGGATGTTTGCATCAGCACATTTCAAATAATTGCTGTTATTAAATTTTATCTTAGAGGGGCTTTATTTTTTTATTTTTTATTTTTTACAAGATATAACAATAGCTTGGGGGATTTTTCTGTTTGTTTCTTGTTTTAGTTTCTTTAAGAAACTTCACATCATGATATTTCTATAATTAAATTGAATTAAGTATATTTTTGACAACATCTCAGAGATAGTATAAAGTTTAATTAATTATTGTGTTTATTTATTTATTTTTATTTTTTTCTTTCCTAGAGATGGGGTTTCACCATGTTGGCCAGGCTGATCTCGAACTCCTGACCTCAGGCAATCTGCCTGCATCGGCCTTCCAAAGTGCTGGGATTACAGGCGTGAACCACTGCACCCAGCAATTATTGTATTTTTTAAAAGCCACTTTTCCCCCTAAACTCTGAAAAAAATCTTCAAACTTATATGGTGCCATATAGTGCCAGGTAATTAAGGATGATCATGTCTATCTTTAGTGTAATTCTATATGTTAAGAGCAAAGCAAAACTAACAGCAATATCAACAACAAGAACACTATATTGAGCTTTGAAAATCAGGTCTAAAATGTCTTCTCCAATATTTGTAGCCTCAATTAAATAATACTCTTCAAAGATCTTAAGTCCATGGACATACTAGCCAAAATTAAAAAAAAAAAAAGATATGGACTCCACATTTAGAAATCTACAGAAGCTTGTCTGCATGTACTCTTTTCTTTAGAGGTTATTTCCAAATATAACCCCTAAGGACTCATGCTTCTTGTTTTTACTCTGTCATGTAATTTCTTCCAATTGACTCTGGTCTGGTCATATGACTTACTTTTGATCAATAGACTGGAATCCAGGTGATTCAATCTGATATCTGAGGCTGGGTCATATAGTTGGGGGACTTAAATGTTCTCATTTAAATGTTTTCTATAAAGTTCCAGCAATCAAGATTATGTGCTACTGGCATAAGAATGGACATATCGATCAATAACACAGAATTGAGAGTTCAGGAATAGCCCATATTTATGCTTAATTGTGGTTTAGAAAGGGTGTCAAGGAAACTCAACAGAGAGTAGTTGTTCTAACATGTGGTGCTGGGACAACAAGATATCTACATTCAAAAGTATTAAGTTAAAACTCTACTTCACACCACATACAAAAGTTAAACTCAAATGGATCAGAGACCCAAATGTAAGCTTTTAAACTATAAAACAATAGAAAAAAAGTGTAAATATTTCTAATCATTAATTCAGCAGTGATTTGTTAGCTATTAGATATAGAATGGGCAACAAAAAGAAAAATTTGGCTTCGTCAAAACAAAACAAAACAAAACAAAATTGTGCTTCAAAGGACTCCCAAGTAGGTGAAAAGACAAGCTACAGAATGGGAGAAAATACTCAAAAATTATGTATTTAATGAAAGTGTAGTATCCAGGATATTTAAAGAACTCTTATAGCTCAAGAATAAAAAGATAATCCAATTTAAACAAGCAAATATTTCAAGGGTGTATTTCCACTATTTGGAGAAATAACCAGTTGAATCATGTGTGTGTTTGTGTGTGCGTGTGTGTGTGTGTGTGTGAGAGAGAGAGAATTTTCCATAAATACATGAAAACGTACTCAACATCATTCATTATTAGGAAAAAGCAAATCAAAGCTACAATAAGATACTACCATTAGAATGACTATAATCATAAAGCTGACAAATAAGTGTTGGAGCAATTGGAACCCTCATAACGTCACTAGTGAGAATGTAAAAAAAAATGGTACAGCCACTTTGAAATACAGTTTAGCAGTTTCTCAAAAAGCTAAACACAGAATTATGTCTACGATCCAGCAAGAAAATTCAAAGTATATGTTTTCACAAAATTTTCACATTAATATCCATACTAGCATGATTTATAATTGCCAAAAGGAGAAAACAGCCCAAACGTTCATCACCTGTTGAATGCATAAATAAGATTTGAAATAACTATACAATTAAACAGTATTTAGCTGTAAAGTATATATGTAAAAACTATAATGAAGTATAGTTACATTCTACAAGCCACAACACAGATGAATCTATGCTCAGAGAAAGATTCCAGACACAAAAGGCCACATTGCATATTTTAATTTACAGGTAATTTCCATAATAGACACCATCAATAGAGAAGATGGACTAATGGTTTCCAAAAGATAAAAAAAAAAAATAGAGATGAAACAGTTACTATTACTGGGCAAGGGATTTATTTCTGGGATATAGAAAATAATGTTGTATTAGATAGTGATGATTGCACAACTTTGTGAATGTGATAATAACTATTGAATTGTGAACTGAGAAAAACGAATGCCCTACTGATAAATTATATACTTCTCAAAAAAAGCATCAGATAAAGCACTAAAATATCTGAAAATATGATTATCAAAAAATATAGATTATAACACTTAAGAAAAAATATATATAAAAGCATCAAAAATAATAAAGTTTTGCCTTAAGTTATATCTGTGTTATTTAGAGAAATAACTTTATCATTACTTTTCTGTATCCTACAGTGTGGATGTAAAAGAAGTAAAAACCGACTCTTGTTGCATCAAATCTGCGTCTCTATAGAGTAATGGCTAATAAAATTTCAAAAGTCACTCTTGTTCCTTTTGCTAGGATAACTATAGTAAAATATCCCACAATAATTAATTTTCAATAGGGGGTAAATAATCTCTATTCCTTAATTAGGCTCCACTTTCTTCCTTTCTTTCTATATTCTACCATTTTACAAAATATTTGATCAATTAAGTTTAAATAAAGCATGAACTGTAATTATTAGTAAAATAAAAATAAATTCCTGCAGCATCTGCTTAGACCTTTTGTCTTGGCATGAAGATTTAGTGATGCAACCTCCCAGAACACAACTTCTATGCTCAGATAACCTCAAAGTAAACGCAGAGGTCAGATGTGAGTGCTCTAGTAGACATCCCAACTGAGGTCCCGGGTAAGTTAGCCCCTACCAGCCATGTGTGTTAGTTAATTATGTGAGAAACTGTAGGCAAGAATGGTTCAGCTGATTTCAGTCAACCCTAAGGACAGTGAAGATAATAATACATTTACTTTAAGCCACTTATGTTTTGCAAAATTTTGTTAAAAACAATAGGTAACAACAACAACTCTTTTTTCAACTCAAAATTCTATTCTCAAATTCTCACTTACATATCTTGTTTTACTTCCATTAATAATCCCAAATCCCTAAAATCCAAACACTTTCCTTTCACTCCAGGGTGAAGGTATATTAGGAACAAAGTTGTATTTTAAAATTACAAAGTAAGTTTATTCTTTCTGGAATTATAGTAGAGAAATAAGATGTTTTATTATGCCCTTACTTTTCTCTTGTAGAACTAAACAAGACACTAGGTTTTCTTTCTTTCTTTTTTTTTTTTTTTTTTTTTTTTTTGGTACTAGCAATAGTTTTACAGAATATATTAACTTTTTTTTTTCAGGAATGAGCTTATTTTGGTTCTCACAACTAGCCTATTCATGAGTATTTTAAGTTTGGGTATATCATTTATTCAGCTAGAATATGTATTTGCCATTTCATGTGCGATATTGTATCTTGTATTACATTCACATATGAATAACATATTTGTGGCATATAGAGTTGAGTAATAATATTGTCTCCTTAAATATTCATTGATAAAGTTCTATTATGCCTAAACAATAAATCTCTTGTTCATTCTAATGTTAACTCATAAAGAATACAATTGGATTTATCTCATTTTCTGCCTACTCTCCATCTGATTGCTGTTGGGTTTCTATTTATTTGACAAGTAGAAATTGTATATGTTTATGTTGTGGTATGTGATATTTGATACATGGTTTTTTTTAATATGCCCATATACAGAGACTGATTGTAAAAAGCCATAGTCAACAACAAACTGTTTTGCAGTGTAAAAGCAAAATTCATACCAGATAAAATTAAACAAGTCAGGAAGAATTTGTTCAAGGATATTGCAATAGGAGTTAGACACCAGAACACATTCTCAATTCAACTCTGTTGAAATAAAGGGCAGGAGAGTAGAAGTGATAGAGTGAAAGGTGTTACAGGCCATCTGTGTTTGCTAATTGATCTTACCCAAAAGAAAAATCAAATTTCTTACAACTTCACTACAACAGGTAATTTTGCAACTTGGAGCAATGCACTTACTCCACTCAGACTCCTATCTTTTCCCAGAGGTGATTCTAATTCACTTGATTACTTTCAGAGGAATGGCTCTCAGGTTCTCAAGAAAGGCAGCCTTGGCTTGTAAAGCAGTTATACAGTTGTAAAATATATGTACCTCTCAAAGGAGCAGAGAAAGAATTTGCAATTACAAGTTTTCTAAAGAAAATGCTCTAAGGAGGAGAGGGATCTCTGTGGTCATTTGGATTCTTTCAGGACCAGGTAAAAGGGAGGTCAGGGGACTAGAAGGAGGAAGCAGCCCATGTAAAGTTTAGTCAACCCTAGGGGAGTGTGAAGACTTTCTTGGGCAGAAGCCTTTGATTAGGATGGATCTAATGTTCTGCACAGAAATCTCTGAGACTCTATTTGGTACTCAGAACGAGTAGTGAAGTACATGCCTGGAGACTTGGAGGAAAACTCTGCATGTTTTTTATCAGTAACAAAGAATGGAATGAACTAATTAAGCTAATCTGTCACCACTCTTCAAGGCTCAGTATATTTCCACTGAAAATTTTCACCCTTGGGTTTAAAATACTGTTTTATAAGTATGTTTATTTCTATTATCTTGCATGTTATGCATTGCAGTGCCAGAAATTTAGGCTTCTTTTGTATTTTTAATTGGTGAATTACTCTAGTCAGCTGAAATTTTGCTAGGAGTGAAATATCTCCCCCACCCCCATGAGCATACAGAAGCTTCTATCTCTGACAAAGGAATATATAGCAAAAATGAATGGACATATGTAAGTGACACTACTGTTAGTTTCAGGGACATCTTCTATCAAGTTACACATTCTTCGTTTGGCTTGCATATCATTGATAAGTATCTTTTAATTTCAGGGCTTGGAGTTTGGGTTTATTTAAATCTTGCACTAAGAACATAGGAAAAGCCAAACTCAGAATTGTTACATTTGTGTCATTGTGACATCTAACTTGGTGGTTAAACCTGAAGAGTAATTACTTAAGAATAATTATAGGATAGCTCCTAAGTGTGCAACACTTCATTGTAACTTATCAAATTACATATATATATATATGCATATATATATATATATATATATATATATATATAGACCCATACATATGTAAACACACACACAAGCACACACACACACACACACACACACACACACACACACACACATATGTAACAATGAACTTTTTTCTGAAATGAAGATGAAAATTGGCTAAGAATCATGGAAAAAATGAAAGATGCAGAATCTAAATTTAAGAATGCCAAAGATTGCCAGGCCTATAATTTTTCAACATTGTTGTGCATTTACACAGCTAAACTATGTACAGAGACAAGAGCAAGAAAATGGACTTAAATAATTAAAATATATAAGAGACATTAGTAAGAATATCTCTATTGTGTAGATCTGGGAGAATTAACAAACTTTGTTTTTCAATTCTAAGAATAACACTTCCCTTGAAGAACTAACTTGAAAAGGAGACTGTCACAATTGCTGAAATCAGTGTTAAAAAGTACCATTGGAGCAAGATATCATATGGGTATAGAAGGTGTGGCATGGTATAGTTCAATAAGATAGATGCAAATCACATTATATAACAATTCATCTATCTCTTCAGTTGTAATTAGTGAATCACAGGAAAATATATGTCTTTGTTTCAGTGTCCCGTGTATACCTCCAAACAATACAGGCATTTATGAAAGTTACACGTTCGATTCTTCATGTGTCAATTGCTATGTGCTATAGATGTGACAATGTCTTGAGTCACCAGTAAGAGATAATTGTATCGCTCATGTGATGGACCATGGAAAATCTTCCAAAGTAACACATATCTCCAATCAATACCCTTAGAGATCCTCTGCCTATTCTGGGAGACAGGCACAAACTCCTGCATAACCCTGCATGTAATCCACAAAGATTTACACAGTCACACTCTTTTACTTCTGTTACATGGCTTCTTATGAACTGTCACAAGCGTGTGCCACTATTCATGGCTCCATTTCATCCCTTCTGTGTCAATTATCTTTTATTGAAATTTGTACAACATAAATATTAATATAATTATCCTGAGATAAAGAATATAGGTAATATAAGTGACAATTATGAATAAGGCATATCATTTAAAAAAATAACACTTGAGGTAACTTGAATATAAATGATCATATAAAACAAATGCAGAAATTAACCTTTCTTTGTATTTTTAACAAGACATTGGTGATATAGATGGGGTCATAAAGAGGTGCATTTATTATCCTTTTATTGCATTACGGACAGTGCATTTTAAAAATTCACTTAGATTAGTCTTGGCTTTAATTAAAATGCTTTGCATACATTTTCAACAGAGTAAAACATAAAATGAATATATTAGTACATGATTTAGAAGAATGCCTTTAAGATCATCAAGGTGAAACAAACAACAGAAAGAAGCAACATAATTGCAGTAAAAGAATGCAGAAAACCATTTAAGCTGAAATAGGCTAATTATAATACATCAATTTAATTAATTTTAATTTGAATAAATTAATATATTTGGGATCTAGGCTTATTCATTTGTTTACATGTTTTTACTCAAAAGGAGACATTTAACTTATCTTTCCATTATTTATTCTTAGTTCATATTCCACTGGCCGTGTAAAGTTTATCCATGAGCAGTTTGCAAGTATGTAGCTTCTCTATCATGACAAAACTTAAAAATTAACGGACATCCCTATCCAAATTGTCCTTAAGCAGAATTTCTGAAACATTGAGCAAAAGCAGGTTAACTAATGCTCCAGAATCTTCCAGTCTTTGTTGACAGGTTTTAGTGATCTCTCCAATGCCTTCCCCACAGTACTGTGTTCTTATTTTTTAACGTCATTAGTATAAGGCATTCCACATTGTTTAAAAATACATAACCTTTGTAGTTTGGATTGTACTATAATTCCCACATGTTTGAAGCTGGGTTTTGCTTTAGAATTCCACTATTATATTTCTATTTTAGTTGTGAGAGAAACACAAATGAGTAGATAAGTTTGTGTTTATTATAGTAACAGATCTCTACTGCTAAATAACAAATCATCCCAAATGTGATAGCTTAAAACTGGAACAATTTATTATTTCTGAAAGTTCTTATGTGTGGCTGATCATTGTGTTGCTGTAAAGAAATACCTGTGGCTGGGTAATTTATAAGAAAAAATTTTAATGGGCTCGTGGTTTTCTAGTCTACGCAGGAAATATAGTGCCAGTACCTGCTTCTGGTGAGGGCCTCAGCAAAGCTTAAAATCATGGCAGATGGCAAAGTAAGAGCAGTTGTCTCACATGGCAAGAACAGGAGCCAGAGAGAGTGAGGGAGAAGAAAGATGCCACACACTTTTAAACAGCCCAGATCTTGCAAGAACTCCCTGTGGTAAAGGCAGCATTACAGAGATGGCACTAAACCATTCATGACAAATATGCCTCCATGATCCTGTCACCTCTTACCAGGCCCACATCCAATATTGGAGATTACAATTCAACATGAAATGTGGTGATGACATACATTTAAACTATATGGGTTCTATTGGTTGGCCTCTGCTGGTTTAGCTTTACTAGCTCAAATAGTTGCATTTAGCAGAATGTTGGTTGTACTGCAGAATATAAGATGGCCTCACTCACATATCTGGCTATCACTTGAGATACCTTGGGTATCTTTTTTCTTCAGTGGGCTAGAATGGCTTTCTTTTTATGGCAATATCAAAACTGCATTTCTACAGGCAAAGGTCTTTTAAAGTCTAGGCTGTAGAAATTAGACATCATCGCTTACACCACTTTTATTCAGCCAAGCATAGTGATAAAGTCAGCCTAGATTCAAAAAGTATGGAACAAGATTCCACATCTTAATGGGCTGACCTGCCAAGCCACAAAGAGATGTGAGCAGAGGAGCCCAGGAAGCGATGTAACCTTTACAGACAATTTGTCATAATAGACTAGACATGTAAAGGCTACAGAATCCCTCGAAAATTCAAAGAAATCAAATCACCTCTAGAATTTTAATTTTTTTTATTTTATTAATTTTTTTCATTTAATAATTTAAACAAACTGACAAACAGTCTTCTTTATGGTTTAACCTGAGATAATTAATGAAAAACTAACATATTCTTACTCATGGTCCTCTTACAGTAGGATAATTTTCTTTACAGTGTAGAGTGCTATGTTTCATTTTTCAAGCATCTAACAATATTTAGACCAAAGACTATTATTTCAGCAGTGGGTCTGTTCTTCACTTGCCTTCCAAGAGAAAGACTTTAATGGAAGTCTCTTAGGTCATTCGTACTGCTATAATGAAATACTATAGACTGGATAATTTATTATTAAAATCAAAAATTTTTGGCACTTCGTTCTCAGGGCTGAGAAGTCCAGGAATAATACATGTATATTTGGTAAGGGCCTCCTGCTATGTTATCACATGGCTGTAAGGTCAAAGACAGCTCACTCCTGAAAGCCCTTTCTGGCTTCGATTCATGAATGCAGAGCCCTCAAGACCTAAACACCTCTTAATGGACCTCATCTCCCAACACTGTCACAATGGGGATTAAGTTTCCAGCACATGAATTCTGGGGGAATACATTCAAATCACAGCAGAAGTCAACATATGTCAAAACACTGCCTCTCAAAATTCAGCAGGAATAAGGTTTATCTGTGGAGTTGTTAAAAGACAGATTACTGGACTCTACCCAAGTTTGTGTTGTTTGTTTGCCTGTCTGTGTGTTTTGGTTTCATCTTTCATCCCAGGTATTCTTGGATAAAGGCTAAGAATTAGGATTTATTAAAGGAAAGTTTATATGAGATTGATTCTGTTCATACATTTCTCAGTTTCATAACAGAGAAAACTACTTTCAGATGAAGAAACAGCAGTCTCTGGAAAAGAGGTGAAAAACTCCAATTATCAAGACAAGAGACAATAACTATTCAAATAACATGTTAGCTATTAAAATATGTTTAAAAGCTTGTCATATGATCAAAATTATTACTCAATGTAGGATTTATAGAATTTCTGATACAAGATGTATATAATATTTTTTGAGTAGGTAGTGTAAGCTAGTAAGAGAAGCTACTAGCTTTTTTAAAAACATGATAGTACCATTTTACAACAGCATTGAAATCCAGAGAGATGAAAAGAGGAAACTTACTAGAAATATCTCATCAACAAATTATTGACATTTATTTTGTTCCAATAAATGTTTTCTCTTTCTTCAGTTAAAATGCAGCTATAGCATAAGGTACAATTACTTTTATTGGGTGATCAAAAGAAAATATGAGTAAGTATTATATTGAATGACAAAAACAACGTATTTGATAATATACTCATATATGTTTGACATTTACAATTTTTTGCTTTTTAACAAAAGATTAAGTTTATGCTGCCTAACCAAAGGATGTTTATGTGAAAATCTTTTCAAATATAAAAAGGCTACCATATCAAGGATTATTTGTAAAATAACAAGGGAATTTTCAGGAAGCCTAATTCATTAACAACGAGAAACATGGTTTTCAAATGAAACATAAGAATCAAATAAAAAATATTTTAAGTTGTATGACATTAAACTTTCCAAAGTGAAGAGACAGTCTTAGCATTTCAGAAATTTTCTCAGTTTGTATATATACAATTGAATGTATCCATGTGTTATATATTTGAAAAAAATATATATTTTATCTGTAATATATTTCTGTTATATATCTGAAAAAAGATAGAGGCTATTACCAACAAAAATGTACCTTCTTATTTTATATTTAAAAAGAACAGAATTGCTCCCCTCCCTGTGTCCATGTGTTCTCATTGTTCAACACCCGCCTATGAGTGAGAATATACGGTGTTTGATTTTCTGCTCTTGTGTCAGTTTGCTGAGAATGATGGTTTCCAGGTTCATCCATGTCCCTACAAAGGACGCAAACTCATCGTTTTGTCCGTTGGGGGGAAATGGGGGAGGAACGGGGGGGGTGGGGAGGTGGGAAGAGATAGCATGGGGAGAAATGACAGATACAGGTGAGGGGACGGAAGACAGCAAACCACACTGCCATGTGTGTACCTATGCAACAATCTTGCACGTTCTTCACATGTACCCCGAAACCTAAAATGCAATAAAAAAAAGAGAGGAAAAAAAAACAAAAAACAAAAAACAAAAGACAATATCCAACAGAAAAAAAAAAAAGAACAGAATTTAGATAAGTTATGCAGGAATTTAAAAATGCAATTTCACATATCTCTCTATGTATGAAGTATACATAGAGTGAGGTTCTCCTCTTGTTACAAAAAGAAAAAAGAACTTAACATTTATGAAAACAGATTTTAAAAATTAAAATGACAAACCAATCCATATATATATATATATATATATATATAATTTGTGTTCTTGTATATGGAACATTAAAATGTTTAGGAACTTCAATAGCATATATAGAAGAAAATTCTAATAGATTATTAAATAAAAAATGTATGTACTAAGAAAGCATGTTCTGGCCACTCTATATCTCTATATGCTGGTATATATATTAATTAACCCTCTTATAAGTAAATGAAAATAACCAACTGTTGCTTCATGTAAGATATCACTAACATGCTTACTTATAAATTCAGAGGTGGAGTTTGGAAATTAATTTTATTTCCAATATGAGTAAATTTTTAAAATTTGATCATATTTTAATATACAAAATAAGAAACTCAGAATATAAAACAACAGAATAATTTTAGTTCCTAAGAAATGTGATAAAATTAGATGCTAAGCTCATACAGTCTTACATAAACTGAGAATAATGCTCCCATACCATGCTTTTTTCTAGACATAGATTGGAAAGTTCATAAAAATTATTCCAATTATATTTTTAGTGTAAGATAAGTTATTGGTGTCTCTTCATCTAAATATGGTTTTATAAAACTTTAGTCTTTCTTTGGCCATAATAATCCCTGGAGGCTTCCAATTCCTAGAAGATTTTAAGATTTTCAGCTCTGATACTTACTGAATTTTTTTCTGGATTTGACAAAGTGTGGTTTGATTAACTAAATCAGAATCATATGAACTTGTCGAAACTGAAGTTTACAGGATACCTTTTTGTCCTGCACTTTGAGAATCTCTGAAGACAGGGTTTGGACATTTACATTTTTATGAAGACCCTCTATGAATTCTTAGTTCTACTAAGTTTGAGAAAAAAAATTGATTAAAAATACAAAACGTTGTCTCATTATATTTAAACTTTTTTAAAAAATAATAAAGTTATTTTCTATTTTTGAATCCCCAAAGCACAAGATATATTTAGTTTTGACTGATTTTAGTTGAGCATAAACTCTAGCAATATAAAATCACAAATAAAGTACAATTGAAGCATTAACTCTTCAATTTTTAAGACCATTGAATTTATATATATTGATTCGAGTTAATAGAAAACGATTAACACTAAAAAGAAGTGATCTATGAGCCATTGCTTTGTTGTTTTATTTAAAGTACTGTTCTAAAAATCGTTATTATGAATATTACTAATTTGTGGGTAAAAATTAATGTACATTATACAGCCTATTTTTCTTCTAAAGTTCTTTTGGACCTACATGAAATAAAAAAAACCAGACAACATTAAAAATTGATTAGCACCTGCCACTCTGAAGGAATAATAATTTAAAACTAGTTGTAATTTTAATGTAAGTGCCTTTATTGAAAAAATGGCTGTTTAGACCTTCAATAAATTAGAACTTGCTGTTAAATGTAAACATTCCAACTTTGTACACCATTATAGTGATGTTTCATTTACTCTTTCCTCATTAAGCTGATGAAATTCCATGAATAGAATTATTTATTGAATCTGTGTCATTATAATAACTATCACATAGGCAAGCTTTCCCACTGATAGTGCACATTTCTGGAAAAGAGACATATGATGAAAGGCGCTGAGTATTGGTTAATTCATTCAAAACATATTTATTGAGAACTCCTAAGTTTCTTTCCAATGGAGGCGTCGTAAGTTATGTTAAATTTGTTAGTCAGATTTATGTTAAACCCGTAAACAACAAACCTGACTGAGGTTTGAAGGTTTTGAGCATATTGAGCATAGAGGTGGAGTCATGTTCCCAGTGCATTGCTGTGTTTGGTTTAATGCCTCTTAATAGGGCACCTTATCAAGGGCACTTAGCCATTTTTGATAGTAGAATGAATAAAAGAAGCAGAACTAAACACAGTTTCTTTTCTGGAGAAATTTATTGTAACTAATTGCTTGATAGAATCTTTATATGTTATAGATTATGGTACCATTTTACATGTAATTTTTAAATTTACTAACCTATTTTCCTCTAACCATATACTCTTTCTTCTCCTGTGTGGTATCAGAATGAGCAGCTAATGATGTCATGGTCACTTCATTTTGCACCATCAAAATCTAGGTTGAGTTTATTGTGATGTGCAACACATCTATGGATTAACAAAATTGGTGGAGAAAGACTGGTTAGCCTGAATTCTACATCACTAAGATCAAAGATACTTGTATTTAAGAGTTTCTTTTCCCTTTCCCTAGCTTTTTCGATGTATTATTGGTAAATAAAAATTGTATATATTTAAGGTGAACATGATGTTTTGATACATGTACACACTGGGAAATGAATACCGCAATCAAAATCACTAACATACTTATCACTTCACTTAGTTACCATTGTTTTTCTTTTTTTTTTTTTATGTGTGTGTGTGTGTGTGTGTGTGTGTGTGTGTGTGTGTGTGTGTGTGGTGAGAACTTGATATCTACTCTCTTGGAATATTTGAAGTATATACAATGCTTTGATATTATTTATAGTCATTGTACTATTATTAGGCCTCCAGAACTCATTCATCTTATAACTGAAATTTTTACTCTTTGACCAAAATCTCTCCTTTTTCCTTAACACCCAGCCTATGGTAACCATTATTCTACTTTTTTAGCATGAGTACAGTAATACATTGTTTGTTTTAGATAACACATAAGTGAGTTCATGCAATATTTGTCTTTTTGTGCCTGACTTATTTCTCTTAGCATAATATCCTTCAAATTCATCAAAGAAGACAACCTACTGACTAGTTTTGAAATTTACTGATTGTTAGAAAGAATCTGGGTTTTACATTTAAATTTCATATTTCCAAACTCTTTCCTTATGTTTCTAATTCCTGATGTCTAAAATATATGTAATAGCCACTTGGGTAAATCCTATGACAAATTTAAAAATATGGTCTTAGATTACTCAATAATTTATTATAGGAAAAACATGAGATGTATTATCAAATTTAATATTTGTCATGTACAGAATAAAAAAATATTTCAGGGAATGAGCAAAAAGGGGATAATATTCCAGGATGTATCACTGAAATACTCACTTGGAGAAAGCTACTTTATTACCTTATTTAGGAAAGCTAATGTTTTTAAATCTATAGTTTTAAAAGGACTTTAAAAAAATTTCCAAATTTTGCATAACATTGTATAACTTGAAAAATTTAGTTTGACTTGAGATACTTTTGAAAAGATATGTGTGAAATGCATTATCTTCAGTTATCACACTCCTTTCTTTTCAGTATGACACTATAGTATCTTGCTAGACTTAGCATTTAACTTTAAACCTGAGAAAGAAACAAAATTCACAGGTAAATCATCAATATGTCTGGTCTATAAAACATATTCAAAAAAACTGCAAGAATAGATTATTGTGCCAAATTGATTGATTTGATAAACTAATAAAATAGTATTATCTTTTAAATACAGGTTTGGATTCTTGGAGATTTTGTATTAAGGAATGGTTTGAGGGAAATAAAAGGCCTAAAATTTATGACTGTCACTTAGCTGAGAAAATCCCTAGTAAAGAAAATAATTAGCAGAGTTTATTTAGTGAAAAATGAATGAATATAGTCTATATGTTCCAACTGATAAACAAAAGTCAAGGCCTTTAAAATAGATAAGACATAATTGAATGAAACTTTAAACATAATTTTTTGATTGCCAGAATAAATGAGAAAAATAACACCAAAGAAAATTTTTATTGGATATGTAAATGTAAAGGAATGAAGATGGACTTCTGCTTCACAGCATCTACAAAACTTAACTCAAAATATGTCAAAGACATAAATGATAGTGCTAAGATTATAAAACTCTTAGGAAAAACTGTAAATCTTAATTATCTCAATTTATACAATAATTTCTTAGATATGACAACAAAAAGACAAGAGACACAATAAAAAATATTTTCAACTTAATCAAAATCTAAAAATTTTGTGTGCAAAGGACACCATTAGTAAAAGGAAAACCCAATGCATAGAATGGGATAAAATATTTAAAAATCACATATCTGACAAAAGGCTTTTATATAGACTATATAATGGATTCTTACAACTTATCAATAAGATGACGAATAACTCATTTAAAAATGGGCAACAGATTGCATAGATACTTGACAAAAGAAGATATACAAATGAATCACATGCATTTAAAATGTCATAAGTTATTAAGAAAACATTATTAGTAATTAGTGTAATGTAAATAAAAACACTATGAGAAACTGTTTCATATTCAATCGGATTAAAAACACAAAAAATAGGAAGTCTTGGCAAGGATGTGGAGAAATTGGAACACACATATATTGCCAATTAGAATGTAAAATAGTGCAGTTACTTTGGAAAATAATCTGGCCATTCCTCAAAAATTTATAAATAGATTTTATAAATTTATAAAATTTTAAACCAGAAACTCGAAGATATATAAAAATTTGCACACAAATGTTTATGACAATATTACTTATAATAGCTAAGAAGTAGGAAAAATCTCAAGTTGATTCGTGTCTGTCAACTGATGAATAGGTAAATAGCCATAGACCATATAGCCATACAATGGAGTCTCATTGGGTAATAAAAATTATGAATGATATACTGATACATGCTAGAACACGAATGAACCTTAATGCATACTATGTGAAAAGCTGTGACAAAAGACCATGTATCATACTAATTCATTTATAGTAAATCTGGAATAGGAAGATATCTAGAGACAGAAGGTAGATTAGTGGTTTTCTCTATCTTGGACATGGTTAGAATGGTGAATAGAGGGAGTGATTTCTAAAACATATAAGTGTTTTTTTGGGAGATGGTGATGAAAGTCACCTAAAATTGAGAGTCATGATGTGTTAGTCCATTCTCACACTGCTATGAAGACGTATCATGGGCAATTTATAAAGAAAATAAGTTTAATTGACTCACAGTTCTGCATAGCTGGGGAGGCCTCAGGAAACTTACAATCATGGTGGAAAGCATCTCTTCCCAGGGCGGCAGGAGAGAGAATAGGTTCCAGCAGGGGAAATGCCAGACATTTATGAAACCATCATATCTTTTGAGAGCACTTCTCACTACCACAAGAACAGCACTGGTGGAAACTGCATCCTCGATTCAATTACCTCTCACTGGGTCCTTTTCATGATACATGGGGATTATAGGGGTTACAATTCAAAATGAGATTTAGGTAGGAACACAGCCAAATATATCTAGTGATGTTCAGACAACTCTCTGATGGTATTTAAAATACTGAATTTTATATTTAACTATCCGATTTACATTGTATATGATTTATAATAAAGTTGTTATTAAAAATGAAAAATAGGTATTAACTTCTTCATTTACCAAAATGAGCTGGTGATAAATCATTTGAGAATGGAAGACAAGCTAGGAGAATTTTAATAATAAATATATAATTGCAGAAATGAAGATTTTAAGAAATTGATAGCAAGTTCCCCAATGAAGAAATTAAATAATGAGGTATAATTGAAATATATAATATGTACATATAAGTTATTCATTGATAATAGATCATAACAACAAAATTAATTCTATACCACTTTACTAGTCTGAGCTCCCATTATTTATTGCCAGTTCTGTTTAAATTGCCTTTCAATTTGTCTTTTCTACTTCTTTCTTATTCGTACTACAGTCAAATCTCTGCACATGGAGGCTTTTTTCTTACAGAAACAACTATTAGGTTGATGGAAAAGTAACTGTTGATTAACGGCAAATCCCACAATTACTTTTGCACCAACCTAATAGTTTCAGTTTAAGGGCTTTTGGAATGATTATATTTGAAAAGACCAACTTCTAAGTAATGATTTCTTCTTTTTTGAAAGATAATAGACATTTCATCCATCACCATGCTGTTTCACATCCTATAATTCCCTCTAGCTAGGATCATAGATAGTGGAAAGCTAAGGGGCATGATTCCTTGGTATTTGCTTGGCGTTTACATTTATATTTCTACTCTATTGATCTGTGGTGTCAGGATTTCTGTAAGTATTGATAATTTATGTTTCTGTGTATTTGTTGTTGATTTGTTTAATTGTTCAGACATATCTTGATTAAGAGAATTGCTTTGTTTGCAATTTCAGGGATCTTAGCCAAATCTATACTGTGCTTGAGTTTGAAGTGTGTGTGTGTGTGTGTGTGTGTGTGTGTGTGTGTGTTTGTTGTGTGTGTGTTTCATTTAATTCTGTAAATAATTTTGGGGGTTTGTCCATTAATTTTATTCTGAAACATGGAGATTTTGCTGTTGTTTTGTTTGTGGGTATTTTTTTCTCTTTTTCTTTTCTTTTTTTAAAACTTTTTCCTTATATGTAGGGACTCAAATATGGAGACATATCAATGCTTTCACCTTGAGGTCTTTTAAGAAGTTCCAAATTTCTTTTTTAAAAATGATGTCAACTATATTAACATAAACATTCTGGGGGAATAAAATCAAGTCTTTCATTTAGAAAGAGATGCAATTGTTTTCCTGATGACACCCTACTGTGTGATAATATTGTAAGTAGAACATTGCTATTTTGAATCACAGAAAAGGAAGTTTCCTAGTCAAAATGCAAAGATAAAAATATGTAAACTTAGAATATTTGATTTTAAAATTGTATAGATAAGAATAAAATGTTTGGTTGGTTAGACATACTGAAAATAAGCCTTGGATATTTTCAGTCTGCCTATATTGTGAACTTTGTGCTGGGTATTTGGATTTAAGGAAGTTAAGACAGTAGAAAAATACCCTCATATTTCCTAACTTGTATACCACATACACTCTTTATAACATTCATTATTTAATAGATTATGCAATCAAAATTAAGGGATAACAGGTAATTTAGATTTCTAACAGACATCTTAAACCTGGTAACAGCTGTGAAAATTTCTCTCCATTGTTTAAATGTTTATAATCTGCTTTTCACTACCACATACGTCTCCCAGTCTTCCACCCCATTCCATTATTCCCATACCCAATTGGTCTCCTGCAATTTTAAAAGACTCTACAGAGTATGAACTACAACCTGGTAAGCATGGTAATCAATTTATAATTCTCCTGAATAAAACCTTCCCATGTCTTCTCATTTCACCCAGAATTAATTTCAAAATTTATTATTTTCAAAAATATATGCATTATTTGCCTCCTCCCTCTTCCTTGCCTTTGGTTTCTTGAACATGTTAAGCTCTTTTTCCCTCATTGAGGTCTCAATTTACAATTTCATTTTTCTGAAATGCTAATTATATTGCTGCTTTCCTCAAATAATTTAGATCCCAGCTCTGATGTTATTTCTGCAGAGACTTTATCAGTTTTTGCTTATAATATTGCACTCTTCCCTCATTCAGTCTTTCTCCCAAAGAAAATACTTTCTTTTTTTTTAATCATTTACTGTAATCTAAAGTCATTTGATATAGTTATTGGTTTCCCTGTTTATTGTCTCACAAAAAAATTCAATGATTTTTATTGAATGTATAAGTGAAAACACTTTTTTTAATCATTTACCATAAAGAAATATCATTTACCATAAGAAAATAGTTTTTATTTATCATTTACCATAATCTAAAGTCATTTGATATAGTTACTGGTTTCCCTGTTTATTGTCTCACAAAAAATTCAGTGATTTTTATTGACTGTATAAGTGAGTAGGTAAAAGAATAAAATTAAGGAATTATTCTTTATCTGAAGTGTAAAGCTGGCTTATCTAAAATTGGCAGTTTTACACATATTCACATTCAGTCATACATATTTATGTGGCTGTGTCTTATGCAATTCCTTAGCAGGTATGAAAATTGGTTAATGCCAGTGGTTATTAGAAAGAAAACTAGACTTTCATAAGATATCTGCATTAGCTGGTGATCACTTTGAAAAGCATTAGATATTCAGATATAGTTAATTTTTCTACAATCAAACCAAAATACCATAGAAAAGTTATAAATGGTAGGACTCATGTATGGCCATGGCACAATAAATAAGGTTAGTTTTCTTTTCTAAAATTTTATATATATGTATATATATATATATATATATATATATATATATATATATAAATATATATAAAGTACAATGATTTTTAAAATAACATATATATAAAGTACAATAATATATATAGTATATATATTATGCATATATATCATATATATATCATATATATATATATATATAATTGTACTTTAGGTTCTGGGGTACATGTGCACATCATGCAGGATTATTGCATAGGTACATACATGGCAATATATTTTGCTGCCTTAATCCACCTGCCACCTATATCTGGCATTTCTCCTCATGTTATTCCTTCCCAACCTCCCTACTCCCCAAGTCACTCCCAACAGACCCCAGTGCGTGATGCTCCCCTCCCTATGTCCATGAGTTCTCATTGTTCAATGTCCACCTATGAGTGAGAACATGTGGTGTTTGATTTTCTGTTTTTCAGTCAGTTTGCTGAGAATGATGGTTTCCAGATTCATCCATGTCTCTACAAAGGACACAAACTCTTTGTTTTTTATGACTGCGTAGTATTCACAGTGTATACGTGCAACGTTTATCATGTTCAGTCTATCATCGATGGGCATTTGGGTTGGTTCCAGGTCTTTGCTATTGTAAACAGTGCCAAAGTGAACATATGTGTGCATGTGTCTTTATAATAGAATAATTTATAATCCTTTGGATGTATACCCAGTAATGGGAATGCTGTGTCAAATGGAATTTCTATTTCTAGATCCTTGAGGAATCTCCACACTGTCTTCCACAATGGTTGAACTAATTTACACTCCTACCAACAGTGTGTTCCTATTTCTCCACATCCTCTCCAGCATCTGTTGTCTCCAGATTTTTTAATGATTGCCATTTGAACTGGCATGAGATGGTATCTCAATGTAGTTTTGATTTGCATTTCTCTAATGACCAGTGATGATGAGCATTTTTTCATATGTTTGTTGGCCTCCTGTATGTCTTCTTTTGAAAAGTGTCTGTTCATGTCCTTTGCCCACTTTTGAATGGATTTGTTTGTTTTTTCTTGTAAATCTGTTTTAGTTCTTTGTAGATTATGGATATTAGCCCTTGGTCAAATGGGTAGATTTCAAAAAAAAAAATTCCCATTCTGTTGTTTGCCATTTCACTCTAATGATTATTTCTTTTGCTGTACAGAAGCTCTGGAGTTTAATTAGATCCCATTTGTCTATTTTGACTTTTGTTGACAATACTTTTGGTGTTTTAGTCATGAAGTCCTTGACTATGCCTATGTCCTGAATGGTTTTGCCTAGGTTTACTTCTAGGGTTTTTATGGTGTTAGGTCTTATGTTTAAGTCTTTAATCCATTTGGAGTTAATTTTAGTGTAAAGTGTCAGCAAGGAGTCCAGTTTCTGTTTCCTGCACATGGCTAGCCAGTTTTCTCATCACTGTGTATTAAACAGGGAATCCTTTCCCCATTGCTTGTTTTTGTCAGGTTTGTCAAATATCAGATGGTTGTAGATGTGTGGCGTTGCCTCTGAGGCCTCTGTTCTGTTCCATTTATATCTCTGTTTTGGTACCAGTACCATGCTGTTTTGATTACTGTAGCCTTGTAGTATAGTTTGAAGTCAGGTAGCATGATGCCTCTAGGTTTTTTCTTTTTGCTTAGGATTGTCTTGGCTATGCAGGCTCTCTTTTGGTTCCATATTAAGTTTAAGCTGTTGTTTGTTTGTTTGTTTGTTTGTTTTTTCCATTTCTGTGAAGAGGGTCATAGGTAGCTTGATGGGGATAACATTGAATCTATAAATTACTTTGGACAGTATGGCCATTTTCACAATATTGATTCTTTCTAACCATGAGCATGGAATGTTTTTCCATCTGTTTGTGTCCTCTCTTATTTCCTTGTTCTCTCTATCTTCTCAGTCATGTCCTCCCATAGCTTATTGTCCTCCTTTCTTTAGGTGTCTTCAAGTGTTATTTTCTGAATTTCTAGCTGGATTTTCCTCCACTTTCTCAGTTTTTGCTCTTCAATTTTATAAGTAAAATGTACCTACCCATCAATGGTCATGTGCCTGGTGGCTTTGTCATCTCTAGAAAAGCAACTTAACTACAGCACTTTGATATTCAAAAATTGCATCTCCATAACCAATAAATGAGGCATGTAGAAAATCTACAGATAGTATATGGTTTGTTCCTTTAAATGCCATAAGAATTCTAGTGTATTCTCTTTTCTGAAATTCTAGATATTTTTCACTCCAGAAACAAGATAACTTCAGGTATCTTTCACTTCTGAACCAAGAAGGAAAGATCAAGTGCATTAGGATATACACTCAAATTGTTAGGCAAGAGTGCTGTTACTAACCAAATGCTCAATATAAAGTAAAACTAAACACTACTTATTTTAACCAAAGAAAAGCCTTAATGAGATTAACTGTGTCTTCCGAGTTATTTTTAAAAATTAATTTGCTGACATACTTGTAAATTTATTTAAAAAATTTGATTTGAATTTTTAGAAACGAAAACTGTATAAACATATTGAATTGTGCACACTATATGCCCAAATTAGAAATCATAAGTTATGAAAGAAGACACTCATATACATGTTTGTTAGGAAGTAAAGAAATTTCAGTCAATACGAAGGAAATATTTTTCTCTTTCAGGTATATTGCCTGTTTCAATTCCTTCACTTAATTAATGTATATCTCATATAATCTTATATGTTGCAGAAACAAACAAACAAAAAAACATTTTTGGCCATATAATTTTTCTGGGATATACTATTGTCAACTGGAGAGAAATAAGATAAATAACAAATTACAAATAACTTGAAGAGCAATCCATTTGCACAATCTAGACTTCAATTTTGTAGTGTTTCAGACGAACTACTAAGTCCTCAGCTATGAAGTCCTCATTTTAATAGTGTAGGACCATCTCACACAACATCCAGACAAAGTGATTAAAATAAGGATAAGGACCATTGAGGCCAGGAGGAATAAGAAAGCTTGGAAAGGATGCTTTGAAGTTTAGCTCCTCTTATTTCTCTCTTTCTTTTTTGAAAACCAAGTGATAAGCAAAGGAGCTCATGAAAGATGTGATGAAATAAACAGCTGTTTGATGGACAAAAAAGGCTCTTGCAAAATGTTATGAATTTTATATTTGTTACCAAGACAATAAATTTTACTTTCCTTTCGCTTTAATCTGCACAATATTTTACTTTAATTAAAAATCTAGGAGGATTAGCAAGATAATGACTTTAAAATATTTGACCCCCTAGGAAGGAAACACAATAAAAGAAGTAGCTTTGATGCATAATCAAAGAACTGGCTTGCTTTGTGATTATGAGTAATGTTCTTGTGAGCAATTGCTTTCAACATTTTTATTTAAAAATAACTTTGCCCTATTAACCTTGAAAAGAGGATTAAAGCAAAATGAATATTTCTTAACCATTATATAATTTAACTAAAACTTTAATTAGATAGGCTCCAATAGTTCACAACCAATGGATTTAGAAATCATTCTCAAATATTAAGTTTGGCTTTCTTCAATATAATGTTCTGTACATAGGTTCAAGTAATTTCTGCTCCCAAAGCACTGAAGTAAGCAGCCTAATTTCTGAGACCAAATATGTACGATTTTTCTTTGTTTGTAATTCAAGCAAAGTCACTGTTGCAACCAAAAAGAATAAAAACTGCAACGTCTCACCGAAAAGCAAACTATGATAGTAAGATAACACATTAAGAAATTTAAGATGTTTAGATAAAAACCAAAGTATTGATATGTTTATTTATAAATTAGACAGTATGTCAACCTCTATAAGAACACATAGCTGATATAAGAAAAATGAATGGCCTTAGTAGTCCAAACAGCTACAGAGCAGCCTTTGATAAGTGGACTGGTAGTATTTGCATTATAATATTAGTGACATTAATAATAAAATACACATGCACACATGTATATACACACATTTATGCACATATAGAGATATTTAAATATAGATAGATATGTAGTCAGAGATATTTAGATTTAAACTGACTTAATCAAAACTATCATTATATTTTATACTTCAAAATCAGGACATTTTTGTTTTTGACCCTAGCTGTTTAGAAAATTCAAGTTAGAAATCTTGAAAACCTGCATATGCAGTAGAAAAAAACCTTTAAATACAAATTTTAATTGAACTGGAACATATCTATAATTAGAAGTAAGAAACATTCAAAATGTTGAGATGGAAAATTCATGCCCACAATGTATTCAATAATATATCAGTATATAGATCACATACAAGTAGCACTAAGAACTAAGGGACACGTGCTACTGATTAGGTTAGTTTTTGGCTAGACAAGTGTTCATTTAAGGAATATATTTAAATATTTTATTGCCAATTTGTATACATAAATGATTTTTTAAAATCATTTCTATGTACTTTTATGTTATTTCTATGCAATACTTCTATTTGTGTACTGAAATATAAGTATTTAAATATGCTCCTATCTTCCTACCTGCATCTGATAGTGAGATAGAAGAATGTAACTTCTGTGATGTAGGTATAAATTTCCACCAAGTAAACTAAAACAATGATATCCATAATATCCAGGATGTTAATAAAGCAGAGTCTGCATAAATGTAATATTTTTCAAAATTAATATGTTATAAACTTTGATTTTGTTAAAATTATGATTATTTGGAAATTATCACAGAGTCACTATGAGTATATAAAATAATATCAGGAAGAAATATCCAATACCCTTCTGAGATACATTTAAAAATCCAGAAATAAAGATCTAGGTATTAGTACTTTATTCATATCCAGCATTAATCACTCATTGTCTGAATTATATTTCAAATATCCAAACTGGCAATGAATTAGGAATGAGATAAAAGAGTGATCCAACTTAGTTATTACCAGAAAAGTTTAAAGGACTTTGATTTGGTGACAAGATTGGAATAGAATGTCATATAATTTTGGTAGGAGCCAAAATTAGTTTTACATAAGTAAAAGCATTTAGCAAAAATATGTGAAGAATAAGTTGAATCTTGTTAAAACAGACCAACATTGAAAATATAGGACACGCAGTCTAGAAACAGATTAGTAGTACTTGTTCCAAAATAGTCTTAATATAGAAAGCTATGGATTTTACAGTGTGAAACCAAAATTTGTGCCAAAGGCACATGATAGAAATAGGTAAATGAAAGAAGTTGAAACATAATTACCATTTATGTTCAGTCTTTGATAATTCATACATATAAAGCATACACATACACACACAAACGACTTTATTATTCGATATGATCATCAAAGTAGATAGTGACATACAAGGGCAATTATTCCATACTATAAAAATGGCAGTTGAAGATCTGGGAAGCTGACTATTGTCAGAGTTATGATGATCAAACATTTTCCTCAAAACTATATTAAATGGTTCTCTTCATTCCAGGTAATGTTGGGTAGGCTATGTATGAACTTTATTATACTGACCATAATATAAGAAGAAATGATGCTTAACATTTCAAAAACTATCTTTATATGCTTTGCATAAGAGATGCAATAAAGTTGATTATCATAAAAAATGGGGAAAACAATTCATTTCTCAGAGTTATTAACTTTTTTGGAAAGGTGATATAAAAATTAAACATACAATTAAAACAATTACCCTATGGCCATTGTGTAGCAAACATACTTTTCTATGAGATAAAATTAATAATAATCCTTTTGATAATTTTAGTTTTAGGGCATCATAATATATTCAAAAATAAGTTGATGGTATATATTATTACCTCTCATGCACAAGCCCAGAAACACTGATTTGGATGAGACTTTAGCTTTTGAAGTTATTTTTAGAAAATGCTCTAATACTGTACATCAAGTAAGATATTAGTTCCTTTCTTATAAATATCAGTGGTATAACAGATGTTCATCATGGAGGACATTCTATTCTTCTTTCAATCCTGTGGTACTATGAACTGGAATAATTAAAAAGACAAAAGAAAAGGTGTCTATTATAGAAGGAAAACTATGTAAAATTCTATAAAATGGTAGTCTTTCTCTAGATATAATCTGTCAAAGCATAGATAAAAATGAGTATTTCTTGAGCAGTAAAAGTTTTTGCCAGGCGCGGTGGCTCAAGCCTGTAATACCAGCACTTTGGGAGGCCGAGGCGGGTGGATCACGAGGTCAAGAGATCGAAACCAACTTGGTCAACATGGTGAAACCCCATCTCTACTAAAAAAAAAAAATAATAATACAAAAATTACCTGGGCATGGTGGTGCATGCCTGTAATCCCAGCTACTCAGGAGGCTGAGGCAGGAGAATTGCCTGAACCCAGGAGGCGGAGGTTGCGGTGAGCCGAGATCTTGCCATTGCACTCCAGCCTGGGTAACAAGAGCGAAACTCCATCTCAAAAAAAAAAAAAAAAAAGTTTTTAAAATATAAAGGGTCATCATGTTCAGTAGAACTGATGAAAACAATAACAAGCATCTGTATAATAATACCAAAAATGTCCCTGAAAGATCAGAAATTTACATTTAAGAAATATCAAATATCCAATGGGAATTACAATTATGAATATAGAACTTGTTAAATCAGATGTTATGGTAAGTACTGACATTATAAATAGGGAGCAAAAGGCGATTTAATCAAACACCCAAATTTTATAATAAATTAATATATAATTAATCTGTTATTTCTATATATTGCTTTTAAATATTTTTAACTTGATATAAAATATAAGTAAACACATCTGGCCATCACTTGTGCCAAGAATTTTTAAAGCGCCTCCTAAATAAGATTTTTTAAAGTCATGAAAAAGTTAAAAGTATTTTATAGCATTGAATATAGATTTTTTTTTCATACAGGTGTCCTTGGTTTTCCTCAGATACTCAAATGCAAATCTGTAACCCTCAAATTTCTAGATTCACTAATTTATATTATAATTTCTTATGAGAGTTAGTAAGACATGTTTTAATTACACCAAAATGCTGCTGTCACCAAAAGAGAGTACATAATTCATAGTAAAGTTTCACATAAAGTGCAGTTAAAATTATGCACTAAGTACCACTTTTCCTACATAATAATGCGTATTAGATGACTAAATAATCTTATTCATTTAGTGTAATCGCTATAATTTTATGTTTGTCTTTATCTTTGTGTTATAAATTTATCTTCTTTAAAAACATTCTCAGTAAAAACAAATAGTGCAGAGAAAGGAGTTATTTTGAAAATTGTTTATACTTAATATTTAATATTTTCCATTGGTACATTTAATGTTATTTTCTATAAATTCTTTGTAAATTGGGAATATTTTGAAAATTAAAATTAAATTTCCAGGAATAATCCTGGTTATAAGAGCTGTACATTTATTCATTAACCAAAGACTTGGACACTAAATTCTGAATGTGTGATCTGGGTACCTTTTAAGAAGGATTAGGTAAAAAATTTGATCAATTAAACTTCAGAGAGTAATTATAAGACTGATGCTTGTGCTCAGTTACATTTAAAATGCAGTAGAATTGTTTCTTTTATACTCATAAGCTAAAGAGCATTTCCCCTCTCTTAGCTGTGATGGTTATTTTATTTGTCAAATTGCCTGGGTTAAGGCATGTCCAGAGAGCTGATAAAGCATTTTTTCTGGATGTTTCTGTGAAGTTTGAACTGATAGATTGAGTAAAGAAGATTGTGCTTGTCATTTAGTGTGAGCATCAGCCCATCCATTGAGGGTTCAAATAGAACAAAAAAAGAAATAGAAGAAAAGGAAATTTATTCTCTGCTTGAAGCTGGGACATCATCTTCTCTTGCTCTGGGACATTGGACCTCTTGAGCCTCAGGGCTTAGGACATGGACCAGGTTTTACACCACCAAGCTGCCTGTTCTTGAACCTTCCTTTCAACGTGTACTGGAACTTACACATCATTGGATCCCTTGGTTCTCAGGCCTTCAGATTTGAACTGGAACTTCACTAGCAGTTCTCCTGGGCCTCCAGCTTGCAAGAGACAGATCATGGGATTTTTCAGCCTCCATAATCACATAAGCCAATTTCTCGTAATATCTATCTATCTATCTAGATAGCTATTTTCTATCTATCTATCTATCCATCTGTCTATCTCTCATGTGTCTCTCCGATTGTTTCTCTTCTCTGGAACATCCTGACTAATACACTAGTCTATATGGTAATTTTAAATGAGAAAAAAATTATTGATCTAAGTACCAGATAAAGATACAGATATCTTTGGAGAGAGTTTCTTGAAGGATCAGTTCTTTTTAACTCTAGGAGAATTAAAATGGATGTACCAGGAAAATAAGAACAATGAGTTGTTATGACAACTGACAAAGAAAAAGCACAGAGTAGGTGATATAAAGAGAACCTCCTTTCACAGAGGCTAAAGATAAAACTGAAAGTTTTCTGAGAAGTTGAAGAACCCTGACATATCCTATCCTGGATGTCATTGATTATCACATGCTTGACACTGGTAAACATTTCTGGACATGAAGTAAAGACATATCTGGACAATCTGAATAGGAAAAAAGGTCATGAAATAAATTAACATATTGATCAAATTAAACCGAATCCAGTAAAGAGGGAATGAAAGGGCTCCCCTATGAATGGGAAGGAGAAAACTCATCGTCTCTGTTAATCCTATGACATATAGCATACTTAGGCAGAATTGTTTAAGATAGCAACTAGTACATCTGGTGATAAAAATTTGACAGCAAATGTCTGTAAAGGTCTACTAGTTTATATATGTATGTATGTGTATACATGTATTTATATGTGTTATATATGTACCTATGTACATATGTAATATATATATACATGCATGAGAACTACTATACTTATATCCACACATTCATGTATTGTCTATTACATATTTATATATAAATGCCTGTATATGCATATATAGTAGGCATGTGTGCATTTATAAATATTCCAATATATGCATATGTGTGTGTGTTTATATAACACACACACACACACATATATATGTGTATATATATATATATATAGATAGATAGATAGAGAGAGAGAGAGAGAGAGAGAGGCATGAATGGCTTAATGGTAGGCTTACATTCTAAGAAATGCATCCTTATGTAATTTTGTCATTGTGCAAACATCATGGAATGTACTGATAACAAACCTAGATAGCACAGCCTGTTATACACCTAAGCTATGTGGTATAGCCTATTGTCTTCAAGCTACAAATCTGTATACCATGTTACTGCATGCAATTTTAACACAATGGAAGGTATTTGTGTATCTAATTATACATAAACACAAAAAGGTATAGTAAATGTAGATTAAATTTTTTTTTTAAATGGTGCATCCATATAAGGTACTTACCATGAATGGAGCTTGCAGGACTGCAAGTTGCTCAGAGTGAGTCAGTGAATGAGTGGTGAATAATTGTGAAGGCCTAGGACATTCTGGTTCACTGCTGTAGCCTTTAGAATCATTGTACGCTTAGGTTACACTAATTTATTTTTAAAATTAAGTAATTGTGCTACAAGATTACAGCAGATAAGACATCACTAGGCAATAGGAAATTCTCAGCTCCATTATAATCTCATAGTCTGTTGTTGACTGCAAGAAATATTACTATGCAGTGGATGATTGTGTGTGTGTGTCTGTGTGTTTAGGAGTGTTTGAATAATAAAACTGTTAATGCAAATTTTAATTCCACATTACAAAATGAAAACAATATTATATCCATCAAATAAGAAGCCTAAGCACAAATCAACTTGGTTTACTCTAAATGCAACTGCATGTTTTAGCTACTAATTAAAAATTCTTCTTCTTACTATTTTCCAATAGTAAAACTATTGAAACTCTTAAGCAAATGTTGCCAAATGATAATTTCTGGACTCTCTTCTTTCACTAGTTGTAATTTAGAGCTTGTCATATTTTGGTCTGAGCTATATTAGTCACATGTTAATAGGTAACAGAATAATCTTATGCCTATATCATGGCTGTTAATATGTATTACTGATAGTTCTCAGTCTGTCCATGGCAATTGCTTGAAGCTGACAATTTGTTATAGTCAGATTCAGAAAATGAATTGAAATTAGTTATAAGAATGTATAAAGAGATTTTTTCTAATACAGGACTTTACTATCGTTTTCAATATTCAAACTTTTAACTACATCAAGTTAAAAGAAGCTTTGCAAGCTATTTCTACTACAATTTGTAATTGTTAGAATTAAAATTTTTATGTTAACAAACTTTAAACAATATATCTTCATGAATACCATAATTGTGTAAACATTTTAGCATCATTTTTAAGCTTCAAGAAATTTATCAATAGCATCATTTTTAAGCTTCAAGAAATTTATCAAATTTATGCTACAATGCTGTAGTATGGTACAATACATTAGAATCATTGATTCTAGAAACAATGATTCTAAGGTTTCTAGAATCATTTCTAATCATTTTTATTAAACACAAAGTCTTGTTAATGGTCATTGATTTGATATTTTTTAGACTCTGGATCTTTCACCTTATACTGTATAATTCATAATGCCAAGTGATTAAAAGTGACAGAAGAATGTATAAATCAATAAATAGACTTTCCAAACATAAATGAAATATGATGAGAAACATTATCTTAGTGTCTGTAAAAGGTTGAATCTGTTTTTGCTGGGTTGTGATTTTCTAATTAATTCTCAGTTGTAAAAAGTTATTAACATGTTCTAAATATTATAGCTCATGGTCCCAATGATTTTTTAAAGGGTCGTGCATTTCGGTGTTCACAGATCTTGACGTTTGCTAATGCAGAACCACTTTGGACAATCAAGTTATATGAATTGCACAAATTTACTCTTCAATATTACCAGTTACCCTTAACATAATTACTATTTTTAAACTTAAACATACAATTATGCTTTGATTAAAAAGGGATAATGTCTTTTTGTTATTATACTTTATGTTGGGATACATGTACAGATCATACAGGTTAATTATCTAGGTATACATGTGTCATGGTGGTGTTTTGCTGCATCCACCTCCCCATCATCTACATTAGGTGTTTCTCCTAATACTATCCCTCCCCAATCCCTCCACCTCCTGCTATTCCTCCCCCAGTACCCTCATCCCCTGACTGACCCAGATGTGTGATGTGCTCCTCCCTGTGTCTATGTGTTCTCATTGTTCAACACCCACTTATGAGTGAGAGCATGAGGTGTTTGGTTTTCTGTTCTTGTGTCAGTTTTCTGAGAATGATGGTTTCCAGTTTCATCCATGTCCCTGCAAAAGACATGAACTCATCCTTTTTTAAGGCTGCATAGTACTCCAGAGTGTATATATGTCACATTTTCTTTATCCAGTCTATCGTTGATGGGCATTTGGGTTGGTTCCAAGTGTTTGCTATTGTAAACAGTGCTACAATAAACATATATGTGCATGTGCTTTATGATTAAGTGTTTTATAATCCTTTGGGTATATACCCAGTAATGGGATTACTGAGTCAAATGGTATTTCTAATTCTATATCCTTGAGGAATCACCACACTGTCTTCCACAATGGTTGAACTAATTTACAACAGTGTAACAGCATTCCTATTTTTCCACATCCTCTCCAGCATCTGTTGTATCCAGATTTTTTTAGTGATCATCATTCTAACTGGCATGAGATGTATCTCAATGTGGTTTTGATTTGCATTTCTCTAATGATCAGTGATGATGACCTTTTTTTCATATATTTGTTGGCTGCATAAATGTCTTCTTTTGAAAAGTGTCTGTTCATATTATTTCCCACTTTTTGATGGCGTTGTTGTTTTTTTCTTGTAAATTTGTTTGTTTTGTTGTAGATTCTGATTATTAACCCTTTGTCAGATGGGTAGATTGCAAAAAATTTTTCCCATTCTGTTGGTTGCTGATTTGCTCAGGTCTTAAGAAATGCATCCTTAGGTGATCTTTCTAGTTGTGCAAACATCATAGGGTGTACTTAAACAAACTTAGAGAGCATAGCCTACTACACACTTAGGCTATATGATGTAACCATTGATCCAAGGATATAAACCTGTATACCATGTTACTGTACTGAATACTGTAGGCAATTATAATACAGTGGTATTTGTGTATCTAAATATGTATAACAGGAGAGATACAGTAAAAATATAGTGTTATAATCTTATGGGACCACTATTATATATGTAGTCTGTCATTGACCAAAATGCCATTATGTGGAACATGACTGTAAAGAGACAACATAGTGATATTACCACTCATTTACATATTGAAATCAAATTCTACAATTCTTCATTGCAATTCCAAAATTCTGAATCTATGTGAACTTGAAGCTAAAGCATATTCTGTGGGAAATGTGACATTAATTGAAGAAAATTATTTTTAATATTGATTTCAGTTAATGTGAATATTCACATATTTCACTAGAAAAATTGCATTGTTTTTGATTGAATGTGCTTCCATAGATACCAGGAAAAGTTAGACATTATAAATGTATACAGTCTTCTAAAACCCCGCAATTCTGAAGCCGAAAGCAAACTTGTCTGTAAAGATCAGATAAGATGTTATGTATCCAAATCAAAATAAAATAGTAAATCAAGTGTATATATTGTGTTAGTTAACGCAATGCATGATTCTATAACAAATACCTTCTTATTTCAGTAGTTTAAAAAAGCAAGACATGTATTTCTTATGCTCATAACATTTTAAAATCTCTGTACCTATGTAAGCGTCATTGTGTGATATCATGTTTGGGATTTTATATAACTTGCTATGGATTTGTCAAGCCCTAGGTCCTCGAGTTACCAGTTAATGGAATGATGTAGTATATGAGGAAGAAATACTAATTCCTAAAACCCTTTTCTTCTGAAAGTAATGTTCATTAATATACCCTGTGTTCTGCGGGTGAGAACTAAAGACGTAGTCACAATGTATGCATGAGAGAATCACAGTGTTGTCCATAGTTGAACAGAAACTTTGGAGACATGTCTCTCTGTTCTGAAAGAGTTAAGATAAATTTTTGATGTATAGCAAAACATCTGTGCCACAGTGCTTTTTGTTAAATGATGTAGTCAACTCAAATGTTATCTTTTAACATTCACAACCAGAATTACATTCCACTAGCTATAATTTAATAATATTCCCTGTTATTTTGTTGTTGTTGTTGGCTGCTTAAGTAAAAAGGAAAAGTAACTTTTTTCTTCCTATTTCATTTAGAGAAGATCCAAGTTATAAATAAGACCTTTGTTTCTTTCTTTCTTAATATATGTAACTATTATTTATTGTTATATAATATACCTTATATATTACATGTAATATTCCCCTAATTGGATATGCTGATGAAATTTGTATATCTATCTGTACAGGATCCCAGGAAATATCTTCTTTGGGTTTAGCTACTGGAAATTTTACCATGTTACCTAAGGAAGTAGTATGCACATGAAAACTTGAACCTTGTATGTGGATTTATCTATATCTACTACATGCTCACTAGTAGAAAGTGGCTTTTGAAAGATAGTTTTTCTTACAATTTGTACTTCTTGATGGTTTTAGATTTATGTTTTCTATTTTTCTGTTCATTTTATTTTTATCTGTTGTCATCAAAGAATGTAATCATCCTCTACATTCCTTGTTGGATAATAAACAACACATGTACAGAAACTATTTTTTTCCCTTCTCTCCTCCAACCATAATCTAAACAGAAGTTTAGCAGCAAACAAGCTGGGAAGCAGTGTGCAAGAAGAGAGATGAAAACAGAATAATCAGGCCCTATTTATTCATTCAAGGCTCCCAGCCTAAAGCAACATGATAAAATTTGCATATACAAAATTTAGTTTAAAAACCCACAAATGGGTGTATTACATATGATTCTATTTATATAAAATTTGTAAAAAGACAAAACAGATTCATGGTCTTGGAAATTAATACAGTGATTGTAGTGAGGTGAATGGTGGCACCCAGAAAAGACCAGGCCACGTTCTAATTCCTGGGACTTTTCAATGTAATCTTAATTTGAAAGAGGGTCTTCTTTTTAGTTCCAGTTAATTGAAAGACTAAAAAGGAGATTATCTTCAATTGTAGTGGTAAGCCAAAAATCCAACAGACAGTACCTCAGAAAAAGATACATAGAGGAAAACAGCATGCAAAGATGGAAGCAGAGATTGCTGTGATGTGGCTACGAGCAAAGGAATTCCTGGAGCCATCAAGCAGGAAGAGGCAAACAATTCTCTCCTAGTCTTGGGAGGAAGTATGGCCCTGCCAACATCTTGATTTCAGATTTCTGGCTTCCACATATTTTCAATGTATGATAATTCACTGACTTCCAAACTTACTGCTATACTTTTAATCATTTATTACAAAAAAAACCAACTATTTCTGTAATAAAGAGAAGAGAAATTAGATTAGATGAGGGAAGCTCATTGTCCCCTTCAACATTCATCTACATTTTCGACAGAACCAGCTATAGCATATTAGATCCTATTACAGAGAGTTTTAAAATTAATACAGTCCAATGTATGGGGTAAATTAAAATGTAAGTAATAGAGAATAGATGAAATATATATTTTTCTCTTTTCTGGTATCTAATATTTTTATTACAATCCAATCTCCAGTCTTAGCTTGTAATATCTACCTTCTACAAGGTTTTGGTTTAAAAAGATAAGAAAAAAAAAGTGGTTCTATCAATTCTGTTTAGCAATAAAAATCACTAAGCTCATTCAAATCTAAAGTGAGGTATCTAGCTTTGATCAATTAATATTGTATGGTGTCATCTTCTGGTTATGTAACTCTAAATTTCACAGAAAACTAAGGACCAGGACTGACATTTCACATAAAGGCTCATGTTTTAGTACTTCTGTTGAGTCTGATCAATCCTAAACTGAATTGCATTTACACATTAATACAAACAAGAATGGAACAATTTTAGATTTTTGAAGACAACATTTCCTCTTTTTTTCCTTGCAGATTAAAGAGACTACATGGAGAATATTCTTGAATTTGAGGCTATATAGAATGAAGTTTGATATCCTAAAGCATCTTTAATTTTGTGTCTCTAGTACATGTTATGCAATGTACTTGTTTCACATGATTTTCTTTTTAAGACTAGCCTATGATAAGTTATCAGGAAATGGTGATGACAATGATGATAACGAAACTCTGGATTTCATACAAATAGAAACTATTTATCTTTTTCTTTTGCAATCTGGGAAAAAATTATCCAAATTAATATATGTATTTTATAGATTTGAAGAAACAGAAAACATTCTTATTGTGTGAAAGGAGGAACCGTTTTATTGAATAGCCTTTTTTCCTCCTCATCTGGCCTTCTATACATTCAGCAAGAATTCTAGATCCTCAGGAACAGAGCTCATTCCTGATAGATAGTAGCAATTTTTATTCCTATTACTGTCATATTTATGTTACAGGCAATTGGTATTTGTTGATTTTTTAGCTAAATTATTTAATTCAGAAAATGTCTGTAGATGTGGAACTAGACAACTGAATTACAATTAACTGTGGGTCTTAAAATGTAGACCTGCTATATGAAAAAAAAATTCTACTCCTAAATATATGCTTAAGACAAAAGAAACAATATATCCACAATAAAACCTTGAAAAATGTTCATAGAAACTTTATCCAGCAAACCCATTACTGAGTATATATCCAAAGAACTATAAATCATTTTATTATAAAGACACATGCACATGTATGTTCATGGCAGCACTGTTTACAATAGCAAAGACATGGAACCAACCCAAATGCCCATTGATGATAGACTGGACAGTGAAAATGTGGCATATATACACCATGGAATACTATGCAGCCATAAAAAATGATAACTTCTTGTCCTTTGTAGGTATGAATGAATCTGGAAACCATCATTCTCAACAAACTGACACAAGAACAGAAAATCAAACACCACATGTTCTCACTCATAGGTGGGTGTTGCAATGAGAACACATGGACACAGGGAGGGAGCATCACACACTGGGGTCTGTAGGGGGAGAATAGGGGAGGGACAGTGGGTGGTAGGGAGGTTGGAGATGGATAACACGGGGAGAAATGCCAGATATAGTTGACCTGGGGATGGAGGCAGCAAACCACATTGCCATGTAAGTACCTATGCAACAATCCTGCATGATCTGCATGTGTACCCCAGAACCTAAAGTGCAATAAAATATATATATATATATATATATATATATATATATATATGAAAATTTATTTATAATAGCTAAAAAAAATACAACCCAGATGTCTATTAACTAATGAATGAATAAAAAATTGTACGGCCATGTGATATACATATAATGGAATATTTTTCAGCCATAAAGGAAAATAAAGTGCTGATACTACTACAACATGGAAGATTCCTGAAAGCATTACACTAAATGAAATAAGTTTGACACAGGATGTCACATATTGTATAACCTAATTTACATAAAGTTTCCAGAATAGAAAAATTAATAAAGACAGAATATACGTGAATGCCTTTGAGGGGTTTGGGTGGAGGTGAACATAAAGGGTGACATAATGGGCATGAGCATTTTTGGGGAGCCTCAGGAACATGTTCTGGATTTAGATAATGGTAGATGCATTTATGTTATGTGAATATCAATTAAGCTATAATTTAAAAATAACTTTATATACAGTGCTTGAAAGTTCTTTGAAGAAAGTTTATTTATTTTCTCTACTACTTCACACACTGGTACATAATGTTTTGTTTTGTATATGACAAATGCTAAATATTTTAAAATATGTGAAGAAACATCCCTAGCAGAGAGAAAATGGTAGCTCTTGCATACAAGAAGAACACTTTTTGGTGTACAATTCTTATGCCTGTGTGCATCGTGGATTTTCTGTTTTACTCTTCCTATATCATTCACATCACTGTGATGGTCTTCAGTATCGTAAATCCAACACTTTTAACTGTTGGTAGCTCTTGTGGACTTTTGCAAAAATCTCATTCTCAGTGTGAATTATCCACTTTATTCCTGAGACTCTCCGTTTGAGGTAGATGCCTTAATAATACGAATATTTTAAATAAAAAGTTGTAGCTTTGAGGGATTAAGTAAGCCACACGAGGTAATTCAGATGACAGAAGGGCCAATATTAAAATTCAGATGAATCTGACACTAGCATATGTTCTGAATCCTCTTTCTATATTGTCTGCAGGGTAAATAACATGAGACATGGAAGACATACAAGCACAAACATCCGTGTAGTGTATGTTTTTTTCAATATTTAACTTGAAATTTAATTTTTTATTTAAATACACTTTTATTCTTTAGAAATATAATGTTAGCTATCTTCCTAGGTTATCATTTGGCCATTTATACTCAACATACTTTCAGAAACCATTATTAGTAAAACAGTGTTCTTTTCTGCAAGTACTGGGTTGCTTAAACAGCATGTTTCCAACATGTCAACCAATTTAAAATTACCATTACATTGTAAGTTAGAATCTTAGACAAGTGTTTCCGATTTATAGGACTAAATGACAGTTACTTTTTCTGGTTTTAATCAACAGTGTCAGTGTTAAAAATGCAACTTCTAATTCAGTAAAACCTTATCAGTAGATACCTTGCAGGCAGCAAACAGCAGAAAAAGCAATTAGAGGTGTCTAAAAATAGTTTTCAAATGATTCCTTTAATTCATTTCAGTATAACAAGAAATACGCTTAGCATTCTTTTTTTGTCTTATTTTAGAACTACTTTTTTATAAAGAGCATAGTTTGAAAAGTAAGTCAAGAAGTATTTGAAACTCCTGTGAATTAAAGTCAATTTTTCCAGGGTTCTTTCAGCATGTGGAATAATTGTCTTCTCCAATTTAATATCCAGTAAAGAATTATATCCAAAGTATGTAATACATAGAAATAATTGTCAGAAATATTGAAGTTCATTGATTTTTTTTTTTTTGCAGTCAAAGAAGAAAGACAGTATCATTTTTTCAACTTAGAATAATTTCTCTGGAGTATACTAAAATACAGCAACCTGGGCAGCTTGGAGAGTGGGCCATGACTCAGACTTATAATACTAACCATATTGATATCTATGAAACCTAATTGCTATAGTATTACCTGTGTGATTAATATTGCATATTTGCCTTTCAAATTAAAGAATTATTTAATTTGGTGCTCCATATCTGGATCCCCTTCCACGACCTCATGGGAGCTGCTTTTCTCTCTATTGATGTCTTTCTCCTTTTCTTCTCTCTCTGCCTAAATAAATCATGTTCTGCAAAAAAAAAAAAAAAAAAAAACAAAGATTTAATTTAATTAAGCCTATTATATCATTGTAATGTGATTATTGACATTTACTCACATACCTATTTAGTAAACTTCTAAAGCAAGGAAGTACAAAATTGTTGAATCAAATTATATGAAATATTATATGGATTTTAACAAAAATTGCTAAGTTATTCTAAAAAATCATTACTTATATTGTACTTTGCCATATGTGAGAATCACTGTTTCATTATGATATCGCTAACATTTGTATTAATGTTAGCGAATTTGATGCATGACAAATATACTTTGTTATTATCTCTATAGCTATTTATTTAAGTTTCAAGGAATTAGAGCTTGTGTTTTCCATTAGTGAATTTCTGCTAAAAGTTTTCTTTTCATGAGAATTGCTTCTACAATTTTATTAATAAATCTGATATTTCATTCATTCTATTGTTTAACAATGTATTATAATGGAAGGGCATATATTTTTCTGTTAGAGAATTACTGGTTTAAATCCCAGCTCAGTTAATTAATAGGTGTCTTTCATCATTAAACATGATGTCTCATGTCGGTCAAATATCCAATAAACCAATCAGATAACAGAAATAATAGGTACAAAATATAGGTACCAGTAGAAATAATAGGTATTAGTAGAAACCCAAAAAGCATAATATCTCAGAAGCGATAGACGCCTCCGGGAGTATAAAAACAAAGTTTTTATACATACAAACATATGTTATCCTTTATTATAAACAAGAGAGCTTATATGTCTGTTTATATTTAATACTGAGAGGAAAAAAATGCTTCGGGGTGGATCTGGATGAAGAGAAGACAAGAATGGAGGATCTTAAATGACTCTTCTCACCTATGAATTCCCTTAGACCGATGGAAAGTTCTTAAAGTTAGAGGAACTAGAGTCAGTAATGACAGAACAGTTTCAGAAATTCTTTGTGAACCTGAGCATAAGTAGAATTGCTTTGGAGAATTAGTGATGTGTGGATAATAGTGTGTGAGAATTGCTTTTCCATGATGCTGAATGGAACCTACCAATTTACTAGGCTGCAAAGAAACTTAGGCTCAATCAGAAATCTAAGTTGGCATATACTAGATTCTCAAATGGGCTTTGGCATATATAACATTCATCTAGTATGTGGCAGAAAGTAGACATGAATAAATAGCTATGAATCAATAAATGCAGTTTGCAGAGTGACTGCACTTTTGACTCCCTTGGAGACTCTCATAAACAACCATAAAATGTTGTAAAGTCCTGCTTTGTGTTGAAGGAACTATAGAGCTGGCAGGCATTTAGGTTAACAAAGGTTTGTTTTTTACATAAAAATTTATAGACAGTGTTACCTACCCTTTTCATTACATGTTATTATACTCTCTCTCTTCAAATCTAATAGAAATATTAAATTGCATTTTCTTTCAACACATCTGTAGCTGTATTCATGCATGATAAACATTTAATTCATTTCTTATTTATTTTATTCTAAAAAAGGAAACATAAACTGCAGTTTAAAAAACAGGCAGACAATAAATTCAAAACAAGGAGCTCTTTACCATTATTTGGACCTAGAATCTAATGTCAGCAGGAGGTGGAACAACAGAAAAAGGCAAGATAATTAGCAGTGGAATCAAGCAGGTTTGGCAGCATTCTGGGTGGCTGGTGATACCTTGAAGAGACCTAGAAGAGTCCTGTGGAAAGATTATCTACAGTAGCTTCCCATTTCTGGTCCTGCCCATGTTCATTTAACAAAGAAAACATACTCTACTCATCTAGGTAGTGAAGCTACACCTGTAATGAAGGCATCAATCAGAAAAGTTATTGACGGAGCAGTTAGGACAAGCTGATGTTTCTTTGTTACAGCCGTTTCCTCACATTCTGTTTCCTATCTCAGTTAATGAACACCTTATATTCGATTCCTCTCATTTTTTTCAAGTTCTACTTTCAATCTATCAGCAAATACTGACGGTTCTTTATTCAAAATAGATAAACAGTTCAACACTTCTAACCACGTCCACAGTTACCACCTTGTCCAAGCGACTGTAGTAATCTTCCTGAGGTCTCCCTCTTAGGTGTTTACCTCCTGACATTCTGCTCAACACGAGTAATTAGAGTTATCCTTTAATAATGCTCCAGCCCTCCATTGATTTTCTATCTTACAGATAATTAAATTTATATTATCAAAACAGCCGAGGAATGCCTCCAGGATCTGACATGCACTGGCCTCTCAAAGTCCCCATTTTTGATTCCTGTCCTGATCTCCCTCTTCCAGCTGCACTGGCCTTCTTGCTGTCCCCACCAACACTAGGTATGTTACAGCCTGCTGGTCTCTGCTCTTGCCAGTCCAGGTGCTTAGAAAGCTCTTTCTTCAGAGACCTGGATATCTCCATCATTCTAGGATACTGACCAAATTTCACCTTCTCCATGAAACCATCCCTTTCTATACAATGTAAAGCTGAATGTTCATCTTTAGTCCCCAGATTCTATAGTCTTCCCACTTGCTTCATTTTATTTCTTAATAATTTTATTTAAGTCATTTATTCTGAATCATCTGCCTGATTCCAATAGAGTATAAGCTGCTTAAGAACAAAGATTTTGCCCATTTTTTGTCTGTGCTCATTTATAATTAATAAATATTTAAAATGAATGAATATTTTTGGATTTTAAGTTCTAATTAAAATGTAAAGTCTCATATATGAAGTAATAAATGACCTTTCCTGTCATACATACAAAAGAGTCCTTGTTTCATAAGGTAAAATACATCATTTAATCTTTAGTTCTGACATGAGTGCGTTGTTACAACTATTCCACTCTAGGAATGTTATATTTCGGTATAATACATATTGCAAAGTAAATGAAAGGAGTAATATTATTACAACACAATTTCTTCTGCTTCTTTCTTGATTGCAAAGGTAACAAAGATTAAAGTATGATCATGTGTGCACCTCTATTATTTATGAATAAAAAATTCAGAAATTATTATAAGAAATAATAAAACGTTATATGAATCAGATGGAAATTGTCAAGAGAAGCTAAGTTATATCGTAGCAAAAAACACATGGCACAACTTAGTTACATTTAAAAACAATAACATTATGGTTCTCACTTTTGTTCCATGCTCATTATGATCCTTGAGAGAGGCAGGTGCAGGTGAAGCAAGCACTGCCTGAGCCATTGACAGTCACTGTGGCTAAGGGAAATAAAAGCTGGAGGAGGATGGAGCGCCACTCATTAGATCAGATTAGATCAGATCAGATGATTAGATTAAGATGGATTGGGTTAGATTAGATTAGATTGAATTAGATTGGAGTGATAGAAAATACGTAGAGGCATATAGTTATAGATATGAAGTATTATATATGATTATTAAAATTTATGCACAAAAGATAGCCTATCATATCATATTTATTGAATTTTGATATCATATTTTTCAACATTAGTTTACAGAATTAATGGAGTAGTTACTTTCAATACTACCTTTGTTTGAAAATTAAGACTACTTTAAGTTTTATATAATATCTAAATAATAACTTTTTTTCTTTTGGGGTGCATTTTTCTAGTTATTTTGTGTTCTTTCATTATGAGGAAGATGACAGAAGCTACTATCCTTTTTAATGGAAGAAGCTTCCTTTTATTTGTAGTTGAAATTACATTAGAGTAGTTCAAATTTGATATATTTTGATTGAGTATTTAAAGTGCATGATCTTTTTCTGCTCTGATTTTCTACATGTATTACACATGTCACCATATAGATTAATAAACACCTATACAGAAGAAATATAGACATCTGATGAAAGCCTATTTAAGCATTAATCTATGTTTTAAAATTGAATGAAAGAATATTTTATTAGTGACAATTTTATTTTTTAAAAGAATGAAAAAGAATGAAGCACTGGGGATAGTGAGCAAGGAAAGAAATGGTAAGTAATTGACTGTACTGAAAACTACATACCAAATTATGGAGAAACTCAATGCATTACATAGGAATAGAACAAATGAGAGAGGCTGGGGCAGTGCCAGTACTACCTAACTTAGGGTTTTGAGAATCAGGAAATGACAGGGGGAGCAACTGATGGGCTAGAATTAAAATAATTGTAAAAGAACATCACAGGTAAAGAGAGAAGTGTGTGCAAATGAGTGAAGTTGTGGAAAACCAATGTTATTTTATTATTCATGTTTTAAATTTTAAGTTCAGGGATACATGGGCAGGATGTGCAGGTTTGTTACATAAGTAAATGTGTGCCATGGTGGTTTGCTGTTGGGAAAAGCAGCAACGGAGAAAGGACTTACAGAGTGCCTACATAAATCAGTTATGAGTAATATATAAACAAGGAACAACAAACTGCAGAAGGCCGCAGGAGGCCTCTGAGGAGGAAGGCTTCTTGATGTCTCATGTTCCAGTGCAGGGTGAACTAGGTTCTGTTACCATAAACATTGTGCTCAAGGACGTAAAACCCTTTCATAGCACTATGAGGTAGCCAGATTTGTAGGTTCCTTGTAAGACCCATGTTCTATCAGCTGCACATAGATAATAGGCTAAAGATAACTACATGTTCTTGTTTTGTGAAACTCCCAAACCACCACTGTCATCAGTCCTAAGGATGACACACCAGTTCTGGCTCACTGATTCACTTCCAGCTCACTGATTCACTCCACCATCCCTCCACCCCTACCCTGTAGCTCAAAGTGATTGTAATCAATAAATAGTGTGGATGATCAGACCTCAGAGCCTTCACTGTTTCCTCCAGGGTAATGAAGTGATGGCCCCCGAGTCCCACTGTCTTTCTTAATCTTTTTCTCATTCCTTTGTTGCCATTTAACTTGAGTTACCCACGGGTGATGAAGGGCTGGCTCCCTATAGTTTGCTGCACAGACCATCCCATCACCTAGGTATTAAGCCCAGCATGCATTAGCTGTTCTGTCTGATGCTCTCATTTTTCCCACTCTACCCTCTGACAGCCTCCAGTATGTGTTGCTCCCAGCCATATGTCCATGTGTCCTCATCATTCAGCTCTCCCTTATAAGTGTGAACAAACGGTATTTGGTGTTCTGCTCCTGCATTAGTTTGCTGAGGATAATGGCCTCCAATTCCATCCATGTATCTGCAAAAGACAGGATATCATTCTTTTTATGGCTGCATAGTATCCCATGATGTATATGTACCACATTTTCTTTATCTGATCTATCATTGATTGGCTTTTAGATTGATGCCATATCTTTGCTATTGTGAATAGTGCTGCAATGAACATATGTATGTGTGTATGTTGATAATAGAATGATTTATATTCCTTTTGGTATATACCCAGCAATGAGATTGCTGGGTCAATTGGTATTTCTGCTTCTAGGTCTTTGAAGAATTGCTCCACTGTCTTCCACAATGGTTGAACTAATTTAAGTTCCCATCAGTGTTTCTTTTCTCCACAATCTCACCAGCATCTACTGTTTTTGACTTTTTCATAGTAGCCATTCTCACTAGTGTGAGATGGTATCTTCTTGTGATTTTGATTTGCATTTCTCTAATAATCAATAATGTTGAGCTAGTTTACAAATGTTTGTTGGCAGCATATATGTCTTCTTTTGAGAAACATCTGTTCATGTCTTTACCCACTTTTTAATGGGGTTGTTTGTTTTTTCTTATAAATGTATTTAAATTCCTTGTAGATGATGCATATTAGACCTTTTTCAGATAAATAGGTTACATAAATTTCCTCCCATTCTATAGGTTGTCTGTTCACTCTAATGGTAGTTTATTTTTCTTGCAGAAACTCTTTTGTTTAATAAGATCCATTTGTCAACTTTTGCTTTGTTGAAATTGCTTTTGGTGCCTTTATCATGAAATCTTTGCCAGTGCCTTTGTCTTAAATGGTATTGCCCAGATTTTCTTCTAGGGTTTTTGTAGTTTTAGGTTCTCCATTTAAGTCTTCAATCCATCATGAGTTAATTTTTGTACGATATAACAAAGTGGTCCAATTTAAATTTTCTGCATATGGCTGGCCTGTTCTCCCAGCACCATTTATTAAGTAGGGAGTCTTTTCTCATTTCTTGTTTTTGCCAGGTATGTCAAAGATAAGATTATTGTAGTTGTGCAGTCTTTTATATGGGTTCTCTCTTCTGCTCCATTGGTCTGTATGTCTGCTTTTGTGTCAATACCATGCTGTTTTGGTTACTAGGCTTGTAGTATAGTTTGTTATACTAGGCTTGTAGTATAGTTTGAAGTCAAGTAATGTGATGCCTCCAGCTTTTTGTTTTTTGCTTAGGATTGCCTTCTCTATTCATGCTCTATCTTGGTTCCATATGAACTTAAGACAGATTTTTTCTAATTCTGTAAATAATGTCAATGATAGATTAATGGAAATAGTATTGAATCTATACATTGCTTTGGGTGGTATGACCCTTTTCATAATAGTGATTCTATCCATGACTCTGGTTAATAATGAAATTAAGGCAAAAATTGAGAAGTTCATTGAAACTAATGGGAAAAAAGAGACAACATACCAGGATCTCTGGGACTCAACTACAGCATAATTAAGAGGGAAATTTATGGGACTGAATGCCCACATCAAAAAGCTAGAATGATCTCAAGTTAACAGCCTAACATCACAACTAAAATAGTTAGAGAACCAAGAGCAAACAAACCACAGAGGTAGCAGAAGACAAGAAATAACCAAGAACAGAGCTGAACTGAAGGAGACAGAGGCAGGAAAAACCCTTCAAAAATTCAAGGAATCCAGGAGCTTTTTTTGAAAAAGATAATAAAATATACCCTTAGTTAGTATAATAAAGAACAAAAGAGAGAAGATTCAATTAAATACAATCAGAAATGATAAGGGGAATATCACTACTGATCCCAGAAAAATAAAAAAAAATTAGAGGCTACTATTAATACTTTTGTTCATATAAACTAGAAAGTCTAGAAGAAATGGATAAATTCCTGGACACATGTGCTCTCCCAATACTGAAGCAGGAAGAAATTGAATCCCTGAATAGACCAATAACAAGTTCTGAAATTTAGGCAGCAATAAGTAGTCTACCAAGAAAAATAAAATCCCAGAACCAGTTGGATTCACGGCTGAATTTTAAGAGAGGTATGAAGAAGAACTGGCACCATTTCTACTAAAACTATTCCAAAAAATTGAAAAGGAGAGACTCCTCCCTGACTTATTCTGTGAGGTATCATTCTGATACCAAAACCTAATGGAAATAAAACAGAAAAAGAAAACTTCAGGCCAATATCCTGGATTAACACGGATGCAAAATCCTCAACAAAATACTGGCAAACAGAATCTAGCAGAGGATCAAAATCTTATTCACCATGACCAAATAGGCATCATCCCTGTGATGCAAGGTTGGTTCAACATATGCAAATCAATAAATGTGATTAATTACACAAGCATATCTAAAGACAAAAACTACATGATTATCAAAATAGATACAGAAAAAACCTTCCATAAAATTCAACATACCCTCATGTTAAAACCTGTCAATAAAGTAGGTTTTGAAGGAACATACCTCAAAATAATAAGATCCAAATATGGCAAACACACAACCAATATCATGCTGAATGGGCAAAAGGTGGAAGTATTCCCCTTGAAAACTAGCACAAGACAAGTTTGCCCTCTCTCACCACTCCTAGAAAACATAGTTCTGGAAGTTCTGGCCAAGGCAATCAGGCAAGAGAAAGAAATAAAAGGTATTCAAATAGGAAGAAAGGAAGTCAAATTGTCGTTTTTTTGTAGATGACATGATTCTCTATCTAGAAAATCCCACTGTCTTGGCCCCAAAACTTCTTAAGCTGATAAGCAACTTCAGAAAAAGTCTTAGGATACAAAATCACTGTGCAAAAAGTTGCTAGCATTCCTATACAGCAATAACGGGCAAGTCAAGAGCCAAATCATGAACAAACTTCTGTTCACAATTGCCACAAAAAGAATAAAATATCTAGGAATACAGCTAACAAGAGAATGGAAGGACCTGCTCAAGGAGAACTGCAAACCACTGCTGAAAGAAATCAGAGATGACATGAACAAATGAAAAAAAAATGTTATTTTAACTTCTAAAGTAAAAGGATAAACAATTTCAAAGCTCTAGTGAGGATTCCTACCAAAAAGTCTGTTTGTCTCATCAATATCAGTAAGCATTGGTAGTATCGGCTCAGCTCTGGAGGAGTCTATTACTTCTGAGGAGCAAGTCTCTGATTTATACTTGTGGATTCTGCAATAGCTGAGCTGGTATTGCATCTCCGTAACCCCTGGCTTAGTTGAGGAAACCAGAAGCGTTAGGTGTATTTAAGCTAAGATGTTCACATTCTCTCTTTACTAGGGATTAGTCGTGGAGAAATATGCTAAATCAGGTTCTGAAATAATTCTTCCTGTTTATTAGAATTGAGAAATTAAGAAAAAATATGTTGTAAAACAGTAAATAAAGGAAAAAGAGACTGAGAAAGGAGAGATGGTGCATTCTCAAAGAATTTTTGTACAAAATCATTATTTTTTTCCTGAGATCCACTTAGTACTGGACCAGTTTACTTAAGATCATTTATTTTAAAACTATAACTTAAAAGTTGTAATAAATCACATAAAAGCAAATTATATCCAAAAATTAGAAGAAAATCCTGAAAAATTTTAAAATCTGCATATAAACTAGGAAAAAGTCTTACATTATTTCAAAATGTATACCTGTTTCTGGGAGAAGCATTATTTTTAATTATGTCTGCAAATTAATACAAGTCAAGAACCACCACGAAAGATTTACGATTTTGTTCCTGACTTAATTTTATTTAATTCAAAGAGCTAACCTTTCTTAATCTATTTCCTGCTTTTCATATTCTGAAACATTAATGTAAAAAGTTAAACTACATTTAAACTACTGAGAGATAAAATAAGTTACATGAATAGGATAGAGAAGAAAAAATAAAATCTAACTGTAAAAATTATGGATTTTTCTACAACGCCCGATACCAGAGCATAAGAAAGAATGACCTGGCTTTTAAAAGAAGAGATGAGATTATATAAATTTATTTTCTTTCTTCCATGAAAATAATGTATATTCATATAATGATATACATCACTATATATAGTAATGTAACACGCTATACATTCATGCCACCAATTAAAAAAAATACACCATAGATTATTATAAAGCACAACAGAGAAGAATTGTATCCTAAATTTTATATATTAAATATTTAGAAATTAAAACCAGTAGGTATAACCAGAAGGAAACAACAGCTACAACAAAACACAAACTTTAAAACAATAATGAATGAAAAATAATGAAATTCTCCCTGGAGTCAAGTATCTTTGGTTTAAAAATGCTTATATCATAATTTTAATATATTCCAATATCTTACTCAGCCAATTTTCCAAGTGGGTTCCATTATGCCATTCTTTTGAAGAATAAAGCAATAACATTTCTATTTCCTCGAACTGGGATTTATAGATAATAATTTCTCAGCCCAATATTCTCCTTTCTACAGAATAACTCATTAACCCAAGATATTCAGGCTATCAATTTCTCTGAGATTAAAAACCATAAGTCATTTAGATTTCAATTTTCCATTTTACATATACAATTTGAATTTCACCTTTAGCCATGCAGGAATCCCTTCTATTTTTCAAATTGATTGCATATCTCTCACTACTAAGGTTTCCCATGATTTCTTCTCCTGGCTTCTTTTTAGTACAAGCCTCAATTTCTGCCCATCATTCATGTATTGTTGTCCCTGAGGTTTGCAGATAACTTCTACTTTTTCCTACTCATCATCCTTGGATGACTCCATCAAGTCACTTAGCTGTAATAACTGTATGATGTGAAATCCCAACCCTATGTTTGTGCCAACTCTCTTGTGAAATCCAGTTCATAGTGTTGCAGTTTGAATTGTCACTTGAATGTTTCCCAAATACCTCCAGCCCATCATCTCCCCACACAAATCTGTATTTCTTCTTGTTTTCCGTATCCTGGTATATGTTACAACAACCATCCTGTGTTTCATCTTTTAGTACAACTTTTGTGTTTTCCTATTTCCTCGAAACCAATTTTCAAGCTCTGCTGATTTGATTTCTTATTTCTTAAATGTATTTCTTTTCATATCTACTGCTGTATGTCCTGACTTACCATTTCCAATTATATTACCACTCTTCAAAATTGGCAAATTTTAAGATAAGTAATTTCTTATTACTTACTACTTTCTTAATTTCTCAACAGAATGTCCACTATTGTCTTTAATTCTACCTCTCAGTTTTGGATATTGATACTATCTTTATATTATCAGAGGTTATAACATTATACAACTCTTTGGACATACTTCTAAAATTGATTCAACATGAGTATTAAGTCTATTTCATGGTAGAAGTAAACTATCAAATCAAATTTTTTTCTGGTCCTATGTTGGATAGTTCAGTGATTCCCTTCTTCCCTTCAAAATATGATTCATATGTAACAATTATACTAAGTTCATGAATATTTGAAAGTCTATCTGTAGACCTTGTTTTTTTTTTAATTTCTTGTTTTACATTTTTCCTTAGAATGTTGAAGAACTATTTATTACATATGTTAAGAACTCTGAGTGCTATTTGGTCATAATATTTTTTTAAGAATGTTGAAGTTCAATAATCTCACTATAATAAATCTTAGTATGGATAATTCTGTTTCCCTTTTTAAAAACTCTTTGGTATCATGTAGAATTAGTTTATTTCTTATTTTAGAAATACTTTTGCTATTTCATTGCTATTTTATTTTACATTCTCATGAGTTTACTGGGATCTATTCTAACACAGTTGTTTTATGCTATGTCTTCTCTGACTCTAAGCTATAATTTTAATTTTAATAACTATATTATTTTTTAAGAAATATATCTGTATGACTTCTCTAAACCTTTCTGCCATAATCTTCGTTATATTTTCTATGATTATTTTTAGAAAAATCCTTTTTTTTTTTTTTTTTTTTTTTTTTGAGATGGAGTTTCGCTCTTGTTACACAGGCTGGAGTGCAATGGCACAATCTCGGCTCACTGCAACCTCCGCCTCCTCGGTTCAAGCAATTCTCTTGCCTCAGCTCCAAGTAGCTGGGACTACAGGCTCGTGCCACCATGCCCAGATAATTTTTTTCACTATGTTTGCCGGGATGGTCTCGATCTATTGACCTCATGATCCACTTGCCTTGGCCTCCCAAAATGCTGGGATTACATGCGTGAGCCACCGTGCCCAGCCATTCTTTGTTTTGAATATGAATTTTATCTTAGTAAGAAGAGGATGGAAACATTAGAATGCCAACAGTTAAAAGCCTTTAGACAAAGAGAAGTACACTGACATGAGTAAAAATTGTTGAGGAAAAAACTAAGCAAATCTCGTCTCAATAAAACCAATAACAAACAATATTTGAAGAAAAAGGGAGTAGTGGATGCTTTTAAATATGGCTTGTTAATTGTAGGAGCTGAAGGCATGTGATGGAGAAAATGATCAATACCAGTTGCTTTATTTAGAAAAAGTTCAGCTAGGAAATGAAAGGCCAAGAAAAATAGTAACAGAGAATATGAAAATATAACTGTTGTTATTGACTTCAACAATTAGTGATGCACACAAATTACACTTTATGTTACTTAAAAATTTCAATATTAGGCCGGGTACAGTGGCTCACGCCTGTAATTTCACCACTTTGGGAGGCCAAGGCAGGTGGATCTGGAGGTCAAGAGATTGAGACCATCCTGGCCAACATGGCAAAACCTGTCTCTACTAAATATACAAAAATTAGCTGGGCGTGTTGGTGTGCACCTGTAGTCCCAGCTACTCAGGCGGCTGAGGCAGGAGAATTGCTTGAACCTGGGAGGCGGAGGTTGCAGTGAGCCAGGATGGCACCACTACACTCCAGCCTAGTGCCTGGTGACAGAGTGAGACTCTGTCCCCCCCCCAAAAAAAATTTCAAAATTAAATTACATTTTGCAATTCTGGTTAGTTAATACAAATTGCTCTTGGTTAATCACTTTCACTTAATGAGAAGTAAATGTATTTCATTATGATTTTTTAAAAAAACATTTTATTTTCCCTAGCTTTATTGTAAGAATACAATATATAATACATATAGCATACACAATATGTGTTCATCAACTATTTATGTTACCAATTTTGGCAATCAAAGTTAAATATAGATTTTCAACTGTGCAGGGAGTTAGTACCATTAATCCCTACATTGTTCAAGGGTCAATTATAATTTGTTCTTAGACCTCATGTGCGATTTATAGTACACATAGCCCTGCTGCCCATCAGGACAGTATCAGATTCATTTCCACTACAGAAATGAACTATACTAAATTGGTTTTTGGTTAGCATAAACTGATTGATAGATAATATAAATTCTATGTATATATGATACTTTGATTTCCACTCTTTATCTTATAGAATTAAATACTGAACGATTCTGAATAACATGCAAAATACAATCTTGGTATATTTATTTTAAACATACAACTGATACCTGAAGCAGCAGAATTGGTCTCTCAGTTTTTACAAGAGTTTCTACTCATGGTCACACAGTCCTGAATTATGTGCTGACATAACTCTGACATAGATTAAGCATAGAAAGCATCTCCATAAATGTGCAGTATAACAAATGCTAATATATTTAATTTACTTGGCATTTATCAAATAGGAATTACAAGTAATGCAGGTAGATGGATACAATAGTATAAAACAAAAAATACAAGTAAGTAGTTACTAGAAACACTGAAATAAAAAGTCTCATAAAAGTTCTGGCAAGAATGTGGATAAACCTGATCCCTTACACACCACTGGTGGGAATACTAAATGATGCTGTCACTTGGAAAAATGACCTAGGAATTCTAGGTTCATTGCTCTCTCTCACCACTCCTAGTAAACACAGTTCTGGAAGTTCTGGCCAAGGCAATCAGGCAAGATAAGGAAGTAAAAGGAATTCAGATAGAAAGAAAGGAAGTCAAACTGTCTTTTTTTGCAGATGACATGATTCTCTATCTAGAAAACCCCGTGGTCTTGGCCCAAAAACTTCTTAAGCTGATAAACAACTTCAGAAAAAGTCTCAGGATACAAAATCACTGTGCAAAATTTGCTAGAATTCCTGTACAGCAACAACAGGCAAGTCAAGAGCCAAATAATGAACAAATTCAACATGTTCAAACAATTAGACTCTATCCTAATAGAGCTTTCATATGATCCAGAAGTTCTACTTCTAAGTCTACATAGAAAAGAAATAAAGGCATATGTACGTTCAAACAAAACCTTGTGCATGAATGTTTATGTAAGAACAAACTTCATGAGAGACAAAGGTGGAACAACCCAGATGATCACCAGCTGGTGAATGGATAGTGTTTTATCCACAAAATGGTATATTATTCAGTCATAAAAAGTGATTAAGTACTGATATATGCTACAAAATAGTTAAACCCTGAAAACATTATGCTAAGCAAAATAATCTAGACACAAAAGATAACATATGGTATGTTTCCATTTTTTTGAAATGTGTAGAACAGAGAAATATATAAAGGCAGAAAGTAGCTCAGTAGGTGAGATGGGATGGATAGGAGATGGGAGTGGTGTCTAAAGGATAAGAGGATAATTTCTGGTATAATTAAAGTGTTCTAAAATTAGTAGTGGTAATGGTTGTAAAAATCTGTGAATACACTAAAGGCCATTGAAGTGTACACTTTAAATAAGTATGTTGTATAAAGTGAATAATTTATCACAAAAGCTTTATATATGTGTGCATGTGTGTGTAGAAGCTGTATGAATATTACACCCAATTTAATGTGTATATATACATAATACATACAAATTTATACATATATGTGCATATGTGTATATTTTCAGATGAAAACTTTATATATATTTATATAATATTCATATTATATATTATATAATATAATATATAATATACTATTTATATTATATATCACATATAAATATAATTATGTGGGTATATATACACATATGCATATATATGTATATAGGTGTATATATGTATATATGTGTATGTGTGTGTATATATATATACACACACACACATAGCTATATCTAACTATGATGTTAGATATAGCTAACATCATAGTTAGATATAGCTAACATCGTAGTTAATGGTGAGAAATTGGATGCTTATCCACGGACTTGGGACTAGGCAAGGGTGTTCTCTTTCACACTCCTGTTAAGCACCATACTAGAAGTTTTAGATAATGCAGTAGAACAAGAAATAAAAATAAAATGTATACAGAGTTGGTAAATTTTTTTAATCCTTGTATTTCTTCTATGGTGACATGATTCCATTTGTAGAAATCCCAAGAAATTCCAAAATATCTGTCAAAAATCTCCTGAAAATAATAAGCAAGAATAGTAAGGTTTCAGGATACAAGATAATATACAAAACGAAATTTATTTTCTGTGAACCAGCAATGAACTGTTGGAATTTAAAATTATAATCCAGCAATCGCACTGCCAGGTTTATATCCTAAAGAAAAGGAATTAGTATATTGAATATCTACACTTCCACAGATATCTACACTTCCATTCAGGCAGTATTCTCAATATCCAAGACACAAAATTAACCTATGTGTTCCCTCAAGGAATAAATGAGTAAAGAAAAATCGTATACATACACAATGAAGTATTATTCTGCCATAAAAATGAAAATTGTTCCATTTGTAGCAGTATGGATGGACCTAGAGGTCATTATCTTAAGTGAAGTAAGTCAGGCGCAGAAAGACAAACACTGCATGTTCTGACTCTCGTGTGGGAGCTACAAAAGTGGATTTTATGACTGCAGAAGGTAGAAGAGCGGTCATCAGAAAGTGGGAAGGTAAGGGAGGAGAAGAGATTAAAGAGAAGTTTTTTAAAGGTATGAAAATACTGGTAGAAAGAATATGTTTTAGTATCAAGTAATACAGAAGGTAATTGTAGTTAACGACAATGTATTCTATATTTCTAATTAGCTAGAAGAGAATTGCAATAATGACAAGAGAAAGAAAAGATATACGTTTTAGGTGATGGATATTCTAATTACACTCACTGGATTGTTACACTTTGTATACAGGTATCAAAATATCACATGTACCACCAAAATATGTTAACTATTATATATAATATATACATATAACTATGACAACTAAAATAACACCGAAATTATGAAATATTAAACATAAATTATGAAATCTAAATATATAAATCATACAAGATCTAAGTAAACATAGCATATTAATGAGTTTGAAAACTAAATGAATCTGAAATATCTAATACCTTAAAGTAAGAAAATGGTACACACAAACACACTGATGGACATACTTCAAAGTGTTATGGTAACAAACTGCAAGAGCTCCCAAGGATGAAAGCTGGAACAGTAAAGTGGCATTGAATTATAACCTAAAGTATAAAACAAATAACCATGAGTTTAAACTGACATAAATAAATGATCAAATGCATTCCTAAATGGCAAAGAAGAAACAAATCCCCTGTGCAGAAGAAATTCAAATAATGTCTATTGTTATTCTGATCTCATGGATGGAGGCATAACTCTATTATGTGTGGGCTGCACAAAGCAACTTCTTTCCAAGTTATACAATATAGAAAGAGGGCAGCAGAGTCACTTTACATTGGAGAAACTTGAAAGACCCTCCCTCGAATCACAACCATCAGCGGTATTGGTAGCATTATACCCTTGATATGATTTGATTAAAATGACACTTTACATTTACAATCTTTTTTTTCGCCTCAAAACCCATAAATGAGTCTAATCAGGGAAACCCATCAGACAAATTCCAATAGAGGAGCATCCTAAAATATATTTGACTAATCTTCAAACTGTCAAGGTCATCAAAAGCAAGACAACTTGAGAAACTGTTACAGTCAAGAGTAGGCTAAGGAAGTGTGATAACTGTAATGTAAAAAGGACATTAGAAAAAAAGACTAAGAAACTGTGAAAAAAGTATGGACTTAACAATAACTTACCAATATTGGTCCCTTAATTGTAGAAAGTGTACATTTTTTTGGAAGAGGGATGGAGTCTTGCTCTATCACCCAGGCTGGAGTGCAGTGGTGCAATGTCCGTCTCCCGGGTTCCAAAAATTCTCCTGCCTCAGACTCCCGAGTAGCTGGGATTACCGGCAGGCACCACCACACCCAACAATTTTTTATATTTTTAGTAGAGAGGGAATTTCACATGTTGGACAATCTGATCTCAAACTCCTGACCTCGTGATCCACCCCCCTCGGCCTCCCAAAGTGCTGGGATTACAGGTGTGAGCCATCTTGCCCAGCCAAAAATGTCCAATATTAATGTAAGATTAATACAGGAGATATTATGTTGGATATATGAAAAATATACTATCTTCCCAATTTAAAAATTCTAATATGTTTTCAAAAATTTTATTTAAAGTAGTGGCTTAACAAATGAGTCAAATTTAAAACTACATTTGATACTGCTGGTGACAATTTATCAATACAAAAACCTGTAAAGAAAGTTATTATGTAATGTACAATCAAAAGTAAGTTTAAACTATTTCTGTGAATAGTATTTTATGATTAAATTTTGATCTAAATGTTAGGACTCTTTATTGTAGATTACTCTAAAAGTATAAGCAACCATTATTCTTGTTCTTTCTTTAATGCCCTTTAATTGTCGAAAAAGTGTCCACACATGCTTGGCAGGGAGATCAGAATCTCTACTGAATCCAAAAGAAGCTAGTCCTTCAACAACTGTTCACAGCTGGTTTGATTATTTAAGCATATCTGTGCTTAACAGATGTATTCTATAACCCTGAATAGAAAAACTTTTAACTGGTGTGATTTAGGGTAAAGAATATTAATTTATCTCATATGAAACGGGGATATGGAAAAGAAAATGTATATTTTCGAAATGTGTCAATTTGGCTTTTCATTCTTAATTACTTTTAGAGATCTTCCCCATGAGATTATAGTGGCACAAATATAATTCAGGAGATCAATTTTCCAAAAATTTCCTTGAGACCAATCTTAATATTATGACTTATGTCATGTATAAAATGCCTACTGAGACAGAAGTGCTTTAACTTTTCATTAAACTCATAAATCAGAAATATGTATATAAAATTTATTTATAACAAGTAGAATTTACTTGTCAATTAAAATGCTATCTTTTCAAAATTATAATAAATGTTAATTATAAGTAATTTTTTTCTTTTTTTTTCCATTTACTATTTTTTTTTAATTGCATTTTAGGTTTAGGGGTACATGTGAAGAACATGCAAGATTGTTGCATAGGTACACACATGGCAGTGTAGTTTGCTGCCTTCCTTCCCCTCACCTGTATCTGTCATTTCTCCCCATGCTATCTCTTCCCACCTCCCCACCCCCCCGTCCCTCCCCCATTTCCCCCCAACGGACCCCAGTGTGTAGTGCTCCCCTCCCTGTGTCTATGTGTTCTCATTGTTCAACACCCGCCTATGAGTGAGAACATGTGGTGTTTGATTTTCTGCTCTTGTGTCAGTTTGCTGAGAATAATGGTTTCCAGGTTCATCTATGTCCCTACAAAGGACGCGAACTCATCGTTTTTGATGGCTGCGTAATATTTCATGGTGTATATGTACCACATTTTCCTATCCAGTCTATCATCGATGGGCATTTGGGTTGGTTCCAGGTCTTTGCTATTGTAAACAGTGCTACAATGAACATTCGTGTGCATGTATCCTTATAGTAGAATGATTTATAATCCTTTGGATATATACCCAGTAATGAGATTGCTGGGTCGAATGGGATTTCTATTTTTAGGTCATTGAGGAATAGCCACACTGTCTTCCACAATGGTTGAATTAATTTATACTCCCACCAACAGTGTAAAAGTGTTCCTATTTACCCACATCCTCTCCAGCATCTGTTGTCTCCAGATTTTTTAATGATCACCATTCTAACTGGTGTGAGATGGTATCTCAATGTGGTTTTGATTTGCATTTCTCTAATGACCAGTGATGATGAGCATTTTTTCATATGTTTGTTGGCTTCCTGTATGTCTTTTTTTGGTAAAGTGTCTGTTCATATCCTTTGCCCATTTTTGAATGGGCTTGTTTGTTTTTTTCTTGTAGATCTGTTTTAGTTCTTTGTAAATTCTAGATATCAGCCCCTTGTCAGATGGGTAGACTGCAAAATTTTTTTTCCCATTCTGTTGGTTGCCGATTCACTCTACTGACTGTTTCTTTTGCCGTGCAGAAGCTGTGGAGTTTGATTAGGTCCCATTTGTCTATTTTGGCTTTTGTTGCCATTGCTTTTGGCATTTTGGTCATGAAGTCCTTGCCTACACCTATGTCCTGAATGGTTTTACCTAGATTTTCTTCTAGGGTTTTTGTGGTGTTAGGTCTGATGTTTAAGTCTTTAATCCATCTGGAGTTAATTTTTGTATAAGGTGTCAGGAAGGGGTCCTGTTTCTGCTTTCTGCACATGGCTAGCCAGTTTTCCCAACACCATTTATGAAACAGGGAGTCCTTTCCCCATTGCTTGTTTTTGTCAGGTTTGTAGAAGATCAGATGGTTGTAGATGTATTGTATTTTCTCTGAGGCCTCTGTTCTGTTCCATTGGTCTATATCTCTGTTTTGGTACCAGTACCATGCTGTTTTGATTACTGTAGCCTTGTAGTATAGTTTGAAGTCTGGTAGTGTGATGCCTCCTGCTTTGTTCTTTTTTCTTAGAATTGACTTGGCTATGCGAGCTCTCTTCTGGTTCCATATGAAGTTTAAGGTGTCTTTTTTCCAGTTCTGTGAAGGAGGTCATTGGTAGCTTGATGGGAATAGCATTGAATTTGTAAATTACTTTGGGCAGTATGGACATTTTCACAATGTTGATTCTTCTTAACCATGAACATGGAATGTTTCTCCATCTGTTTGTGTCCTCTCTTATTTCGTTGAGCAGTGGCTTGTAGTTCTCCTTGAAGAGGTCCTTTACGTTCCTTGTTAGGTGTATTCCTAGGTATTTTATTCTCTTTGTAGCAATTGTGAATGGCAGTTCGTTCTTGTTTTGGCTCTCTTTAAGTCTGTTACTGGTGTATAGGAATGCTTGTGATTTTTGCACGTTGATTTTGTATCCTGAGACTTTGCTGAAGTTGTTTATCAGTTTCAGGAGATTTTGGGCTGAGACGATGGGGTCTTCTAGATATACAATCATGTCAACTACAAATAGAGACAATTTGATTTCCTCCTTTCCTATTTGAATACCTTTTATTTCTTTTTCTTGCCTGATTTCCCCGGCTAGAACTTCCAGAACTATATTGAATAGGAGTGGTGAGAGAGGGCATCGTTGTCTAGTGCCAGATTTCAAAGGGAATGCTTCCAGCTTTTGCCCATTCAGTATGATATTGGCTGTTGGTTTGTCGTAAATAGCTTTTATTATTTTGGGATATGTGTTGGGAAGATGGCCGCCTAATAAGTTATTTTTGATGAAACTATTTTGTAATTAATATTTTCCTAGTAGAAATGCCTTTGTATATCCTTACAAATAGAGAATTTTTTAACACATTATTATTTTGATAATTATTAAAGGAAATTAAATTATTAATTTAATTTTCCTTTATGTTCCTTTGTACTGTTTTACTTGTTGCTTAAGTTCACATTATTTGTGAATTTTTTGAAGACAAATTAGAGAGAAAACATTGTTTTTATTTTTTTAAAGAGCCTTAGAACCTACATGCTTTCTTGTAAACCTCTTTCCCCACCCATCTATGGCAATGTCAGCTTATCTACTTCTAGCACTGTACAGGCACATCAGTTAGATTTTGAAGTATTAACAAAAAGGGTGTGAAGTCATTGATAAAGGAGAGGAGACATTTTATAAGTAGTTGAGGCATATATTCTAAGCAACTTCAGGCACTGAAAGCTCCTCTGGTAAGTAAATCTAACATCTTGGTCCATAGCTAGTAAGTGAAAACTTAGAAGGCCTCTGAGTACTTATTTTAATTATCCACCTTTCTTGGATAGTTGTGTAGAAAATTACAAAAAAGAAAAAAAAAAAAGGTCATTATTTTGCACTATTAAATATACATAGTACAACAAAAATTACAATATTAAAGTTTAAATGCTTACAGCAATGAATATAATATGATGAATTAGGAATATTTTACCTTAATTTTCTTTCTACATTTTTTGATAACTTCGTAGTATTTCAAATGCAGTATGTGTTTTTTTTTTTTTTTTTTTTTTTTGAGACGGAGTTTCTCTCTTGTTACCCAGGCTGGAGTGCAATGGCATGATCTCGGCTCACCGCAACCTCCGCCTCCTGGGTTCAAGCAATTATCCTGCCTCAGCCTCCAGAGTAGCTGGGATTACAGGCACGCACCACCATGCCCAGCTAATTTTTTGTATTTTTAATAGAGACGGAGTTTAACCATGTTGACCAGGATGGTCTCGATCTCTTGACCTCATGGTCCACCCACTTCGGCCTCCCAAAGTGCTGGGATTACAGGCTTGAGGCACCGTGCCCGGCCAAATGTGGTATTTTAAAAAGCAAGTGTAGATTTAAATTAGATTTATTTGTTGAAATTACTCTTTATTGTTTTCAGATATTATATTTTTCCCATTCTCTCATTCCAGTCACCAGGCTAACTCTTTATTTTCTAAAAGTGCCATGGCCATTAGATCACAATTTTTCTCGTTATTGCTTCCTTTGTCTATCCCTGTTAATTCCAACCAAGTGTATTTCCTCTCCACTCAGTCACCGCACACATTGCCATACCCTGAAATTTATCATCACCATGAATTCTATCACCTTCAATATCTGTAGCTCTGATCTGCTTTCAATTATTTCATTTATTTCAATTATTTCATTTATTTCAATTATTTCAATTATTTCATTTATTTCAATTATTTCATTTATTTCAATTATTTATTTCAATTATTTCAATTATTTCAATTATTTCATTTCATTTCATTTCCTTCCTCTTTTTATTGTTTCTATTTATAGCAACCTGGCTATGCTCATATTTTTCTAGAGTAACCTCTCACAGATGAATCAAGGTCCTTCTTCCTAATGGCCAGTGCTCATCCTCCAAGATTTATTTATTTATTTTTTATTGTATTTTAGGTTCTGGAGTACATGTGCAGATCATGCAGGATTGTTGCATGTGTACATACATGGCAAGGTGGTTTGCTGCCTTCATCCCTGCATCACCTATATCTGGTATTTTTCCCCTCATTATCCCTCCCACCCTCCCCACCCCCACCCCCACTGTCCCTCCCCTAGGCACCCCTCCACTGCCGCTATTCACCACAGTGTGTGATGCTCCCCTCCCTGTATACATATGTTGTAATTGTTCAGCACCTGCCTGTGAGTGATAACATATGGTGTTTGGTTTTCTGTTCTTGTGTCAGCTTGCTGAGAATGATGATTTCCAGATTCATCCATGTGCCGATGAAGGACAGGAACTCACCGTTTTTTATGGCTGCATAGTGTTCCATGGTGTATATGTGCCACATTTTCTTTATTCAGTCTATTGATGATGGATATTCGGGTTGGTTCCAGGTCTTTGCTATTGTAAACAGTGCCACAATGAACATACATGTGCAAGTGTCTTTGTTATAGAACAACATAATTCTTTGGGTATATATCCAGTAATGGTCTTATAGTTGACATTGTGAAACAACCTGTTCTTAAAACTCTCTCCTCACGTAGTGTCCATCAACCAGTGAGTCCTTTTCCCTTCTGGCTTCTTCAGCTCAGATCTTGGCCCTGTTTGCTTGTGGCCTGCTTCCCCTCTAAGTTCTCTCTACTGCCCTCTTCTCTTCTAACTCACTGTGTTACCCCATGGTGATCTCAAATCTGCATTTTTCAGCTCGTTTCCTAATACCAAGCATGCATTTGTAACTCTTTGTTAGTGAACCTCCACCTGAAAAGCCATGGTGCCTTGTACATATTAGTGCTTATACATACTAATTATGTGCCTTGTACATAATTAGTCCTTATACATAGCACTAATTATGTATAAGGTGCTATGGCAGATACAAAGTTGAAAAGATAAATCTCTGTGAGCTGCAGAGAGAATGATTGTGTGAGATCCTGGTTAAACAAAGAGTGAAGTCCCATACACCAGAGTTTATTGTTAGAGCTTTGAAAGGGCAAGCTCTAAGCTAGGAATAAAAGAAAATGGACTAAAATTGCTCCCCTAAATTTGGATTCGCTCTAAATTCTGGATACAATCCTGGAAGGTACTCAGATGGAAATGAAAAGAAAGAACCCCTTATTAATATGACATTCAAGAACACTAAGACTTGATTCACTTTTCCTGGATTTGAAAACTGGTTCCATAATTTGCCAGTGTGATTACATCAAACATTCCTGGTTTATATGAGAAATTCTAACCCTGGCCATTATTATCATAACCATCATTATCATCACCTATTATTACTACTGTTATCATTTATAAAATTTCAGAGGTATGCATTTATCTGACCTGACAGTTTTCTAAGCAATTGACAGTAATTATGTAAGAATTAGCAAGTTATCTGGAATTAAAATATTTGTAATAATATGAGCCTATGTATATAAACATTTAATAGTATTGAACATGCTGATATGCTGATGTGGGGGACATCTTATACTAAGGAGACCGTTATAATCTGTCAATCAACTTTCATAGGTGAGCAACCATGAAGCCACCATACATGAGTTTCCATGAGCTCATTTAGCAAGTATGATAAAGACAAAGCCTAGAATACAATAACTAGAGGGGGCCATTTTTAAAGGGTAGGAATTGCCCAAACAAACCACAAAAATCAATAATGTATTCACTCTGCTGGAATAAAAAATGACTTGCTCTGTTAAAGTCATGCATAGACAGTATGAATTAATCTGTGTATAGTCACTATAAATATTTATTCTAATATGAAAGAAACCATGTTGTTAAAAATTCTTCTTTGTAAAACAGAAAATAATTTACTTAATGTTCTATAGAATCTAATTTTCAATGCATGGAATCTGGAGTAAAATTGTCTGGTGTTCTAATCCCACCTCCCTCTGCTTTGTCTGCTACATTAGTTTGTGCAAGACTTTCACTTCTGTAAGCTGTTTCCTCATCTGTTAAATTTTAAAACAAAAACATGTACATATTTGATACAGACAGCCTACCATATATAGATAAAAATTTTTATCTGTACTGCATGTAAAATGATTTTTAAAATGTTGCTGTAGCCTATAAGCTACATGACCAAGATGTTGATATTTATAAAAATTGTAAGTAGGAACATATACTAGCAATAAACTTGAAGCAAAATTCTAGTATTTTGTTAAAAGGATCATGTTGCAATTCAAAATTTGCTTATTTGAAATAATTTTTGCATAGATAAATTTAATTAAATAGAAAGAAAGATAGAGAGGTGGGGGAAAGGAAGATGAAATATTCTATGATGTTAATGCAGCAATGTAAGTCTTTAGTATATTAAACCAAATGAGTTTCTTAATTTCACAAGAAAGATGTAAGTATGCACATTTGTAATTATCTTTATAATAAGAAACTAAAATTTACTTAAATTTACATAAAGAAAATAGATAACTCAATTTGGGGTTGTGCATATAAGGACAATGCACAATGCACAACAATGAAAAGGGCATTTAAATTGTCATCACAACCATGGTTGAATCTCACAAACATTAAATAATAAGAATCAGAATAATGAGAATCTGCAGTATGTTTGCATTTACATATAAATCAATCATATGAAAAGCATTCTACGGCTATTGAGATTAAAATATTGGGATTTCTTTGTATTTGGCTATATCACTGAATGAGAATTGAGTTAAAGAAGACATTTGGAGTCAATTGATAATGTTCTATTTCTTTTACAAATTGTCCAATTAAATTTTTTTCACTTGATTGTATGAAGGGTTTAATTTATTAACACAAACTCAGTTGTGGTTGTATTATAAGACTAGACAAAGATAAAGGAAAATAAATGAATCAGAAGAAAGACACTGAAGTAAGATTGAAAATAATAAAATATAAATATTTTATCAAACAGATGGAGTGGGAGCAAAAAGTGTAATTGATGTATAACTGGAGTTTAACTAGAAAGAAAGAAAACAGAAGAAAAAAAAAGGAAAACTTTGAATAAATAATGAGAAAGATGTCCAAAACTGATGAAAGACTACAAATCACATGTTCAAGATAAATAGAAAATTATGCTCAGACTTTTCTGAGTACAATGTTATATACTGAGCATAATGTTATACATCTATATGATGTTTTATATATGTATAATGATTTATACTTTTGAAACATTAAACATATAAAATAAATAGAAAAGACTAAACTTACAGAGAATATTTTTTTAAAAACTACAATATAGGTAAATTTTAAGCCTTTATGCAGTAGGAAGGCTAAGAGTAGGAATCAAAAGAATAGCAACAGAAGAGAGAATATAAAAAAAATTCTATTTACCAAGAAAAAAACATGCCAATCAGAATAAAAGACAATGCTAAGCTGACCTGCACTGAAGTATTCCTAAAGAGTGTTCAGCAGATGAACATAAACAGAGTGAAGAATAGGCTTGCAAGAAAAAACTAAGAGATATGGAAAAGGCAAATATGGATAGATAGATATAAATAATTAACTCTATACAATGGCAGGAGTATAAATAAACTTTAAATGGCCTAAGACTCTTGCATTGTCAAGGAAACAAATAACCAACTTAAATATAAGCCAGGGATTCAGGTTTACTATCAATGGTAACTAGTAAAACATTACACAAATATTATATAACTAGTAAGTTAATGTGGTTAAAAAAGAATAATAAGCTTTGTTAATTAATATAAAATAAAAAATATAAAAGACAGAGGACAAATAGAAAATAAATAACTTTAAAGAATTGAATACAGATTATACAATGAGTTACATAAAATCTAAATTGATTACATAGTCCAGTTAAAGACAATGATTGCCAAGTAAAGAAAAAAATAACTAATATGTGACTTAAAAATGATACACCTTAAAATATCATAATATATTCCAAAAATAAGACACTATGTATAATGTACTTATACACCTATACATAAATATCATTCTAATAATAAAAACGAGTAACTTATGTACCTGTATGATAAAAAACAAATTAGGCTGGTCAAGAAAGTATTGGTAGACAGGAAGAAAAACATTTAATAAAATGAAGGCATCTTAAGATATAGCAACTCTAATGTTTGTGCACATAACATTTTATATATTTAAATTTTTAAAACGGCAGAAGCCAAAATACATTTATGATTATAGTTGAATATTTCACAATGCCTGTCTCATAACTAATAAAGCAGTTAAAATGGTAACTATTCAAAATAGTTAAAAATGATTAATAAATTATAAAATAATTAGGCAAATGAAAATATTGTAAAAACATAGAGAGATGCATATATAGGTGTAGATAAAACATACATTGTATGTATCATCAAATGTCAAAGGACTAAAAGTATAGTTTACATAGACTGACAATATTAGAATTATCTAGAAATAATTAACAGTTTAAAAAATTCTGAATATTTCCAAATTATTCAGTTTATTTCTAAACACATGTATGTGAGATGATATAACACAGTATGTAATTAGCATATAAATTTAAGAAACAGAATGGAAATATGACACTGGAAAATTTGCAGAATATAGCAATAACTGCACTTTAAGGAAAAATTTTCAAGAACTGTATATGAAATAATGAAAGTTAGAAAAATCAGTGATTCAAACATTCATCTGGAGTGATATTTATGTATGTGCAATGTATTTTTTTTAATTTAGTTCATATGCTGAATTACATCAATTTATGCCTGCAAGACAGGGTTAGACTCTGTTTAAAAAAAAAACAAAAAACCGATCAGTCTGCAATTTTCTTGTCCTTTCATAACCTAATCAAGTTTTGAAATTAATGGTATGGAGGATGCAAACACTGAAAAGAAAAACTTGGATAATCTCTTCCTTTTATGAAATTCTATGAAATAATTAAGAGAATATTCTGTTCAGAAATCTTTTCCAGCTGTATAGAACAAAAGTGGTGTAATTCTCACACAATTTTTAAAGCTGGAGTTTATGTGGAGAACATAAATGCCAATTATTCAACAATGCTTTAGTCAACTGAATTATGCAATATAAGGAAAATATATATTTCAGTGTAAGATGGGTTTAATTGCAGTAATTAATTTGTTTTAACCTTTGGAATTCACTACATTGTACCACATTAAAAGAAAAACGTAGAAAATAGTGTGATCATTTAAGTATATGCAAAAAAAAGGTAGCATATATAATATGAAATCAAGAGTTAACAGTATAACACATATTTGAGACTACTTAAGAAACAGCCTACATTCAAGGCATGGAGGAAAAGTAGAATTTACTTTTGGTAAAAGATTTTAAGCAGCCATGGGAATGTGTATTTCTTGCCTAAGTTTAGAGGATTAAAGAATTTATGTCAGAATCTTGTAAAATAAATTCTATGTGTGAATATACAAGCTAAAGTTAAAGTGGTGTTATTCAGTTTTTCCATAAATTGATCATTCAAAGAAAAGCACAACAGGTTTTTTCTTGGAGCTCTAATCTGCTCTTTAACAAAAATTTAAAACATTATAAAAGGTTAATAAAGATCTTACCTTATGTCAGACTTTAAAATTGGGTAGATTTGCCTATACAGTTTTAATAATAGCAGGGTTTAACATTAATAGTACACTAATGTGAAATGACATTTGGCTTATTTGGTATAAAAATCTCATGAGAAGCACTGTCAAATATGAAATGGGGTTTGGCTTTCTTTGAGTTGTGTTTGTCTAAATATGTTATTGGTATGTGTTCCAAAATTATGGGAAACATCTATAATTCTGATATAACAGTATATGTTATTAATAATTATAATTGTTACATAAAATTGTTGGTGTCACAGAAGTAACTAAAATTTCCTAGTCAATTGTGACTTTAATAAAGGCTGTCCTGAGGCATTTTGTCATTCACCAACAATTCTTGTCTTGTTTTGATCCACTTTAAAATGTTGTTTATAATCAACCATAGGACTCTAACAGGTTTTCCTCAAGGTAGGTTTCTGATAATTTTGAAAATTGTGATATTAGAATAGTGGAAGAAAACCTTCACAGGACTCTCATGGAGAGCGGAAATGTTCATGAACATCAAGCGGAACAAGAGTTAGTACACACTGAACTAATGAAGACTGAAGTAACTTTTTGATTTTTTGCTTAAAACATTCCTGATCCTTTGTTTTGATTTTCAGAGTCAAGAAAACTTTTTATTTTGAGCTGTTGACAGCTTTTAATAATTAAGTGTAAGCCTGTGAACAAAAGTTGGAACATATTTGTTTCTCTCCTTCTGATTTACCCAGAATTTGGAAACTATTTGTGAACATTCTTAACTTATGGCCATATTATTATTTGCATAAATGCAATAAGAATGTTTTCTTTTGGAACAGGACCCAACTGGAGAAACTAGTTATTACCAAGGCTTTGACTGAAATGGTGTTCTTTTCTTTAAGGAATTAAACTTAGAGAGGCAATAAAAACCCCTTCAGAAAATTGGCCTCATATTTTGTCTACAAAGGCCTTGGGCAGGGTACTTGACCTATATTAAGTAAAGAATGTTAACTATTTGGCTCAGGAACTCCAAGTTATCTTGAGATCTCAAAAGAGGAGGAATTTACCTAACTCATAGATATTTGAGGGTACAAAGCTATGGCTGTGATCATCTTTAAAAAATTCTTATCTGAGATTCTATGTAATAAATTTCCATCAAGCTCAACTTAAAAAGTCTGCATATTCTAGTCTCATCAGTTGTTTTTGAGGTTTTTTTTTTTTTAATTTGTTTGTTTGTTTTCAGGCAGTTTAGAATAACCCTGCTTATTTTTGTGAACCAATTAGTGATCTCTGGCTGCTGCTCAGAAGAAACAAGAGGGAATGATAAATTAAAAGTCTGGATCTGTATTCTAATTCTGGACACATACTGGAATTTCCATCAGTCTTGCAATCCTCTATCAGCTTGTTTGCAATAGTTTCCCAGTTCATGGAAACCCTTCTTATTTAGTTTACTTGGGATAATTTTACTTATTTTGCTTTAATATTGTGGAATATGTAGCTGTTGTACTCTCTGTGTAGGAATGCAGGATAATCTTACTGAATGTTTCCTTAAATTGTAAACTTATTAATCTCCCAGATATCCAGTTTTGTCAGAATGTTTTCTTAAATTGTGCACTTACTCATCTTCTAGATATACAGATTTGTTGGCACTTGGAGCTGTGAATGGCCCTCAGGATACTGATGCTTTCTGACTTAGCTCCCCTCTACCCCAAATACAAGAGACCCTCATAGTTAGACAGAAATATCTTCACTCCTATTCAGCATGAGATGTTACAGAAGATGGATCTTTGTCCCTCTACAACCCTTAGAATTAAGGGTTCTCTTAAGGGGATAGAGCAAATGTCAGAGGCATTTGAACCAGAGCAACTCCATCTTGAATAGGGGCTGTGTAAAATAAGATTGAAACCTACTGGGTTTCATTCTCAGAGGGCTAGGCATTCTAAGTCACATAATAAGATAGGAGGTCATCAAAAGATAGAGGTCATAAAGACCCTGTTGATAAAACAGGTTGCAAAAAGAAGCTCGTTAAAACCCACAAAAACCAAGATGGCAACAAGAGTGACCTCTGGTCATCCTCACGCCATATTCCTACCAGTGCCATGACAGTTTACAAATGCCATGGCAATAACAGGAAGTTACCCTAGATTTTAAAAATGGAACAAACATTCTGTTCCTGGAATTGCCCACCCATTTTCCAGAAAACTCATGAATAATCTACCCATTGCATAACCAAGAAATAACCCTAAAAATGGGCAACCACCAGCCCTTGGAGCTGCTCTGCCTATGGAATAGCCATTCTTTATTCCTTTACTTTTCTAATAAACTTGCATTCACTTAAAAATCAATTTATGATAATTCTTATAAAATTCAAGATGAAGACTTTTTCAAAATACTGTCACAAATATATTGTCAATATAATGTTTAATGGTGAAATATTAATAACTATTTTTTAAACATGGAGAATGATACAGAGATATAATTTAATCCCACCTGTATTCAACATTGTACTAAAGAGATTCATGTGAATGCAATCAGACAATTAAAATTAATGAAATGTATAAATATCAAAAATAATTATAAATAAGTGTCATATTTACATGTGTTTATTGTCCAAATTCATCTAGAGACTACAAGCAATTTCAATCAAAATTCTATCCACTTTTCTGGAGAAATTCAAAAACTGTATGTAAAGTTTAAATGGAAATCCAGAATACCCATATTCATCACAATCAGGTGGAATAACAGCAAAGTTATACATTTAACATATTTCAGGAGAAAGCAACATTAATTTGGTACTGGTTCAAGTAGAAGATAATCAATAGAAGAGATTAAGGAGTCCATCAACAGAATTGATAACATTTCTTCCTAGAAAAATAATAAAGTTGTATTTTTAGTAAATGCTAGTAGGTAAACTAGATGTCTACTTAGGAAAAAATAAAATTTATTTTGTATCTAACATTCATGTACATAGATCACTTGTACTCAAATTGTCACAGGCAAAGTAAGAAAGAATACTCTAGATTATAACATAGAATAATATTTTGCTCTCTTATGAGTAGCAAATATTTTAAAAACAGAATGGATAGTAACAAAAGAGTATTTCGTCTTATATTAAAGTTAGTTTTGATCAATGAAATACAGTATTATGAGAGTAAATTTGTAAGATCAGTATGGGAGAAGGCATTTGCAACACATACAGCAAGCAATGCCTTAATAACAGTATTTTTTAATCCTAAAAGTCAATATAAAGCCAAGAATTTTTTAAATTAGAAGAACACAAAATTTGAAGGGACCGAAGTAAACAACCCACATAAATACAACAGAATAATTAAACAAAGAAAAAGCAAAGCAAGTAAACAAAACAAAACAAAACAAAACAAAAAAACCTGTCTTGTATTACAGAGGCCAACATTTTTGTGCAATGAGAATTATTTCAGATTCTCCTTTTGTGACTGATCCGACTTTGATGTAAAATAACAAATATTTGTCATTACCCCAAAACATATGTGTATAAAATTATTTTTTTAGAAAACGCTACATTTGTATGATCGTTTTCTATGTAGTATGCTAAAGTATAAAGGCAAATTATCTTCAATATTTCTGTAGGAAAGATATTCAAGGTTTTATTAACTTTTTCCTTCTCTACTTTTCTTTCACTTTAACATATTTCAAAATCTTCAACGTTATCTACGAAGGACTGAAGCTATCCCACCCTCGAGAGCATTCTTGCTGGCCTGTACATCTTTCTTAATATGCACTTGCCAAAAGGCACTACAATTTCTTTATCAAAATGGCCAGATCCTTCTTTTCCCAAGCTAATCTGCCTGATAATTTTCTTGCATAAAATTCCTTTTGTAACCTTTTCTCCTGAGTTTTGAAACATACTGTTTCAGGACTTGAATTCTATGTTCTCATGACTCGAGTTTTCTTCAGTATAGTTATCATCATTCTTACGACACAGATATCTGTACAGTTATTTGTTAAATGTTTGCGTTTTGGTACAAATCCTGAGTCCTTTTTCAACTATTCTGATTATGTAAAAATGGAAATATTTATCCTTAGGATATTTTGGCAACTTTTGGCACATTTTCAGCTGGCCACCAAAGCAAAAGAGCAAAATGATGCTGCAATTGCCTAGCGTATTCCTCTTCTCCCATTAATAGCCTGGCAGAAACCTCTAACCCTTCATCAAAATCAATGATTAGTTTACAAGACTGGATTTTACTGTCTAAGCCTCCTATTCCAGAGCAGAATGAACACACATCATATCTGCACACATCCTTAGGTTTTCTGATTTAAAATATTAATAGTTGGAGGCTAAAATACAATTCTCCCTTACAAAATACATTTCTGTCCTCAGAAAAAATAGCATTTTTGAGTTCTATTTACCTTGTTTTCCTTTGGAGCCAGAAGAACATAAAACGTTTTAAAGACTGTGTATTTAAAGATTGATTTCAAACGCCGTATATTCTCGCTCATAGGCGGGTGTTGAACAATGAGAACACATGGACACAGGGAGGGGAGCACTACACACTGGGATCCGTTGGGGGGAAATGGGGGAGGGGTGGGGGGTGGGGAGGTGGGAAGAGATAGCATGGGGAGAAATGACAGATACAGGTGAGGGGACGGAAGGAAGCAAAGCACACTGCCATGTGTGTACCTATGCAACAATCTTGCATGTTCATCACATGTACCCCAAAACCTAAAATGCAATTAAAAAATAATAATAAAAAAAATAAAGATTGATTTCCTGGTATACATAAAAATTTAGGAGTTATACATTAAACATTTGCACATTATTTTACCACAAAAATAAGCCCCTCTGTTAAAAACTCCATCAGGCTACCCAGAAATATAGTCTATCAGCATTAAAATTGATTTAACACATCAAGTTTACCATAAAAACACATTTTTTTCTTGGACAATATTCTGAGGCGAGCATTCTGCTAACTGTAAACCTCAAATATACATATATCTACACATACATACAGTATATATAAAAATCACTGATCTGATTGATCATAAGACACTACTTCTTTGGGGCACAGTAAAATAAAGTGAAAATTATCAAAATAATTCTAGAATTGATAATTAAATTAATCATGGAAATAATGTAGCCTACTTATATAATTAAACATAGAATTAAAAACTTATACTGAATCATTCTTACATCATTGTGTATACATAGAATTGGTATTTGAATATGTGACATTTATATACAAAATCTTAGTAAATTACAGTGTCTTGCACGTTTCACTACCATACATGTGTAGAACATTTCTAATATTTTGAAAAAATTTTCCATGTCAATAACATGTCTCACCAGAGTTCTGGGCAACTACTAATCTACTTGTGTCTCTATGTTTTCCTCTTATTAAACATTTCTTATAATCAAATTATTTACAATGCGATCTTTTGCACATTGGCTTCTTTCAATTTGCAAAATATTTTAGAGGTTCATCCATTTTTGTTTATTCACATTCCAGTTGAACTATTTTGAGTCATGTCATGAAACAGTAACTCATAAGAATATTGTTGAATAATGTTGCTGTGAACAGTAACTCACAAGATTTGAGGTGGATATATGTTTTAATTTCCATTAAATAGATATGTCCCAGTGGAATTGCTGATTCATATGCCACATTTTGTTTAAAGGTTTAATCAATTGTCATCTTAACAACATTGCATTTCTATCATCAAGTTTGAGGTTTTCCTATCTTCCCAACTCTTAATATTGCCTATCTATTTAATTATTACCATTTTAATGGGTGCAAAGTGGTATTTAACTGTAGTTTTAATTTAAATTTATAGGATAATCTAAAATGTTGAGTACACATACCACTTTATGTGCTTTTGGGCCTATTTGCAAATATCAATTGGAGAAATCAAAACAGGTTACCTATTTTAATTGGTTTGTCTTTTTACAATTGAGATGGAAGAGTTATTTATATAATCTAGATAATAATTCTTTATGAAATACATGGACTTGCAAATATTTTACCTCATATTTGTAAGCCATTCTTCATGTATTTTGGGGAGATTTTGTTTGATGCTAATATATTGTTTTACAGATATTTTACAGATAGTAAATTGATTATTTTTTTATTATGTCTTTTTCTAAAAAAATTTTGTCTAAAATGTAGATTATCAGAAATTATTGTAGTAACTCTTTTTTTTCTTTTTTCTTTTTCTTTCTTTTTTTTTTTTTTTTTTTTTTTTTTTTTTTTTTTTGCTTAAAGTTTGCAGGATATAAATTTCTTCATCTTTTTACGTTCAATTTTTTTTTTTTTTTTTTTTTTTTTTTTTGAGACGGAGTTTCGCTCTTGTTACCCAGGCTGGAGTGCAATGGCGCGATCTCGGCTCACTGCAACATCCGCCTCCTGGGTTCAGGCAATCCTCCTGCCTCAGCCTCCTGAGTAGCTGGGATTATAGGTAAGTGCCACCATGCCCAGCTAATTTTTTGTATTTTTAGTGGAGACGGGGTTTCACCATGTTGACCAGGATGGTCTAGATTTCTTGACCTCTTAATCCACCTGCCTCGGACCCCCAAAATGCTGGGATTACAGGCGTGAGCCACCACACTCGGTCTTTACGTTCAATTTTTTTGTCTTTAAATTTTAAGTGAATGTTATATAAACAGGATATGGTTAGGCCACTTTTAAAAATCACTTTATTGATCTATGACTTTTAATTGATTATATACATAATTTTATTAAAGCAACTATTAATATATTAGTGGTTCAGTATGCAATTTTATTGTTTGTTTTTGCTGCTTTCTATTCTTCTATTTCTTTTTTCTTGGCCATCCTATGGATTACTTGAAATTTTGGGGGGATTTCATCTTGATTTTTTACAGTATTTTTATTTGTAACTTTTACATGGTTTTTGTATTATTTGCTTTTTGTATTATAATACACACATGTAAATTGTAAAAGACTACTCATATTAATAATCTTACTACTTTGAGTCAATTGTGGAAGCCTCATTTCTATTTAGGTAGAGTATGGAGTTTAGAGCAATGCTGTTATATTTGTATAGTAGGAGTGAATCATGCCTATAGATTAAAAAAATATATAAGGGTGGATCAGTATCCAAAATTACATCATACAAATATGCAAGTATGGCAAATTAAGATTTTATATTAATATTATTATTACTAGATAAGCATTACATGGTCAGAAATGTAGCATGATTGGGATTGTGTTTTCAGAGAGTTTATTCTGATGTATTTCCATATGTGGATTAGAATTTGTTTGGAATGAACTCATAGAGTGTAGTTAAATTGCCATTTCAGTCCTGGTAGTCCAAAGTAAAGTAAAATAATAATAATAATGATAATGATAATAATAATAATGCAAAGATGTGAAAAAGAGATATAAAATCAGAGTTATCAGAGTCTTTAGAAAGTTTCATAAGTCTCAGTTAATAACTGTTTGAATATGTTAAGATAAAGAGTGATATATATTTAGGTTTGATAGAAGAAGTACAGATGAGCACTTTATGAAGTAGTTATGGCTGAAATTACACAGTATTTGGAAATTGCTTTAGGTATTTTTGGAAAAAAGGGATGTTGATTGCAGATGTTTAAACAAAACTGCAAGCTATTCATACACAGTAAAGATTAGAGACACTTATGTAATAATATGTGTACAATGTTGCTTCTTGAAATACTGCCAGAAAATAGGAAACCACCTAAATGTCTACCAAAAATATTTGAATGAATAATTTATAGGGAAACCATAATTTATGCAATTATGCAGCATTTCAAATATCTATTAGAAAGAAATTAATACTAGACAGATTAATGAAGAACTCATTTAGTTAGAGATATTATAATTGTCACAAAATTTTGGAAAAACTAGTCATAGAAAAACATGCATGAGTTCACTGATGAGAAGATTTCAGAAGAACAAATAATTAACACTTAAATTAGTTATAATAAAGGTGAATATTAGTGTATATTAGGAGATAATCTGTTGGAAAGACATTAAAATTACACCAAATTATATAAGTGCTGGAATTGTGGTAAATTTTCATAGTTTATATGTGTTTTAACATTTTCATTTAAAATATTGTTAAAACCCAAAAGACAGCATATTATTATAAAGTAACTTTCACTTTATGCATTTGCGTATTATTATATAAGAAAATATTAGCAAGACAGTATCAATTTAATATTTTCCAGAATGTAAATAATTGACTTGTTTCCTAAGTTTTAATGTTTTTGTTCTTGATGCTAGCAATATAGTGATTGCTTTGTATATATTTGTAACTATCTGTGAAAAAGCAATCGGGAAACATATAATTTAAATAATAGAAAAATAAATCCGCAAGCATTCTATTATTTTGAATACTGAATCTTGATTAAAAACATACATTAAAATATATTTTGTTGGAATGCTAGTTACTTGCAAAGGAAAAAAAAAACAAAGCCTTTTTGTGCAATTATGTTATAAAGTACACTGAGACAATCTAAGTAGGCATCAGCAGAGAACACTGATGTAAAGCAGACACAATGGAATAAGAGATGATCCTGGAATAATAAAAATAAAAAAGGGTCTGGTTTTTATTCATCTATGTGATTGTATTTCCTAAATTTCTTCAAGTGAAGCTATTTGTGCTTTCCACTATAAGACCTTAAAGATATGGTTATAAACAATAAGAAAACACCCTAGAGTGAGATCTGAGTATAATTTCTTCTGACCATATAGTGATCAATATTAATTTCCTTATGCTTCTTTCTGCATTTAATCCAAATAGGATCTTCCGGTCAAGTGTGATGGCTCACATACATAGTCCCAACACTTTGGGAGGCCAAGGCAGGAGAATCACTTGAGATCAGGAGTTTAAGACCAGCCTGGTCAACATGGCGAAATCCCATCTCTACCCAAAAATACAAAAATTAGCCAGGTGTGATGGTGCATGCCTATAATTCCAGCCACCTGGGAAGCTGAGGTGGGAGAATCACTTGAACATGGGAGAATAGCTTGAACCCAGGAGGCGGAGTTTGCAGTGAGCAGAGATCATGCCACTGCACTCCAGCCTGGGTGACAGAGCAAGGCTCTGTCTCAAAATAAATAAATAAATAAATAAATAAATAAATAAATAAATAAAATAAATCCAATAGGACATTATAATTTCCTAAACCATGTTAGCTTTTAATTCAACATATTGCAACTTGTTGACTTAATGTTTGTTTAATAACCTGAGTCTTTTAAAGAATTATATTTTTCAAATATCTATAATCTAGTTTTGGTACAGAATGTATAGCAAATTTCTTAATATTTAAAAACCTTGTTTAAAGGTTTACTTCCTAAGCCTGTGGTGAAAAGACATATTTTCTCTCCATTGGCCTTTAAAGTCTGTCCAAAACCAGCCCCTAAGTGTAAGTCTTTCTTTTTTCCAAATAATCCTGAGCCAGGCTTCTAATCTCATCATTTTTGTTTCTTCAAAATATTTTCAAATTGGAAACACGGCTCACAATAACCTAATATTTTCTTTGTTATTCCCACAGTTGATTGTCTGCTTATGTATGTGAAGAAAGAAATTTTCTTCCCATTACTGGGAATATATCCAAAGCATTATAAACCGTTCTACTATAAGGACACATGCACACGAATGTTCATTGCAGCACTGTTTACAATAGCAAAGACCTGGAACCAACCCAAATGCCCATCGATGATAGACTATACAGGGAAAATGTGGCACATATACACCATGGAATATCAAAAACGATGAGTTCATGTCCTTTGTAGGGACATGGATGAAACTGGAAACCATCATTCTCAGCAAACTGACACAAGAGCAGAAAATCAAACACCACATGTTCTCACTCATAGGCAGGTGTTGAACAATGAGAACACATGGACACAGGGAGGGGAGCACTACACACTGGGGTCTGTTGGGGGGAAATGGAGGAGGAACCAAGGGGTGGGGAGTTGGGGAGGGATAGCATGGGGAGAAATGCCAGATATAGGTTAAGGGGAGGAAGGCAGCAAATCACACTGCCATGTGTGTACCTATGCAAAAATCCTGCATGTTCTTCACATGTACCCCAAAACTTAAAATGCAATAAAAAAAGAAAGAAATTTTCTCAAAATTCTTATATCTGAGAATAAGCTTTAATTCTCACTCTGTAACCAGTGTAACCACAAACATTCTCAGGACAGTCCACTGTGGTTTAGCAGATAAGGTTGATCTCAATCCCTCAGTGTCATACAGAGACAGGGTACCTTATACTAAAAATTACTTGTAACAGTGAGGTTATAGTTCCTTATTTTGAAAATATAGAACAAAAACCTAAGAAAGTTTCCCCATCATGACAAAAATAAGTATGGTATGGGGAGCTTACCATTATACCGCATCTAAACTTCATGTTAGTTCCTCTGGCATTCGGGTGGTAACTATGAGCCTGGGTTACAGGATAACAACCCTCTTTTCCTTTAACGAAGTTCATTTTTGGGAGGTGTGCTTGAGGGTGACCCTTGGTTTTTATTCTTAGCATATGTTTAAACTGGACCATCTTAAATTGTTGGACAACATTCAGTAAATTTAAAATCCAACTGATGATTAGATTTGATGGTTCTTTTCCCTGGAGGAAACTAAACCTTCATGAAAATGAACATTTTATAACCATCCTTGAGCTCTAAAAAGATAAGATATTTGAAGAATCACACTTTTCGCCAAAACAAAAAGAATGTCTTGCAGAAAAACAAGCAAACCAAAAAGTGAAACAAATAATAACACTCAAGAAGTACGTCAAGACAAAAATAATGCACTGTTGAATGGATACCAATTTGATCTTATATGTAGATGACTCTGTTGTTTTTTCAATTCATCCTTACTTAAGTAAAGGATCTGAGCCATTATGAATTTCCCTTTCCACCTACACAGAGAAAGTTGATATGAACTTTTCCACTGATCAAACATAGAAATACATGCACTCATACATAGATGTGTATGTACATATATATATAATAAATACATGCATATCCCCCACTTGTGAGGCTCCCTTATACGAACACATTCAATAGCAGTCATAGCTCTCAGAATAAAGGAATCCAAAAAAAGTGCACAAATTATATTTTTTATTATGAAAATGAACTACAACATGTCAGACAAAAATTCTGGGAAAGATGATATTTTGGAAAGAACTTACAGAACCCAATACAGTTGATCCTTGAACAAATGCAGGATTTAGAGGCACCAACCCTCTGCACAGTTGAAAATTTGCATATAACATGGACTCCCCAAAAACTTAACTACTAATAATCTACTGTTGACCAGAAGCATTAGGAATAACATAAATGATATATTAATACATATTTTGTATGTCATATGTATTACACACTGTGTTCTTACAATAAAGTAAGCTAGAGAAAAAAATGTTTTACTGAGAAAATCACAAGGAAGAGAAAATATACTTACTATTGATTACATGGAAGTGTATCATCATAAAGTTCTTCATTCTTACAATCTTCATGTTGCATAAGCTGAGGAGAAGGAAGAGGAGAAATAATTTTGTTGTCTCAGGGACAGCAAAGAAAAAAGAGTTGGAGGAGGTGAAAGGGGTCACAGGAGAAGCAGGTGCACTCAATGTATCTTTTTTTTTTTTCTTTTTTTAAGAAAATCTGTGTATCAATGGACCTACACAGTTTAAATCCATGTGTTTCAAGGTACAACCATGTGTGTAAATTTTACTGGTGTAAAATTGCATAAATGTATTGGCAGAGCAAACAAGACGAGTGTGTGAGAAATGATGGTGCCAGGACAAAATAGCTATTTTTTATTGCATAGATTTCTACCATCCAAATTCCAGTCTTTCTTATATTATATTGATAGATGGACTGAAACATGAGTAATTTAATCATTGTCAGATAATGTATTAATTTCCAAGAAAGATAAATATACTATACTGAAAGTATTACTGCCATTAATAATCAAAACATATTATGTTTGGAAAAAATATTTACAATCATTTAGAATGAAAAAAATGCATTTAAAAAATCATATGGTCATACTAATTGCAAGTACAATCTGAACCAAAATATTAATTTGTTGCTTTTAAATGCCAGCATAAAATTAATATACTGTAAAATAGTTATAATTACTCATAGACTTGGAAGTAATATCTTTTGTATGTCTTATGCTAGTAACACTTTAATATTAGAACTATGTTATATCAATTTACCATCTTTTGCATTATTATAAAAATTTACTTAATATCAGAAGATTTTTGACAATCTAGAGGGGTCAAAGTAGGGTGATAGAGCTAGAAAAACAGAGAAGAAGTTCTTGTCTGTCTATGATTACCTGATGTTAATAAAATCTACATTTAGTATTCATCTTGAAATGCATTGTTATATTTTAAGGATATATTAATTATGCTACTTTTTCTCCAGGTTGCAAACACCATTGTGTAATTCAAATTTACAATTATAAATTACATAAAAAGTTATTTATCTGCTTATTAAAAATATTTATTTTTTCATGTGAAATAACAGAGCATTATCATTAACAAGGAAATAATCTGTAATTCTATCACACTAAATCAAGTACTGTAACACAGGCATGAATGCATAGAAATGTTTCAGTCAACAACTGATCAAATATATAATAAGATTATAGTATCATATTTTCTCTGTACCTTTTATTTGTTTAGCTATATTTGAATACATGAAGACTTACCACTGTGTTACAGTGGTCTACCCTATTCAGTACAGTAACATACTGTACAAGTTTGTAGCTTAAGACCAACAGGCTATACTATATTATATAGGCCAGGTGTACAGTTGGCTATACCATCAAGGTTTGTTTAAGTCATTCTGTTATGTTCACACAAGAACAAAGTTGCCTAATAGTACATTTCCCATTGAAATGACATATGATTCTAATAATATTGTACTCCGGATCTGAGTTCAAGTCCTGGATATTGTTGTTAATTTTCTGTCTCATTGATCTGTCTAATATTGATGTTGAAATCTCCCATTGTTATTGTGTGGGAGTCTAAGTCTCTTTATAAGTCTTATATATCTGGGTATTCCTGTATTGGTTGCATATATATTTAGGATCTTCAGCTCTTCTTGTTGCATTGATCCTTTTATCATTATGTAATGGCCTTCTTTGCTTCTTTTGATCTTTGTTGCTGTAAAGCCTATTTTATCAGAGGCAAAAATTGCAACTCCTGCTTTTTATTTATTTATTTATTTATTTATTTATTTATTTTTGCTCTCCATTTGGTTGGTAAATTTTTCTCCATCCCTTTGTTTTGAGTCTTTGTGTATCCTAGCATGTGAGATGGGTCCGGATACAGCATACCGATGGGTTTTGGCTTTTTATCCAATTTGCCTGTCTGTGTCTTTGGATTGGGGGATTTAGTTGATTTAAATTTAGAATTAATAATAATATATGTGAGTTTAATACTGCCACTTAATGTTAGCTGGCCATTTTGCCCATTAGTTGATGTAAATTCTTCACTATCTTGATGCTTTTTACTTTTTGGTATTTTTCAGAAAGGCTGATACTGGTTGTTCCTTTCTATGTGTAGTGTTCTTTCAGAAGCTCTTGTAAACCAGACCTGGTGGTGATGAAATCTCTGAGTGTTTGCTTGTTCACAAAAGATTTTATTTTTCCTTCACTTATGAAGCTTAGTTTGGCTGGATGTGGAATTCTGGGTTGAAAGTTCTTTTCTTTAAGGATGTTGAATATTGGCCCTCACTCTTTTCTGGTTTGTAGGGTTTCTGCTGAGAGATCTGCTATAAGTCTAATAGGCTGCCCTTTGTGGGTAACCTGACCTTTCTCTCTGGCTGCCCTTAGTATCTTCTCCTACATTTCAACCCTGGTGAATCTGACGATTATGTGCCTTGAGGTTGGTCATCTTGAGGACTACCTTTGTGGCATTTTCTGTTATTACTTGGAGTTGAATATTGTCCTGCCTTGCTAGGTTGGGAAAGTTTTCATGAATAATATCCTGAAGCATATTTTCCAGCTTGGATTCATTCTCTTTGTCACATTCAGGTACACCTATTAAACGTAGATTAGATCTTTTCACATAGTCCCATATTTCTTGGAGACTTTGCTTGTTACTTTTTATCCTTTTTTCTCTAATCTTGTCTTCTTGTTTTATTTCATTAAGTTGGTCTTTGACCTCTGATATCCTTTCTTCTTCTTGATCAATTCGGCTGTTAAAACTTGTGCATGCTTCACGAAGTTCTCTTGTTGTGTTTTTCAGCTCCGTTAATTCACTTATATTCCTCTCTAAATTGTATATTCTCGTTAGCATTTCATAAAACCTTTTTTCAAAGTTCTTAGTTTCTTTGAATTGGGTTAGAGCAAGTTCTTTTAACTCACAGAAGTTTCTTATCATCCACCTTTTGAAGCCTGCTTCTGTTAATGGAACACACTCATTCTCCATCAGGCCTTGTTCCATTGCTGATGAGGAACTGTGATCCCCTGTAGAGGGAGAGGCATTCTGACTTTGGGTATTCTCAGCCTTTTTAGGTTGGTTTCTTCCCTTTGTTGTAAATTTATCCATCTGTCGTCTTTATAACTACTGACAATAATTGGGTTTCTGAGTGGACGTCCAACTTGTTGATTCCCAGCGCTGGAATCTGAGCAACCCACTGTGCCGGCTAAAACAGCAGCATTAAAATTGATGGTGCTTTTCTGAGTCTGTACCAAGAACCGCCACTCCGAGGTGACGGCAAAACCACCTCACTGGCCACAAGAGTCATGCTGGCGATCCGTGGGGCTCCTCCGCTGGGAATCTCCTGGTGCGTAAGCAGCACAAATTTGTCTGAAAGTTTGGCCTCCTCTCATTCTCTGTGCTTTCAGATTTTTACTTAGAGCAGTGCCATTTATTTTCGCCTTTATAGTATGTGCTTTTGGAAATTAGATTTTGCAGCATGGAACAGAGTTAAGCACTTACCTTTTATTTGTGTTTATCCAGATATTGAAGTGTAATTATATGTGCATGAATGGTTGATCAACATTTGTCCTCATAAAATGTTATTTTCAGTTACTTTAACTCAGTTAACCACATTAATACTGATCAATTCTGGAATCATTCTATTTGGGTCATGACCATTGAAGTAAGTTCCCACTAATATTGTATCTTTAGCAGAAAAAATCCAGATTAAAAATAGAAAGTGGAAATCAAAATGCAATATAAAGGAAATCTGGGGAAGAATGGGAGAGATGGAAACAAATGTATTCATTGTTGACTACATGAGTAATGTTACAGTTATGACAAGCATCAGTAGAACACTTGAAAAAGTGAATAGAGGGGATTACATAGAGTGTAGCAGATTTCCATAACTTCTATTATCTTCAACAATTTTCATTTGTAATTTTTTTCTATATTTGATTAATGTTTAGCCATTTTGACAACATAAATACATAAAATTTTTAAGGAAAACAGCTTTTAAATTTATTTTCCAATGATTTTTGTGTTTGTTTCTAAAAATTTAACTGAGAAATACATTGTAGGCCGGACGCGGTGGCTCAAGCCTGTAATCCCAGCACTTTGGGAGGCCAAGGCGGGTGGATCACGAGGTCGAGAGATCGAGACCATCCTGGTCAAAGTGGTGAAACCCCGTCTCTACTAAAAATACAAAAAAACTAGCTGGGCATGGTGGTGCGTGCCTGTAATCCCAGCTACTCAGGAGGCTGAGGCAGGAGAATTGCCTGAACCCAGGAGGCGGAGGTTGCGGTGAGCCAAGATCGCGCCATTGCACTCCAGCCTGGGTAACGAGAGCGAAACTCCATCTAAAAAAAAAAAAAAAAAAAAAAAAAAAAAAAAAAAAAAAAAAAAAAAAAAGAAATACATTGTAACAAGAAAAAAATACACTGAACACCCCCCCACACACACACCCACACCCACACAAACCACCCCAAACACACACACACACACACACACACACACACACACACGCATGCACTGAAGATCTTACAAACAGTTATACTTTTCAGACAATGTAACAAGTCACAAAGTAACAAGTCACAAAGTGCCAGGAGAAGAAGAGGAACTCTCATGTCCTGCTGTGTTAATCAGAAATCTATTCTTACAAAAGGAATTCAAAAGTTGAGCCTTGGTGAATCAGTCAATAGAATTTTGAAAGCTAGTGAAGAAGAAGAAGAAAAAAAAAAAAACAAGTATTTTCAATAGTGTTATAAGGAACATAGGGGTGCTATCTTCAGGAAACTGAAACAGTGAAATCTGTTTTGAGGTTTGAATGCTTGCAGTACTGGCTGCCTCCATACATGGTCAGCATTGAGAGCTTTCACGGTGCAGTTATGAGGATCAATAGAACCCTTGTTGAAAAAGTAAGTGTGTGGAGGGGTATGTGTAGTGTGTACAGATGTCCTAGACATCACAATGAAAGAGACTAGAAAATCAGTACAAACAACAAAAAATAACCCTTTCCCAAGGTATTCATTTCCATAAAATATATTTTTTTCTAAGCACACTGTAGGCCTTTGATCTTCTCTTTATTAATTTCCCTTCTAGAGGAGTAGAATAATTTAACCAATTGTTAAGTTTGGAAAGAAAAGCTGGGTATTCAATGCACATCTTCATTATTTATTTAACCTCTCTTGGTAGTTTTTGACCTCAGATGTACCAGTTAGCTGATCCATAATGACTCTCTTAGAAGTGCAGGCCTCTTGCCTGTAAGTTGAGAATAAGTCAGTCTTATTCTATGATTTTATTCTAAATTGATGGTTCCAAATTATGTAAAGCCATTCAGAATCTTATTTTGTATTTATTTGCAAAATTGTAATGTTAATCCTTCAAATCTTTCTCAAATACATTATCATCTGTACCTGCATGTTTAACATGTCACTTAACTCAGGAATAGCTGCTTTACATCCTTAACATTTGTTTGAAATTCTTCTCTCTATGAAGAGTAATGTACCCATCTACACATACCTGATGTTACTTATTAAACATATTTCCAATATCCAGCCTGCCAAGATATGGTTTCCTTTGTATTTCTTATTTATGCTACAAATCCTGACATTTGGTGACAAATAATCTTACATTTAATGAAATAAATAAGTACCTTTTTCTCTCTCCTAAACTGTTGAAAAATATGCTTAAGCTACATAACATACTATGCCATATTTGTGAAAATAAGTTCATAGCAAATATTTGTGTTACACTTTTCTTGTACTGCTATAAAGAAATACCTAAGGACTGGGTAATGTATAAATGAAAGAGGTTTAATTTGCTGACAGTTCTGCAGGCTTTACAGGAAGTGTGGTGATAGCCTTTGCTTGGCTTTGGGGAAGCCTCGGTATGCTTTAAATTATGGCAGAAAATGAAAGTGGAGTGGACCACATCACATGGGGAAAGCTGGAAAAGGCATGAGAGAAAAAAAAGAGAAAGAGAGGGAGAAAGAGAAACAGAAAGAGAAAGGGGAAAAAGATGTGTCATACACTTTTAAACAAAACTAGGTTTCCTGTGAACTTTGAGCAAGAGCTCAATTACCAGCAAGGGAATGATCCAAGACATTCATAAGGATCTCCCTCCATTATCCAAACACCTCCCATCAGGCCCCACCTTCAAAAATGGGGATTACATTTCTGCATGAGAATGGCATAGGTGCAAATATCTAAACTATATCAATATTGAATAATGTAGTGATTAAAAAAGGAACAAAAATATGTAGGTAAACATGGAAGTGGCTACATATGCTTCTGTGTTCCAGTAAAACATGCTTTAGGTGAATATTCACTCTATCTGTAATCTTTTTATCTCATCTTAGGTTCATATAATTTAAAAGTAAAAGATAAACTTACAAAAACAAAACAAGTTTTGCTATTGTTAATACTTTATTTATTCATTTTATTAGTCTGTTTTCATATTCCTATGAAGACATACCTAAGACTGGGTAATTTATGAAGAAAAACAGGTTTAATGGACTCGAAGTTCAACATGGCTGGGGAGACCTCACAATCATGGTCAAAGGCAAAGGTGGAGCAATGTGGGGAACATTCCCATGTGATACCCCCAAAAGGCGTGAGTCTCACTATATGGTGAGTTTGATCCCAAACACAGTTTCCTGTTGGAGGGAGTCGAGCTCTCAGGGAAAAAGGATCTGAAATATGAATGATCAGTTTCTAACATCAACCACGATATCGTTTGGGACTAAAACTATGCAGTGCTGCTAGACCAAGTGACTCCCTGCCAGTAACCAGTTCCTGCTTTTAACTTTTTTATGACTCTTTCTTTAAGAATAAGCTTTAACCTTTTCTTTACTTGACTGACTACCTTGTACCCTAGATAATGGTTTAACTGTCAGGATATTTGCAAAGCAAATGCCACCATAAGGGATGGCTTTGATCCCTGATTCAGAGACTATTGAATGGGGGAGTTGAGATAAATTGAGTCAGGAGCAGACAAAGGAGAATCTGGTTAAAAGATATTCTGATGAGGAAAACCAGAAAACCTTTTCACATCTCAGTTCTAAAACAAGATCAAACCAGAAATACCTGCAGCCAGGAGGAATAATGTCTGGATGTAAACAAGCTTTGTGATCACAGGAAATTCTGTTACAACCACTGATTGCATATCTGATTTCTCTACTGTATAGGCCATGTAAGGTATAGATTTGCATTTCCTCTTGCAACCATTGTGTATCTGATTTCTCTATTGTATAGGCCTTGTAAGGTATAGATTTGCCTTTCCTCTTGCAATGATGTAAACCAGAGCAAAGAAAGTGTATTTATTCCTGGCCTTTGAAAAATAAAATTTGCTGTTTAGGCACAGCCTATTCAGCCCTCCAGACGCCTCGCTTTCTCTCTGTCTCTTACATATTTTTCCAAGCGCACACTCTCTTCCAGGTATTGGGACCCTCTTGCAGGTCAAGAGACCCCTGGCAGACGTGCCTACCTGTCCTGGATGGTCCCCGACATAGCAAAGGCATGTCTTACATGGTGGCAGGCAAGAGATTGTGTGCAGGGGAACTGCCCTTTTTAAAACCATCAGATTTGTGAGACTTATTCACTATCTCAAGAGTAGCACAGAAAAACCTGCCCCCATGATTCCATTACCTCCAACCGGGTCCCCTCTATGACATGTGGGATTATGGGAGCTGCAATTCAAGATGAGATTTGCATGGAGACATAGCCAAATCATATCATCCAAATTCAAATTCTCACTGTGATGAAATTTTGTAGCACAACCATATATGTAAATGTCACTTTATTGCTCTTTTAAAGGGGTCTATATTCAACACTCCAAATGTTTATGAATTTTTTCTTAAATAAAAACACTATGCACTACTGAGTAAGAAACACTCATATCTTTGCCATCATTCTCTCTGTGCATATTTTACTCATAAGTTTGTACATAATTTTAAAAATCACAGAAAAGTAGATCTTCCGTTTTCTGTTTAAGATGTAGATATATGAAAAAAAAATCCCAATTCCGGCCTCACAACAAGAATAATCTATGTACCCAGTAAAATCAAAACTTTCTTTGTGAACATCTTGGAGCTGACAACATGTTTCCCAATTTGACTGAAATCTGAGGAACGATAAGTGGTTTTCTCTAGGGAGAGATGAGACACAAACACTGACTCACCTCTAGCAGAGCATGCAAGGAAGGTAGGACCTCTCTCCCTGTAGAAAGAATGATTGACTTTCTGTAAGTTGTAAATTTTCAGTGGGAGCTATCCTGAGAATATATATCACAGGGAGCAACAGACATCAGAGAAGTTTGCAGCCACATGCAGGTTTTCTCTTCTGATTTCCACCAGGCAATCATAAGAAAGTTAAGGCACAGATTAAGAGACAGAAAGCATTCCTTGTGGTGAAAAACTAGGGGATAAGAATCGTTGCCACTGGGGGAAAAGCAGAGAGATCTTGGATTTTTTTTTTTTTTTTTTTTTTTTTCAGGTAGAGCAAGTCTTCAGCTGTAAGAGAATGTTCAGCAAAACTATTGCTTTCAGGGCAACAATGATAAGGCTGAGAGACGCAAACAAAACAAAACAAAAATACCTCCAAAGCTGGAATATGAGTAGAATACCATCCCAGGCTCTACTATTAGAGTTCTTCTACTATTGGGAGAAGGTTAAGATAACTAATAATACCAGAACCCTGAGATTCAAGGACACAAATCCTGCCTAAGACTCAGATGGAAATGAGAAAATAAAAACATCCCTGCCATTACTACAAGACTGGGAAAGTACTTGGTATTACATATTATAACAGCATTCTACAAACAGGAGATTAAAAAGAGTGTGGAGACATTTTGTGTTGTGAAAGGGCAGAGGAAAATTCTAAAGTTGAAGTTAGAGGCTTACCATCGTTAAGCACAAGGTAATGGTTAAGAATTAAAAACAAATGGAGGACTGAGGGTATCCAGAACAATGTAAAACAGTAGCCAAAAAGATAAAACAAAATCAGCTCAAGAGGTGATTAGATTGATTCAACTGCCCATAGTGGGGACCTGGATTAGGAAGAGGCAGGCCTATTTCCAGGCATAATTACATTTATCTTCAATTTCTACTCTCCGCACAATGTGCAGCCTTTAACCAAGATTTTTGAGACACACACAACAAGGAAATGGAAGCCATTATTGGAAAAAAAAAAATCAATAGATAAGACTCAACCAAAGACCACATGCTGGCATAATATTGCAGGGAGCTTAGGAAAAAAACAAAAAAACCTATGAGAAATACCATAAAGGTAAACAGAGATAACAAATGCCTTTAGTGGAAAGTAGACTCATCAGAGCCAATGACAGATACAGGGAACTTGACCATAGAACAATAAAGGAAGTAGGAGGAAGAAAGAACAGAGTGCTGAAGAATTGTGGAACAGTATTAAATGGCTAACATGTTTGTAATTAAAATCTCAGAATGAGAATTTAGAAAGAAAAAATTATGAAGAAATAATGCTGAGAATATTATAAACATTATACATATTTCCAAAGAAATATTTTTGTATGTATTATAAATGATAACTATCTTTATAAACATTATAAAGATTTCCAAGAAATATTATAAATATTACAAATAGATAAATATTATAAATAAAATATTAGTAATATTATAAATATGTATGAATTCAGAATATCATAAATCTTTCCAAGGATTATTATTAACATATCCAATGGACACACACATAGACACATCATATTTAAACTGCTAAAGAGCAAAGATAAAGAGAAAATCCCAAAGGCAGCCATAGAATAAGATACATTCCATACAAAAGAAAAAAAACTGGGATTTCCGACTTTCTGGAATCCCCTCCCACATGGTGGGAGCTCCCTTGGGGATTTCGTCTCTGGAATCCCCTTTCACACTCTTTGTGGAAGCCTTTCTCTTCTCCTTTCCTTCTCTTTTCTCTACCTAAATAAAATCACCTTTCTAAAATAAATAAATAAATAAATAACTTCACACTTATGATAGACAATTGTCACCAGAAACTATGCAAATCAGAATGAAAGCAAAAACTTAGCTTAGAATTGTATACCCAATAAAAATATCTCATAAAATTGACAGGATTGTCAATATTTTCTTGATTGTGGCTATGGTTCCACAAATATATACCTTTGTCAGAAGTCATCAGATTATACACTAATGTAACAGAAGTCTTTTGTTTGTCAGTTTATTTCAAAGTATATAGTAAACTTTAAGAAAATAAAAGTGTCTGTACTATTGGTATGCAATATTGAGATTTTAAATGACTTTAGAAATAACATTGGATATTTGAAAATTCTACAGATGTTTTAGAATAAAATGTTATTTTGCTAGTTCTTTTTAACAAATGTTTATTTTACATATTGTAGTTTCTATTTTGTATTGAGGATCAGTGGACCTTCAAAATGTAAAGACTCATATCTTACAATGTGAGTATATTTCAGAGATATATATAAAACACGTGGCTCATTTATTCTTTAATAACGGGATCAGCAAATACTATAATTTTTTTTTAACCCAATAGAAAAAAATGGCTGATTTCATTGAATATTATGGCCAATTATGTGGAAAGAACATAATTTAGAAAGCTGTAAGCTAGAGAGAAAGTTAAAAGGGGAGGAAAAAGAATTATGATAGTAAGAGAAACAGTAAGAGCTAGACTTCAAATGTGTATAGGTACACATACATGCATATGCACAGAAACAATAATATACAGAATCAGAGAGCTACAGAATGCCTCACCAATGTATGTAAATAACAAAATAATAGAAATATATTTGATCCTTCCTTTGTTACCCATTAAGATGCCAGAGCTGCACATTTTTAAAGCCATGTTTTGTTATCACAACTGCAGGTATGTGGATTACAGCTGAAATTATTTTTCCAGTGAGCCATAAATACTTTCCTCTCCATATGTCTCTGTTGTTTGGCAAACAGCAAGATAGCATTTAACCTAAACTTTAGGGGATTTAACATTTAGTTGTTATACAGAGAATATATGTTATGGTTTAAAATATTATAATTCTCAAATTGTCTCCTTAAAGCACTGCTTTTACTCTTATCTTTTGTATGTACATGTGATTGTATTTAATTTTTGGTTTTAGAAGGAAATAAAGTTTAAAAGTCTCAGTGCTAGAAAAGAAAGAGACTTTATAGTTTACCTAATTTACATGAGGCTACGGAGTAGTTTTTAAAATGTTTTTATGTCTGTGGGTTTTTTCTCTATTATATGTGTTTTACTGATATATAATAAAATTTTGACTAAATCTCAGATCTGCTGAACACAATTCTTTCTTCTGTGTTAGACTTCCATAGATTCATCCATTCTCTTTCATTCACTCTACTTTGAGAACTAGTTTATGGAACATTTCTAGCTAATGTTCATGACACTAGAAATCAGAAATGTTCATGACGCTTCATATAGTCTCCAATCTGGATTTTAAGTAATATTGTAATAATAAAGGGAAAAATTGTACCAATAACTTTTTATTGTGGTACTCCCTTAAACATTATACATAAGGATTTTCTTGGAAGCAAAGGCTGGTCATATTCTTTCTTTACTCACTAAAGTCTTCTCTCGATTGATACACTTCGCTTAAACTCAGAGTGCTCTCTCTGCTAAAGTTGTTTTTGCCATCAAGTAAATATAAAAATACGTTCACTTTTTGTGCCTTATTCTGATCCCAATAAGTTTTACATTACTAGTGCCTGTGTCTCTGACTCATGCCATGAACTCGTTCAGAGCAGGAATTGTAACATGCTTCCTATGACATGAAGCAAGGAGAAACTTTTGATGAAAGAATGAGTGAATGAATGAATGAATTAATGAAATTTCTTCAAGTCTTTTACAGTTTTTTGCACAAGCTATACAATGTTGTTCTTTTAAGTTTGTTTTACTTAAAACAGTTATGAATCACTGCATCTCAAAACATTCAGTATTACAAAACTGACATCAGAAGAAAAAATATTGCTTTGCTAAATAATTTTTTCTCAAGTGAAATTTTGAGATGATTTTGTAATTTGATCTTTATATATGTTTATACTCAGACCTTCTGTTACATTTTTTCATTTTTAAGTCAAGATTCAGCAATCTTGTTTTAAAAAATATTTTGAAAAGACCAGTGGATAGTTTGGCCTTTTTTCTCCACTGCCTATATCCCAATTGAAAACTACATACATGTTTGGATATATTTGTATATCTTTGTGTGCATATTGTATGTATGTTTTACATGTATGTGTCTTTTTGCATATGCATGTGCATGCATATATATACATCACTAATACATTTCACTTTGTATGTATTGCATTTACATTACCTATTTCATATTTATATCATATAAGACATATTATAAAAGTTTGAACTATATATTATATTGTATTATACTACATTGTATTTAGAGGCGTATACATATATACAAACTTCAAACAGATTAGAGAATATGGAGTATAGTAATACAAATATTTCTAACTATTGTAACAATGTTAATGTTCTTTTGTTATATATTGTTATTATAGAGTATTTTAATAAAAATGATTTTTTGATGGCCTTAAAATAATTAGAAGGTATATTTCCTTTACTATTGGTAGGGTGATTGCTATGCACCTAATCTGTGTTTTATGTCATAAGAAACAACCTATCATAATCTAGAGGTAATCAAACACAGTGAATAAACAAAATTTTGAAAGAGAAATGCTGAGCTTTATATAAAGGCCCTTAATTTTAAATTGATTTAGAAATTAAACTTCAGTTTTCCTATTGATAAGGACTAGATAATAATGGCCATTAATTGCTATTCTAAATGCATATATAATTCTTATTTCTCTCTGGAGACTAAATTTTTAGGATAAATCTTGCCAAGAATTGTTCAGTAAGTAGAATACATTTTCACAATTTTAAGCTGAAGTATAAATATTAGGTATGGGTGTATCCATCAGGAGCTCTGTTCTAGCAGCATGTCTCCTGGTGGAGGACATTAATCAGCTCTAGATTAGAGCCTTCATTAGGCTACCCCTCTGCCTCATGTGTATTTAAGCCAATCAATGCAGAATATAAATTTAATAAGAATTAAGATGATTTCAATCTGCATTGATAAACACTCAGAATACTTAAAGTATTATCTCCATATATTTTAAATAAAATAAATTTTAAATAGAATTTTAAACTTATATGCACTTTATTGCATACGAGTCCATTTGCTAAAGTAGTTTCATGGAAATTGTCTAGGAATCCAAATGCAGAAGGACTATAAATTGTTTTGATAACATTGCTGATTAAAAGAATAATGGCTAGGAGAAAAATTCTATATATAGTAATTAATAGGAATAAGTGTAATAATTCCATGAAAATCTTGTGAATATAAAATTGCATAATTTACCTGAGAGAGTAATATAATAAAATGTCAGATTCTTCTTTTACCACAGACAGATTTCTTACTTTTCAAAGAAAGATTAGATTCTACAATCTTGAAAAGTACACATACACACACACACACGCACACACACACCCCTTTCATGTGAGTATAAATCCTATTTTTAGAATAACATTTAAGAGAGTTTGACTTTTATAATCAAAATTGAAGTTGATGTTAAATTCAGGAGTACTTTCAAAAACTGCATGTGTCTAGATTTGTAAAATATTTTATTCCCCAAAATGATTACTTTAATCTCTATTTGCTTTACTTTTATACAGGCAACTTTATTATCAAAATATAAATTTGATGTTAAGAACACTGACATAAGATATGTATAAATTATGCAATACAACAAATATTAAATGAGATTAGATATTACATAACTCAGATGTATTTTATATATTATCTTACTGTAACTTAAATTACTATATAACATGATTTATATTACATAATAGATAAATATATGTAATATATAAATATATAAAATAACTATATACTAATTTATATTATGGTGAATACAATTTATAATATATAATATAATATAGATAAAAATATATAACATAATTATATTTAATATACCTATGAAAGAAATAACGATGACTAGTTTAAGATTCTAACCACAACAATTAGTTTACAGTCATATGGCACATAACAATATTTTGCTCAGTGAAGGACTATGACGGTGGGCTCATGAGAGTACACCATATTTGTACTGCATTTTTCTAGATGTAGATACGTTTAGATACACAAATATTCACCACTGTATTACTACTGGGTATGGCATTCTGTAAAGTAACATTCTATACAGGTGTGTAGCTTAGGAGCAATAGGCTACACCATACAGCCTAGGTGTGTAGTTGGCTTTACCATTTAGGTTTGCTTAAGTACCTTCTGTGATGTTTCTGCAATGACAAAAATCACCTAATGATGCATTACTCAGAATGCATTCCTGTCATTAAGGGAGGCATGACTGTGTCTTGTTTGGTTAAAGAAACAAGGGTCACACACACATTTAAGATAATTTAATGTTATAGATTCTGAATTGGCTTAGGTGAAAGAATGTAAGGATTATGTTGCCTGTATCAAAGTGAAAAACTATGTTCACTTTACATTATTCAAATTAAATATTTGTAAAAGCACTCTGTGGGGGTCAGGCAAAGGGAAAATGTGCAGTTTGGTTTTGGCTAAAGAGTTCTATTTTAGTACCAATGACTTTAATACAGCTATAACAGCACAATATGGGACAGTGAACTCAAACAATTATGTCATTATCCATTTATCTAAAGAGATGAAGGCAGCAAACCACATTGCCAAGTGTGTACCTATGCAACAATCCTGCAAGATCTGCACATGTACCCCAGAACCTAAAGTACAATAAAAATAATAATAAAGAGTCAAACTTATGAATTATTATTTTTACTTGCTTATTCAATATTGGATTTGCTGAAACATGTCACAATCTACATTTGTCCATATAAACAAAATGATAGTAGACATTTAAAAATAAAATAATTCTCTAAGAAGGCTCTTTATAGCTTGGAGGATGTCTGTGAAGTTTGATGAGAGCAGAGCCAATTCATAAATGAGTTATCATCTGTAATCAACACCATGTAAACTGTGCTGCACTCATAGGGTTTAAGCAGAAGGGCAATTTTCTCAATAATCTCTCCAGACGAACTTGGTGAAACTTTGCATGAAGACACGTGAGTGTCTCTATTCCATTGCAACTCAAAGAGTAGAAAACTGATGGTAGCATTGGTATCACCTGTGAGCTTTAGAAAAGCAGAATCTCAGAATTCATTCCAGATCTGCATTTACATGAGACTCACAGGTGATTCCTATGCACAATATGGTTTAAGACACACTACTTTAACCAACAGTCTAGTTGTACTGTATGGAGTCACTGGCTTTTTGAGCAAGTCACACACTCAACTCACCACACTCCAAAAACAAAATGAAACTGAGTTGTGTTGTATATAGTGGCCATTTAGTCACCTGACCGGGTCCTTATTCATTTACTCTTAAATTCTTCAAGTTGTATAACAAAAAATAAATGCAGACTTAAGTAAGGAGAGAGTTTATTCAAGAACACTCTTGCAATAGGGGAAACACTCCAACCTCAGGATCTGCAGGTGTCTCAAAAGTAAACAAAAAAGACTTTACAAAATAGGGAGGTTAGTGCTAGCAAGAACTTTGTGAATAATGGGGCAGATAATAGGCATGAGCCAACATGGTCAGGATGGTTTAATATAAAATGTTTCTGTGGTCTGCCAGTTCTCAGAATGAGCTGTTTAGGGGAATGTTCTGTAACGTATTGATTTAGTGCTTACTTGAGCTTGAAGTCAAGTCAGCATTTAGGGGCATTTAGGGAGGAGAGAAGCCTGACAAATGTTTGGTCAAGTCAAAGTGTGTTGGGTAAATCATGGACAATTTTTAGGACTTGGTCGCATGCAAGTCTTTGGCGAACAACAAATCATCCCAAACTTAGTTTCTATAAACATCTTATTTCATTATCTAATGATTCTACTGGGATTTTCTTTTTCAACTGGGCTGGTCTGATTTCAGACCTGTCACTTGCTAAAGTTGCATAAACAACTTATGTCACTTGCATAAAGTTGACAGTTTGGTGGCTTATCCTAGATGCTCTCTTTCGCATGTCAGGCAGCGGCAAGCTTTCGATGGAAGTGATGGGGGGTGACTGGGTGATGTCGCAGACTTAGACTATTTGAGACTGGTTTATATAGCAGCAGAATTTTGAAAGCTTGATAGTAAAACCTGCAAGACCTCTTGAAATGTATGCTCACAACTGACACTGTCATTTATGCTATAGTTCAAACCCAGTCACAAAGCCAGACTTGATTCAAGTGATGAGGGGAGATATTCTACTTCTTGCCAGAAGGAGTTGTGAAATACATATTGTATTCTGCCTTCATAGCTTTCTAATCACTGATTATCATCAGATTTGATATTTGTGGTCTGCTTCTTTATTTCCGTAAATCATTGTATACACCTACAACTAATTGGAAGACTAAATTATCTCAGTCTAGCTCAGAACTTTGTTATAGTTGTTAGTTTGGGTTTTAATTGTTTGTTGATAGAAAGAGTACTCCACTGCCGGCATCATGATCCCAAAGAACCCCGTGATATAGATTAGACACGACTTTTCTTGGTAAATTAGGACATTATATTTTGTGTGATTTTTCAGGCCATTGTCTTTGTGATACCATGAAGAAATTGGACAATAGTAAGATCCTGTGGAAAATAAAAATATGGGAACAAACAAGATTAATGCATTATTTTTACTTATACTTACGCAGGTATAAAAGTAAAAGCAGACACTCTTCCATGATTCTAGGAAAACTGGATATAAAATATAGAAACTGAAGCTTACCTTCTCATTTAGCTCATGAGGCCAAGTACCTTCCTAGCAATACTATGGTAATTTTTATACACATACCGGCTATTAAAATCGACCCCTGTCTTTTGTCATACAAATTTCTTATAACTTCGTTCTTTTCTGCTGATGTTGTTCTGGTTTATTATTCTTATTAATGTGTTCTGTGTATTCAGAAGTTAAGGTAAAATTAGATGATTCTTAACTCTGAGATCATTTCCCAAAGAGCTTTCTTCCAAGTTGTTATATTTCCTTAATAAATGCAAATGAAGTAATTATCTAGTTAAATTTTGACTAGGAATTATTCATTTGAGAAATTGTTGTTTTATCATGCATTGGAAGCATTTTTTCTACCTTTGGCACTTGACAATAAACTCATTCTGATCTAAATTGATTGCTGTGGGATTATCTTGGAGTCATTAAAATATTGCTGTATTGACATTCACTAATGTCTTTAATTAGCAATTTCAAATTCCAGTGCTTGGCATTATGTATAAACAGATATAATTTATAATCACTATAGCTGTTTATTCACTTTTGTTTGTATATCTTTTGAGTTTATAAAATACTTATTTGACATACTTGTGCTATATTCAAGCCATTAATGTTTATAAAATATTTAGATTAGCATGTCTGCCTCTTCAATAAATATATGGTTGAGATGCTGAACTTCTCTGAACCTGGACTGAAATGAAGAGTATGTTTTTATTTTGTTTTGTCACTTTCAAAGAATTTTTAAACTTTACATTTGTTATGAATTTAAAAGGTCCGTGTACACAAAATGTAAGAATCTCCCACTCTTTAGAAATTTGTATTTTTCAAAAGCCAGACGCTTTTGTTCAGAGGGAGGAAAATGTTTTTATTTGGAATCCATGTACATATTGTAAGGTTATCCTCTACTGGTTTGGCACTTGCTTTTTTTGAAAAATGTTGTATTCATGGGGTTGCTTTTAAATTCCTGCAAAGAAAAAGCCTGAAAAGAAGGTGCCAGTAACAAAAGTATGAAAGCAAAAATCCGTCAATATAAATTGACCAGAGAACAACATTAGGCTAATGGGTTGAGTGCCTTTTCTCCATCCACAGTCTCCTTCTTTTGAGATAATAAAGTGAAAATAGAGATCATATACTAGATCATATACATAGAGTTAGGAGAGGGTTAGATCTGTAAATCCACAAGATCACAGCTTTAGCTATGAACTTGTTCATGTCCCCTTTGTGAAAGTTTTCTTGCTACTAAACAGGCAGAAACAATATTGATTATATGGGACTGTTGTGAGAAGCAGACAAAATAAGGCTCATAAAGAAATATGGTTATACACATATGGTAATCATTCTATTAGCTTCTCTTCCTTCCTTATATTTTATATATACTTTCTCAGCAAGAATGGCAAAATGTCCTGAACTTTCTTTAAATATGAGAACTTCATAAAAGAAGAAATTTTCTCTATTGTTTCACAAATGGGTTTTATATCAAGTCCTGAGTATTCAGGTATATTGTTATAGGGCTTCCCAAAATAAGGGAGCTTTCACAGATGTCATTTTGTTTACCTCTAGGCTATAAGTTAGTTTAGTTTGAGATTTTAAAGCTCATTATTTATAGATGAATATTTCTGAGGCAGGAGGATAGGGTCTGGAGGCAGGGAACCTAAGGCTGTTTCATGCCAACTTTCTAGAACTAAATTGAAAGGAAACTCCTAATTTTAAAGGCTTAACAAAAGGACCAGAGGCTACCCTCTTAGAGGTTTTCTGTGTGGAAAATGAGAAATTGGCTGTCCGCAACAAATCAGACTGATTGTGGGTCCTGTCTTTGTGTGCGACTTTGTAACTTCACTCCTGCCTCTGAATGGTTGCTCTCCACAACCAATCAGACTGATTGTTGCCTTTTGTAACCTATCAGAAATTTTCCAGGAATGTGACCTTTGTAACTTCACTTCAGCCTCTGGTTGACTGCTTTCTGCAACCAATCAGATTGAGTGTGAGCTACCACTTCTTTTACATGAGGTGACCATGAAGTGGCCAATGGGAAACTCCAAGGAGGTAGTGGGACACAAGAAGATTCTGTTCGGGGTTCTTGAGCCACTGCTGAGGTCTGCTCCCACATTGTGCGGTGTACTTTTGTTTCAATAAATCCCTGCTTTTGTTCTTTTGTTGCTTCATTCCTTTTTGCTTTGCTGGGAGTTTTGTCTAATTCTTTGTTCAAATTGTCATGAACCTGGACAACTTGCAGTCATGACCCTCTACTGGTGACACAACATGGAACCCATTACAACTATAGGATGAAAGTACGGTGAAAAACCTCATTAGCAACACTGTAGTCTTTATAACCCTCCAACTTCCCCTTCGCCTCCCACCATAATTCTAAGTTTCCTGAGACCTCCTCTGCCATGCTTTTTTTTTACAGCCTGAAGAACTGTAAGTCAATTAAACCTCTTTTCTTTATAAATTACCCAGTCTCAAGTAGTTTATAGCAATGCAAGAAGGAACTGACACAGCAATTGACTATGACTTCTTTGTGTAGAATGATGAAAATATCCCTGAATATATTCAGGATACCTTAATAATGTAAAAAGTCCAGATCTAAATGAGGAACCATATGAAGCAGGATCAGATATCCATTTCAAATGCTAAAATATATATACATATATATACATATTTTAAGGCAAAATTTAATATGTAGAATAGAAGGGATATGTAGACAGTTTAAAAATTGAGAATCAGGACGGGCGTGGTGGCTCATGCCTGTAATTTCAGCACTTTGGGAGGCCGAGGCAGGTGGATCACAAGGTCAGGAGATGAAGACCATCCGGCCAACATGGTGAAATCCTGTCTTTACTAAAAATTTAACAATTAGCTGGGTGTGGTGGTGCATGCCTATAATCCCAGCTATTTGGGAGGCAGAGGAACGAGAATCACTTGAACTCAGGAGTGGTAGGTTGCAGTGAGCCGAGATGTCACCACTGCACTCCAGGCTGGCAACAGAGTGACACTCAGTCTAAAAAAAAAGGTGCGGTGGAGGAATCAGATGTTTCAGAAAATCTACCTTAATATACATGTGACAAAGATTATTTTCTTGACCAAATTTTATTCATGGCTCCTGAATCTTCTAGGCTCATCTATATACTTGCTTGTAAAAGCCCCACTAGCAGAAGCCCCACTAAATTAGTTCAGCAAGAACCTCCCACCCTCACTATCTTATCACCTTCGATATTAGCTAGCATTTCTATCCTCCACCATCCCCTAGGTAATGTCTAATCACCTTGGCATCTCTTCAGCACGAACCATGTTAGATAGGTTTAGCCTGAATCCCCCTAACTTTTAAGTTACCTCTCAGTGATTTTTTTATCCACTGACCCGCATCCTGCTGCAAGGATACAAATTCCCACTTTCCCATGTTATATTTAGAATTGAGCCTTATTTTTTCCTTCAGTACAGTATACCATTGCTATGACCTCCAAAAGTATAGCAGTGGTCCTGAATAAAGTTTGACTAACCATATCTTAACAAATACATTGAGGTTTTTTTTTTTTAATCTTTAACATATGGTAAACCATCTATATTCAAACATAATTTTTATGACTATATCCTTGGATATTAGATTGGCATTTTGGAAAAGAGAATCCTATAGCTATTTTAATTCTCCTGTCCCATTGCACTTTATCTCCTTACTGCTTAGTTTTGAGCTCAAAATGTGATACAAGCTCTTACTGTATGAATATTAAAGGATCTAATAATTATAGTTTAATAAAATGAAACTCAAGGGTGAGATTCATCAACTAGAGAAATGTAGATTTTTTTCGTGCAATTTAATAACATCAAATGGACTCTATAATCATTTTCCATATAAAGGATCAAAAATGGCTTATCTGGGCTTAGTTGGCTATCTGGCAGGTAGTTAAAAATATGCTCAGATGAATCATATGGAAGTACAGAAATATCATTTAAAATTAAATTTTATTATTCATTTTATATATAGTAAAAATTAGATTGGCTACTTGACATTTACTATTTAACTTTTCTAGGGTTAGACATAGAAACATTGAAATAGGGGACTGAAAAGGACATTTAGGTCACTTAAATAATTTTAACTTAGTGTGCAGTATCTAATCTTGTGAAGAATACTTGTTAATACTACAATTACAGACCCTCAGAGAAAAGTGTTAACAATACTCCAAAAGATTTCACTAATCTTTATAGATAGATATGGAGTATTATTTATGTAAGTCTTGAGCATATATAAACTAGGAAGTGAACCTTCAGATGTGAGGTCTGTAGTTGTAGTCCTTAGTACAAGAAATTGTTTTTTCATGAATTGATTAGTGCAGGTGATGTGAAATCAGAACATTAAAATAAAACACACACTAAGGACTTTAGAAGAAAGTGCACTCCTAATAGAATTTGAAATTAGATGGTATGATAAAAATAGAAAAACAGAAGATCCCTAGAATTATGAGTTAACTGAATTTCTATGCTAGTTTGCTCACATAGGAACAATTTGACTTAGAGAAAGTGAGAGAAATTCACTGACCCTCATTTTCTCATCTGGAAATGGCAAGGGTACTACTTTCATCTGAAGAGCATAAGGATTAATATTTATAAGATTATAGATAAATATTCTGTTATTCAACATACAGTTTTCAACAATTTACTGGAGGTCTTATATTGTGAAATGAGACATAAAAACAAAGAAAATATATAAAGTTTGGAAAGAAAATTACAATTCTCACAGTTTGCAGATAACATAGCTGTATAAACATAAAATTCACCAAACTATTAATAATGAATAAATAAGCTAATTAATCATTTAATAGACATAAAACTAATAGTAAAAATCACCTTTTTTCAAAACTAGCAAGGATATATAGGGGTTATATATGTGTAATTTAGAAGGATGAGGAAAAAACACTAGCAATATGTCTAATGAAAGATGGATAAATCATCTACACTAAAATAGTAAGAACAGTCTTGAAAAATTTAAGATTTGCAATAATAGTTATAGAGCTCAATATTTTAGAAATGTTCATTCATTTCAAACTGAATTTTGATTCAAAATATCTCTCAAAATACCAGATTTTTTGTATATGGAAATTGACAAGCTGATTTTAAAATTTAGAATAAAATAGAAAATATCAAGAATATACATGGGGAATGCTGGGAAGATGGCCGCCTAAGAACAGCTCAGGACTTCAGCTCCCAGTGAAAGTGCAGAGGGTGAGTGGACGCCGCATTTCCAGACGAACTCTTATTGCCCACACACCAGGAGATACCCAGGCAGAGGGGTCGCCAGCGTCACAGCCCCAGCCGGTGTGGCTGTTTTGGCCCCCGCGGGGCTGATTCCGCCCGCGCGGCTGCTGTGACCACTCCCTGTTGCTGTGGTTCTCCGTACAAAAGCCACTGGTCTGGGAGCCCTCTTAGCTGGCGAGCAGAGCCCTGAGACGGCAGAATAGCCCATTCATCTGAAATAGCGAGCCAGGCCAGGAGATTCCTAGGCAAAAAATCCGCCAGGAGCCGGCGCCGCAGTTCGAGCCGACTCCGTGAGTCGCAGCACGGGAGATCCCGGCGCCTTTTCAACAAGCGACCAGAACACGGGGTCTTTCAACTTAAAAGAAAAGACTCTGAGTCAGGGAGCCAGGTGATCAGGCTCGGTTGGTCCCACCCCTCCACCCCCAACAACAACGAAAACAAAAACAGTAATTGGAAACCCTCTGGGTTGAGCCCTTCAAACCAAGCACAGCTGAACCGGGACGGTCCGGCTCCATGGAGGAGGGGTTTCTGCCATTACTGAGACTCTCCACCGCTACGGAGGCAGGCTGCCGTTGCCAAGGCAACCCGCCGTTGCCGAGGCAACCTGCCACAACAGAGAGAGTCCACCATAACAGAGGTGGGGCCACCATTGCCAAGACAGTTCTAACTACACCCTTATAAAAAGGACTACAGGGAAGAGCTCAGGGCAGCTGGGCGGAGCCCACAGCAGCTCAGCAAAGCCCCTGCGGGCAGGCAGTGGCTAGGCGTGCTGCTAGCTGGGCAGGTCCGACCTGAAAGAAAAATCAAAAAAGGCAGTAGTGCAAGGGAAACTCATAAAGCTCCAACTCCCTGGGACAGAGACAGACAACAGGTGGATAAACCCACAAAAATGGGAAGAACCCAGCGCAAAAAGGATGAAAACTCCCGAAACCAGAACACCTCTCCTCCTAAAAGGGATCACAACTCCTCACCAGCAAGGGAACCAGACCAGATGGAGAAGGAGGGTGATGAAATGACAGAATCAGACTTCAGAAGGTGGGTAGTAAGAAACTACAATGAGCTAAAAGAACATGTTCTAACCCATCGCAAAGAAAATAGGAACCTTGAAAAAAGATTGGACGAACTGCTGACGAGAATGGACAGCATAGAGAGGAGTATAAATGAATTGATGGAGCTGAAAAACGCAACACGAGAACTTCGTGAAGCATGCACAAGCTTCAACAGCCGAATGGACCAAGCAGAAGAAAGGATATCAGAGGTCGAAGATCAACTCAATGAAATAAAAAGAGAAGGCAAGAACAGAGAAAAAAGCGCAAAAAGGAATGAACAAAATCTTCAAGAAATGTGGGACTATGTGAAAAGACCTAATCTACGTCTGATAGGTGTACCTGAATGTGATGAAGAGAATGAATCCAAGCTGGAAAATACTCTTCAGGATATTATCCAGGAAAACTTCCTTAACCTAGCAAGGCAGACCAATATTCAAATCCAGGAAATACAGAGAACACCACAGAGATATTCCTCAAGAAGAGCAACCCCAAGGCACATAATCGTCAGATTCACCAGGGTTGAAATGAAAGAGAAAATGCTAAGGGCAGCCAGAGAGAAAGGTCGGGTTACCCACAAAGGGAAGCCCATTAGACTCACAGCAGATCTCTCAGCAGAAACCCTACAAGCCAGAAGAGATTGGGGGCCAATATTCAACATCCTCAAAGAAAAGAACTTTCAACCCAGAATCTCCTATCCAGCCAAACTAAGCTTCATAAGTGAAGGAAAAATAAAATCCTTTGTGAACAAGCAAGCACTCAGAGATTTCATCACCACCAAACCTGCTCTACAAGAACTCCTGAAAGAGGCTCTACACACGTAAAGGAACAACCAGTACCAGCCACTCCAAAAACACACCAAATGGTAAAAAAGCATCAACACAATCAAAAATCTGCATCGACTAACCGACAAAACAGCCAGGTAGCATCAAAATGACAGCATCAAATTCACACATAACAATACTATCCCTAAATGTCAATGGACTAAATGCCCCAATCAAAAGACACAGACTGGCAAATTGGATAAAAAGCCAAAACCCATCAGTGTGCTGTATCCAGGAAACCCATCTTACATGCAAGGATACACAAAGGCTCAAAATAAAGGGGTGGAGGAAGATCTACCAAGCAAATGGAGAGCAAAAAAAGGCAGGAGTTGCAATTCTCATCTCTGATAAAATAGACTTTAAAGCAACAAAGATCAAAAGAGACAAAGAAGGACATTATATAATGGTAAAAGGATCACTGCAACAAGAAGAGCTAACGATCCTAAATATATACGCACCCAATACAGGAGCACCCAGATACATAAGGCAAGTTCTTAATGACTTACAAAGAGACTTAGACTCCCACACAATAATAGTGGGAGACTTTAACACCCCATTGTCAATATTAGACAGATCAACCAGACAGAAAATCAACAAGGATATCCAGGACCCGAATACAGACCTGGAACAAGCAAACCTAATAGACGTTTACAGAACTCTCCACCCCAAATCCACAGAATATACATTCTTCTCAGCACCACATCACACCTACTCTAAAATTGACCACATAATTGGCAATAAATCACTCCTTAGCAAATGCAAAAGAACAGAAATCATAACAAACAGTCTCTCAGACCACAGTGCAATCGAGTTAGAACTCACAATGCAGAAACTAACTCAGAACCGCACAGCTTCATGGAAACTGAACAACTTGCTCTTGAATGTTGACTGGATAAACAATGAAATGAAGGCAGAAATAAAGATGTTCTTCGAAACCAATGAGAACAAAGACACAACATACTAGAATCTCTGGGACACATTTAAAGCAGTCTCTAGAGGAAAATATATAGCAATGAGTGCCCACATGAGAAGAAAGGAGAGATCTAAAATTGACACCCTATCATCAAAATTGAAAGAGCTAGAGGAGCAAGATTAAAAAAAAAAACTCAAAACCTAGCAGAAGACAGGAAATAACTAAGATCAGAGCAGAACTGAAGGAAATAGAGACACAAAAAACTCTTCAAAAAATCAATAAATCCAGGAGCTGGTTTTTTGAAAAGATCAACAAAATAGACAGACCACTAGCCAGATTAATAAAAAAGAAAAGAGAGAATAACCAAATTGATGCAATAAAAAACGATAAAGGGGATATCACCACAGATTCCACAGAAATCCAAACCATCATCAGAGATTATTACAAACAACTCTATGCACATAAACCAGTAAACCTGGAAGAAATGGATAAATTCCTGGACACCTGCAACCTCCCAAGCCTAAACCTGGAAGAAGCCGAAACCCTGAATAGACCAATAACATGGTCTGAAGTCGAGGCAGCAATAAAGAGCCTACCACCCAAAAAAAGCCCAGGTCCAGATGGGTTCACAGCTGAATTCTACCAGACATACAAGGAGGAGCTGATACCATTCCTTCTGAAACTATTCCAGACAATCCAAAAAGAGGGAATCCTTCCGAAATCATTTTATGAGACAAACATCATCCTGATACCAAAACCCGGCAGAGACTCAACAAGAAAAGAAAATTTCAGGCCAATATCCATGATGAACAAAGATGCAAAAATCTTCAATAAAATACTGGCAAACCAATTGCAACAGCATATCAAAAAGCTCATCCACCATGATCAAGTAGGATTCATCCCGGGGATGCAAGGCTGGTTCAACATACGCAAGTCCATAAACGTAATCCACCACATAAACAGAACCAAAGACAAAAACCACATGATTATCTCGATTGATGCAGAGACGGCTTTTGACAACATTCAACAACCCTTTATGCTAAAAACCCTCAATAAACTAGGTATTGATGGAGCGTATCTCAAAACATTAAAAGCTATTTACGACAAACCAACAGCCAATATCATACTGAATGGGCAAAAACTGGAAGCATTTCCTTTGAAATCTGGCACTAGACAAGGATGCCCTCTCTCACCACTCCTATTCAATATAGTACTGGAAGTTCTAGCCAGAGCAATCAGGCAAGAAAAAGAAATAAAGGGTATCCAAATTGGAAAGGAGGAAATCAAATTGTCTCTATTTGCAGATGACATGATTGTATATCTGGAAGACCCCATCATCTCAGCCCAAAATCTCCTGAAACTGATAAACAACTTCAGCAAAGTCTCAGGATACAAAATCAACGTGCAAAAATCACAAGCATTCCTGTACACCAGTAATAGACTTCAAGAGAGCCAAATCAAGAACGAACTGCCATTCACAATTGCTACAAAGAGAATAAAGTACCTAGGAATACAACTAACAAGGAACGTAAAGGACCTCTTCAAGGAGAACTACAAGCCATTGCTCAACGAAATAAGAGAGGATACAAACAGATGGAGAAACATTCCATGTTCATGGTTAGGAAGAATCAACATCGTGAAAATGGCCATACTGCCCAAAGTAATTTACAGATTCAATGCTATTCCCATCAAGCTACCAATGACCTTCTTCACAGAACTGGAAAAAAACACCTTAAACTTCATATGGAACCAAAAGAGAGCCCACATAGCCAAGTCAATTCTAAGCAAAAAGAACAAAGCAGGAGGCATCACACTACCGGACTTCAAACTATACTACAAGGCTACAGTAATCAAAACAGCATGGTACTGGTACCAAAACAGAGATATAGACCAATGGAACAGAACAGAGGCCTCAGAGGAAATACAACATACCCACAACCATCTGATCTTCGACAAACCTGACAAAAACAAGCAATGGGGAAAGGATTCCCTGTTTAATAAATGGTGTTGGGAAAACTGGCTAGCCATGTGCAGAAAGCAGAAACAGGACCCCTTCCTGACACCTTACACCAAAATTAACTCCAGATGGATTAAAGACTTAAACATCAGACCTAATACCATAAAAACCTTAGAAGAAAATCTAGGCAAAACCATTCAGGACATAGGTGTAGGCAAGGACTTCATGACCAAAACGCCAAAAGCAATGGCAACAAAAGCCAAAATAGACAAATGGGACCTAATCAAACTCCACAGCTTCTGCACGGCAAAAGAAACAGTCAGTAGAGTGAATCAGCAACCAACAGAATGGGAAAAAATTTTTGCAGTCTACCCATCTGACAAGGGGCTGATATCCAGAATTTACAAAGAACTAAAGCAGATCTACAAGAAAAAAACAAACAAGCCCATTCAAAAATGGGCAAAGGATATGAACAGATACTTTACAAAAGAAGACATATGGGAGGCCAACAAACATATGAAAAAATGCTCATCATCACTGGTCATCAGAGAAATGCAAATCAAAACCACATTGAGATACCATCTCACACCAGTTAGAATGGCGATCGGGAAACAACAGATGCTGAAGAGGATGTGGAGAAATAGGAACACTTTTACACTGTTGGTGGGAATGTAAATTAATTCAACCATTGTGGAAGACAGTGTGGCGATTCCTCAAGGACCTAAAAATAGAAATCCCATTTGACCCAGCAATCCCATTACTGGGTATATATCCAAAGGATTATAAATCATTCTACTACAAGGACACATGCACACGAATGTTCATTGCAGCACTGTTTACAATAGTAAAGACCTGGAACCAACCCAAATGCCCAACGATGATAGACTGGATAGGGAAAATGTGGTACATATACACCATGGAATATTATGCAGCCATCAAAAACGATGAGTTCACGTCCTTTGTAGGGACATGGATGAACCTGGAAACCATTATTCTCAGGAAACTGACACAAGAGCAGAAAATCAAACACCGTATATTCTCGCTCATAGGCAGGTGTTGAACAATGAGAACACATGGACACAGGGAGGGGAGCACTACACACTGGGATCCGTTGGGGGGAAATGGGGGAGGGGCGGGGGGGTGGGGAGGTGGGAAAAGATAGCATGGGGAGAAATGACAGATACAGATGAGGGGACGGAAGGCAGCAAAGCACACTGCCATGTGTGTACCTATGCAACAATCTTGCATGTTCATCACATGTACCCCAAAACCTAATATGCAATTAAAAAAAAAAAAAAAAAAGAATATACATGACAATTTTGAAACTAAAGTTTGAGGACTTTTGTAATTAGAAGTCATAAATACTTAAAGTGTAAAATTCATATGACATGAAGATATTGGTCAAGTAGTATATAATATAAATAACAAAGTAATGAAAGATATTAAAGGGTCCAAATATCTGCCACTTCTATAAGGTGTCCTGCAATCATAATATCAGATACTGTGGAGTAATAAAAATGAACTAGATATTGTTATGACACACTGTTAGAACATTTCTTTAAAATATTTTATTGGGTGTAAAGGATAATAATTGAACATTTTCAAGATTCAGGAAATGCATGTTGCAGTAACACAATGCACTGGAATGTGAAATAAAATTCACATGAATTAAGAATCTTACCCAATATGACTAATAATTTTAAGATTGCAAAAAAACAAGAGATAATTGTAAATCAGGCAGAGCTTTCCAGTGCTTGGCTATTTCAGTTGAATGCAGGACTTTTTAAAAGGACTACAGAAACATTCTCTTTGAGAATTAAAAGTATCACCTACAAAAAAGGCTGCCTCACTTTGTAGAGATTCACTAGGAATGTTGAATTCAAAATGAGCTAGCTATTATTTAAAGAGATTAAAGGATACATTGCTTTAATCTTTTTGGTAGAATATAATTCTTTTGGTAGAACATAATTAATATACTTACTATCTCATAATTTTAGTGTATGATTTTCTTGAGAAATATATTAATTATGGAATCTCTGGTGGATGGATATTGAGATGATTCTGCACATCTTCCTTTTACAAATAAGAAAATGGTGTAGCAAATATTAGATAAAGAAGCTCTCATATCAATCAATTCTAAGAATTAAGCCCTTATGTATTGATGTATGTATACAATATACAGTTTTTGATTCTGGAATATCAGATTATAAATAAAAAACTATTCATAACTAGTGAAGAACTTTGGTTAATAATGCATTTTTCTGAGACAATTCTGCCAGAGTCAGCCTTAGTTAGTCTACGGCACAGATTTCTGTATTTAAACATTGCTTGAGAAGAATTGATAGCTCTATTTCTAGTTCAAAGTTAGATCCCTCATAATCTGCCATGACAACTGAGGGTGACATGATTTTTGCTTACATTTCATTTACCAGATCTAGACACATGGCTTTATAGAAGAGCTGGAAATTATAGAAGGGAAAATAAAATTGACTATATATGTTGTCATTCTATCACAAAAATCATAATATATTGCCACTTAATACATTCTAGATACAAAAAGATAATAAATCATGTTAACTGAAAATAAAATTTCTTTAAAAATGGGTCTGGAGGACAATTTTTAAATGGTGGAGTAGGAATATTTGAAAATGTACTCCTCCATAAAAGTGATGAGCATGCTGGGAGGAAAAAAAACCTGTCAGAATTAATATTTTCAGAATCTGAAAATAAAAGCTTGCAATGACTCAGAGTGTTTATTCAAGAAAAATCATTGAATCTGGGTCAGAACAGCGAGATTCATGATCCTTTAACTTTTCCTAATCCCATAATGCTGTACCAAATTCACAGTATTCTTGAAAACTACCTCACAATTCGAATAGCTGTGAAGTACAGCTAACTAAAAACCAGTGGAAGAAACAGCATGTTTAGATATCCAAAACACCCAAACCCCAGTAGAGTTTAATTACTTGACCTGTCACCAACTCCCTGAAAAAATTCATTCTCTGGGCATTTGTATAGTTGATATAACACAGAGTTTCCTCTGTGCAAATAGTCCTATCCTTACAGCATTTACTTCAAAACAAACAATGAAGATTATTTAACAACACAGCTGCCTGAAGTGATGATAACCATTGGGGAAAATAAAATTTGGCCAAAAATCTTAAAAGAAAAATTAAGAAATGAGCTTTTCATGGGACGCTTTGAAAACCACTCACATATTGTTGGTATTTTGCAAAGCCACAAGCAACTACAGAGTTATGTGCATACTCAGTACTTTGCACATTTCCAGAAAATACCTGGGAAGGCCATGATTTCTGAACTCTGGAAACCTTAAGATGGTAGGTAAATAGGAAGTAAAAACTAAGATGTAGATAAAGACTACTTTCAGATCATAAAATCACGGTCTTATATCTCCTCTCTCTCTCTCTCTCTCTCTCTCTCTCTCTCTCTCTCTCTCTCTCTCTGTCTGTCTCATGCACATACACACACATAAACACATGCACAGGCGAAGGCTAAATGTATGTGTGTGTGTGTATATATATATATATATATATATATATATATATATATTTAAATGAATTAAATAGAAATTATAGAGTTGAAAATAAAACACTGAAATAAAAAAGCTCACCAAGTGTTTTAAAAGTAAATTTGAACATATAGCCTAAATACTTATATTGAAATTACCCAACTTCTGAAACAGACCAGAATAAGAAATGAATAGGGCCTCACAGACATGTACAGCATCATCAAGTATACCAAAATATTCATTAAAGAATTCCCAGAAGAAAAGAGAGAGAAAGAAGTAGAAATAAGATTTGAAAAAAAAAAAAATGGCTCCAAGATTCCAATTGTAAAGAAAACTATTCTGTACACCCTAAAATTTTAATGAGCTCCAATAAGACAAACTCAGAGAGCTATATTGAGTTTTATAACCAATCTGCTAACACATAAAAACAAAAAGAAAACCTTGAAAACATCAAGATAAATCTACTTATTACATCAACAATATTACCCGCTTACTTTTCATCAGAAATAATGGAGGAAAAATGGTGAGTGGATGACATATTTAAGAGATAGAAGGGAAAAAGGAAACTGTCCAGAATTCTACATACAGAAAAATTACTAAAGAGAGATTAAAAAACATTACCAGACAAAATCTGATAAACAGTATTGCTAGTAGACTTGACTCATAAAAGAGTTTTTTAAAGTCCTTATGACTGAAATAAAAGGACACTGGATAGTAATTCAAATCCACACTAAAAAGTAAAAAAACAATAGTACAAGTAACTACATAGGCAACTATAAAAGGTATAGAATGTAGCATAAATGCATTTCTATTGTGAAAACATACACATAACATACAATTCATAATTTTAATCATTTTAAATATATAATTGAGTTGTATTTGGTACATTTGCCCTGTTGTCCAATTATTGATACTATATAGGTTTCAGAACACTTCATATAACAAAATAAAGTCTGCATTCATTATATTTTTTCTCCTTATCTTCCCTTTCACCAACTTCTGACAAATGAAAATCAGTCTTCTGTTCTAAACTGTGCCTATTCTGGATATTTCATATAAACTAGATACAAAATGTCACATATTGTATAATATTTCATATAAAGATTATTACAAATAAACACATAAATATTACACAATATGTGACATTTTGTGTCTAATTTCTTGAACTTGACATAATATTTCTAAGACTCACCCATGATGTAGCATGTACCTATGTAACATACCTTTTAGTGGCTGAATAATGTATATTTTTATCTATAACATTTTTCTCTCCGAACATTAGAAGAAATACCTAATGTAAATGACGGGGGGATGGATGCAGCAAACCACCAAGGCACGTGTATACCTATGTTAACATACCTGCACGTTCTGCACATGTACTCCAGAATTAATGTATAATAATAAAACACACACACACAACTCAAATTATGATTTCTGATCACAATACATTGAAATTAGAATCACTAACACAAACATTAAAGTCATAATATGTAGAAACTAAACGACATTTTCATAAATGATGAATGATTAAAGAGGAAATCACAAGTAAATGAGAAGAAATAACATTGAGATGGATGAAAATGTGAATGCAGTATATCAAAACTTATGAATACAGTAAATGCAGTGATGGAATAAATCTACCCCTATAAATACCTGTAGTAAAGCAAATAAATAATCATAAATAAAAACATATCATTTTAGCCAATTACTAAAATAAGAAAACAACTATACTTAAACTAAACGCAAGGAAGGACATATATAGTCTATATAATATAATAATAAATAAAGAGAACCCCAAGAGAGAAAATGCAACAAAACCAAAATTTAGTTCTTTGTAAGGATCCATAAAATTAGTAACCTTTTAGCCAAACAGATGAGATAGAGAGTTCAAGATATAATTATTAAAATCAGAAATGAAGAAAGGATATCATTAGTGACATTGAAGAAATGAAAAGGATTAATTATAAGAGAAGACTGGGAAAAGTTGTTTGTATGCCATAGCATTAGATAATGTAGATGAAACGGAAAAAATCCTACAGATATATAAACTACTAAAACTGTCTCAGAAGAGGGAATAGAAAGCTTTGGTAAACATATAACAAATACACCATCATTTATAAAAATATTCTCACAAAGAAAAGCACAATTATAGATGACTTTACCTGTGAATTGTACCAAATGACTATAGAAAAATTGACGCTAATTACCAACAACTTATTCTAAGCATTCCCAAAATATTCTGAGGCAGGCATTACCTTGATATCCAAAATAATGAGGACATTACAAGAAATGAAAACAACAAATTAGTATCTCTTACTAATGTAGATACAGAAATCCTTCCCCAAATACCTTTAAACAGAAGCCAGCAACATGTAAAAATGATTTATATACCAGGACCAGTGGGAATTATTACAGAAATGTAGGATTTATATAATTTGTCAAAACTGATCAATATAATACATCATATTAAGTGAACTAACTACAAGTAAAAGTTAATTTAGTTTCAATTAGTTACTGGAAATAAAACATTTCAAAACATTCTTAAAAAGCCTTTGACAAAATTCAACATCTTTTTTTATTTTTATTTTATTTTTTGAGATGGAGTCTCATTGTGCCACCCAGGGTGAAGTACAGTGGCACAAGCTCAGCTAACTGCAACCTCCACCTCCCAGATTCTGGTGATTCTCCTGCCTCATCCTCCTGAGTAGTGGGATTATAGGTGTGCACCGTGACACCTGGCTAATTTTTTTAGTTTTAGTATAGACAGGGTTTCATCTTGTTGGCCAGGCTGGTCTCAAACTCCTGACAGGTAATCCACCCACCTCGATCTCCCAAAGTCCTGGGATTACAGGAGTGAGCCACTGTACCTGGCCAAAATTCAACATCTTTCATAATATGAAGTGCTGAAGAAATTAGAAATACAATAAAACTTTCTTAACCTGACAAAGGCTATCTACAAAAATATTCACAGTTTATATTCTATTAAAGGTGAAAGACTTGATGTTTCCTCCATGAGATAAGGAACAAGACTAAGAGGTCTACTCTTGCCACTTCTATTAAATATTATACTGAAGATCCTAGCAAGTACAATTTGTGTAGATAACTCCATGGATAAATAATTGTTAACAAATGGTACTAGATTAACTGGATTTCAACATCCAAAAGAATGAAAATGAAACTGTATTTTATGCCATGTACAAAAACTCAACTGGAAGTGTGTCACACAGAAATGTAAAAGCTAAAACTATAAATTCTTAGAAAAATACCTGAGTAATCATAATCTCGAATTAGATTTTTAAAAATATTATATCTAGTGCACACATGACAAAAAAAAAGATTAGACTTTATCAAAATTAAAAACTTTTTGTAGAGAGTATTTTTGTGTACTGGCAGAGGGAGAGCATGGTTATTGTGAGGCATTGAACTCAGTGCTGTTCTGCTAGAGCAGAAGGAAAAACCAGACCAAACTCTGATGCCCATGCATACAGGGAGCATTTAAACCAGTCCTAGACACAGAGGAATCACTGAACCCACTGATCAGAACTTGAGTTTTTGCAAACCTCACCATTGGAGGCTTAAGTGCTCTGTGTTTCTAAGTAAGGTTGAAAGGCAATCTAGGCCACAAGGACTGAAACTCTTAGGCAAGTCCTACTGCTGAATTGTGGCCCAGATACAATAGACTTCAGGGACACGTGACCTACTGAGAAACCAGCTGGGGTGGCTATGGGAGCACTGGCATCACCACTACCTCAACCTCGGGCTGCACAACTTGTGGCTCCAAAAGAGATCCCTTTCTTCCACTTGAGGAAAAGAAAGAGTGAGGAGGGTATTGTCTTGTATCTTGCATACCAGGTCAGCCACAGCAGGACACAACACCAGTCAGAATTGCAAGGCCTCCATTCCAGGCCCTACCTCCTAGCTCCAGGGAGACATTTCTAGACATACCTTAGGGCAGAAGGGAACCCACTGCCTTGAAGGGAAGGGCCAGTCCTGGCAACATTCATCACCTGCTATCTGAAGAGACTTGGACCCTGAATAACCAGCAGCAATATCCAGGGAATACAGTGGGGACCTTGACTGGGCCTCTAAGACTTGCTGACTTTGGCCACAGGGGAGGAGAATACAAGTCATGTTTTGGGGTCGCTGATTCCAAGACTTGACTCTTGGTCCTGGCCAGAGGGGAGTCCACTTCCCTGAAAGGTGAATCCCAGCCAGACATTATTCACCACAAGCTGATTTAATAGCACTTGGGCCTTGAGGGAACATTGATAGTAGTCTGACAGTATTCCCCATGGGCCTCTGGTGATGGTGGCCACAGGGTAAAACTGCTCCACCTTTAGAAAGGGCGGGGAATAAGGCCGGGCGCGGTGGCTCAAGCCTGTAATCCCAGCACTTTGGGAGGCCGAGGCGGGTGGATCACGAGGTCTAGAGATCAAGACCATCCTGGTCAACATGGTGAAACCCCGTCTCTACTAAAAATACAAAAAATTAGCTGGGCATGGTGGCGGGTGCCTATAATCCCAGCTACTCAGGAGGCTGAGGCAGGAGAATTGCCTGAACCCAGGAGGCGGAGGTTGTGTTGAGCCGAGATCGCGCCATTGCACTCCAGCCTGGGCAACAAGAGCAAAACTCAGTCTCAAAAAAAAAAAGAAAAAAGAAAAAAGAAAGGGCGGGGAATAATGGGAAGGGCTGTGTCTTTGGTTTGAGTGCCAGTTCAGCAACAACACAGTAGAATACTAAATAGACTTCTGAGGTTTTTGACTCTAGTCCCTAATTCCCAGGCAGTACCTCTGAATCCACCCAGGGCCTTACTATCTTGAAAGGAAGAACGTAGACCTGGCAGCATTCATCACATGCTAACTGAAGGGCCTCAGGCCTTGAATAACAAGCAATGATAACAAGATACTATGTCAAGGGCCTTGGGTGAGCCTCTGAAACTTGCTGTCTTTAGGTACCAGCATAGCCACAATGGGGTAGATAATCAAGTGGGCCCTTGGCATTTTAGATTCAGGAAAATGACTTCTGGATGGCATTTCTGGACCTACTCTGGGACATAAGGAAGCCCACTGTCCTGAAATGTGAGTCTCAGCCCAGGCAGCATTCATCACAAGCTGACTTAAGAGCCTTTGGGCCTTAAGAAAACATTGGCATTAATCTGGCAATACTCTCCATGGCCTGCGTTGGTGGTGGCTATGGGGTGAGGCTCCTCTGCCTTTGGAAAGGGAAGGTAAGAGTGGGAAGGACTACATCTTATGGTTTGAGTGTCATATCAGTCACAATATAATAGAACACTAGGCTTCGGCCTCTAGTCTCTAACAGGTACGTGAAGAAATGCTCAGCATCACTAATCATCAGGGAAATCCAAATCAACACCACAATGAGACACCACTTCACTTCAGTTGGAATGATGAGTACCAAAAGGACCAAAGAATACAGATGTTGGTGAGGATGTGGAGTAAAGGGAACCCTTGCACATTCTTGATAAGCCACTTCGGAAAACAATATGGGTTTCCTCAAAATTTTAAAAATAGAACTGCCATATGATTCAGCAATCCCACTGCTGGGTATGTATCAAAAGGAGTGGAAATCAATATGTCTAAGAGATATCTGCATTCGCATGTTTAATGCAACATTATTTACCATAACCAATTTATGTAACAACGTAAGTGTCTAACAACAGTTGAATGGATAAATAAAATGTGGTATATATACACAATGGATTACTATTCAGCTATTAAAAGAATAAAATCCAGTCACTTGAGACAGCATGGATGGACTTGGAGGACGCCATTTTAAGTGAAATAAACTAGACACAGAAAGACAAATGCCATGTAGTCTTATAAGTGGAATCTAAAAAAAACAAGCAAACAAAACAAACAAACAAACAAAAAAAAAAACAAGGGTTGATATAATGATATAATAGAGCAGATCAGTGGTTAACAGAGACTGGATAAAAATGCAGGAGGGGAAGGTGGTAAAAGATTAGTAAATGGGTACAAAGTTACGATTCAATCGGAGAAATAAGTTCTGGTGTTCTATTGCATGGTAGGATAAGATGGTTCAAAGTAACATAGTGTTTGTCACAAAATAGCTAGGATGTGCTAAATACCATGATTTTATGGTGCTACAACATATGCATGTATCAAAACATCTAATTGTACCCCATATATATGTACAGTTATAGGTTATAAATATATAATAAATAGTATAATAAATATAATAAATTAGAATACTTTATTATACATAAAATACTTATTATACATAAACATGTGTGTGCATGTGTCCTTATAGCAGAATGATTTATAATCCTTTGGGTATATACCCAGTAATGGGATTGGTAGGTCAAATGATATTTCTAGTTCTAAATCCTTGAGGAATGGCCACACTGTCTTCCACCTGGTTGAACTAATCTATACTCCCACCAACAGTGTAAAAATGTTCCTAGACAAATAATACATTTTAAAAAGTTAAATTTTTGGTATGTGAATTATATCTTAATCATGTCTTTATAAAATAAAAATAGAACTCAGGATTGGAAATATGGCTTGATAGACAGAATCCGAACTCGAATTTGAAACTGGATTTTCCAAAAACAAATTAGTAATTCACAGCTTAATTTTAGGGGTTATGCTTAACAAAACTTTAATATGTAACAAAATGTTCTCTGTATATAACACAAAATGTAGATGTCTTAGATTGTTTGTGCATCTGAAGCAAAGTGTCTTAAACTGGGTAACTTATAAAAAATATAAGCCGGGCGCGGTGGCTCAAGCCTTTAATCCCAGCACTTTGGGAGGCCAAGGCGGGTGGATCACAAGGTCAAGAGATCGAGACCATCCTTGTCAACATGGTGAAACCCCGTCTCTACTAAAAATACAAAAAAAAAAAAAAATTAGCTGGGCATGGTGGTGCGTGCCTGTAATCCCAGCTACTCAGGAGGCTGAGGCAGGAGAATTGCCTGAACCCAGGAGGCGGAGGTTGCGGTGAGCCGAGATCGCGCCATTGCACTCCAGCCTGGGTAACCTCTGTTTCAAAAAAAAAAAAAAAAAAAAAAAAAGATATAAATGTATTTCTAACAGCAGTCCTGGAGCCTCAGAAGTCCATTATCAAGGTCCCACCATTGGTATCTGGTGAGGACTGCTCAATACTTCCAAGATAATGCCTTGTAACTATGTCATCACATGGTGGAATGTGAAAAGCAAGAGAAAGTCCTTTTCAAACTCTATCCCTTTCATTAGGGTGCTAATCTCGTTAATGAGAATGAATCTCTCACGACTTAATCACCTCCCAATGGCCAAATTTCTTAATACTGTTGAATTGTGGATTAAGTCTCAATGAGAGTTTTGGAGGAAACATGTTTCTCAAACCATAACAATGGATGGTTTCAGATCACTGTAGGCAGAACAACAATATGTTCCTGAAACTGATAGAAAAACAATTGTTTTTTATGGTTGCATAGTATTCCATGGTGTATATGTGCCACACCTTCCCTGTCCAGTCTATCATCGATGGGGAGAAATTCCAGATAGAGGTGATGGGGAAGAAGGCAGCAAATCACACTGCCACCTGTGTACCTATGCAACAATCTTGCATGTTCTTCACATGTACCCCAAAACCTAAAATGCAATAAAAGAAATTGTTTCTGTGTTTCACCATGAGGAAGAGTTATACTTTCGCAATAATTTGTTGTGTTTCTATGGTTTATGATCTAACTAAAAACATTGATTTGAAACTATGGGTGAAATAATTGTTTTTTGGTAGGCCACATATTCATGTGTTCAGGAAGCAGATACTTTGTGCTTTGGAATGCATTCAGCAAATGACTAGGATTGCATTTTTCAGAGATGGTTTTGCTCCGATTTTTAAATTGTTTCTTCTTCGAAGTATGAAAAGTCTAATGTCTACTTAGATTGGTGGTAAAAAAAAATACCTTTCAAATGTGGTATAAATAACTGCGTATATCTTACCTACAGCTATCATATATCAAGAAGTACTTTTATTCAACAAAACAGTGATAATTTCTTTTCTACTAAAGGTAATTTATTCTTTTAAAGACAGTTAGACTTTACAACTCTAATGCATTTATTTATTTTTAAGAAGTATTCTTTTGTAGACAATATTTTTATTTATAAATTTCGAGGGTACATAGTTGGCGTATATATTCATGGGGTGCATGAGATGCATAATAATCACATCATGGAGAATGCGGTCCATCCCTTCAACCATTTATCTTTTGTGCTATAAACAATCAAACTATACTTATTTAGTTATTTTAAAATGTACAATTAAGTTATTATTGACTATATTCACCCTGTTGTGCTATCAAATATTAGGTCTTATTCATTTTTTCTGGCTCTTTTTCTGTACCTGCTAACCATCCCTACCTCCTCACCACCCCGCTCCCACTATCATTCCCAGCCTGTGGTATCAGAAAGTAGAAATATTCTTATATATTTCATAACGTGTGTGTGTGTGTGTGTGTGTGTATGTGTGTGTGTGTGTTCAAATCATTATAAAGCCACTCTTTAAGCTACCTATTTTTATTCTGAAGTTTATTGAATATTTCTTGGAAGAATGAGACCTCCTAATTAAAATAAAAGTAACCTTCTCTCTTCTCTCATGTTCCTCACAGTTATTGTCATATTATCACTTATATTTACATCTGGGGTTTCAGGAAGCAATCAAATTTTTTAAAATGTGTGATAATTTTGGTTGATGAATATGTTTTGTTTTCAATAATCATTGCATTTGCTTATGGATAGCTGCATAGTTCTACTCTTTTTAGAGGGGAAGACCAATTACACTCTAAAAAAAAAGGACCATATATATATATATATATATATATATATATATATATATATATATATAACCACCAATGTAAATAGACATTAGACATTGTCAATTTCCAGTTGTGGTAAGGACAGATTTTCCCTGTTCACTTCTGAACTCTTGTTGCAACCCTACTCCTATCCATTACAGTTGCATGGGTTTACTGCCTTGCAAATGACTGACAATAGTGACTGGTTCTAAACTGGAAATAGCTAACATTTTGAGATTGGACATTTAGTACCTCTACTGCCTCCTGCACCAATCCAGTGAGAGAGAGTGATCTGGGAAAGTGTGTCTTCTCATTAAATTTAACATTTTTCTCAGATGTGCAACTGTAAGATCTGGACTTTAGAGAAGTTAGTTGGGATGTGAGCAGGCTATGCCAGCAGCCCCAGAAGCTTAGACGTCCCACATGGTTTTATCAGTCACCAGGTTGATATTCTTAGTGTTTCATTTTCTGACTTTGCTGTTGTTTCTCAGTTTTATAAGAAAATTTAGTAGAGAGTATGAGTAGGTATATCAGGTTCTTTCAAAACAGTCAAAGTTCCCTTAGTTATTTATGCTGCATTTATGATGATACATATAACTGCTTAGGTTTGTACATAAATATAAATGGGTAGTAGCTCAACACAGGTATACTATCTATGTGAACTTCTGACTTACTAATATATTTTAACTAATTCTTCTAACTTCCTGCTTCACTTTAATAAACTCAATTCATGTTTTATGAGTATAGCTTATCTTTCTAGTCCTTAGCTCAACTCATATAGTATTTTTGATCAGAGAATGTACACATTGTAAGTGTGACAAATATAAATATAAATATGAATAGATTTGAATGGATGAATACATAGATGCATATATGTTGATTGAATTTGTACAGTCTGAGTGTCACATTTCAACCTTAACAACAACAGAAAGCTTAAAGCTCTCGCTTTCTTAACGCTCAGGCAAAGAGTTGTATTAATCTTCGGTAGAGTTAGGATCAAGTTTACAGTTAGTCTTTAGTTCTATGAGAAGAACAATGTCACTTTAAGGAATCTTGCATGAACAACTGTGGATTATTGGTAGATCTATTGGGCTTTAAAAAAATTTTTTTACACTTTGGCTTAATTTTTTTATAGTCTCTCTGATGCTATATTCTCTTTGTGTGTGTCTGCGGTGTGTGGGGGTGTGTGTGTGTGTGTACATATGTGTGCATGTCTGTGAGCATGAATCTATAAATATTCTTGTTTACAGGAACAGTAAAAAAATGTTGAATCAAGGAACACATTTTTTCCGTAGTATCCCTATAAACTTGCACAATTATTCCCTAAAAAGCTAAAACTTGATATGTAAATGTCAATGAATGCAATTTAAGAAGACACAATCAAATTGAAAGATGTACTGTGTTTATGGATTAGAAAACTTAACATTGTTAAAGTGTTCATACCACCTAAAGCAATCTCCAGATTCATTGTAATTACTATCAAAATCTCCATATTTTTTACATAATTATAAAAAATAATTAAAATTTCTATAAAAATGCAAAAGAAATAACAACAACAACAACAACAACAAAAACCTTGAGAAAGAAGAGTAAATCTGAAGGTATCCCACTTTCTGATTGTGAAACATATTACAAAGCTATGGTAATAAAAACCACATAATACTAGTATAAAGACAGAGATCATGACCAATGGATCAGAGCAGAGAGCCCAGATATTAATTCATTCATATATGGTCGACTGATCTTCAACAAGAGTGTCAATAATACACAATAAGAAAAGGATAATCTCTACAATAAATAATGTTGAGAAAACTGAATATCCCCATAAAATGTAATTAAACTTTATTTTACATCTTACATAAAAATAAACTCAAAATGAATTATAGAGTTAAATGTAAGACCTGAAACAATAAATCCCCTAGACCAAAATTCAAGGAAAAATTTTATGACATTGGTCTTGGTGACAAATTTGAATACAAAAACATAGACAATAAAATAGTTTTACACCTTAAAAAAGAAAATATTGCAATATATGAAAAGGAATTTAAGACATCATACTCAGTAGAATAAACCAGCCACAGAAAACAATATACACAATTCCACTTATATGAGGTATCTTAACAAGTCAAACTCATGAAATCAGAGTACAATTGTAGTTGCCAGGTTCTGGGATAAGGTGGAGTGAGGAGTTGCTAATCAGTGGGCATAAAATCTTCGTTATGCAAGATTAATATGTTATAGAAATCTGTTGCACAACATTGCACACATAGTAAAACCATAGTGTATTATACAGTTAACAATTTGTTAGTAGAGCAGATCTCATTCATGTCAATGTCCTTACCATAATAAACAAATTTTTTAATTAAAAATTTCAAAAAACATAGTTCGGACTTATTAAACAGTAGGCTAACAACGTGTCAGAGGCAATAAAGACTCAAGAAAAAATAAAGAGAAAAATATTTTAAAATTACGTAGATAGTTATGAAATTTTACATTTTTTTATTTGAAAGATTAGACATTTGTAATTTTATATCTACTTAGCCACTTTCAATATACCTTTGGACCTTTGCATTTTTTACTGTCTCTAAAGGAAAAGCATCAAAAGAAGAGTACAAGCAAAATGTAAATACATTTTTATGTTTTCAGTTGTAAATAACATGTCATAATAAACATACCAACTGTATTTAAATTAAATATATAAAGTATACCAAAAAAAGAAGTGTACATATGTGCAGTTACTGCTAGAAAACACTGACATTGGCCACATCCATGTTTTTACGTCCAGCCTCACCTCCCTTCCCCCGTCACATGCGTGAGTGTGAGACATCAAAAGTTAAAGGATTAGTCTGTGGATCTAGTCAAAATTTAGTGAAATGTAAAAGTCAAATAGACCAAGATAAAATTACGTACAAATTTTAAGACAGCTCTCACTCTCTGTGGAATTCAAGTAACTGTGGTAACAGATGTAATACTCACCTTATTGTGAAGCATGTTTACTGTGTACTAGTTACCAATTTGTCTGATTCTGATGAGACGGAATACGTACATATACAAGTTACATGCAGTGTTTTTTTTTTTTTTTTTTTTAACTTACAAATAGGCAACAAGGAACAAAAGAAGCCTAAAGGTTCATTGTGAGCCTATCTTCCATGGCTTAGGAAAGCAGCTCAGTGTAGATAGAGTCTCAGCTGTGTACCACACTTGTACCATAGCTTAGGGACCCCAGAGAGTATCCTGCCCTGGGTTTTAAACTTCAGATGCAACAGGACTGCTTGGCTAAAGTATTGAAGGATATTCTGTATCTAGGGGGAATCAGAACAGAGCCTGGGCTGTTCTGGCCAGTCCCCCATGTATCTCAGGATGTTGCATTTATAGCATATTCTACAGCTATTCTTAAGAATTGCAAGTGAGAAAGGGGGACATACTCCCTAAGTCCAAGGCCACTGGAGAACTGTCCTGCACTACTCTGCCATGTGGAAATGATTTACCTGTCCATTTCTTATTCAAAAGCCTGTCAGAAAGCATTATTTAGCAAAATCCACCTTATATGGTTGTACAACTACTAAAAACTGCTCTTAAGAACATATATGCATGTATTCATGGTAATTATTTTCTCAATATTTGTATGATTAATTTATTCTTCCTGTGCTGAGTGAGCTCCTTGTACTTCAGAAAAAAAAAATGAGATTTGTATGTACGTCAAAACAAACAAACATCGACATTGTGGGAAAATAATCATAAATGTATTTCAATTCCTAATTTCTCTGATAAAGTGGTAAGGAATGTTTGTGATTCTGAGTATGTCTTATAAGATACCAGAAATATAAATATTCATTCAATGTATAGATTCTCTTCTTACTCGGTGACCTTTCTACCTGTACTAAAGCCAAAAAACTCTGACACTCTAAATGATTCATAAATTATTTACTACATAACGTTTAGATGCATCATTACCAATACTGCACATAGAAATTTCATGTCGTTAGTTGAACAAACAGATTCCATGACTATTTCTTCTCTTTATAAATCTTGATGGCTTATGACAGCAGAAGCCTACTCCACTATTTAGGCTCCTATGACAGCTACTTGTCCCCTATTCAGCCAGTTTCACCTTAAGTTACTACGAAAAACTTATACAATTCATATATTTTGCAACTACTGAAAATAATTGCTTATATTATCATCACAAGTAAAATAAAATATTTTCATAGAGAGATGGGTAGACAATTTATCAAATATTAACCTCTTCCTACATATGGGGTTGAGTTCCCCCAGTAGCATCTTAATGTTGTTATAATTATGTGAAAGGGGGCTTTGTCTCAACTATCCTGCGAGTCATTCATTCAACAGCTACTTTTTCACGTTGTGTGTTTCCCAAAATGTTTCCATTTTTGCTTCCGAACACTGCTACTTTTGTTTGGTTGCTATTTATTTTTATATTGTCTTAGAAATCCCCTGGAAAGTGTATTGACACATGTCTGCACACACTGACATACAGGAGATTATGGAAGAGTTGGTTTTGCCTGCTACTCCATCCCTTGAGTTTAAGTAATAAGGAAACATGGAAATTTAAAACATTTAAAATAGTTAAGAATGATTAAAAGAAAGTGGAAGGACAAACAGAAAGATTATCCATATATATCTACATATTTATGTCTCTCTAGAAATGTCCTTATAAGGATAAAAAAGGGAAAACTATAAAGCCTTGAATATGAGTCCTTTTGAGCAAAACTTTGTTCTTAGTATTTCTCTACTATTATCAAGTTTCGAATATCCTCCAAGAAAATACCATACTATCATCCTTGAATTTCAATGGTGTATACCTGTCCTTTCTATCCCTACCCACAAAGACCTGTCTGGTTTAGAATCTAGCTGACCTTCCTCATTTTTTTCTTTGAGATAATATTACTCTGTTGCCAAGGCTGGAGGGCAATGGTGCAACCTAGCCTCACTGCAACCTCTGCCTCCCTAGTTCAAGTAATTCTCATGCCTCAGCCACCGGAGTAGGTGGGATTAGAAGTGTTCCTCATTTTTAAAACTCTAGAACACAGGAGTTTTATTTATCTCTCAAAGTTAGAAAATCAAGAATAAAAGATAAATTAAGAGTCAGCTTTGATATCCTAACATACAGTACTCTTTGAGATACCAATACGTTTTACAATAAAAATGGATGGGTATTGTTATGATTTTTTAGTAAGAAAACAGTGAACCAAACCTGCTTGCATTCATTTATAAATACATATTTTTCAAAGACAAATACTGAATTATAGAAATAGTATTTATATATACATATATATGTGTGTGTGTGTGTGTATGTACACACACATATACATACATTAGTATACATTGGTGACTCATATTCAGGGACTCATATTCTAGGGTTCATAGTTTTCAGACACACACACACACACATATATATATATATACACACATATATGCACATATATATGTATATACACATATAAAATACCAAAAAAGCTTTAAAACTTAACTTGTAAATCTTACATTCAGATATGCTAATTTATTGTGTCTGTATAAAGACTCAACATGGTTTTGAAAAAATAAACACTCCAAATAGTTTTGATGCAAGGCATATAAATCACTAACTAAAAAACTTCTGGCTCATAAGTGTCCATTAACAAATGAATTGATAAAGAAAATGAGGTACATGCACACAAAAGAATACTACACAACCATAAAAACGAATCAAATCTTGTCATATGCAGCAACATGAATGAAACAATAGGTTATTATGTTATGTGAAATAAGCCAAGTATAGAAAGACAAATGTTGCATATTCTCACTCATATGTGGGAGCTAAGAAGTCTACTTTCAGGAAGGTAGGGAGTAGAATGTTAACAGAGTCTGGGAAGGAGGGAGGATAAAGATATTGGTTAATGGGTGCACATATACAGTTAGCTAGAAGGGATAAATTCTAGTATTCAGTAGAACAGAAGGATGATTATAGTTAACAATAATTTATTGCATATATCAAAATATCCAGAAGAAAAGAATTAAAATGTCCCCAACAAACACACACACACACAAAATAAATGTTTGAAGTAGTTTATATCCTAATTACCATGATTTGACCATTATGAATTGCATGCATACATTGAAACATCATATGAACTCCATAAATATGTGCAATCAATATGTATCAATTCAAAAAAAGGGAAAGATGGAAATGTTTTAATTTATAAAAACAAGAATGAAAACAAACGTTCTTACCCAAATACTGTCCACAATGTCACTGGTGCTTGGCATCATTCAGCTGAGCGATGCTGGTGTCCCTTCGACTTAGCATCTGGGTTTAATTTTGTACTAAGATCGTTGTCTGCACAAAGATTCAATAATATATGCAAAATCTTATGGTGACCCAGAGAAGATATGAAATGATTACAGTTTTATGCCTTAGATGATGTTGCATTTCTAGCTATGGCAAAACATCCCCAGAATCTTGTCTGTAATTAAAATGGAAATACTGTATAATTTATCATTCTGTTATAAAAGTAATTACTCGATATGTGGAAGGTTTTGGTGGCGTAATTTCCCCAGATATGTATATTAGTATGTGCAGGTAAATGCTTGCAAATAAAAATAGATAAAAAATAATTGTGTATTCTATATGATGTTAAAAGTGTTAAGCCAGGGCACAATTTCAGGTTGAATCTGGTGACCCTGGATTTGTTGTTTCAATATGGATTTTATATTTTAGATAGATTTAATCTATCAGAAAATAGGTTACTCTTACTGTCTCTTCTAAAATTTTAACAAATAGTGTTGTTATCTGTTAAATATCAGCCTTTAAAGTCTTTGGAGATACTCTTCTCAGTTCCAGTAAAGCATTAGTGTTTGTACACTAATGTATGTTTGTCAGGTTTATTTATTTATTTATTTATTTATTTATTTATTGACCTCGGTGCAGAAAATTTTCACCCCAGGGGCTCTTACATTATTTTTCTACTCCAAAATACATAGGCTAGAGAGAACAACATCATTAGTAACATTGTTTCAGCAAGGAAATAATCCTTATTGGCAAAGGGAAACCAAGGAAATAAAACTATTGTTTTCTGCAGCAACATGCTGTCTTCAAAGCACCCCGTGGATTCAATCTCATCAATTCAGAATGGGATGCTAACATGCTGCCTAGGATACAGAGGTGGGATGAATGCAGGGCTTTACTTAGCATTTGAAACAAAACTGTGAGTAAACTTCCAGGCATGACATGCTTAGAGTCAATCATAGAGGAAAAATAGAAGCCTCAAGTCCTCTTTCAGAGAAATACATTTACCAAAGTTTAGGCTAGCGTATTCCTCATTTGCACTGGTGCTTTCCAAAGATGGGACATTAGCAAAGTATTCTCACAACCATTAGTGTGCAATAAATTCGTAAAGGTAAAATATTTGTATTTATTCTCCATACTGTTTTTTCCCCTTCCTTCCTTCCTTTCTTCTTTCTTTCCTTCCTTCCTTCCTTCCATTCTCTTTCTTTTCTTTCTTTCCTCTTTCTTTTTCTTTATTATTATTATTATTATTTTTGACTAAGTTTTGCTCTTGCTGCCCAGGCTGATGTGCAATGGTGTGATCTCGGCTCATTGCAACCTTCTCCCAGGTTCAAGCAATTCTCCTGCCTCAACCTCTCCAGTAGCTGGGATTATAGGCAACTGCCAAAATGGCTGGCTAATTTTTATATTTTTAGTAGAGACAGGGTTTCATCATGTTGGCCAGGCTGGTCTTGAACTTCTGACCTCAGGTGATCCACCTGCCTCGACCTCCCAAAATGCTGGGATTACAGGCGTGAGCCACCGCTCCTGGCCCATACTGTTTACTTAATTGTATAAGCTTCAGGCTCAGAGATGGCTTGGAAAAGCTGTCCCTGACTGCATCTCTCTTCACTGCATCTTTAGTCAGCAAAATCTTAAGAGCAAATCATCCCTCACTGATAGCAGTGAATATGTAAATAACTATGAAAAAGATAATACAATGAAGGTAGAGAGAACATGGAAGAGGAGGCGAATAATATGCTGGATTATCAAATTTAAAAATCCATCTAGAAAGTATTGAGAAGGTATAATGATCGATAATATCATAGTAAAGTAAGAAGACATCCCACTTTTTATTGACGCATCCCACTTTTTGCTAGTCTCAGAATTAAAATTAAAGAAAAGGTAGTCACTAATCTCTGATAATCAAAAAAAGTGAGGAGGAGACACAATGAATTAAAATAAAACAAACTACAAAATTGCTTCTACATTATTGATGTTAAAGTTAAGAAAGCAAAAGACAGAAGAATAAGCTTCCAGAAAGACAGAAACATAACTACAAAGAAGTGGAGATGAACATAAAATATGAAAAAAATCTTTCTATATAATATGCAATTATATATATCTAATAACTTGATAATATATAATACATCTTGTTAATAACAAAAATTAGAATGCATTAAGTTTACCTATAATTTATATGTTGGTTAGCCATAGTAAACATGATAAAACATACATTTAGTTCCGTATTTTCTAATAGGTAATGACTCCCTGCAATAACTTTTGGAAGAAGTGTACATATGGGGGAATCAATGAGACATACTCCATCTATTAGCTATTGTTGAATAAAAACCACACCAAAAACACAGCAGTTTAAAATAATACTTATTTGTTTTTTCTCACGATTGAGCCAAATCTGGCTGATTTGGACATATATTTGAGACCCCAATAACAATAGGTTAGTTGAAGTCAGTCTATACTGAGACTGCTGGTATCTTCTCTGTTTTAATTAACTTTGTGGGACTAATATTGCTCAGGATGGTGACAGGTCTCCAAAAGCAATAACAGAAATTAGAAGGCTGTTTAAAGCCTAAGCTCCTAGATGGCACATTCTCAGTTCTGCTGCATTTGTTGGTCAAATCTCATCCCAGAATCAAAAGGTGGGGACACAGACTATCTTTGCTTGAAGAAAGTGCAAAGTCATAATGCAGAGACCAGATATGAAGAAAGATAAAAGCTTGCTTGCTACCATTATTTTATTTTATTTTATTTATTTTATTTTGAGATGGAGTCTCGCTCTGTCACCAGACTGGAGTGCAGTGGCATGATCTCGGCTCACTGCAGCCTCCGCCTCCCAAGTTCAAGTGATTCTCCTGCCTCAGTCTCCTGAAGAGCTGGGATTACAGGCGTGCACCACCATGCACAGCTAATATTTGTACTTTTTTAGTAGAGATAGAATTTCACCATGTTGGCCAGGGTGTTCACCATCTCCTAACCTCGTGATCCGCTCGCATCGACCTCCCAAAGTGCTGGGATTACAGGTGTGAGCCACCGCGCCCGGCCAGCTGCCATCTGTGTAATCAATAAACAAATAAATAATAAATTGAAGTGACTAAAGACATTAGTAAATCAAGATTGCCTGGACCAGGCCTGGCACAGTGGTTCACGCCTGTAATCCCAGCTCTTTGGGAGGCCGAGGCGGGTGGATCACCTGACGTCAGGAGTCCGAGCCCAGCCTGGCCAACATCATGAAACCCCATCTCTACTAAAATACTAAAAAAATTAGCCAGGCATGGTGACGCACGCCTGTAATTCCAGCTACTTGGGAGGTGGAGGCAGGAGAATTGCATGAACCCAGGAGGTGGAGGTTGCAGTGAGCCGAGATCACACCACTTCCCTCCAGCCTGGGTGACAGAGTGAGACTGGTGTAGAAAATAATAAAAATAATAATAAATTAAAAGATTGCCTGGACCAACAGAAAGCACGTACTATGGCCTGAATTACGTTTCTCCAAAAGTCATACAATAAAGCCTCAATATTCCTGTGATGATACTTGGAGACAGAGCCTTTAGAAAGTAATGGAGTTAGATGAAGTCGTGAGGATAGGGCTGTTACGATGCGATTAGTGCCCTTATAAGAGGAGGAAAAGACAGCGGAGTTTTCTCTTTCTGAGCACATACATCAAGAAAAAGCCAGGTGAAGACATAGTGAGAGTTAGGGATCCACAACCCAAAGAGAAAGCCCTCAGTAGGCCTTGGTTCTGTTGGCACCTTAATTTAGAACATTCAGTCTCCAGAACCGTGAGAAAAGAAATTTCAGTCACTTATGTCACAAGTTCGTGGTATTTTGTTTTGGCAGCCCAAGCAGCCTAAGAAGACATCTCTTTGGAATGGCTTTAAAATGTTTAGGCCGGGTGCAGTGGCTGATGCCTGTAATCCCAGCACTTTGGGAGGCCAAGGAGGGCAGATCAGGAGGTCAAGAGATGGAGACTATCCTGGCCAACATGGTGAAACCCCATCTCTACTAAAAATACAAAAAAATAGCCGGCCTTGGGAGCACACACCTGTAATCCCAGCTACTGGGGAGGCTGAAGCAGGAGAATCACTTGAACCCACCAAGCAGAGGTTGCAGTGAGCCGAGTTGGCACCACTGCACTCCTGCCTGGCGACAGAACAGGACTATGTCTCAACAAACAAACAAACAAACAAATTAAACCGTTTTCATTTTCTTCCATATTTTAAATTATCCATGCTAAACCAAGAATCCTCAGGTGTTTACAGGCCTTCTGAGATATTAATTTTAGAATGCTGACACTTCAAAAGAGTTATATCCAGGCCCTCAGGAAACTCAACAATGCACTGATACTACATAGGTTCAAATATTCATGGGTTTTATTTTTATTTTGTTGTCTTGCTCTATTGCCTAGGCTGCAGTGCAATGGCTCAATCTCAGCTCACTGCAATCTCTGCCTCCCAGATTCAAGTGATTCTCCTGCCTCAGACTCCTGAGGAGGTGGGATTACAGGCACCTGCCACCACGCCCAGCTATTTTTTTTGTATTGTTAGTAGAGATAAGGTTTCACCGTGTTGGTCAGGCTGGTCTCAAACTCCTGACCTCAAGTGATTCACTTGCCTAGATCTCTCAAAGTGCAGGGACTACAGGCATGAGCCACTGTGCCTGGCCCATGGATTTTAGTACACAAACATGTAGACATGAGGATCCATTGCTGATTAGTGAGTATTCGCATTTCAAAATTAATCCGACAATCTATTCCAATCTTTTAAAAATATTAGATTCACAAATATAGAATTCATATATCACAACATAAAACATTTTAAAGTGTAAAACTGTGATTTAGAGCATATACAGAGAATCGTACAAACATTAAAAGTTATCTAATTTTTGAAAATTTTCATCACCACAAAAAGCAACCAACACTCTTCATTCCCCCTGGTTCCTTAGATTACTTTCCTTTTTTTCTAGATTATTGTATAAATGGAATCATACAGGGTATGCTTCTTGTCCACTGTTTTTAAGTAAGCATAATTAAAATTTATGCATGTTATTGTATGTATTAATATGATGAATAAGGTATTAATTATACTATTGGAACATTATTATTGCTTAATGTTTCAATTTATGTCTATACTAAAGTGTGTTTATCTGTTCACCTAGTTATGGACATTTGGGTAATTGCAATTTGGTTTCAATTTCTAAAATCATGTACATTTCTTTACATCAATAGTGATAGTCTTAAATGAATACTGTTTTTCTTGTTTTAATCTATTTAACTCAATTTAAAGAACCCAAATTCTAATGTTTTAATTTTAGTTTTAAAACTTGTGATGGCACAAAATTGAGAAAAAGGATCATCACTAGTATATGGATATAAATGCTGATAAACCCACACAGTGGAATATGACTCCACATTTTAAAAAAGTATCTGCTGATACATAGGACAAGGATGAGTCTCTAAATAACTTAGTAAGTAAAATAAATTGGACTCAAAAAGCTATATACGCTGTGATTCCATTTATGTGAGATTCAGGAAAAGAGAAAATTATGGAGACACAAATAAGAGCAGAGGTTGCCACGGAATGGAAATATAGAAAGGAAATTGACTATAAATGGCATGAAAGAATATTTTTAGAGATAATGGAAATATTCTGCATCTTTTTTGTGATGCTGGCTTGATGAATGTACATTTTTCAAAAATTATAGAACTGTACACTTTTCAAGTGAAATGTACTGTATATAAATTATGTTCAAGTAAACATGATTAAAATCACTCTTGTAGCAAAAATAGACACTTATGAGATACTTTTTAAGTTACCATTTACCATAACATCTGGAAATACCAGGTGCCTGCAAATAAACATAACCAAAAATGTGTGTGTGATTTCTGCACAGAAAACTATAAACTGTTATTGACACATTAAATAAGTCATTGTAAAATGGAAATATATGTTATATTCACTCCTTGGAAAGCTCAATACTCTAAAAATGTCAATCAATAGCATAGGGCCATTATAAATCTCATTATGTGTATTTTTTCATAATTTGATGAGAACATTCAAAAATATATATTAAAAATAAAAGTTAATACTTTATAAAAAACTCAGCAAGACAATATATCAAAGAACAATATTTATTTGATACCAAACATAATAATGTGTGATAGTAAATTAAAAATAGACAAAGAGACCAGTCAATAAAATGAATATCACTATAACAAGGTCACATATTTATGAAAGTGTGGGATTTATACTAAAGATTGTACTGCAGAGCAGTTGCAGAAGGACTCCTGTTTTCAAAAACTGGTGCTAAGTAGACATATATATAGAAATCAATGTATATATAGGGTGCTTGTTTGTGTATGTTATAAAGAAAAAACACAATAAAAGATTGGATGTTAATATAGGAAAATAACTAATGATATTTGAGTAGCAACATATTTTTTTAGTAACAAAAAACACTAATGATTATAAATAGTGACATTCAAGTGGAAAACATCTGTTTAACAAAAGACAGCAAATTGCAAATTGTAAAAGAGAATAATATGTCAGGAAGACATGGTGGTCTGTAATCCCAGCACTTAGGGTGGCCAAGATGGAAGAATCATTTGAAGCCAGAAGTTCAAGGCCAGCCTGGGCACCTTAGTGAGATCTCATCACAAAAGAGAAAGAAAAAAAAAAGGTCTTGCAAGATGGCTCACTCCTGTAAGCCCAGCAGTTTGGGAGGCCAAGGCGGACCAATCACGAGGTTGAGAGATTGAAACCATCATAGCCAACATGGTGAAACCCCTTCTCTACTAAAAATACAAAAAATAGCTGGGTGTGGTGGTGCATGCCTATAGTCCCAGCTACTCGGGAGGTTGAGGCAGGAGAATTGCTTGAACCTGGGAGATGGAGGTTGTGGTGAGCCGAGACTGTGCCACTGCACTCCAGCCTGGCTATTGGGTGAGATTCAGTCTCAAAAAAAAAAAAAAAAAAAAAAAGATTAGCTGACAGGAGCGGTGTCTCATGCCTGTAATCCCTGCATTTTAGGAGGCTGAGGCAGGCAGATCACCTGAGGTCAGGAGTTCGAGACCAGCCTGGCCAACATGGTGAAACTCCGTCTCAACTAATTAGCTAGGCGTGGTGGTAGGCTCCTGTAATACCAGCTACTCAGAAGGCTGAGGCAGGAGAATCGCTTGAAGCTGGGAGGTGGAGGTTGCAGTGAGCCGAGATCCCGCTGCTGCACTCCAGCCTGGGCAACAAGAGCGAGACTCCGTCTCAAAACAAAACAAAACATTATCTAGGTATGGTGGCACATACCTGTATTCCCAGCTTCTTGGGATGCCTAGGTGGGAGGATCCCTTAAGCCCAAGAGTTGGAGGCTGCAGCACTCCAGCTTGGGTGAGAGAGCGAGACCTTGTCTTAGAAAAGGGAAAAAAAAGATTGAAGAATTAAAAGAGAATTATCATTTGTAAAGCTCGTATCATTTATTTTTTTCAGGGAGCAACGAGAGAGAAGCTATTGTGTGAAACTCTGAATGGCAAAAATACTTAAACAATATTAAAGTATCTCCCTTTAATATCGTTACAGATTCCCTAGTTTTTACATTTAAACCTCATTTAAGTAACAATTTTGCTGAAGGGATAACCTCAATCAGGATTACTCAGCCCAATGTAACTAAGCGTAAAATCATTTAATCAAATGTCTAGGCTGTAATTTTTGTTCAATTTTTGTATCAGTGTCTTGGAGACAAAGAAGAGATTAAATAACCCAGTATTCCTGAGGGTACTGGTATCATAGATTAAAGTCTTGATTACTGAGAAAAGTGAGGAATAACTTCATGCTTTAAATCACGGTACCAAAAGGAAAATCCTAGCTAAAGAGCTTTTTAGAAATAGAGGACCATTTGCAGAAGTTGATGCACAGGTTTGAATTGTTTTAATTCCAGAAATTGGATGGAGATGATCTTGAATTGCCTGTGAAGTTATGCAAATGACATTAAAAAGGCAAATCCTGTGAGGGTACATACAGAGTTTAAATTTTTTTAAACATTTAATTGTAGAGAATATTAAATATGTGATAAATATCTTTGCACATTTTGTGATCATTTAAATATCAATTAATTGCTAATCTTATTTGCTCTATAACCTCATTCTAATTCCACACACTGTATAATCAGTAATATTACTTAGTAAATGCTGGACATAATATAAATCATCCATGCATATTTCACTCTGTGTTTCTACAAGACATGAACAATATTTGCAGCCAAACCATATATCTATAATCTCACATAAAAATAAGCAATATTCCCTTAGTATAATCAAATATTGATGAGTTTTAAAAGTCCATTTTACTTATAAATGTTATGCATTTTTAGTAGAGTTTTTTTTAAACATTTTAATTTCTAACAAGGTAAGCTCTATACTTTGTAACTTAAATAATTATTCATTTTTTCCCATCCCAGATCCTGCGGGGCACTGGTTGCTGGTCCAACCCTGCTGGACCTATTAATTCAATTATTTTAAATTGCAAATACAGTGTTTGCAACAAGTGAAAGAACCAAGAAAACAACAAGACAAGAATGCATAAGTGAAATCCTAGAAAAGCAACAGACAATATAAACAGAAATATATAGTTCCACATATTGAAGTTATTGAACAAATTATAAAAATGATTTTATTTAGTATTTCCAGAGAGATAGAAAACATGACTCACAATTTTAGCAGAGAACTGAAGAAAAATTGGAAAGTCAAATTTAAAATAGTTAATTAAAAAATACAGTGACAACTCCATGGATAAATTTCAAAGCAAAGAAATTATAAAGAACAAAATAATAAACTACAAAATAGATGAGACAAAAATATTAGAAAAAGAATAACAAAAGACACAGTAAAGGAAAATGGAGGAAAGAGCTAGGGGGCATTACGAATATGCTGTAAAAGTTTAATGCAGTTATCAATGAATTTTTTAAATGAATGAAGACTGCAGGGTGGTTGGCTCATGTCTGTAATCCCAACAGTTAGGGAGAATAGGATGGGAGGATCACTTGAACCTGGGAGTTGAAGATTGTAGAGAGTCAAGACAGTGCCACTGCTCTCCAGCCTAGGAGATAAAGCAAGACGCTGTCTCAGTGGAAGAGAGAGAGAGAGAGAGAGAGAGAGAGAGAGAAAGCATGATAATGAGGCTTACAAGCCTGACTATTGAAGAGTTAAACCCCAAGAACTGTCTAAAGGATGATGAAACCACACATCAATTCATAGATCTAAAATGTACTATCACCATTAAGAAAGATAAAAAGAAAATTACTTCAAAGATATCAGAAGAAAAGTGCCCAGAACATAAGGTACAGTAACCAGAGCAAAAGCAAAGCCATAAAAGTGGAACCTATATTCTAATATATGTTTTCATATTCACATCAATAAATATGAAGAAATTAGAATGATATATTTAAAGAATTTAAGAAGACTGACCCTTAGATTGTTATAACCAGCAATAGTGTATTCACTTTTGAAAATTAAATACAGTTATTTTCATGCATATACATCCCAGCAGAGCTGCCCATCATGGAAAGATTCTCATGATAAAGTCAGAAATGCAGGAAAGGGAAAGTGTGCAAAATCAATAATGCATTTAGTGTTGAGATAAGATTTAAGAGCAAAAGCATGAAAGACAGAAGTTAATTATAGGTTAAATATATGTTCTCTGAGAAAAAGTTAAAACATCAAGAAATAGTAGACTTTCAAAATAAATTACACATTTGCAATCTCGAGGTTAGCTAAACAACTAATGAATTAAAAATAAAATAGTAATGAAATGATTACTTAAGGATAAAAATAATTACATGATTTATCAATCTAAATTTTTAATAAAAGAGAGCATATTATAGAATATGTAATACAAAATTAGACATATAATAAGATGGACCAATTAAAACACAATATATTAGTAAAAGCCTGAATTGAAAAAGAAAAAAAAAAAGTAATACAATTAAGATAAATAGGTTGTAGAATGGATAAGAGTAACAAAAGTATCTGTGTTATATTAACAGAAAATATATCTAAAACATAACAATATGGGAAAGTTAAACATACATAATGATACATGATATCTTGTGTAAACATTAAACAGCTAAAGTTTTCACTGACCAAAATAGGTTTAGAACAAGTAGACTTTAAATCAAGAAAGAAATTACTACACATAGAGCTTATTCTGGGGATAAATGCCAAATTTAAACGTACATGCAATGTAAGTTTGAAGCAAACAAACATTTACATCATAAGGATAATCAGTCAATAATAAAAGTAAAAGATGCCAATAAAATTTTCATAGAATATGCAGACAACAAATCAGAAATTATCTAAAATACTTCATCTGTAAAATTGTTCTAATGGACACATATTAATATAAAAAAAATACCAAATAATGGCACATGTATTTCCAGGCACTCAAAAAATGTTTAACAAATTGAGAAAATGGTATGTTAATAAGAAGTCTTATAAATCTCAAATAATTAAAATCATACAGATAATATTTTGAACCATGGTATATAAAATATATACATTTAAAGACAGCATGAAGGCAGAAATAACAGTCACAGGGTAGAGATTTACATATATATATATATATATATATATATATATATATATATATACATATATATATATACATTTGAAGAGTTTGACTCTATAAAAGAGCATATATTTGGTAAAGCCCTGGTAAGAGTGCTCATAATTTTGGAAAAGGCAGAAGTCTTGACTCAAAGCCCATTTCAGCATAAAAATAACACATGATTAGCCTTAAATGCACATGATTCTGAAAATAAAGCATTTAGCAAAGAACACATAGGAGTTTAGGTATAAAGATGAAAGGAAGAAGGCATTGGATGAGCAACTATTATGGCAAAATATTGAGTTATGAAATTCAAAGCCATTATGATGAAAACAAAAATTAAGAAAAGAAATGAACGTGATAATGTCTAAAGACACACAGCAGATAAGATAATTAATGATGAAATCTTAAATCCTTTTATTTTGTAATCTGGCAAAAGACAAGAAAGTCTATTTACAAATAATTAATTCAACATTGTACTGTACTGTACTTTATTAGCCAGTGCAGTAAAGCAAAATATAAAAATAAATGATATAAGGATTAGAAAGGGAGAAATGAATGTTCTAATGTTCAGAGTATATGGAAATCTAAAATAATTTATCATGTATTCTTACAATTAGGTTATCATTAGAATTATTATAATTAATGGTGAATTAACAATATTATGAAAATATGACCCATATTCGGAAAATTATAGTATTTCTGTGTATTAGAAATAATACTCAGAATATACACCATTAATTATAATAATATAATAATAATAATTTCAGGAAAAACATGAGTGGACTTGCATTATTTTATATAATACTACTCATAAAGACAGAGAAATCAATGTAGTATTGGAAAAAAGAATCCAGACTGATAACCCAGAAACAGACTCATGCATATAAGGATATTTGATATATAACAAATATTGCACAGCACAGCTGAAATGGTGTCATTTCAAATAAATTATGTGTCCCATACAATAAACTATATGTCCCATTTCACTATGTAGCTACATAGTGAAAAATAATTCTATTTTCTACCTGTTTCAGGACCACATGTTGTAAAAAATAATTCTCTACTATCCGAATGTTTCATGTATAAAAGTCAGTGCTAGTGGGTTGTATAGATAAATATATTATTCAAAAGATATGTAGAAATGTGTACTGTAGAATATCTTCAAGAAATGCACACATATTGCATTCTTACATTTTGGCAGGATAATGCTTCACCATGGTTGGGCAGGCCAAGTATCGTAGCAGGTTTAGCAGCATTCGTGGCTTCTAGCTACATGAAGCCATTAGCATCTCACCAGTTAAAAGAACCAAAACCTTCACTAGTGATTGAGAAATATTCCCTAGGTGAAAAAATATACACATTTAAGAACCATTTAATTAAACCACATTAAAATTGCCATTAAAGTTTATTAGATATCATAAGGTGAGTGAAATGGCAATTCATAGAGGAGCTCTTCTAGGTATATGTAAATGATAAAGGATTTTATCCAAAACATATTTTAAAACAAATATCAAAAACACAGTAATATAAAAGGAGTTGAGACTTTATAGAAGCGGAAATCTAAATGTACAATGAAAATCAGAATAGCTGTTATCAAATAAAATATGAAAAGAACATTATATGTACCACATTTTCCCTATCCAGTCATATACGCCATGGAATATTATGCAGCCATCAAAAACAATGTGTTCGTGTTCTTTGTAGGGACATGGATGAACCTGGAAACCATCATTCTCAGCAAACTGACACAAGAGCAGAAAATCAAACACCACATGTTCTCACTCATAGGCGGGTGTTGAACAATGAGAACATGTGGACACAGGGAGGGGAGCACTACACACTGGGGTCCGTTGGGGGGAAATGGGGGAGAAATGGGAGAGTGGGGAAGTGGGAAGGGATGGCATAGGGAGAAATGACAGATACAGGTGAGAGGAAGGAAGGCAGCAAGTCACACTGCCATGTGTGTACCTATGCAACAATCTTGCATGTCCTTCACATGTACCCCAAAACCTAAAATGCAATAAAAAATTTTTTTAAAAAGAAAAGAATGTTAATGTTATAATAAGACAAAATAACAAAATATTTAAAATTAACTGGACAGTTCATGTCAAATATTGCCAAAAACACATAGCTGTTAGTGAGAATCTTGTTGGTGAACTATTTGTTATGCCCAATAAAACTAATCATATATTCTGTATGATTTTATTTATAAGAAGTTCAAAAATATCAGGCAATACTGAAGTGACATGCTTGGGGAAGCATGTGTAGGTACAAATATCAAGAAATAGATTACTGTAAAAGTCCTATCAGTAGTTAACATTGTGAAGGTGAGAGGTAATAAATGGGCAAAAGTATTTACCAGGGCTCTTCATGCTTGCAGTTTCTAGCTTCTGATCTGTATACCAGTTACACAGGTTATTCTGATAGATTATTGAGCAACACAGTTTGTCTTAAATATTTGTGTGTACAACTTCATGGAAACTGAACAACTGACTCCTGAATGTCAACTGGATAAACAATGAAATGAAAGCAGAAATAAAGATGTTCTTTGAAACCAATGAGAACAAAGAGAAAATGTACCAGAATCTCTGGGACACATTTAAAGCAGTGTCTAGAGGGAAATTTATAGCAATAAATGACCAACAGAGAAGCAAGGAAGCATCTAAAATCGACACCCTATCATCAAAATTGAAAGCGCTAGAGGAGCATGATCAAAAAAACTCAGAAGTTAGCAAAAGACAAGAAATAACTAAGATCAGAGTAGAACTGAAGGAGATAGAGACACAAAAATTCCTTCAAAAAATCAATAAATCCAGGAGATGCTTTTTGAAAAGATCAACAAAATAGACAGACCACTAGCCAGCTTAACAAAAAAGAATAGGGAGAATAATCAAATAGACTCCACAGAAATACAAACTACAATCAGAGATTACTACAAACAACTCTATGCACATAATCCAGTAAACATGGAAGCAGTGGATAAATTTCTGGACACTTGTTCCCTCCCAAGTCTAAACTAGGAAGAAGTTGAAAACTTAAACAGACCAACAACAAGGGCTGAAGTTGAGGCAGCAATTAATAGCCTACCAACCAAAAAAAGTGCAGGTCCAGATGGATTCACGGATGAATTCTACCAGAAGTACAAAGAGGAACTGGTACCATTTCTCCTGAAACTATTCCAAACAATATAAAAAGAGGGAATTCTTCCCAAATCACTTTATGAGACCAATATCATCCTGATACCAAAACTTGGCAGAGACTCAGCAACAGCAAAAAAAACTTCAAGCCAATATCCATGATGAACATAGATGCAAAAATCTTCAATAAAATACTGCACATCAAAAAGCTTATCCATTACGATCAAGAGGCTTCATTCCGAGGATGCAAGGCTGGTTCAACATACACAAGTTAATAAACATAATCCATCACCTAAACAGAACCAAAGACAAAAACCACATGATTAATCCAATAGATGCAGAGAAGGCCTTGAACAAAATTCAACAGCCCTTTATGAGAAAAACTCTCAATAAATAAGGTATCAAAGGAACATATCTCAAAATAATAAAAGCTATTTATGACAAATCTACAGCCAATATCATATTGAATGGGCAAAAACTGGAAACATTCCCTTTTAAATCCAGCACAAGACATGGATGCCCTCTATTACCACTCCTATTCAATACAGTATTGGAAGTTCTAGCCAGAGCTATTAGGCAAGAAAAAAAAAATAATAAAGGGTATCAAATTAGGAAAAGAGGAAGTTAAATTGTTTCTATTTGCAGACAATATGATTGTATATTTAGAAGCCTCAATTATCTCATCCCAAAATCTCCTTAAACTGATAAGCAACTTCAGCAAAGTCTCAATATACAAAATCAATGTGGTGAAACCACAAGCATGTCTATACACCAATAACAGAATAACAGAGAGCCAAATCATGAATGAACTCCCATTCACAATTGCTACAAAGAGAATAAAATACCTAGGAATACAACTAACAAAGATGTAAAGGACCTCTGGAAGGGGAACTACAAACCACTGCTCAAGGAAATAAGAGAGGAAACAAACAAATGGAGAAATATTCCATGCTCATGGTTAGGAAGAATCAATATCGTGAAAATGGCAATACTGCCCAAAGTAATTTATAGATTCAATACCATCCCCATCAAGCTACCAATGACCTTCTTCACAGAACTGAGAAAAACCACCTTAAACTTCATATGGAACCAAAAGAGAGCCTACATAGTTAGAATAAGCCTAAGCAAAAAGAACAAAGCCAGAGGCACCTGATTTCAAACTATCCTACAAAGCTACACTAATCAAAATAGCATGGTACTGGTACCAAACAGAGATCTAGGCTAATGGAACAGAACAGAGGCTTCAGAGGCAATACTACACATCTACAACCATCTGATCTTTGACAAGCCTGACAAAAACAATCAATGAGGAAAGGATTGCCTGCTTAATAAATGGTGTTGGGAAAACTGGCTAGCAGTGTGCAGAAAGTAGAAACTGGACCCTTTCCTGACACCTTACACTAAAATTAAACCCAGATGGATTAAATACTTAAACATAAGACCTAACACCATAAAAACCCTAGAAGAAAATAGGCAAAACCATTCAGGACATGGGCATAGGCAAGTACTTCATGACTAATACATCAAAAGCTTTGGCAATAAAAGCCAAAATAGACAAATGGGATCTAATTAAACTCCAGAGCTTCTGTACAGCAAAAGAAACAATCATTAGAGTGGAATGGCAAACAACAGAATGGGAAAATTTTTTGCAATCTACCTATCTGACAAAGGGCCAATATCTAGAATCTACAAAGAACTAAAACAGATTTACAAGAAATAAACAAACCCATCCAAAATGGGAGGATATGAACAGACGATTTTCAAAAGAAGTCATATATGAGGCCAACAAATATGTGATAAAATGCTCATCATCAATGATTATTAGAGAATTGCAAATCAAAACCACATTGAGATATCATCTCAGGCCAGTTAGAATGGTGATCCTTAAAAAATCTGGAAACAACAGATGCTGGAAAGGATGTGGAGAAACAGGAACACTTTTACACTGTTGGGGAGAGTATAAACCAGTTCAACCATTGTGGAAGACAGTGTGGCGCTTCCTCAAGGACCTAAATAGAAACTCCATTTGACCCAGCAATCCCATTACTGGGTATATACCCAAAGGATTATAAATCATTCTATTATAAAGACACGTGTACATATATGTTCATAGCAGCCCTGTACACAATAGCAGAGACCTGGAACCAACACAAATGTCCATTGATGATAGACTGGACAAGGAAAATGTGCACATATACACCATGGAATACTATGCAGCCATAAAAAACCATGAGTTCGTGTTCTTTGTAGGGACATGGATGAATCTGGAAACCACTATTCTCAGCAAACTGACACAAGAACAGAAAACCAAACACTGCATGTTCTCACTCATAGATGGATGCTGAACAATGAGAACACATGGACACAGAGAGGGGAGCATCACACACTGGTGTCTGTTGGAGGGTCCAAGGGAGGGACAATGGGGGATGGGGGGGTCGGGGAGGGATAGCATGGGGAGAAATGCCAGATGTAGGTGACGGGGGGATGGAGGCAGCAAACCCATTGCCATGTGTGTACCTATGCAGCAATCCTGCATGATCTGCACATGTACTCAGAACCTAAAGTGCAATAATAATTTCAAAAATTACACAAATTATTCTCATCTAAAATAAATAAATAAATAAATAAATATTTGTATGTATATAACTTCAAAATATAAAAGGATAAAAATGAAATAGTTCTTCAAGTCTGGTTCCACTCCCCAAAGAAAACCACGGTCGCCAAATTCTGAATTATTTTTCCCAGTTTTTTGCACATGTATGCCTACATACATATTTATACAAGTTAAAATTATCATAAATAGTGTCTTGTATTTTTATCACATAATGTACCCTAGTGATGATTTGATATTGGAGCATACATTACTTTATTAGTTTTTCCAAAAGAAGTATATATGAGTGCAGTGCATTTCTAAAAGAAGTGTGTATAAGTGCCATGAATTTTCAAAGGAAGTACGTATAGTGCAGTGCTTAAAATAATATGCTGTAATAGTCTACAAAAAGGCAGGAAATTAAGCTTTCATTTATTTATGTCACAATAGGTATACTACATGCAGATTAAAATCTACATACCATTTATCTTTTAGGAGCATTTTTCATAACCTTGAAATATAAACAATAAAAATTATGACACAATAATGTAGTGTTTAAAAAAAAACTACTTGCCAAACAAACAAGATACTCATTTCAGGCTGTCAGTAATATCGAGATAAAATGCCAGAGAATTTTAACTGAGTATAATAAATCAAACATCTCATTTGTAATTTTGGTGTAGGAGAAACTTAGATAACTTCTGAAAATTCATCTATTTATTTCTCTCTATATATGTATGTTAACAATAAGTAAACATATTTAATCCTTACATTTGGGTAAGTTCACAAATATCATGGACACAAGGAGATAATATTTACAAGCTAAATACTAATTTACTATCCCTTGAGTTTGTTTCTACATTTGATAAAGTAGATGCTCTTTATAGATATACTATTTTGGAAAATGTCTACATGACTAGATAATTAACTATTAATACAACTTTTTGAAAATGAAATATTAATATAATGCCTCTTCTGGGAAAAATTATTTAATAAGTTTTATTCAGACTATTAGATCATGTGTAAAACCTGCAGTTAACTATTTGGTTTTCTAAAGATTTCCTTGGAAAATATGCCATCAGTCTTTCTAAATGTATTCAATTTTATTTCAGCAGTCTTGAACCTCAATCTACATGGTGTTAATATACCTCCAAACAGCCACTCTCATTGCTTAAGGTGATGAAATATTTATTACCTAAAATATTCTTAACTACTTTAGTGTAAGGCATATTTATCATGCCATATAATCCTAGGGGAAAACTTGGGTGTGATAACAATTTCCAAAAATACCTCTTGACAAAGAGATGGAATTCAACTTATTTTTTGTTCTGCTGCTAAGGATATTTGCACCATGTCTTTGGAAAAACTCCTCTCATAATTGCAAAGCCCTAATTACTGACACTCTGCTAACAATATTGCTAAAGATAGTGCTGCTGATGTGGCTGCTTATATTATTCCCAAGTGAATTTGCAGATATTTAGCAATAGCCAAGACCATCTACCACGTAGTTCCTACCTCTGCAATGCTACTCCTCTTGAGAATCTACTCTTGCTACATTTATCAAATGAAGACACTTTTACCAATACAGCAGTCCCTCCTTATCAGCTGTTTCACTTTACACAGTTTTAGCTACCAGGGGTCAATCAGGTTTTTAAAAATATGAAACAAAAGTTATAGCAACAAACAATAACTTTTAAATTGTGTACAATAATGTGATAAATTCTCAAGCTGTCTGTCCTACTCCCTGTTTTATTTATCACAAGAGGAAAGTAGATCATAATAAGGTATTTCAAGAGAGAGACCACATTCACATAACTTTTACTACAGTATATTGTTATAATAGTTCTATTTAATTATTAGTTATGTTAATATAATTAGTAAAATTAATATAATTATATTCCTATATATTATAGAAGTATGACACTACTATAATTAATATGTTAGTTTAAACAAATATAATTCTATTGTAATTAGTAGTATTGGTTTAACTAATAAACTGATAGAATTATTAGTTAAACTAATATAATTACCATATTAGTTTAATACTACTCCTGTGAGTCTATTAGTTTAAACAAATACTACTACTATAATAATTAATAGTTTAACTTTAGTAGTTTAACTAATAAACCACTATAATTTAGTACTTTAACTAATAAACCACTATAATTATCAGTTAAACTTCACTATGCTTAATTTTTAAATTACATTCTAGTATAGGTATAAATGTGTAGGAAAAATAGCATATGTTTACTACCTACTGTTTTGGGCATTGATTGAGGGTCTTAATACATATCTTTCACAGATAAAGGTGGGGCTACAGTTAGCTTCCAAACAGCAGTGTTGCCATTGCCTTTGTTGTCTGCTAAGTTAGGCAACAAAGTGCTGATGAGGAGGTGGCCTAGAACCTTCCTTTCTGGGTAAAGGGGAAAAGCAGTGTGGACTCTTTAATGTGTTCTGATAGCCATTTGTTACTATGTACTTGTTCTTGTGTCTTCACATCTCCTCCTGTTGCATTTTAAAGCATTTTCATAGTATGTGGTTTTACCTGATAAAGCATTCTCATAGAAAAAAAAATTACAAAGATGTAGATGATTTTGGAAAGAACACAGAATACAATTTTTCAACAATATTAACATTTTTTGCATTAATCCAGATTGCTATTATCATAGTCTTGGAAGTGAAGTGAAACTTGAGATTGCTAGAGCAATCTCAGTGGAACAATGAATAAATTGAGGTTTAAAGTGTTAACGCTATAAAGATAGCTAAAAACAGGACTTGATCAATATAATCCTCTACCTAACACAACTTGGAATGGAGCAGAGAGTAAAGAAATGGACTTTGGTATAGATGTGCATAAACACTAAGAGATACTGCTTGGTGCAAGAGCAATAATACCAATGACAACAACAAAGGTATATCATAGGGAGCATTAGAAAGAACAACAGAAAACTCAAAATAGTTGCAGATGTTACCTCTGAGGAAGAAAATCGGACTGGGGACACAGACACTTTTTAGTTTTTGCTTATATATGCTGTAATTAGAAAATATTATTTTATAGATACACATATCAAAATTTAGGAGGAAAAAGATATTTCATATAAGAGTAGCTTATTCGGAACAGTCTGTACGTTAGAATCTGGATGAAAACAACCACTTTAAAACAAGCACTTACACAGCATAAACATCTCTATAGAAGTTACTGTCAAACTAACTGAGAAGAGCTTGGGGTCCTGGATTTGGGAGACTTAACGGATGGATAAAATTACACTGAGGTGTAACTCTTTAAAGATTCTGCAATCAAGCATTTTGAACTCTAAGAAGAGAAGGAACAACAATGTAAGCTGTCCAACCAATACTACTTTCTTGATTCCGAAAGCCATTTTTGTTTGAAAGAGTAATGTGTACTGCCAAATAACTACAATGCCCAGCCTCCTTGCCCCTTGTGGCTGGTGACCTGTTACAGTCCTATAGAAAGATATGCAGACTGAAGTTGTTGAAAGGGAATCTTTGTTCTTCAACTTTCCCCTTCCTGGCCTGATATAAAAATATGATAATACATGACTTATCAGACTAAATATACATAACTTTTATATGCCCTTGGAAGTACATATAGCAATACTTAGAGATGCAGTTTCAGAAACAGTCAAATTAAAGAAAATAAGTTTAAAGTTTACAAGTTCTTATAATAATTATAGAGGCAAGATAAATTATAAATTGAATTTTTTAAACTAGTAATTTAATTGATCACATCATAATGTTTGGAGCTCAAATTTATTCTGTACTTATAATTAATACTATAATTAAAAACCGCTGAATTTTTTTATTGTGGACTGAATGTTGTGTCCCCTCAAAATTCATATGATGAAAACTTAACCTTCAGTATGATGGTAGTAGGAACTATAAACTACCTACTTGTAATGCACTTTGGATAGTAACTAGATTATTATGGTAGAGACTTCGTAAATTAGATTGGTGCCCTTAAAAATGACTCTTGAGAGCTCTCCCTGTCCACCATGTGAAACTGCTTTGAGAAGCCAGCAGTCTGAAATCTAAAAGAGAGCTCTCTTACCAGAACCCAATTATGCTGGCACTCTGCTCTTGGACTTCTAGCCTCTAGAACTGTGAGATGTGCATATTGTTATTTAAAAGCCACACAGGTTATGGAACTTTATTAAAGCAGCCTGAACTGCAGAAGACAGAAATTCATAATGAGAAGTGGGGGTGCTGTTGTTACAAATTGCTAAATCAAAGTGAAAATGGTTTTAGAGCTCAGTGATTGGTAGAGATTGATGAGTTTTTATGTACATGCTAGCAAAATGCAAGATTACTGTGAAAGAAATTTAAAAGCCAATTTTCCTGAGGGCTCAGAAAGAAAAGAGGAAAGAAATATGGAAGAAAACACCATCGTCTCAGAAAATAACTAAATAATCATGATCACAATATTGATAACATATGGATAGTAAATGTTATTCTGATGGAGTCTCAGATGGAAATGAATATGCTATTGGAGAATGGAGCAAAAGCAATCTGTGTTAAAAAATGGAAACAAATTTCTCTGAATTGTAATCATGTTTTTATGTTTTGTGGAAGGTGGAACTTGTGTGCAATGCAATTGCATATCGAACCCAGCATATTTCTAAACAAGATGTAGAAGGAGCAACTTGGTTCCTTCTGAGTCCTTAGAACCAAGTGTAGAAAAAGAAGAATCGTTTTAAGATGGAATTATTAAGGAAAAAGGAACCAGAATTTAAGATTTGGGAAATTCTCAGCATGCCAATATTATTTAAAAAGTGAGAAAGTGGGCTCTGAAGAGAACACAAAAAGTGTTTTGGATTCTTCATGATTTGATTTGTATGGGTGTGAACCACAGACTTAATCAAACGTCTCAACAGAAAGCGTAAATTGCAATGGGATTACAACAGGAGAAACACTGGCAGTTGGGACTAAAGGAAACTGATAATGAGACTAAACTAAGGAAGACATTCAGAATGCTTAAGCCCAACAGGACTGGACCATAGAGCTATTCAGCTGTGAATGTGCACTATTCGATTCTTCCGAATTAAAGAAGAGGGAGCCCAAACAGGATTTGGAAACAATCACAGCTGCTACTTTTACCAGAAATCCAGAGGGTATGGGAAGGGGGCCAGGGCTGCCTCCATATTGATTTCAAAGGGCAGAAGTGATGCTCAGAGGAGCTGTTCTGGAGGGCCACCCAGTGAAGCGCTGGACAAGTGACCTCAGTCCTGACAAAAAACAGTGCCAGGAGTGGGTCCAATGCGTAGAGCCAGCAATGAGCAGTGCCTTACTGAGCTGTCGGGGACTGTCTGAAAGGTGGGCCATCCAGTCAAAGAGGATTCTTGATGCTTCTTGGGCCTTAGGGTTTGATGGACTTTGCACTGTTAAGGTTTTAGGTTTACTTGGGAGCCAGTATCATTTTTTTTTTTTTTTTTAAGTTGTACTTTTTGGAATGTTTAGCTTATGTCTGTCTCACCACACTGTTTTGAAAGATCATATTATTTGATTCCACGGGTTCACAGATAAAGAGAAATTTTGAGAGAATGAACTGTACCTTGAATGTCACCTACATCTCATTTAGGTCATATTTAAGTAAGACCTTGGACTTTATACTAGACTCGAGGATGGAATGAGTTAAGATTGTTGGGTTTGTTGGAATGGAATGATGGTATGTTGCATATGGAGACATGAATTTTGGGGAACCTGGAGCAGAAGGTTATGGGCTGAATTTTTTAAATGTACTCTCAAAATTTATATGTTGAAATTTTAACTGTCAGTATGATGGTATTAGTATGTGGGGCCTTCAGTAGGTAATTAGGTTGTGATAGTGGAGGCCTCATGAATAGGCTTAGTGTACTTACAAAAGGGACCTAAGAGAGCTTTCACTTTTTCCCCATGTTCTTATACAAAAAACAGAAAACAAAACAAACAAACAAACAAACAAAGAACAGCAGTCTGCAACCTGCAAAAGGGCCCTTTTCAAAACCGGAACACCCTGGCACTCCTACTTTGGACTTAGAACTCCTTGAACAATAGGAAATAATTACTTGTCATTTATAAGCCACTGAATCCATGGAATTTTGTATAACAGCCCAAACTAAGGCACTCCTCATACACCACATTCTTCTGAATCTTACTATCCGTCAGTCACCTGGGACTATATTCTGTATACTAAACATAACAAATGTATTACTGCACTACGGTTGTGCCATAGAATTTTTTTCTGACTTCTTGTACAGAAATTATTTCACAACATATGCAGCTATAGGAAATTATCTATCTTGTATAACAAATTACTCTCCTGATATTGGCCTCATTATTTTTTCTTTGTAAAATATTTTAAATAAATAATAATTGTTCTGAGGGGTGCATTGTAATGTTTTGATTTATATTTATATTGTGGAATGATTAAATCAAGCTGGTTAACACATCACTTATCTCACAAACTTATCTTTTTGTGGTGAGAACATTTAAATAGACTTTTTAGCAATCTAAAAGGTCAAACTCATAAAAGTAGAGAGTAGAAAGCTGGTTACCCAACATAGGAGGCAAGGGTTAGGGAACGAGGAGATGTTGTTCACAGGGTACAGTTTCAGGTAAACACAAGGAATGAGTTATAGTGATTAACTCTATAGCAGAGTAACTATGTTTTTATTTATTTATTTTTTTATTTATTGCATTTTAGGTTTTGGGGTACATGTGATGAACATGCAAGATTGTTGCATAGGTACACACATGGCAGTGTGGTTTGCTGCCTTCCGTCCCCTCACCTGTATCTGTCATTTCTCCCCGTGCTATCTCTTCCCACCTCCCCACCCCTATGTTTTTAAATGACTTACTGTACATTTCAAATTATCTATTTAAAATATACATAGTATTTGTAATCCCACCTCTTAAAACATGACCTATTAAATAACAGATTTTCAGTAAATAATTTTAGACTGAATAAATTTTTTCACCTTGTTCTGATCGCTAGATTTTTTTTAAACTTTATCTCATTAATTGCTAATTCTCTCTTTATGAGTGTTAAATATTTAAAATAGCACCAAACATAACAAGACAAAGCAAAAAGACAAAATTTATTTTTTATTTCAAGTGACATGTTCTATTGTGTTCTAAGACTGACTGTCTTGGAGATAAAGAAGACTTCATTATTTTATATAATATTCCTTTGAGAAATCCAAAGGCAAAAATGACATATTTCAAATTTTTTTGCTTATAATTTTATCAAAGAGCCCATATAGACTTCCTAAGTTCTCAGTTATGTCACATGGGTCTAATTCCATTACATTTTTGGCCTATATCAATTAATTTTCTTTTTCCAGATCATAAATTTACACTCCTATTCCACTTCTGAGCAGTTAGACATTTTCAGTATGGAACATTCTATTAAAATGAAATGGCAAATTGCCTTGCAGCACACAAATTTTCAAAGAATGTTTCATCTGATAATACAGTTCTTACAAGGAACTTTCCAAATTAATACATTTACACAAAAGACATTATTAATTTTGTGCATTTATAAACTACACATAATTTCAAAGTGATGTCATCATTGCACATATGTATTTGGGTTTCAAAGTGAGTGATTAAATTCTGTTTAAGATTTTGCACAGAAGTGCAGTATATCATCACATTTTATATCCCTCTGTGCAGGATAGTTTTCTAAATCACCCTCCATTGTCATGAGCATGTTCATCTTCCATACAGAACACACTGACTGAAAATAAGATCAAGTCTGCACATTCGGGATATAAATTTTTGAGATTACTGCTCTTGGTGTAATATATCTTTCTTGCACTTGAGCCTTTAGATTTTGCTGTTTTTACCACTTTTGTGCTTCCAAGATTTATGCTCCTGTATACTTTGTTTATATTCAGCAGCTAAGTATATTTTGTCCTGTTATCATGACTTAACCTGTAATTTATTTCAAAAGTACAAGTAAGGTTTTAAACTTAATTATAGTGTAATCTCTTTAAATTTTGCTGCATTATCACTCAGAAGGAGAAAAATCAAAATTAAAAGTGTGTTCACATGTCTACACATTTTTCAATGTGCAAATGTAGTTATCACGTTATGTTAAATTCATTGTGATTTGAAAATGTAATTTGTTTATAATACTTGCAGGATTACTTATGAGTTAATTATTTATTCATATGTACACTTACAATTCTTATAATATTTTAAACCATCCAATGTATTAGTTTTCTTTAACTTGTAATGATAACAGTAAAAATACCTGGCCTGCTTATTATAACTGTTATGATCAATTGAAACAATGTATGCAAAGGCAAATAGTACATTTTAAAGCTTTTAGTATTAGTTTACTGTTATTATGCATTCTTAGTAGCATATTTTCATAGTTAATTATTATAACATGACACTAAGGTAGAGATTTTGATACCCATATTAATAAAAAATAAATTAATAAAAATGATCAAAACCATATATAACAAAATGTATCATGCTGTAACATTACAACAGCACTGTCAAATAGAGTTCCGCCTTTCTCTTGCCTTTTACACATCTGCTATCTGAGGGTGCAGTGGAAGGCCCTCATTACCTGTTGGTATCTTGATTGTTGACTTCCTAGCCTACAGAACTATGAGAAAATAATTTTCTATTTTTGCAAATTACCCAGGCTTGGCATTTTGTTAACAGCAGCACAAAACAGACTAAGACATAAAGTGTAAAATTATTCTTCCGTGCTGCTTCAAGTGACATGATTTATTTTTTCATGGCTGTGTAGTATCAATTGTGTTTGTATGTATACATATATATATATATATATATATATATATATATATACACACACACAAATATGCATGTATATATATCACATTGTCCTTATTCAATTATCTGTTGATGAACACAGATTGATACAATATCTTCAGTATCATGAATACTGCTGCTACAAATATGTGAATGTGAATATCTTTTTGGTATAATGATATTTTTTCTTTTGAATATATACACAGTAGTAGTATTGCTAGAGTATATTCTGACTCTTTAGCTCTTGAGAAATTTTCATGCTATTTTCATAGAGGTGGGACCAACTTACATTCTTTCAAATTATATTATATGACTATAGTAACAAAAATGACATGATACTGATATAAAATAAACAGAAAACTCAATAGAACAAAATAGAAAACCCAGGAATAAAGTGACAAAGTGTCAAAGTATAGTGGTTATTTATAAGTGACATACCTACAGCCAATGAATATTTGACAAAGTTGAAAAAAAACATACAGTGGGAAAACAATATTCTGTCCAGTAAATATCACAGGGAAAATTGGAAAGCCACAGGTAGAGGAATAAAACTGGAACCTTATCTGTTTCCATATACAAAATTAACTCCGAATGAATTAAAGACAAATTTAATACCTGAAGCTATAAAAATACTCATAGAAAACCTGAGAAAACTCTTCTAGACATTGGCTTTGACAAAAAAAAAAAAAAAAAAAATTGTAACTAAGACCTCAAAATCAAATTTAAACAAAAACAAAAGTAGAAAAATGGGACTTAATTAAACAGAATAGCTTCTTCACAGCCAAAGAAATAACAGAAAACACAGACCATGCGAAGAATGTGAGAAAATATTTGCAAACTATGCATACAACTTAGTACTAATATCCAGAATCTACCAGAAATTCAACCAACTCAACAACAACAACAACAAAATAAATAAATAACCCCATTAGAAAGAGGACAAAGTACATGAACAGATATTTCTCAAAAGAAGTGGACAGCAATTATATGAAATAATACTCAGTCTTATCATCAGAGTAATGAAGATTAAAACCACAATGAAATATCATCTTAACTAGTCAGAATGGCTATTTTTTAAAAGTTAGATAACATCAGGTATTAATGAGAATGCAGAGAAAAGTGAATCCTTTATAGTACAAGTGACATTTTTATTTATAGACTATTAAAATAGATAATTGCTCAAAAATCATTTGAAGTATAAAATATTAAAATGTAGATATATGAATATTTTGAATATTTTGTACTTTCTAAATGTTTAATCACAATAAAAATCCAAACTATCACAAGGTGTGTCCATAATGATTCATAAATGTATTTGATGATGTTGAGAAGTTTTTTAAATATTAGGATTTAAGTCCCTCATTTATTTCAATGAAAGCATCTTTTTTTTTTCTTTTTCTTTTCAAATTATACTTTCAGTTCTGTGTACATGTGCAGTACATGCAGGTTTGTTACATAGGTATACACGTGCCATGGTGGTTTGCTGCACCCATCGACCTGTCATCTACATCATCTACATTAGGTATTTCTCCTAATGCTATCCCAACCCTAGTCCCCCACCACTGACAGGCCTCAGTGTGTGATGTTCCACTCCCTGTATTTATGTGTTCTTATTGTTCAACTCCCACTTGTGAATGAGAACATGTGGTGTTTGGTTTTCTATTCTTGTGTTAGTTTGCTGAGAATGATGGTTTCCTGCTTCATTGATGTCCCTGCAAAGGATATAAACTCATCCTTTTTTATGGCTGCATTGCATTCCATGGTGTATATGTGCCTCATTTTCTTTATCCAATCTATCATTGATGGGCATTTGAGTTGGTTCCAAGTCTTTGCTATTGTGAACAGTGCCACAATAAACATACATGCGCAGCATGTGTCTTTATAGTAGAATAATTTATTCTTAAAGGTATTTCAAGAAATATAGCTCAAAAATTGCCACAAATAACATTTGCAAATTTATAATACACGTTTCAAAGACATCAAGATGAACTCAAAGACTACAGGGATAACCTTTTGATTCAAGGAAATAATGTTATCTTAAATGAGAGAAGATAGGGAAGACCATATCAAATGAATCACTTTGATGTTGTTTGACTGTGTTCCCACGCAAATCTCACCTTGAATTGTAGTTCTTGTAATCCCCATGTGTCATAGGAGAGACATGGTGGGAGATAATTGAATCATGAGGGTGGTTACCCCTCATGCTGTGCTGGTAATAGTGAGTGAGTTCACACAAGACCTGGTGGTTTTATAAGGGGATTCCGCCTTTGCTCTGCTCTCATTCTTCCGCTGCCCTGTGAAGAAGGCCAGGTTTGCTTCTCCTTCCACCAGGAATGATTCCCAGCCCTGAGGAAGTGTTAGCTAATTAAACCTCTTTTCCTTACAAATTACCCAGTCTCAGGTATTACTTCATAGCAATGTGAGAACAGACTGATGCATACTTCAACATTGATTTACATTTCTATGTTATAAGTGATCTTAAGTATTTTTTCATGTTTGTTGGCAACTTGCATGTCCCCTTTTGAAAGATGTCTGTTTATGTTCTTTGCCTACTTTGTAAGGTAATTTGTTTATTTTTTTTCTTTTTATTTGAGTTTCATGTAGATTCTGGATATTAGTACTTTGTTAGATGCATAATTTGTGAATATTTTCTTCCATTCTTTAGGTTGTCTGTTTACTCTGTTGACTAGTTTTTTTGCTGTGCAGAAGAATTTTAGTTTACTTAGGTCCCATTTGTCCATTATTATTTTTGTTTTATTTGCTTCTGAGGACTTAGTCATAAATTCTTTGTCAAGGATGATATTCAGCAAAGGTTTTTGCAGTTTTTTTTTTCTAGGAATTTTATTTTTACATTTAAAAGTTTAAACAATCTTGAGTTGATTTTTATATAAGGTGAGATATAAGAGGCTGGTTTTATTCCCATTTTTATGGACATCCAATTTTCCTAGTACCATGTTTTGAAAAGGGTATTCTTTTCTCATTGTTTATTTGTGCACACTTTGTTGAAGATCAGTTGGTTATAGATATGTTCCTTTATTTCTTAGTTCTCTATTTAAATTTATTTAACTATGTATCTGTTTTTGTACTAGTATCACACTGTTCTTGTTACTGTAGGTTTGGTAGTATAATTTGAATTTGGGTAATATGATGCCTCCAGGTTTGTTCTTTTTGCTTAGGATTGCTTTGGCTATCCAGACCATTTTTTCAATTTTAGAATTTCATACCAAGTTTAGGATTTTTGTTTTCTAATTCTGTAAAAAATGGCATTCGTAGTTTTATAGAAATAGTATTGAATCTGTACATTGCTTTGGACACTATGGTCATCTTAATGATATTTTTTCAATCCATGAACATGGGATATTTTTCCATTAGTTTGTTTTATTTTAGGTTTCTTCTATCCATGTTTTGTAGTTCTTGTTGTAGAAATCTCTCACCTCCTTGGTTAAATGTATTTCTCATTTGTGTGTGTCTGTGTGTGTGTGTGGCTATTGTAAATAAGATTGAGTTCTCCATTTTCTCATCCTGAATATTATTGGTGTATAGAAATATTACTGACTTTTGTACATTTAATTTATATTCTGAAGCTTTATTGCAGTCATTTATCAAGTCTAAGAGTCTTTAAGGTTTTCTTGGTATAGGACCATGCCAACTCTTAATGTAACTTCTAACCCAACTTGTGTGATAATTTTTTTCTTGCACTTTTTATAATTTTATTTTCATTTTTTTATCCAGAAATGCCATTTAGTTCTGTTTGATATTATACTTGAAAACAGTGCAAATTTTGTTTTTCAACATTGCAGTTTTGAAATTCATTCATGTTTTTGCATAGTTTATTCATTTTTGTTGATGTATTAGGTGAATAGTCTTAGGTTATGTTTCATTTTTAATAGTTACACTTTTCCCAAAAATTTTATAATAATTAGTAGTTTCATCATGACTATTCCTATACACTTATTCATATAAATGCATAACTAAGAGTGCAATTGCTCGTTTGGAGGGTATGCACATCTTTAGCACTATGACTATTAAATAAATTGTTTGCATTGGTTAACAGGATGATATTCCACATCATCATCATGACTGGAGATTGTCAGATATTTTAAGTAACTGTGGCACCCCATATAGGATAGCTTGGTTGACCTAGTTGTAGCTATTCACCTGGCAACCCTAGCATCATTTATTGTCATAATATGAATGGAACCCACAGTTCTAGAGTTTTTAATCAATCTTCAAACAACCATTAATTGAACAGCATGTAAGTTCCTAACCTTGTGCTGGTCATTGTCCTACATTTGTCATAGGAATAGATAAAGTGCCCTTATTCTACCTAGCAGTTTAATTAGACAATAAATAATAAGAAATAACATGTATTGTATCATATCAGGTTAATGATAACTGCTAATAGTCATATGAGGTTAGATGATACCAAATATGGACTAGTTGGTCAGGAAATCAGCACTAAAGAGGAAATATGATTTATCAGTTTGTTTACAACAGATGGAGCACTGAGTATAAAAGTTATGTGTTAGGGTATGCAAGATGATGATATGGAGCAGAGTAATCAATGCAAAGGATAGTGGTAGGTGGAGAAGTCAGTTTATAGTTCTGAGCCAGATTATATCTTTAGTTTGTACTAGTCAAGTAAATAAAATACTTTTGAGATTTTTACCTGGAAAAATGAAAATAATGTGAACTGAATTATATTGCAAGAGATGACTTCCATTGCTTGGAGGAGAAGAGATTGGAGGAAGGGTAGATAATGGTGCAGACAGATGCGGCTGAGAAGCTATTTTAGTTAGTTCATGTAAGAGATACTTGTTAGATTTGCAATACATTTGCAGGTGAAATGGAATTGACTTTCTGATCACTTGGAATGATGTATATAAAACAGCTGGTAATGACTCCATGTTTTGAAGCTTTAGAAAATTGATTAATAAAGGCTCAAATTACTGAGTGAAAAATTACCAGATTAGAAACAGGATTGGCAGGATACAGATCAAGATTTCTGTTTTACTTACTAAGGTTGAGATGCCTATTTGACATTCAAGGCAGTTGCAAATGAGGTGAGTGTTCAGGAATGAGATATCAGCTAAAGATATAAATTTTAGTCTTGTGCCCATATTTTAGCCGCAAGGAAGGATTTTATGAACTGCCAGTGAGAGTGTAAATCAGTACAATCATAGTAGACAAAGAAATAAATGCATACACCATTGCATCTTGGAATAACTCTGAACCCCTACCACCTAGAGTAGAGACTGTGGAAGTAATTTGGGAGTGTACTGTGGAACAAAATTAAGAAACAGGATGGATGCTGTAGGGAGACAGAGTCAAATCTAGAACACATTATTAAGCTAGGTGATGGAATACTCTACGACCATTCACTGAAGTGAAACATTGGGGTAAATATGTATCCATCAGCTCTAGGAGTTCTATTTTTCAAGCATAGCTCCATGGATGCTAACTTTTCAATATGTCTAGACAGTGCATTTAGGAGTACCAAGAAAAATGCCTACAATAATCCATACAACATTGAGAAATCCCACAGCAGAAAGTGCAGTGTTGAGCTAGTAGTCTGAGGCCACGTACTATCACTTCCATCTTTATGAAGCTGACCATGGTCTACATAAAAATGGTAACCAAGGGTATGACTGGAATAAGAGGTAATGAGAGGATTTGCAGTAATGTAAGATTCAATATACTCTATGTTTAAATTATGTTGCTAGGTTTATTTCATAAACAAACTCTGATATATATATGTGCATATGTACATATATATATATATATATATATATATATGCACACACGCACATTCGTAGCAGCTTTTTGTTGAAATAAGAGAAAATGAGAAAAAAACAAAATGGTAATATATTGAACAAAGGAAGCTTCTTTAGGTTTTTATACAGTACAAGGCTAAACAGTCTTTAAAATAATTGAGAAGAGTCACATGCACCAATAAAAATGGACATCATCAGTATAATACAAGACAAAATAAAGTAGAAGGTAGACAGACACTGCTTTTTCTTGAGACAGAGTTTCCATGGTTTAAACACTTCTCCTGCATCAGCCTCCTGAGTAGCTGGGATTAGAGGTGACTGCCACTACACCTGGCTAATTTTCTATTTTTAGTGGAGACAGGGTTTCATCATGTTGGCCAGACTGGTCTTGAACTTCTGACGTCAGGTGATCCACCCGCTTCTGTCTCCCAAGGTGCTGGGATTACAGGCATGAGCACCAGGATGATAAACACATTTTTAATATATAAAAATGTATGATTATGATTAAATTGTGTCTGTGGAGACTTGCACATAAACCTAAATTATAAATAATTACAGATATTTGTTCACTACCACATTTTCGCAGTCACTGTTTTCTCTATGAAGAAAGAAAGGACTTTGATAAAAGTTCACAGGGGCTTCCAATTGAATTGACACTTTTATTTCTAGCTGAGCCCCTAATATATGAGAATTTTTTCTGTTATGACTTTTATATGTATTAAAAGTAAAATAAAAAACAAGGATTAGGTGAGGAACCTATATATCTCTAATATGCAGAATGCCATAGGAATGATGACTATTGGGAAACTGGGCCTTAGCGCTGATGTTTGAGCCATCCCTTGATGTTTCTCAGTGCTTCTTAGACTGTTTTGGTCAGCTCCATCTTGGTGTTTTAGAACTAGAGAAGCCTTTTTGGTTAACTTTTTTTTTTTTTTTTTGGACAGAATTTCGCTCTTCTGGAGTGCAGTGGTGTAATCTCCCCTCACCGCAGCCTCTTCCTACTGGATTCAAGCGAGTTTCTTGCCTCAGTCTTCTGAGGAGCAGGAGTTAAAGGTGCCTACCACCACACCTGGCTGATTTTTGTATTTTTAGTACAGATGGGGTTTCGCTATGTTGATCAGGCTGATCTCAAACTCCTGATCTCATGATCCTCCCACCTCAGCCTCACAAAGTGCTGGAATTACAGGGATGAACCACTGAGCCTGGCCTTTTTTTTAACTTTTATTTTAAGTTCAGGAGTACATTTGCAGGTTTGTTATACAGGTAAACTCATGTCAGATTATGTTGTCACCTAGGTATTACGCCTAATACCCGTTAGTTATTTTTCCTGAACCTTTCCCTTTTCCCACCCCCTACTCCAAGGTAGGTTCCAGTGTGTGGTGTTCTCTGCTATGTGTCCATGTGTTCTCATCATTTAGCTCACATTTGTAAGTGAGAATGTGGCACGTGGCTCTCCATTCCTTTGTTAGCTTGCTAAGGATAATGGCCTCCAGCTCCATCAGGTTGCTGCAAAGGACGTGATCTTGTTCTTTTTTATGGATGAATACCATAAAGCCTTTTAAACTGATTTTATTTTGTTTTGTTTCTTGAGAAAGGAAAGACAATATAGGAATGAAAAAGTAGGCCAAGTGGGGTGGCTTAAGCCTGTAATACCAGCACTTTAGGAGGCCAAGGCGGTGGGTCACCTGGGTTCAGGAGTCGGAGACCAGCCTGAACAAATAGGGAAATGCTGTCTCTATTAAAAACACAAAAATTATCCCGGTGTGGTGCAGACACCTGTAATCTCAGCTACTCAGGAGGCTCAGGCAGGAGCATCTCTTGAACCCAGGGGCAGAAGTTGCAGTGAGCCGGGATGGCACTGTGACCTGGGCAACACAGTGAGGCTCCATTTCAAAAGAAAAAAAAAAAAAAAAAACAAGAAAGAAAGCAATAAGAGAATACAAATGTATGGTAAAAATCAAGAAAATAATTTTGTTTATTGAATAAGTACATCCTGTACTTCAGTTTCAAGTTAACCATCTGCTTGAAATATAACTACATGTTTAAGTTGCTGGATCATTATTACACGAAGCATAAAGAAAGTCAGTCCTTGCTGCCAAGCCCAGTGTGAGTCATTATGCATCACAGTGTGGAGTTATCTAAGCAGGCACCAAAATAGGATATGTGAATAACTAATTTATTTCCATGTTTACTGAGAATAGTCATTGCAGCAAGTCAGTAGAGAAACAATAAAGGAGGCAGGCATTGACTATGCTTCTATAGAATCCAATATAGAATTTGAATTCTATAGAATCCAAATGACCCAAGAAAGTAAATGAGTATTCACATTTTGAAAAGGACTATTAACACACTAACAGGAAACTATAGTAGTGGGTTGAAGGCATGAATGCTTAATTCAGAAAGGAGTCCTCTGAGAAGCAATATTTAAACACAGACTTCAAGGAGGAAGAGTCACTCATTTTGAAGGAGCAGACGAAGAAAGTTTCAAGACAAATGGCAGCTGCCAAGACCTCAAGCAAGAAATCCCATAGAAAATGTTGAATTTAATCTGTATTGCTAGATACAAGTGAACTACAGATAACACGGTCTTGGATGACCTAGACAGATGATATCGTTTGGATGTCCCACCCAAATCTCATGTTGAAACATGATCTCCAATGCTGAAGGTGGGGTTTCCTGGGAAGTGTTTGGATCATGGGATTGAATCCTTCATGGCTTGGTGCTGTCTTCACGATAGGGTACATACCCCAACACTCTCTCTCTTGCTCTTTCATTCACCAGGTGAAGTGCCTCTCCTGTTTGCCTTCTGTCTTGAGTAAAAACTCCCTGAGGCCTCCCCAGTAGCAGATGCCACTGTGCTTCCCATACAGCCTGAAGAACTGTGAGTCAATTAAACTTTTTAAATAGCATCCAGTCTCAGATATTTCTTCATAGAAATACAAGAATGGCCTAGTACATCAGATAGACAGGGACCAAAGTAATCAAAATTAGAATTGTGCACTTAATTTTGATTATATTTAATTTTGATTGCATTGAATAGGTGGATATGTATACAAGTCCCATGGGGGTGGTTTGCTGCATCCATCACCCTGTCATCTACATTAGGTATTTGAAAAGAATTTACATTTAAGTGATATTGAATGTGTTCATCCAGAATTTTTATTGTCCCACAATAAAGATTGGTAGTCTTTAAAAAAAAAAAAGAAAAAAGAAAAGATAGGTGTATTGATTATGGAATGAGATAATGTCTGTTTTTGTTTGTTTGTTTGTTTGTTTTTCTTTGTTTTGTTTGCTCTTAACAAATTAGTCTGGCTTCAGTCCATAATAAATTGGAGAGAAACTGGTAGAAGATAAAATACATGGTAAAAAGTAATTGTAAATATTCAAGTTTCAAAAACAATTTTGTGGTAAGGGCAAACCCTCAGGTCAAGAAAAGTGTGTTACTAAATTCTGTTAGTTTCCAGAAGAAAGATAAAATCGTATGACACAGATTTTACTCCTTAGGTTAGAGAGTGTGCTAAGGATACCATCCACGTTTTCCAACACTATTCCAATCATGTTTTATGATCTTCATTTCTATTCCATCCTCACTCTTAATATAAATAATTTATTAATATCCAGCAATGTGCTAAACATTGTTGAAACATTGTCTCAATATTACTCTTGGAAGTGCTTAGAGGTAGACAATATTTCCAGTACATGAGTCGTGAGGAAACTGAGGAATGCAGAAATTAAACAACTTGTTGAGGGTAGCATAATTATAAATGGTGAAGACAGGCTACAAATCCTAATATCTATGACTCCAAAGTTAATGCTTTACAAAATCATTTTATATAGTATGCTGTCTCTCTGATGTGTGAATCTCCCCATTTCTAATTCATTATTTATTATAAATGTTTGTTGCCAGGTAGTGTTCTAGGCTTTGGGGATATGTCTTTGAAAAGGCTTATAGAAATCTCTCTCTTCAGGGAACTAATATTCTAGGGGCTATACAAAAAAAATAATAAATAAAAATGTAACATGCATAGTATATTAGACTGTAGTAAGTGTCATGGCAAAAAATTAAGAATGGAGAATGTCTACAGAGTACACAGATTGTTTGGAAATTGAATAAAGTGGCTGTGGAAAACCTCTCTGAGATTATGGCATCTGACCAAAGACATGAGAAAGTTTTAAAACAACCCATATCTGTTGTATGTTTAGTAATAACAAGGAGACTACTGTACATGAAACTGAATGAGAAAATTATATATTGGAAAGAGGGAAGTCCATAAAAGAACTGGGGGCTCCATGTGGTGCAGCATCTATAAAGCACTGTGCAAGTTCTGACTTTTACAATGAATGAAATGAGAGATTGGAGTTTTTCCACAGAAAAAGATAATGACCTGATTTATACTTTAAAGCAATTATACAAGTTGCTCTTTTTAGATGTACTGAAGGGTGCCTTATGCAGAATCAGAAACACCTTTTTGTTGGCCATTTTAATAAACATAGTCAGTAAATGATGGTGGCTAGCACCGGGATGCTAGCAGTGAAGGTAGCAAAAATGATCAGAATTGAACTGTATTTTGAACATACAGTTAATAAGTTCTGTGGTATGAGAGAAAAATGATTCCATGATATTTGCATTGAGCAACCTTTTTGATTTGTTATTCAAACTAGGTCCTAATATTAAACAACACAGGAATTTTGATGAAAATTTGACCAAAGGGAGAAAATGGCTCCCAATCTACTATAATTAGAGTTCTCTTCTGTTGTTTTAAAATTCTATGGATAGAGTAAACAAAATACAGACTTGCGAGATAATGACCCACAGGTTAATTATCAGATTTATTGACTTAAATGTTACATGACAGTAAATTTGAAAGAAAAATAAGAAGAAATTCTGAAAGCCAGGATGTTGGATTTATTCCCTCCACAAAAAAATAATCGCTAATATTTATAAAGTGAAACAATATGCCAAATAGTTATACTTGCAAGATTGCATTGTCCCAACAAATCATATATCATTAACAATGTTTTCATTTATAAGTGTGTGAAAAATCATGACAACTGGAATTTAAGTTACGTTTGTATGAAGCAACCAATATGTGTCAGAACCAGAATAAAACCCAGGTTGAGATGAAAGGAATTCTCCTTCCATGATACCAACCAATGTTGCCTGTTGAAACCCTAAACAAGCTATTTAAATGTGTTGGAATTCAGTTTTTGAAATTTTAAACTAACATTCCTGTTCTAAATCAAGTTAGTGTTTAAATTCTTCACTTACACTTAGTATGTAAATTAGTCCAAAATGTGAATTGGTCCCAAATACCATATTCATTTTAACAGTGGACATTGAAAGTTTAACAGATATCTGTTATGATGTTGAACTGATTTTATTTTATCAGAAAGTGAAAGGAACTGAAAGGAAGTACTCAGCGTATTTCTAACGAGTATACAGAGGAAAAGTATTTGCCTCATTTAATTTTGTAAAATCTCTCTCTGGCACATAATTCAAAGTCTTTTTTTTTGCCCACAGGAATAGTGAGGAAGGTATGTATTAACTCATGTCATAATACAAGAATAGGTAGTAATAAAACACTGGCATTTTCCAAATTGCCAGTATGAAGAATTATCAGAAGAACATGAGTATTAGCTTCAGATTCTCCAAGGGGTTAACCTTTATGTTATCTGTTAAATATGAATTATGTATTAACTTCTCATATTTCATATATAAAACTTTGTGCCTTGGTCCTGTTCCTCAGGATGACCTTGATGTAATCAGAAATAATAGTGTTCTTTACCGCAGACATTAATCAATAACTTTATAATATGAAGCACTATGAATATTTAATGGCTTCAGCTTGAATAATTCAAATCTTTTATTACTAAAAAATAAAGTCAATTGAGTGACTGAGAGTTCTGTATCCCACAATTTCAACTATGCTTACTACCTATTCTACTTACTATTCTATTTACTATTTGAGAAGGGTATGGGATTGTATGTGTTGCCACTGTCATGTAGATTTTGTTCAATTTTTTTGTACACATAACTTTAGTCTCATTTCATTCTCTGAATATAAGTAATTTTTGGTGAATTAATACTTCAAACAAGAGTTCACCTGGAAAGCAGTAGGCTAAATTTCACTAAAAATATTGTTTTGGTAACATACCTTAGAAATGTAATAGGACAATGTATCAAAGAACAATTTCAAAATAAAAACACAGAAAATAATTGACCAACAAAATTTCACTGAAGTCTTAAAAACAGAAATAAATACGTAAATAATCATAAGTAAAATAGAAATTCAATGTATAACTTACCTATAGAAAAGCCTTGTAGAATTTCATTAAAATGTAATGTCAATATGAGCTATGTAGGAAGTCCATTAATAAATAGGAATATTATATAAGTATACATCTGTATATTTATTTTGTCATATGAAGCCCCATTTTGAAAATGTTTTTAAAAAAATCATCAGGATTAGCCCATACTGATTATTAAAAAATAAAGTTGTCATTGGTCATTGTAGAAGACAAATGTCAACTATGGAGTGGATTTGTTTATAGCCACCCAATAATACTTTCACCTAATAATGCATTTCCATTTTTTTAGTTAAAAATTTAATTACATTAGGAAACTGTATTTGTTTAGGTATATGAATATAGAAAGGATAATCATAATTCAGTAAAATAAGTTTTACTTGCATATTAAAATTGACCATGTTTGTGAAGATGTTGAGAGTATATTACATATGGAAATCAAAGTATACATACCCACTAATTCTTTAAACTAAGTTAGATATTAGTAATAATTTATATATATGTATCAGAAGTTAATTAAAAATACAAATTGACTGCTAATATACATTATTTTTCTAAGTTGCATTTTTGCCTAACGAAATATAATTTAAAAAAATATTTATTTTCTTTTTATTACTACTAGAATATACATTTCATCAGAACGGCACTCTTTCTTATTTATATTAGTTTTTTTTTTTTTTACCTGTATTGAAACTTGACTTTGAAATAAAACAGATATAATAACACTGTTGTAGACATATTTATTACAGTAAAACTAACATTGTGCATCTGAGTTTTGGGCAAAGAAATTTTACAAATGGCAGAAAACTGTAAGTAACCTTCTTAACTGATGTTAGAAATGTAAGTAAAGAAGATAAAAATTAAAATAATAAAGAAAAGGATTTGGGGTGTAGCAACATCGTGCTTCACAGGAGAATGAGTTGAAAGTGCTCACTCCGCATTTTTCAGTAACATATACTTAAGTAAGTATACAGAGGCTACAAAAGCTATTTTTTGGTTCAACATGACCTGAGCAGTTTCTTATCTGTAAGAGGAAGAAGCAAGGATGGGGTCAGGGAAGGAGACAGAGAGAGATTTGGTGGAGAGGGGGGTAGAGAGAGTTTCACTTGTATCTAGAACAGATCAGAAGCAATTTCTTCTTCCAACTCCTCACTTCTTCTCTATTTCTATTAATAAAGAGTAAACCAGACAAAATAGATTATCATGCCATTTTTGTTTTCTTATTTTGTCATAACAAAAACTTAAGCTGGAGAGGAAAATGAACAGATGTATATGGCTGGAAAGACTCAGTGCTAATCTCTACAATGTTGTTTTAATAGAATGGAGGCAAGACCAGATACTTGCCTACAATAATGAGAATCAATAAAAACAAAACTGACGTTTGTAACGAATAGTAATCTAAAAACTTACCTAAGTAAGTATCTCTTTGCTTCAGGTTTTTGGAAATGGGCTATATTGTTTGAATCATGACCAATATGTTCTGCCATAAACAAGAGGATTTCAACCCAGCTCCATGTGGTCAAAAATTATTTTATTTATTACTAAGAGAAAGGTATAAGACAAGTCCTGTGGTTAAAAACAGACTTATTGCTTCTGCTATTCACCTGTGTTATTTCTTAATTTATTATCATTGACATATATTATCCATTCTTCACAGCAATGGCTTTGCCCTGGTAAATTAAATATCTCATTGTCCTTCTTTGTCCATTTTACTTTATAATGTTTCTGAGCAGACTTTTATGGTTCTCTCACAGGATAATAGCAGGTCTTTACATAAAAACAAAGTGGAAACAAAAATTTTAGGCTTAAAATTACTCTTTATTTTATAATTTGAATTTTTAAATTAAATATGCTATCTCCTATTTTTAACAAGAAATTTCATATGCAGTGTATCAATGGAATTATCTGAAGAACATTTGGGTTTTGAACAAAAACATAATTAGAGCGAAAACACTCTAAAATAGACACTAGAATAAAAACAGTGAAAGCAAAACCAAGAAAAATATTTATTTTAGATTTTTTCATTCTAGTATTTTGAGTTTTAGTATATAATACTGTTATAATAGGTATTAAAGTAATCACTGATCATTTTCCAAACCCTGTTCCTTTCTAGGTGCAATAAAGAATTTTGTATTTTATTGAAAAATTATCTTAAATATAAGATTGAAAATGAGAGTAAATATTTAGTAGATATAATGTATTTTCATATATATGTAAAATAAGCAAGATATGAATTAAACAGTAAATATAGAGTTTAACAGCATAGATCTTAAAATCCATTATCATAAGGTAGAAGAATGTATAATTAATCATGATTAAAATATAATAAATATTCATATCACAGCATTCTGATTTCTGATATCTATAATTTAGGTGACATATATACATATGTATGGATATATAACTGTATTATCTGTTATTTTAAAAGATCAAAGAGTTTTTCTTCTTTCCCAACGTTACCTATCACTTTTCTTATGTACTAGATGATTTTTGAAATTATATACATGATACGTAGCATTAGATTTAAAAAATGAAAATAAATTTACTGTTCTTAAGTAGGAGAATGCACTAATATATTATGACATATTCACACAATAGAAATAATGAGCGACACATAGATCAAAATGAACAACATAAAAAATGAATGCTGAGTTAACAAAGGAAGATAAATATGTATTTTAGAACACATAAATATATATATATGTTCTATATATACTAAAATAGTGTATATATTTAGTTAGAACACTGATATGTATGTTGCATATAACATATATATATATATATACATAATATTTATTGAAATTTTCATAGAAACAAAGAGAAGGATTGTGCCACAAGGCTTTGGTATCTTCTATTTTTCTTTCTGAATAAAAAAAGACATGGTAGCTATTATAAAATATTGATACCTGATAAATCTATGTGAACAGTGCTATGTCATTTTGTGCACTTTCATGCATTTGCAATATTATATTATGAACATAATAATATAAATGTTATATTATTAACATAAAATGACAATTTTATAATTTAAGATTTGCTTTGGAAATTTCCAGCTCAAATTGAATTTTAAAGAGTATCTGAATGGTGTATCAGTGTGAAAAACATTTCACACAAACTCCATTAGGCAAACCATAGATATTCCAAGATACATTCTATCCTATCGACATTTTCTTCCAAGTGTGCAGATATTCTTGGTAATCTATATCTTTATCTATTGGGATTTATAAAATCATTCTAAATTGAAAGAAGTACCCATGCAGAATGTATAATTCTTCCACATGCAATTATTTAAACATATTTCTAATTAAAAATGTGGCATATGTGTAAAACTGCACACATTGTAAGTATAGAGTTCAATTAATTTTCACATAGTGAAACATGGACACTTAACTCCTACACAGGTCATGAAACGATACTTTAAAATGCCTATCCTTCTCCTGACTTATTCTTATGTTAACAGCATAGAACAGAATGTGTGTGTGTGTGTGTGTGTGTGTGCGTGTGTGTGTTGGTTGTGATTAATATATGAGGATGTAGAAGTGAGAATGTGTGTTTATGTAATTGTGTGTGTGGCTATGTGTGTGTGTGGGGGGTTGTGTGTGCATGTGTGAGTGTGCATGACCAAATTATCTATCTATAGCTCAGCCCAAATTCATATTGATGAGAGTTACTGAGGATGTTGCTTGTAGCAACACTTCATTCGTTTACATTGATTTACAGTCCCCTGTTTATAAATATATCACAATTGATTTTTTCATTATATAATTGATAGGCATTTGGCTTGTTTCCAGTTTTAAAGCAAATATAAATAATGCTGCTATATGCATTTTTCTGTCCTTGATGAGCACAAGTATACATTTATGTTTACTACATGCAATTGAGTGGAACTCTAGGGCCGAGTATTTACTAGAGATAATAGATAATGTCAAATTTCAATTTTTGATAATAATGTCAATTTTCAATATCATGTTCTACCTCCATCAGCAATAAATGAACTATTGTCAGTTCTATTAACTTCAGTAATCTGGTAGGTGTGTAGTGTTTTCTCCTTCTGATTTCTTTTCCCATGGTAACTATTATTTGCATTTCCTCATGATTAATGGAAACATCTTCACACATTGATTGCCAATTTAGATATTATTCTTACTGAAATGCTTCATCAAGCACTTCGTCCATTGTTTGTGAAATTCTGTCTTTGCTTATTTGGAGAAATGTATATGTTTTTCTGAATATAATTTTTTGTTAGTTATTTTAAAAATATTTTCAGTTAGTGGCTTAAATTTTCACACAATTATGTAGACATATATCTTAACTATTATATATGACACACACTCACATACAAAAACTATATATGTGTGTGTTTGAGTAATTGACACAGCACTATTTATTGCACAGACCATCTTTGCTCTACTGTCAAATATCAAATATTCGTATATGTGTGAGTCTGTTTCTGGACTCTCTAATCTGTTCCATTGCTTTACTTGCTTATCTGCAGTTCAAATTAATGTTTCCTGATTTATTTTCCAATAAACAAATCCAAACAGCCTTTAGAAAAATCACCCAAATTTTTATTTCCTTAAAGTTATGCTTTTGCTTTATTTACCCTTTATGTTTTACAATTTTGCATATTTTACAATAGCCACAAAAATAACCCACCAGTCATTTCGTTTGTGATTGTACTGAATGTTTAGAAAAATCTTAGCACATTTAATATTTAACAATATTGAATCATTGATTTTAGGGATTCATACTGTCTTTGATTTATTTAGGTCTTTTCAAATGTATAGCAATAAGTTTGACAGTCATTGGTGCAGAATAATTTTACATTTAATATTCATATACGTAGTTTTCCTGGATGCATTGCTAATATCATTTTTCTCTGTTTATGGTATATACACATTTAACCGATTTTTGGCACCTTAACCTTATATAGAAATATGTGACAAGCCTATTTTGTGATTAAAATGATATATAGATGATGTAAATTTTATTATGAATTACATGAATAAATAATATTTTTATTTTTTATACTCAATTTTTGCCTTATTCTACTGTCTGTAAGTTCTAAAATTCAGTCTAATGGAGATAAGCATATAACATATATATAAATTAAATATATTTATTTATAAATAAATATGTAAATTAAATAAATATAATTATATTTATAAATTAATAAATACATGTATATAAATAAATATAATATATATGTTATATGTAACATATATATCAGTGTTCTAAATATATATGCTGACTTAGTGTATATAGTACACTGATGTATATATAAATTTATGTGTTCTAAAATACGTATTTATCTTCCTTTGTTAACTTAGCATTCATTTCTGAAGCTGTTCATTTTGATTTATGTATCTTTCATTATTTCTGTTGAATACATCATAATGTATTAGTCCATTCTCCTACTAAAGGACAGTAAATTTATTCTCACTTTTTCACAGTTCCTGTTGCCTTTATTGTTCAGAGAAAAAGCCTTATTTTTTAAAACCTTTTCACGTTGGTATAATTTTTTTAGCTGGATCTTGCAGATATTCTTTTCAGGATACTGAAATTCTATTCTGTAAATGTGTATTTCTTTAATATAAATGAGAAATAAGTATATATAATGCTTTTATTGGTTTTTAATTTTATGATCACCCATTTTTTTTTTCCTGACTCAATCACCACGATGAAATTACATTGATAATATTTTTAATTTCAAAGGGCTCTTTTATTTACGGACTAAGTCCAATGTGTTTGTGATGTATTGTTATTCACATATGTTACTGAAAATATTACATTTAGGAATTATCCACACATGACTTAAAGAGAGATTGACCTGTAGTTATCAGGTGTTTCTTTGTTTTTCTGATCTTGGCAGAGTTGAATACTATTCACATTTTTTCACTGAATATTTTATATAATTCACTAGATAAATGCATTATGTTCTCCTGTGAAAAGTTATTTAATAACATATTCAATTTCTTCACTCGATATAAAACTATATAAAATGTTTATTATTTCTAACATTTTCAAATTGAGTTAGGTTTTTTTAGGATTTTTAAATTACTCAGATATCTAACTCAACATCTCTGTATCTTGTTATATACTCAAAGGTTTATATCTAAATACTACAAATTTGAGACAGCAATAATTCATCTTTACACATTTCCTTCAAAATCTTCCACAGAGTATTTTTGTTTTTTTTATGCCATCATGCTTTATGCTTTTTATCATTTAAAAATGATTCAACACATATAAAAATGAACATAGAAACACTGTTACATGGTGAGGCATTATTTCTGGCTTATTTACGCAGATTTTTAATGATTCATCAATATTTTGATGCATGGTCTTGAATTCTACTTTTATCTAAACTAATTAACATTTGATAGGAAAGCTAAAATAATCATATATTTGTGGCAAAAAATACAACACAGTATCTTAAATGTTTTTGTGACAGTTTAGTTCTAGTGGTGCTGCAGCTCCTTGCATACATGTTGGACAAAATGTGAGACAAATGATATTATCTGTATCATTTCATGTTAATATCACAAAGAAATTCTATGGAATATTAACAGGAACAGAGTTGAAGATATGTGTTTCTGAAGATTCTAATGTCCCTGTAAATATTAATAATTAGATAGAAATCAGCATCATTGTCCCTTTAATATTAAAAGAGAGAAAACAATCAAAATATAGAAAATTATGGGTTAACCAGGTTCTATTGTGATCCAGCCCTGAAAGGTCTATAGCAAGTGGCACAATTATGACAGCCAAAATGCTGTCTTAATTTTTCTCTCCCACCTCAATGCCTAACAGGAATATCAGTCACCTGTATTTGTTATTGACACACATTTTTCTTTTGGCCAGTCATTTATTCATAGAGATGAACACTATGAGTGACCATTTTTTAAAATGATACAAAGAAAAGCAGAATGAAAATTCAGTGGCTTTATTTGGAATATGGAAAGAACAGTTAATTTGGTAATATTAAGGAAATCATAAAACACACCCAGGTTTTTCCACACTTAGAGGTATTAGCACTGTATGTAATTGCTCTGCGTCATGACAGTTATTTTACACTCTTTAGACTTACTCTAGTCCATATGACAAGTTTTTAAACAGTATTATGTGGCTAAATGTGTTATCTGTACCATTATTGCATTTTTTTTTTTTCCCTCCTGAAGCTCATAACAACGTAAGCATTTCTGCAGAGTCTATACAAAGTCACAAACAAAGTCACTGGGCTGGAGCTTGTCACCCAATAATAGACTCCGTCATTTATGAGTTCCCACTTTATGGCATTACTGAAATGCTTTCACCTGAACCATTACTGAGCAACCCGAATTGTGGGGATAAATCTGCCACTGTGTTCTGCATACAATGACAGATCATCTAAGGGTGAAAGAGTCTCAGTGGGAAGAGAGCAACTTCTATCATATGCCTCCCCTCTCCCTATGTATATGCATGCCTGAGGAGGATGAAACCCTGCTTTCTTACAATGTTATTTATTGGAAATTGTTACTCCATTGCATTTATCACTCACAATTTGACAATTCCTCCTACAATGTAGTTGCCGCAGTGAACACACACACTCCTGTTGAAATTGCTGTCGGCGAGAGTTCATTTTCTTCATGCTGATTCTCCATTCGAGCATCTGTGTGCCATGGATTCGGGCGGCATTTTGCATTCATTATTTCATTTAGTTCTCACAGCAGCCCTACCAAGTGAGTTATCATTACCTCTTTTTTAAAAATGTGCAGGTCACAGCACCTGAAAATAGTGCGATAACTATTCAACACTGCATCTCCTTAATTCCAGACTCTCTGCCTTTCAAATGGGCTACCATATCTCCAGTGTGTGTGCATTTATTATAATAATAACCCTGAATTTGCTTGGCATTTTAAAAGATTGTGAAACAGACATACCATGGCTATATATAACTTAGATGTACAATTAATAATAAAGCAAACAATATATTCACATATCAGCTTAATATCTTAAAAGCCCTTGTTTGTCCCCTATGGGCTTCATTCACCTAATAGTAACCACTTATTCTGATTTATGTGATATTAAATCTCTTTTCTTTAGTGTTTTACCATCTGTATTTTAAAGTATACATATATTAAAACTATATAAAACTGTGTATGTGTGTGTTCTATCATTTTGTCCGTATTTTCAATTTATAGATATAAATTTATTATGTATTCTTTTAGGGCTTGCTCGTCTCAGTCAACTTTGTCCTTTCGAGATTCATACAATTGGATGAATTTCAGCCGCAGTCTGTTCCACTGTTGATGGACATTTGGGTGATTTATAGTATTTTGCTATTATGGACAGTTCTACTAGGGCACTTCTGATTTCATGTCTACTGAAGCACATGGACAAGATTGTCTCTGGGGTAAATACCAAGTAATGAGATTGCTGAGTCATAAGATATGCACATTTCAGTAGGATTGAGTAAAGTCAAATTATTTTCTAAGTGGCTGCATCAATTTGCACTAAGACAAGCAGTTACCAAGCAGTTAATGAAAGTTTCTCTTGCACCATTATCTTTGCCAGTAGTCGATTTTGTCCAACTTTGGAATGTTTACCAAGCCGATGCCTGTAGTTTTGATATACATTTCTCTGCTTTCTAACATTCCTTTATTATTCATATTTTATCTTTTGTGAAATCCCTGTTCCCATATGTATTTTTAAATCCTTGTAGTTGTTTTCTTGTTACTGGCACACACACATGTACACACGCATACACACTCACTCATGTATCATGTATATTCTCTCTGAATACTAACTTTTTGTGAGTTTCATTTGTGAAAAACGTCATCTTCTACTTCGTCTTATCATTCATGCTGCCGTTAGATGAGCAGAAGTTTCTAAATACACTGAATTCATCTATTATTTTTTCCTTTTCATAACTTGTGATTCTTGTTTAAAAAATTATTTCCTATCTAAGGCCATAAAGTCATTACCTTATATCCTCTTCCAAAAAATGTAGATATGCTTTTCACATTATGTCAATGTATATCTAAAACCAAGCATTGTTTATAGTGTGAGAGAATTATGTACTTTTTTCACATGATCACTATTTTCACAATCTATTTATTAGTCTACTTTATTCCCAAGAATGTGCAAATTGTCATACATTAAATGACTATATTTGCATAAGCATATTTCTGTTTGGATTATATTTCAATTAAATGCACAGATCACTTTGAGAGTATAGTTACATTTGCCACGATTAGTCTTCCTGACTACAAAACAGTATTTCTGTAAATTTTACAGGCCTTTTAAGTATTTTGAATAAAGTTTTATGTTTCCAATAATGACCATTAGTTTAGATTTGATGTAAAGTACTTTGTATTTTTTCTAGTGTATGGCATCTTATTTGCAACATCTTTGTGGATTCTCAATATATGGCTAAACATTTCTTGTTTTTCCTAATTTACTAAGTCTTGAATCCTGACATGAGGTATAAATGTTCAACTTTATTTTTTTTCACAACAGCATAATTTTCTTTCTTTAAACCATTAGTGTGTAAAATCATATTCTATTGTTGAATTCTAGAATAATTCCTGGAGAAAACAAATAGTTCCTTACATAATATTACATTATGTTTTAAAATGTATATTTGCATTATCTTTACTGATTTTGTTTCTATCCCTTTTCATTGTTGAAAAGCTTAACTCTTTTTGTTTCCTTAAATCTCTGCAACAATATATGTGAGATTAGACTTATCTTTCCATGAATGTCTGGTAAAAGTCTATTTTAAAGAAATCTGAGGTAGTTATATATTATGCAAAAAAAATCAGAAGTTACTGATTCAATTTCTTTATACCTAAATGTCCATACAAATTCCCTACTTCTTTACAGTATGCCAACTTAAATTATTCAGAAAATTTTTCCTTTTAACATGAGTTTTAAAAATGTTGAAACTTTTTGGCCAGGCGCAGTGGCTCATGCCTATAATCCCAGCACTTTGGGAGGCCAAAGCAGGTAGATTCCTTGAGGTCAGGAGTTAAAGACCAGTTTGGCCAACATGACAAAAATCCCATCTCTACTAAAAAATACAAAAATTAGCCGGCCCTGGCGGTGCAGTCTCAGCCTCCCAAATAACTAGGCTGAGACTGGAGAATTGCTTGAACCTGGTAGGCAGAGGTTGCAGTGAGCCAAGATCATGCCACTGCACTCTAGCCTGGGCAAAAGAGTGAGACTCTGCCTCAAAAAAAAAAAAAAAAAAAAAAAAAAGAAAAGAAAAATAAAAAAAAAATTTCCACTTTTGTATTATTTTATAATTTTAGTATTCTATTTTTATACATTTTGTATTGTATTTATATTTTCTCTTTCTATCATTATTTATCTTTTCAAAGGTCATCTAGTTTTTTAGAACATAGCCCAAACACTACTAACTCAATATATCACAAAAAATAATCAAAAAGATTCAAATATTTAAAATTACTCAAAACAAAATATATAATTATTACAGTCTGGAAAATTAATATTTATATTACCCCAGGTTTATATTAAACAAAGAGAAGAAAAAAGAATAGATTTTGGTCTCCTCTTATTTATTCTAAAAACAAACAAAAAGTTCATTCTTCTAGAGGTTGAAGCATAATACACAGTAAATATTAAAGATTGGGTTTAAAATGGGGAACATTTATTTTACTCTTGTTGGAAAAAGATGTTATTACACAGTGGTACTCCATCTGAAGACTTATCATTATTTTTCCAAAGTGTAATAAAGAGGGATGCTTGTGAATTATCCTTTAGTTGTAAATCAAAAGAATTTGAGGTCTAGATTCAGAAACAATTCTCTGATGATCCAGCTCTCCAAAGCATTCTTTCAAGAAGCAGAAAGTCATAACGGTGACAAAAAGATTAATATTTACTGGTGGAAAGTGTTATGCTTATTATACAGCAAGTAATTTCATCCCAAATTTAAGAGGAATAAATGTTATAATGATACATATATTTTTCTTTTTATAATGCTTTTTTGTTATATGACTTGTGCTACAAATTTTAAGCTCTTTTTAAAGATGAAAGAGTTATATAATTTCCATTTTTCTTCAGTACCATTTTATCAGTATACTTGCAGGAAAAAGTTACGGAATGATGATAAGTAATTTGTTGTGGCATATTAATAAGTTCAGGGAGTCATTTGCTTCTTCCAGAAGGTATAAATGTCTTGAAATTAAAAATATATTAATAGAATAGTAACAGAGAGTAAAAAGCGAATCACTTTGGCCCAGGCACAGTGGTTCACGCCCGTAATTCCAGCACTTTGGGAGGCTAAGGTGGGCGGATCACTTGAGGCCAGGGGTTTGAGACCAACCTGCGCAACATGGCGAAACCGTGTCTCTATTAAAAATACAAAAATGAGCTGGACGTGATGGTGGACACCTGTAATCTCAGCTACTCTGGAGCCTGAGGCAGGAGAATCGCTTGAACCCGAACTTGGGAGGCAGAAGTTGCAATGAGCCGAGATCACACTACCTCACTCCAGCCTGGGCGACGGGGAGACTCTGCTAAAAAAAAAAAAAAAAAAAAAAAAAAAAAAAAAAAAAAAAAAAAAAAAATCACTTTGAAATGGAATGGCAAGAAAAGTTATTCGATGTCCATATGCAAAGGAGTTAAAGGTTAAAATATTGGATCTCAAAGGAATAGTTTATCATCTGCAATCCTTAGTTAAAAAATATACCTTGTCTCTCCACTACAGATCAAATAAACACAGGAAGCAACCTGAGGTCAAAGAGTTTCCTACCTAATACAGTGTTTTTCAATATCCCTTACATAATATGCATGGATATTTCAAATTAAGTCTTCCACTGTGTTTGCTGCCACAGGATTGAAGGAAGATATAGCTAGGAGAGAAATGTGAAAAATACCTGTAATTTTGACCCAGAGAAGCTCTCAGGAAAGGAGAGTGAAAATTTGAGAGGCTCATTTTCATATTCCTACTACCTCAAACCAAAACCCACGGTAGGAATTGGAGTTTGGGAGAAGCCACCAATAAATGGAGAAGCTTGAAGCTATGATCAGGAACAGGACTGATACTGGGACACAGTTTCAGTATAGAGAGATGGTATGTTTGTGGATGGGAAAGGAAATCCAGATGAGCCTGAAGCAGTGCTTTTGCAATCATTTGGCCTATAAATGATTCGGTAGATCCAGCATTGCATTTGTTTTCTCTTCGGGGACATGAACCAGGAACACTGTAAATGGCAAAAGCTGCATAGTCAAGACAAATCAACACTATAGACGGCAACTATGATTCAGCACAATCGGCTATAGGTTTTGGTAACAACACAGTGCTCCTTAAACTAGGTGGGAGTAGCTAAGCTTAAACCTCATCAATCTTGGGTAGAAAAGCACAAAAAACCCTGCATCTCAAAGCAGAGAATTTAGTGCTTATAGTTGTAACCAGAGGAATCTTGTCCCTTATGAAATGCATTGTCACATAAGCCACAGAGCTACAAACCTACTTAAACCTAAAGAATTATGTGAAAGCAAAATCAGAGGTTGGGACTTTATATACAGAATATTTATCTCATCAAAATGACATGATACTTTCAAGAAATAGTACCCCAAAGATATTCATGATCCAGTGTTCAGAGTGGTAAATATGTTTATGTTACATGGCAAAGAGCAATTAAAACTGTATGTAGAAGTAAGGTTATAATCATCTGACCTTAAAATAGGGAGATTATCCTGAATTACCCAAGTAAACCTAATGTAATCATAAGGGTCCTTTAAAATGGAAAGGGAGGCAAAAGAAAAGGTCAGAGTAATGTGATTAGAAAAGACTCAATCCATCATTTTTGTCTCTGCCCATGGAGGAAGGGCACTAATAGTTCAGGAATGTAGGCAACCTCTGAAAAACCAGAAAACCAAGGGGGTGAGGAACAAGGAGGCATGTCCCAGGAGCCACTAGAAAAAAACGTGACCCTTCCAACAGCTTGGGTTTAACCTAGGAAAACATCTAACATACAGAACGGCAAGAAAATAAATGTGTACTGTTTTAAGCCATTACGTTTGTGATAATTTGTTATAGCAGCAATAGAAAACTAACACCTACGATTAAACCAATACTCTGCATTATGCACTTGTTTATTTGATTCTATCCTTTTTTGTCTGTTTTCAATGTTGAGGTATTTATGAAAAAAAAATTCAGATCATTTGTAGAGTAGAGAAATGATATGTAGTGCAAGTATACTTGCAATTCTACTGAACAGGTCTCAAAAATGAAGTTGTAACCAGATTTATCTTATGTTTTCCGACAAAACTTTTCCAAGTGGCTGATGTCACTTCTTGAGTTTTCTCATGTTACTTTTAAAAATAAAATCTGTGATTTGTCCTCTTCAAAGTCTAACCACTGTGTAAATTCTACTACTCTCATTATCTTTATATCTAGGGCTTTTATAAAATTTAAAGCTGAAGGGCAATTTATTACTAATCTCATGTATCCAACTGGCTATACAAACTCAACACTTCTAATGCTAAGAAAATGGCATTCCCTTTTAATCTGTTTTGGCAACTGTGGGTACTCTTTTTTTATTTTTTATTTATTTATTTATTTATTTTTTTGAGACGGAGTTTCGCTCTTGTTACCCAGGCTGGAGTGCAATGGCGCGATCTCGGCTCACCGCAACCTCCGCCTCCCGGGTTCAGGCAATTCTCCTGCCTCAGCCTCCTGAGTAGCTGGGATTACAGGCACGTGCCACCATGCCCAGCTATTTTTTTTGTATTTTTAGTAGACGGAGTTTCACCATGTTGACCAGGATGGTCTCGATCTCTCGACCTCATGATCCACCCGCCTCGGCCTCCCAAAGTGCTGGGATTACAGGCTTGAACCACCGCGCCCGGCCTTGCTGTGGGTACTCTTAATGTTGATTAATTTCTTCATGACTTACTCAACTACTGAATTAGAAATCTAGGAACATCCTTTCCTGGTAAATTTCTCTCTTCTCCGTACCCACTTGGTCTCCAAGACTCTGAATCTGCCTTTATGTTTTCCATCACCTTTGCCAACAGCTGAGATAATATTCTCCTCATTTATCAATTGAACTATTTCCTAATAGTTGGCTTCTCTATTACAACCGTATTTCCCATTTAGACATTTTCATGCTCTCATAAGTTTCTTCTATCAAAATTCTGGTTATGATATGAATTTGTTTGGCAGTCATCACTGGACTTCTGCTGCCCACTGACCCCACACCATCATCACTCCCCCTTTACAAATTACATGATCCTGATTAACTCATGCTCTATTAATGTTTGTACTGCAAAGTCCAATAAAGGGGTTGGCAATATTCATGTGCCAAATTATATATATATATATATATATATATATATATATATGTAAATAAATAAACATCAAAATAGCTGGAGCCAGTTATTTTCCCAGTAATGGATCAGAGAGATAATAAGATTTTTGTTGATAGGGTCCACTGCCAAAGGAGGAAGAGGAAAGAAATATTTTTCTCTTTCTTCAGCTGAAATTGCTCACATTACCATCAATCTGCTTGGTGATTACATCCCAGCCTTTTGACAGCCTTAAATTTCATCTATGCTAGAGGAGTGATATGATTATTTTAAGAGTTCCACATAATTAACATAAGGTTAAGAAGATTAAAATTGTGAGTATAAGAACACACCTTATGTCCAAAGACCTTTCTATAGCTTTATTTTGTTCAGTGGGTAATGTTTAGCATTTTTATTGAAAGCATTTAGTTAACTTACTCTATGAATGCAGTCACGGACACGATCTACTGACCAGAAAGTAACATATTATTATCGTTTTTCAACTGATATTTAATTAACTCACCTTTTAAAAAAAGTTTTCCCAGGGATAAATATAAGTAGAAAAAGTAACAACAAGCAGTTCACCATTTATCTTACAGTCTTTAGCCATTGTTTCTGAACTGGTTATTCCTAAAAGGTAATTATGTTTTCTTCTCTAAAATTTACTTTTATTTGGTTGGCAGTTGCTTTTGTTACTGTTTGTTTCGTGTTTGATTATTAGTGTAACTGACTTAAATTATGACTCACTGCCTTGCATGGAATTTGATCAAACTGGCATTCACTCCAAATTTAAATGGATCCCTGTTTAATTTCCCCTAGCTCTTTGTAAGGGGCAGAAAAACAAAATGGTATCATAAAATTGTTGGCTTGTTGTTACAAAAACCTTCCTTTTATTCAGAGGTTATAGTATTCTGAAAAGTATTAGACTACTTTTCTTATATTTTCTTTCTGAGCATCCATGTTATAAAACGTAGTATTAAAAAGCTCATGCTGGTGATGAAACGCTAACGATTGCAGTAGACAAGGAAAATTTTCTAGGTCACTCTGCTTATGCTGTCTTAAAAATGAAAAAGAAGAGTGCGTTTCTATTAATACTTGGGAAATTTTGACATTGTATCTTTGTGTAAGGTGTTTTTGATGAAAATAGAAAATGCATCCAAATATATGCTGAAGTTAAGATGCTGTTTCATAGGAATGAAATAATATAGATGGGAGGTGCATGCTGAGGGAAAATAGACAGCTTCTGTAGATTGGATAAAGTTTAACACAATCAGGTATCCATAGAAAATCCTAATAAAGTAGTTAATGCCAAAGAGCATGGCTTTGAAATTCCAGGTGTTCACTACATGTTAGGTGATCCTGCTGCTGAATGCTTAGTTCTGGTTGTACTTTTTAAAGACTCCTTTTTCCAATTTCTGTTTCAACAATACCAAATTATATTAGCTCTTGATTGAGAAGTAAAATAAAATAACAAAACATTTGTTTAGCCTTATTATAGTTGAAATTGTCTCCCATGTTAAGTCTGAGGAGAGTGTGGAGATTTACCAACTTCCTCTGGCTGAAACCTAGGAAGCAAGAGAGTTGACCTTCTAGCCTAGCTTTCTCAATCACAATTAAAGGATGTTGTCACGGTAATATGGTCCATTAGTTTCCTAAAACTTCCATAGCAAAGTACTATAGATGTGTTTTTCACAATTCTTGGGAATAGAAGTCCAGATCAAGATGTCTGTGGGGTTAGTTTCTTCTGAAGGTCATGAGGAAGATCTGTTTCATGCCTCTTTCATACCTCTGGTGGTTTGCTAGAAACCTTTCATGTTCATTGGCTTCTGCTGCTTTCCTTATATTTCTGCCATCACACACACACACACACACACACACACACACACACACATATATATATATATATATATATATATATTTTTTTTTTTTTTTTTTTTTTTTTTGAGATGGAGTCTTGCTCTGTCTTCCAGGCTGAAGTGCAGTGTCAGAGTCTCGGCTCACTGCAACCTCCACCTCCCGGGTCCAAGAGATTCTCCTGCCTCAGTCACTCAAGTAGCTGGGATTATAGGCATCCACCACCTCGCCCAACTAATTTTTTGTACTTTTAGTAGAGATGGGGTTTCACCGTATTGGCCAGGCTGGTCTCCTCCTATCGATCCACCCACCTTGGCCTCCCAAACTGCTGGGATTACAGGCATGAGCCACCGTGCCCGGTCTCTGCCTTCATCTTTACATGGCATTTTCCCTATATATATTTCTGTCTCTATGTCCAGATTTTCTCCTTTTAAAGAACAGCAGTCATATTAGATTGAAGTTGTCAAATAGAAATTGCACCCAGCAATTTAAACAGGTGAGGGTAAGGTAGACTTTTTTCAAAGATTATTGCAAAAGAAATCAAGACTATGACAATAGGGGAGAGATTGGACTTGATCATGTAGAAATAAATGGCAAGAGTTTTTAGCCCTGGGAAAGTACTGGAAGACATTACAGGGGAGGTTAGTTACAGACATTAGACCATCTATACTTGCTAATTGGTGCTTATTGAGGTTGGGGGTCCTCACTTCCACAGAGACTGAGAAATAGGGACACTATCCTTTTTGATAATTATATTTTAAAAAGATGGTTTCCAGGTCCTCGAGAAAGATATTCCTGGGGTAGAAAACTGGAAAGAAGCTGGGAGAAAATTTAAATCCCAAAAGATAGGAGAAAAAATTTATAATAACACGTTTCCTAAGTAAATCTAAGAAAAGGATTCCAGGGGCCCAAAGACAGGAAGAAACTTGTCTAAAGTTTAGCCAAACGGGGAACTGCTAAGGCCTTCTTAATCAGAAACCATCCCAATGACATCGTTTTATTAATAATTTTATTTCCTACAAAAAGAGCCTGTTTTTACATAGTCACATTCTGAAGTACTGGCATTAGAACGTCAAGGTATCTTTTTCGGGTGGACACAATTCAACTCATAACACATGGATACATAATTCACTTACAAAAAAAAATTCTAAAATACTTCAATTCTTAACATTTGGTTATACTTAGTAATCAGTATTGGAAAATATTTTCAATAGAAAAGTATAAATTAATGTGCCAAACTGAAAGCTATTTTTGATACTCTCTAATGAATTCATATAGAAGTTTTATAAAAGAACTAATAATAATGAAAAGTGAGTAAAGTGCTTTTGCATTATAATAACATATCACAGAAATAAAACATATAGAAGAAAATCATATATGAAAAACATAAAATCCAGCACATATTACCAAGGTAATACAAGGCTCTCTTTCTGCAGTAAACTTCAGTCAAGTTTTTCCATAGGAACACATACAAGCAAAAGAAATTTAATTAGTATTTCATATACTTAAATAATGGTATAATTATAAAAATTAACTAATTTTACTTCTTAAGCATCAGATCTATAGGCCCGTCCCTTAAAATTTTCAATCCAAGCTAAATGGGGTAGCTAATGCCTGTAATCCCAGAGCTTGGTATGCTGAGGCAAGAGGAATGAGTTCAAAAGCATGAAGGCATGAGTTCGAAAGCAGCCTGTGCAACATAGCAAAACCCCATTTCTACGAAAAATTTTAAAAAATCAGCTAGGCATGGTGGCACATGACTATAGTCTCAGCTACTCAGGAACTGAGGTAGCAGAATTGCCAAATCCAAGCGTTCAAGCCTGCAGTGAGCTATCATCTATGATTGAGCCACTGTACTCCAGCTTGAGTGACAGAGGAAGGCCCCATCTTAAAGAAGAAGAAGAACTTACTCATAAGTTATGTGGATTAGACTTGCAAAATGTATGTTTATCATATCCCAAGTTAATATTATTAGGGGATTTTAGCCAGCACAAATTTTAAAGTCCTTTTAAGGAAAACTTAAAAGGCAATCTTCTATTTTTAAATGGTAAAAAATAAAAAATGAATCAACGTGGAGAAGCATAATTCTGCAGAAGTGTCATGGATTTGGCTATATCATATATTGTTATAGCTATCTGAGAAATGTGTAAAATAGTTATTTCATGCAGTAGAAAATGATCTAAAATTTTCTAAATAATGATAGTCTTTGGAAGTGGGAAGTAATAGAAATTCTAAATAATTCTTTCTACATAATGTAGATATTGAGCATTTGGAATGTGCTAAGCATCAAAATTCAAAAACTGTCACCTTTTTTTATCAGGAGTCTTCTACATCGCTTGGTAGATAATTTTAGAAACTGGCCGCTATTTCGATATAGAAGCAGAAAGTATTAGTAATAACTGTGGTATGTCTGTCCACATAATTCTAACACAAATCTATTAAATTTATTGTAGGACTAATATATTCATTTGGATTTATTTTGAAGATAGGGTCACTGCCTATATTTAGGGTATAAATACATTTTCTTTAGTTGAGATCATTCTGTGGTCCAAACATAAGAGGTGATACACATCTTGTTGCTAAAACATGTGGACTTTAGTTGGTAGTCTATAACCTGAAAAAAAAAATGAATACCATTCTCTTGAAATTGCTCAAGAGAAATTGGTCTTGATATTGCTTGGATGCTAGTTTCACTAGGGTAGTAAAACACCTAGCCATATGGAGATGTTCTGAAAACTAAGAAATAAGAAGAAAAGAAGCCTACAATCTTCTGCCACTCCTGGAGCCTCAGAAATTAATCATACTGCTTTCCTGGACTTTCCAAGCATAAAATAGTACTGAAGACACAATCCAAGTTATAAGCATAGATTTTATATAATACTATCAAGTTACCATTAAGTTGAGCATTTTGTAGTGTAATTCATAAAACAATAAAATTTTCAAATGAATAGTGAAGAAAAAGTTACCTTAATGTCAGTCAAAGGCACCTATAAAATCATGTAGCATTTTTATAAGTAGATGCATAAGAAAAATATGCTATTTTTAAATGGCCCCACATATTTAAATTTAAAATTTTGTACAACTTGCTGAATATTTATTCTATTAATGGCACTTACAATACCTTTATCACCTCTTTCTCTCATTTTTCCCTGAAATGTTAAGTTGGACATTTTATCAAGTGTATAACTTGACATAACTTAGTCTCCATTGAGAGTAATTGTATTAGGGGTTTCTAGAGGAACAGAACAAATGGAATGGATATAGGTATATATAAAGGAAAGTATATTAAGTATTAATTCACAGAATCACAAGGTCCCACAATAGGCTGTCTTCTAGCTGAGGAGTAAGCAGAGGCACCCTGATTTCCAAAACTGAAGAACATGGAGTCTGACGTTTGAGGGCAGGAAGCACCCAGCACAGGAGAAAGATGTAGGCTAGCAGACTAGGCTAGTCTCTCTTTTCATGTTTTTCTGCCTGCTTATATTCTAGCCGCTCTGGCAACTTCTTATTTCTCCCTCCTACTAACACTTAATGACTGAACTCTGCTCTGTTACTACGACTATTTGAAATATTTTATATAAACGGAATTATGTAATATTTTCTTGTTATAAGGCTGAATAATATTTCATTGCATGTGTATACCACATTTTCTTTTTCAATTCATCCATCGATAGACATTTAGATTGTTTCCAAATCTTGGCTCTTGTGAGTAATGCTTCAGTGAATATGGAAGTGCAGATTTTTCATTGAGATCCTTATTACAATTCCTTTATACACACCCAGATGTGTGAATCATATAGTAGTTCTAATTTTAACTTTTTGAGGTTGATGATTTATAGACAAGAAAGTGGCCTCTGTTTTAGAGAAACATCCAGTCCATTCTGGAGGACAGTTATGTGAGTACACTGTGACAATTCAGTGTGACATGGATATTTAGCAAAATATAATTCCTGTGAAAGCTAAGAGCAATCCACTCATAATGCCCTTAATATTGGCACAATTTGATGTGAATGGCACATACCATTCTTAAGAAAAGTTTCTGTGTTGGACTCAACTTTACATTTTTTATAACATATCTGCTTAAAACAATTACATTGCATCACTAAATTACATGACCCTTCCTATTTCACAGTTTCCATCAATGGAAATCTTACCTTTTAAGTTACAGGAAAAACAGTGCAATCAGCCTTGAAATGCCTAACATGTGGGTAACCAATCACAATCCTTAATTACTTGAACCCTCCTCATCTTGATTGCTAGATTTAGTAGAAAAGGGCATCCTCTATAAATCGTTCTATTATAAAGACACATGCACACATATGTTAATTGCAGCACTGTTTACAATAGCAAAGATTTGGAACCAACCCAAATGTCCATCAATAATAAACTGGAAGAAAATATGGCACATATACACCATGGAATACTATGTAACCATAAAATAGGATGAGTTCATATCCTTTGCAGGAACATGGATGAAGCTGGAAACCATCATTCTCAGCAAACTGCACAAGAACAGAAAACCAAACACCACGTATTCTCACTCATAAGTAGGTGTTGAACAATGAGAACACATGGACACAGGAAGGAGAAGGTCACACACCAGAGCCTCTTGGGGGTGGGATTTCTAGGGGAGGGATATCAGGGGGTGGGGAATTAGAGAGGGATAACATTAGGAGAAATACCTAATGTAGGTGACAGGGGATGTATGCAGCAAACCACCATGGCATGCGCATACCTAAGTAACAATTCTGCACCATCTGCACATGTACCCCACAACTTAAAATATAATATTTTTTTAAATTAAATAATTACAAAAAGGGTATCCTCTTTGTCTAGGATCCATATTCATCCACTTTATGGCTCTTAACCCTTTGCATTTCTTCACAAACCTTACATATATTTCTTCACCACACACTGGCTACTGTACTAAAATATGAAAATATAAGTTTGCAGTAAATATATGGATCTTGCCATAATTCAGGTTATATGCTGGTAGGACAAATCAACATTAAAATAGAACACAGTATTAATTTGATTATATTAGTTTAAATCACCATAAAAGTACAAGGCTAGTTCTAGCCATGTACTTTTGACATTTATTTATTCTATCCTTATTGTACAAAAAAGATAAGTTATAAAAGTTCTAAATATACATGGTGGAAAAATCAGATAGTAAAGAAAATTTCAAACAATAAAAGTTCACTTTCAATTTCCCCTAGCCCCCGACTTGAACTCTGTGGAAGCTATCACTATTAATAGATTTTTGAGTAACTTCCCAGAATTTTTCATTTCTTCACTATACAAATATGTTTAAGATATGAACAAACTACATCTTTCTTCCATCTCATAAAAAAAAACACGTGTTTATCTTAATGGAAAAGCAAAAAATGACTCTTATTACCTATTTTCCTTTTTCTCTGTTTCCCTTCCAACCTCCCTTCAGACTTTCAGACTTGGTTGACCATCTTTCATGCTTGTTTTATTGTACCTCCTTTGACTTTCCTACAACACTCACTAGAAACCACTTTTATTACAGCATCACATGTCCTATAATTTTCTGTCTGTGAACACTGCAAGATATAGTTTATACAAGATTCCAGCATATTAGATAGAATGCTATTCTTTTGTCTTTAACCAAAAAAATTAATAAAATAAAAATAGCATGACAGAAAGTTATCATAGTGATAACTCAAATCAACTCTAAATTATATTAACAATTAAATTATTTGCAAATCTTCAGTAGAAAAGAAATCGCATAAGGAAAAATGTTGTATTACTCTTAGCCAAATATTTAAAACCCATTGTGATATAATAGAAACCTCTTTCAAATTCTACTTTATCACCATAATTTAAAACATCTGATGGCTAAGCATGGTGGCTCATGCCTGTAATCCCAACAACTTTAGAAGGCAAAGGCAAGGGGATCACTTGAGTCTAGGAATTTGAGACCAGCCTAGGCGACAGACCCCCATCTCTACAAAAAGATAAATAAAATAAAATAACTTTTAAAAAATAGCTGGAGGGGACAGGGTGCACCTGTGTTCCCAGATACTCAGGAGACTGAGGTGGAAGGATCATTTGCACCTAGGAGTTTGGGGCTTTAGTAAATTGTGGTGGCACCACTACACTCCAGCCTAGGTGACAGAGTGAGACTGTCAAATTAATAAATAAATTAAATAAAACATTTGACCATTAACCCCTGGAAACAATCCTTTCTCCTCTTGCATGTTTGCATGAATGCATATATGCATGCATGTGTGTGCATATGTGTGTGTGCTGAATACCATAGTGGCTTCTGTTTTTAATAGTGGATAGGTGCATAAACTTTGGTGTTAGTCCCTCTAGTGAAACAAATATGTCACATTTTGCCATATATTTACTAAAAATGTTTAAGATTCAATGTTTTTAATCTGAGAATAAAGGTAAAGATGTCTATAAATTCTACTAGAGTACTGCTAAAACTAAGCTCTCAAAAATGGCAAGACTTAAACATCAGACCTAAGACCATAAAAACCCTAGAAGAAAATCTAGGCAAAACCATTCAGGACATAGGCGTAGGCAAGGACTTCATGACCAAAACGCCAAAAGCAAAGGCAACAAAAGCCAAAATAGACAAATGGGACCTAATCAAACTCCACAGCTTCTGCACGGCAAAAGATACAGTCAGTAGAGTGAATCAGCAACCAACAGAATGGTAAAAAAATTTGCAGTCTACTCATCTGACAAGGGGCTGATATCTGGAATTTACAAAGAACTAAAACAGATCTACAAGAAAAAAACCAAACAAGCCCATTCAAAAATGGGTGAAGGATATGAACAGACACTTTACAAAAGAAGACATACAGGAGGCCAGCAAACATATGAAAAAATGCTCATCATCACTGGTCATTAGAGAAATGCAAATCAAAACCACATTGAGATACCGTCTCACACCAGTTAGAATGGCGAACATTAACAAATCTGGAGACAACAGATGCTGGAGAGAATGTGGAGAAATAGGAACACTTTTACACTGTTGGTGGGAGTGTAAATTAGTTCAACCATTGTGGAAGACAGTGTGACGACTCCTCAATGATCTAAAAATAGAAATCCCATTTGACCCAGCAATCCCATTACTGGGTATATATCCAAAGGTTTATAAATCATTCTACTATAAGGACACATGCACATTAATGTTCATTGCAGCACTGTTTACAATAGCAAAGACCTGGAACCAACCCAAATGCCCAATGATGATAGACTGGATAGGGAAAATGTGGTACATATACACCATGGAATATTATGCAGCCATCAAAAACGATGAGTTCGTGTCCTTTGTAGGGACATGGATGAACCTGGAAACCATCATTCTCAGCAAACTGACACAAGAGCAGAAAATCAAACACCACATGTTCTCACTCATAGGCGGGTGTTGAACAATGAGAACACAGGGACACGGGGAGGGGAGCACTACACACTGGGGTCCGTTGGGGGGAAATGAGGGAGGGATGGGGGCGTGGGGAGGTGGGAAGAGATAGCATGGGGAGAAATGACAGATACAGTTGAGGGGAAGGAAGGTAGCAAACCACACTGCCATGTGTGTACCTATGCAATAATCTTGCATGTCCTTCACATGTACCCCAAAACCCAAAATACAATTAAAAAAAGGGAAAAAAAATGGTAAGTTTTATTTTTACAATGATAAGCATTTTAGAAATACAATTTTTATTAATAATATAAGAAAGAATATTTTGAAATACCCTTAAATGTATGCTTTTCTGTTGGAAATACTGCTTTGGTTTCATTTCCCTGATATTTGGAGCTTGAGTTGTAGTGCTTTGGGGAAGGTTACATACTTGTGATAGAGATGAGAGCAAGCCAAATGCTGCCCAGATCATTGCACACAGGGTGCTTGCCTAAACGTGCCCATTGTGAAAAATTCCATTGCTTAACACATGCGTAGTAAAGGAGTATTCAATCTGCCGGATGGAGGCTGTTGGCAGGACTCACTCTTTTTTAGCTGAGTGCTTTGTTTTAATAAATTCTGTTCTCCTCACCTTTTAACATATCTGTGTGCCTAACTTTTCCTGGTCACAAAGACAAGAAGGAAGATTTTGGCTGAGCTAAGGAGCAAAAATTCCTGCATTTGTTGCACCATAAATAGAAGAAAGAAAAGCAACCATCTTTAAAGGGAGGAATAAAATTGAGAAATGAGGCACAAGTAAATTTTGCTTGTTACTATGATGATCATTGTTTTAGTAAAAGACTAGTGTGCCACACAGCAGAGATGAATGTCATTGGGAAGGAGGTAATGAAATACTGATATATTATGTAGGTTAAGGTGAAATATCAAGGAAGAGTCTATGCCTTCACTATTGGCCTTTTCCACTCCTTGAGAGACGAGGAGCCAATATCTATATAGTGTATGTTAGAACAAAACTATGCTTAAAATAATGGCTTAGCATGCATAGAAATGAATCACTAGAACTGGCTATCTGCCATGTCTAGCAAGTGATCTAGCATATTTAGGAAAAGCGATCAAACATAGCACTCCTCACACTATCCCTCTCCTCTTACGTGATTTAGAAAAAATTCAGAAGTCCTCACAAGTACCAAGTACATGATTTAACAGGCATCTGGATTGGAGGTTAAGAAACTCGATTTCATAACTGTATGAAAAGGTAAGGTAAACTGCCAGTGTAAACTGCAAATAGAAAGTCTAAGCCAATAGCAAGTTAAGACTCAAATGATGGCCTGGCGCGGTGGCTCACGCCTATAATCCAAGCACTTTGGGAGGCCGAGACAGGTGGATCACAAGGTCAAGAGATTGAGACCATCCTGTTCAACATGGTGAAATTCCGTCTCTACTAAAAATACAGAAATTAGCTGGGCATGGTGGTGTGTGCCCGTAGTTCCAGCTACTCGGGAGGCTGAGGCAGGAGAATGGCTTGAAGCCAGGAGATGGAGGTTGCGATGCGTCGAGATCGCATTGCACTCCAGCCTGGGTAACAAGAGCAAAACTCCGTCTCAAACAAAAAACAACAAACAAACAACAACAAAAAAAACCCTCAAATGATCTGTATTGCTAATGGTATCTGAAATAAGGAAAAATGATTAAGAAGGAGACAACTAGGAAGCGACATACTAAGAAAACTTGCCTCGAGGTGTACTAATTGCAGAAACTATAGTTGTCACTTTATTGGAAATGAGCTGTTGTCTAATAAGACCTCAGATTATCTTCAATATACAGAAGGCTAATAGATATGAGAGGAACCCAGAAACAGTGTCATGACAATATATAATTTTACTCTTGCACTCTTAGAGTATCAAATGGGTCAGAAAAGTGAAGGAAAAATATAAACAGCTTTTATATTGAGATCTATTTGATTTTAAAATCCAAATAATAGTATCATTTATAAATACACAGTGTTACCTTAATTAGGAGAATAGAAAGATAGTGAATTACTTTAATTTTTCTCAACATCACTGTGAATAAGCTCTGGAAAAAAAAATAACCTTAACTTTAGATACGTAAATGAGCCACGGTGAATACTTATTTTCTCAATCTACTATAGATACCTTTACTTTGGTCTTTTTTGTATCCGTATGCTATATATCTGCCTGGATAAACTGTATCTACATTCTATAAACTACCAGCACTATTAAGATTTTCATTCACCCTATATCCCTTCACCCAATCTGTACATAAATATAACAACTTATAAAATGTTAACATATGTAGGGTGATTTCATAACGACATACTGAGAGATTTGACAAATCCTCTCCCCTCTGCCCCCACCCACAGAGCAATTATAAAGCCAGACAAAAGTGTTCCAAAGTGACCTGGGCTTTGGCTAATACTATAAAACACGCTTAAAAAAACATTTTTAATAAGAATAATACTAAGCTTCAAGTAAAAACAGCAAACATCTGTGGCATGTTTGCCTGGGGATTCTCTTATGCCTCCCTTCCACCAAGTGTATCTACTTGGTTAGTAGTTTTATCTGAGAGAGGAGAAAAAACAATAAACAAAAATCAAACAAAAGAAAACACACACACAAAACAGAAGCTTTACTTTTATTGCTTGATTTGAATCCATTAAAATGGCAATGTTGGCAGCAAGTGAACAGGGAAGTCTAGTGGCAATGGGCCTCTCAGAACTCAAATCTTTTTGGGGAAAACAATGGACTGCAGGAATCATTGTGCATTCAACAGGGAGTTGTGTGAGGTTAGAGAGCAAGAGGGAGATTAATAAACATCTCCACATGCAGGATTCACCCAAAGCTAGGTGTATGTATAGCAGACAGCACAGAGATGTGAAGCCACCTACCCTTTCCTGCCTGATGGAGTTTTCACGAATGCCCAGAGGAGACACAGAAGAGCAGAAAGTGAAATCTGAGACCTCCTTGAAAGTAAACTGACATTTTCAATGTAATATTTTGTCCACAAACAGATCTATAAGCAGAGAGTAGATGAGCACAGTTTGTGACCAAGCTTTCACTTATTACACAGTTATACAGACACAGGGCCAAACCTCAATGAATCCAGGCATAAGAACAAATATATTAAAAATAAAACTGAACAGAGCATCAATGACACACCACAAGGAAGACAGGTTTTACAATTTTAGCCCAGGGTAGGTACTAAACACAATACAAACCTCAATGGAACAACTTGAGAATGCAGTGTTGCTATGTTACTAAAATATAAAATACTTAGAAAACTGTAAGACATGAGAAGAAATAACAGATGTCACCAATACTGTAAAAACAAAATAGTCAATATAAAATGTCTATGAATATCCCCAGTTAAAATTTTGAGCAAAGAATTCAAAGCAGCCATTTTAAATATGTTATATGTTCAAATGAAAACAATGAGAATACATGAACACAGGGAGGGGACATCACACACCATGGCCTGTCGGGGGATGGGAGACAAGGGAAGGGAGAACATTAGGACAAATACTTAATGCATGTGAGGCTTAAAACCTAGATGCTGTAATCCCAGCACTTTGGGAGGCCGAGGCGGGTGGATCACGAGGTCAAGACATCGAGACCATCCTGGTCAACATGGTGAAACCCCGTCTCTACTAAAAATACAAAAAAGTAGCTGGGCATGGTGGCGCACGCCTGTAATCCCAGCTACTCAGGAGGCTGAGGTAGGAGAATCGCTTGAACCCAGGAGGCGGTGGTTGCGGTGAGCTGAGACCGCACCATTGCACTCCAGCCTGGGTAACAAGAGCAAAACTCTGTCTCAAAAAAACAAAAACAAAAACAAAAACAAAAACAAAACAAAACAAAACAAAACAAAAAACCTAGATGACTGGTTGATGGCTACAGCAAACCACCATGGCACATGTATACCTATGTAGCAAACCTGGATGTTCCGCACATGTATCCCAGAACTTAAAGTAAGGAACAAACAAACAATAACAAAAACCAGGGATATATTGGCACTGACCTTATTAGACTTTGGTTAAATTTTTAAGCCTTTTTGGAAAAGGTACAAAAAATGATAATCACAGTGACAATGACTCAGTGAATACAGGCTCTCAATAATACTAATTATATTAAAAATTACAGAATTGAAAAATAAAATAGTAAAATGCAAAATCCACTAAAAGTTCTCAAAAGCAGTGTAAGATGGCAGAAAAATAATCAATGATTTTGAATTCAAATAAAAAGTTTTTCATGAGCCAATATCCAGAGGAAAAAATATGTTGAAATAAAAGAGTATTATCTGAGGAAATAGATGACAATATTCAATATGCCAAAATATATGTAGTATGAGTCCAAGAACGATGGCAGAGAATAAATGGCACAGAAATAATATTGAATAACTAATAAAGTTTATATCTAGAATATATAAAGCACTATCCCAATTACCAGATACAAAATAGTTCTCAGATTCAGAGCACATCCATGGAAAGGGAATATATATCCTCTTGAGGAATAACCTCCGGCAAGCATTGCGACAAGGATGTTAAATATCAATTTTCCTAATCTTGCCACAAAGGGACATAAAACTATTCCAGAGGAATTGTATGCTGTCATATAGAAAAATACTTCAATTCTCACACTCTGTTAAAGGTCTGCACTGACACTAACCCAAGAGCACCCAAACACCACCATTGCCCCACAATAAGAGAGGGGGATTATTCAGGCTGGGGGAAAATGAAGTCCTGTCCTGAATCCATCTCACAGTAAAATGGTCATTTCTTAGTGGTCAAGTCCATAATCAGGATGGATATCTTTAGCAGCTTGAAGAACTCTCATATTGATTTCCTGTGCATAAGTGTTAGCCACTTTAGTGTAGAAGAAACCAAGTGGAAGCCCTTGCGACTGTCCCCGAGTCCTTTCACCACAGCTAATAACAAGTTTGAAGCAATACTTCATTCTGAATAGAATGGCAGGGATTAGTGCCATGGTCAAAGACTTAATAAATGCAGAAGTGTTGGTCTTCGTCCTATCTCAGTTTATTAGTCACGCACTAGAAAAAAAAAATTAAGATGAATGTTGACAGATAAGAGTTGACTACCATAATGTAACCAAACCATAGTCTCAGACCAGCTGTTTTTCTGCATGTAGTATGATTAAGCAGAAAAGTTCAGCACACCTTGTAGCATAGAGTACACTGCTATTGATTTGCAAATTGCTATTGATTTTCAATTTTTATTGTGCAGCAGCAGAAACATTTCACATTCCCTTGCCATGAAAAGCAGCTCATATTTATGACTGTGCATATGAGAGTGAGTGAGAATATGAACGTATTCACTCTCTGTGGTACAAAGGACATTTATCATGTAGATGTTCCACGGAGGATAACATTGGTTCACCCTATTGATGATATGTGAATTAGACTTGGTAAGTAAGAAGTAGCAAATAGTCTAGATACCCTCAGAAGATGCGTGAACATGGGACGATGGGGAGATAACATTACAGAAATTCAGAGGGATATCACTTTGGGTTAATTTTTGAGGGGTGGGAATGCTTCTAGTTGTCTGGGGCATGCTGGAACCCCAAAGTCAAGTCATTGTGTCTTGAAACTTCTATTATCAAAAAGAGGAACAACATTGAGTAGGTCTCTAAGTTATGAAAAGAGCCAATAGAACATTCTGGAATGCAGATTTGACTCATTTAGAAAGTAACTTGGTAATCTCTTACTGTTCAATAAAGGCCAGAACAAAAGAGAGATATGCTGCATGTTGAGGATGCAGTAAACCTGGTACTGCCTGTTGTTTCCAATGAACCATCAGATCCCATGGCGCTAGAGATACTGGTGGTACATAGGATGCAGTGTAGAGTTTCTCACAAGTCTTAACTGGAGAGTTCCAGCAGCAAGTTTAGTCCAGAACCTAGGGTTTCTGGAGTAAGATCTAATTCTGTATTGCAGACAATGCCATCTGCAATAGAGAATTATACACTATTTAAACAGCAGCTTGAGGCCTGTTTAACACGTGATAATAGAATTGCAAATGATTCTGTGAAAAGAGTTGCCCATCATGAGCTGCACAGTCAGGCCCAACAAGTCATCAGATTGATTGCAAATTATATCCGGTTGGGCATGGTAGCTTATACCTGTAATCCCAACACTTTGGAAGGGCAGGATGGGTGGATCACTTGAGCACAGGAATTAGAAATTAGCCTGGACAACATGGAGAGACCATGTTCATACAAAAAAATTTTAAAAAAATAATTAGCTGGCCATGGTGGCATGATCCTGTGGTCCTAGCTATACAAGAGGCTGAAAGAGGAGGATTGCTTGAGCCTGAGGGGTCAAGGTTGCAGTGAGCTATGATTGTGCCACTACACACTAGTCTGAGCAATATAGAGTGAGACCCCATTTCAAAGCAAAAAGAAAAAGAACATTATACCAACTTGTTGGTCTTACCACATTTTTTGCTGCCATAACAAAATACATGAACCTAAATAATTTACAAAAAAAATAAAAAAAGGTTTTTTAGCTTATAATTCTACTCGTTAGAAAGCATGAGAATCATGTACTGGCATCTGTTTGGCTCCTGGCGAGGACCACATGTTAGGTCATAACATGGTAGAGAAGGTCAAAGGAGAAGTGGGCATGTGTGAAGATGGAGGCAACCCTGAGGGACAGCCAAGTGTTATAACAACCCACTGTAGTGGAAAGTAATCCAGCCCCACAAGAACTAATCCAGTCAAACCACAGTGAGAACTTATTTACCACCTCTAGAATGGCACCAACCCACTCATGAGGAATCCACCCCCATAACCCGGAGACTTCTCACTAGGCCCAACCTCCCCATATTGCCACATTAGGCATCGGATTTTAAAATGACTTTTCATGAGTACAAACAAACCATATCTTTTCTTTTAAATATTATGCATATATTTTTCCTAAGATAATTAATAGCAGTGGTCAAATCCACTATTTGCTTCTTCAGCATTTTACATCGGAAATCTCTTTGACCTTAATGCTCTCCTCTTTGGCTTCCAGAGAGAAGATAAACATTCACTGTTTGATCATCTGTTTTTATTTAGATTCTGGTTTTTATTTTTATTTCCTAATCCTGTTTCCCATATCTGCAGTTAATTTTCCCAGATTTGACACATGCCTCTCTCTCTTGTGGATCTGAACAGACATCATCTACAAATTATTTATACCAATAGTTTATACCACTGGCCAAAAGTTGATCAATTCTAACTCTGTTGAGGGATATATATGAGGGTGTGTGTACACATATGTATGTGTGTTTGCATGTGTGTGCATAATTTTATCTTCCTCTGGTAGATGCAATTCTAAAAATGGTCCCCACCCTCCAACATTCTCATATTCTGGTTTAATAGAGTATGAATATTTGTTCCTGTCCAAATCTCATGTTAAATTTTAATTTCTAATGTTGGAATGTGGGGCTTGGAGGAAGGTGTTTGGAACATGGGAGCAGATCCCTCATCAATGGATAGGCCATCCCCATGGTGATAAGTGAGTTCTTATTCTGAGATCACATGAGATCTGTCATTTGCAAGTGTGTGGTAACTTTACTGGCTACTCTTTCTCTCTTGCTCTGTTTTTGTCATGTGATGTGCCTGTTCTTCCTTTGCCTTCTGCCATGATTGGAAGCACCCTGAGGTCTCCTCAGAAGCAGATGGCCCTGTACCGCCTGCCAAACCATGAGCCAATTAAATCTATTTTTTAAAATCTATTACCTAGTCTTGGATATTTCTTGATAGCAGGGCAAGAACAGCCTAATACACAATTATTCAATTATATATCAAGCGTGGTACTGCTGTGAAGGAATTTTGCAGATATAATTAATGTCTTGTTTCAATTGATCTTAGCATATAGATTAACTGGTTTGGGCTTTTCTAGTAAAATGAGCTCATAGAGCAGAAATATTTCCCTGGGTGGTGGCAGAAAAAGAAAGGCAGAAAGTCAGTCAGAGAGATGCAGCAGCAGCAGAAGTCAAAGAGATCTAAACAAGGAGAAGGTTGCAACATATATTTCTGGCTTTCAATACTGGAAGACAACATAAAAAGAAGTGCATAAGCCTCTAGGAGCAGAGAGGGTCACCCAGCTGACAGCCAGCACTGAAACAGAGACCCAGGAGCTGCAGCCACATGGAAATAAATTGCGGCAATAGAATGAGATTGGAGTCTGGGTCTTCCTCAGATCCTTCAGATAAGAGCTCAGCTGGGGACACCTTTCTGGCCACATCAGATACAATCCAATCACTAGGTTTCTAGATTTCTGAGCCATATAAACTGAGAGGTGATGCTCTCACAAACAATACATTTGTGTTGTTTTAAGCCATTAAGTTTGTATCAATTTGCTATCTAACACTAGAGTGTTAGATATAAATATACCTACCATAACCCCTTCCTTCTATTTCTCTCCTCCTACATTATTTAACTAGAAGATATAATTTTTTGAAATAAATAAGATAATGCTTAACAACTTGCACTTTTTATTAACAGAGACTGGAGCTTGATGACTTACTACTTCTGAAACTTGGCAAAATTTAGTCATTTTCTTTATTTAAAACATCACATATTTTAAATGGACATGATAATGTGCTATGTTCAACAGCTCTAATAAGAAAACAATCATACATGTGTGTAAAGAGTTTTTCACAGTACCTGAAGCAAAGCAACTACTCAACAAATATTAGATATTACAATTTTACCACTGAAATCTACCTCCTTCGATTTGGAGAATAAATAAATGGAATTACAATTTTAAAACGTGCATCACAATGCGTAGTAAACACAAAGTATTAGTACATTGTGATTAGTGTTGACATTAGTATGAATATCATCAGTTAATCATACTCTTACATGTTCTCATATCTGATTCATTGAAATCAGATACCAGCTTAGTCATGTAAATAAATCTAATTCACCAATTTAAATTAATAGAAACATATCTGCATACCAATATATTTTTTTTCTTACTATCTTTATTCTTATTCTTAATTCAAGTCATCATGGCCTCCTATTTATGACTGTGTAAGAATCCTAAATGAGGTATTTATTTAATGTAATTCCTCAGATACAGCCATAACATCTCCATGAGAAAGTTCAACCTAATAACCAAAACTGAGTCTGCTATTTTTCTGCTTGAAATTGTTAACATTTCTTCCCATTGTCTATAGTAAAATCCTAGCTTCTAAATGTTTGAAACAAATTTCCCCATACTCTTCTTTCTCAGCTTCATCTCTGTACACTCCCGACTCCTTCTACTACCATGATCTTCCAACACTTCTGTTATAATGGTCTATTATGTTGCATTTTATTTGTACTATTCCCTTTATATAGATAGAAATTATCTTTTTATTTATCTGGCTAAATTGTATTTATTACTTAGCTACTTCTGCAAATCATTTGAGGTGCTTTGATAAATTCTCACAGTTGGGACACACTCCAGAATAAATCACTAAAGTGTCCAGGGATACAGCATGGACATTGTTTCTATTGCTTCTCAGGGACTCTCATAGACACAGGATCAAGAAATACTGGTGTAACTAACTGAACTATATCTCAGCATTACTCAGCTCAGTAAGGGCATCCATTGCCTTTAATGTCTCCATGGGATCCATTGATCTGTTTTGTTCAAATGACTTACAAAACCAAATAATAGGAATTTAAAAATCACCTGTTAGTTTCACAATATGAATCATTTTATCATCATATGTTCTATAATTTCTCATGTTTCTGCTCACTGATCCTCTGACTTTCCTGAATTTGGGGCAAATGAGGAATCCTACTACATTCAGTCATTAATTTATAAACTAGCTAAAAAATTCTACGTGCCTTTTGGGGAGGGGGTTGGTGGGAAGGAGTAGGGGTGGGGGCAGGCTCCAGGCATTTGCCTTCAAAGTGGGGATACATTGTTGGGAAAAAAGTAATGTGTATCTAATTGTGCTTTAGTGAACTATAATGAGTATATTTGATCCTTTTCATGTGCAATTAACCCCAGTAATTTTAAATGGTTTTGACATCTTAATATTACTCATTATTATGTAATTAACTTAGCTCTGGTAAAGAATACTGAGTATAATTGGGATATTTAGGATTATTTAAATTGAAGCTTTCCATTAGGGACACAGGTGGTATTTTACATTGCTATATCTCAGTCAGCCATATTTTCTCCAGGAGAATTTAGTCAATAATCTTACAATGCCATGGAAAGAATATGGTCTATACTGACAAAGAACATATTTTTCTTGCTATTGTCATCCTAGCTGCCGGAAGCTTCAGTACAGTAAATGTGAATCTTCTCAGACAGTGAAGACCTCAAAATTCAATATTCTTGGAGTTCTTTACATTATTTCATTGTAGAATTTGTTTAAATAGAAAAAAAAAAAACACACCGGGTTTCTTAAAGTTTGATTCAACTACCTTTGAAGTTTTGCTACTTTTTAAAATCTCTTCAGAAGTCAACTTTTATTCTAGTTAACATTTTTCCTTTTTTTTAGTTTGGTGTTAGCATAATCATAAGAATTGGCAGAGAAAGAAATGGCTTTTGAAAGGCTTTAAGATAACTAATTTCATTATATCTGGGAATAAAGACTTGAAAGTAATAGAAATAATCCTCTCAAAATTCAGTAATGCCTATAGTTTCATTTATTTTCTATTGCTTACAAAGATGAGATTTTCCACAAAGTACAAGTGGTACTATATATTTTTGTGAACATTTGAATTTAAATAGGTCACTACAACCAATGAATAATGTTTATTCTATAAAATAAATATAACACGTGGATTTTCCCCATGTGTTTATTAGCTAAGAAACCAAGGTATTGAGAAAATAAAGTTACACACTAATACATACTAATGCATTCTTTTTCTTTTTTTTTTTCTTTTTGAGACAGACTCTTGCTCTGTGACCCAGGCTGGAATCCAGTGATGCAGTCACAGATCACTGCAGCCTCAGCTTCCCAGGCTCAAACCATTCTCCCACCTCAACCTCTTGGGTAGCTGGGACTACAGGTATGTGTCATTACACTCAGCTAATTTTGTACTTTTTTGTAGAGATAGGATTTTACCATGTTGCCCAGGCCGATCTTCAACTTTTGAGCTAAAGTGATCCACTTATCCCAGCCTCCCAAAGTGCTAGGATTCCATGAATCAGCCACTGTGCCTGGCCAAGAAACTAATACATTCCTTATTTGTCCCTATCTATATATTTGGTTTTAGTATAATTTATAAAATACTAATAACTACATTTACAAAGTTAATGATCAATTTTATTAGGTAACATTTGGCATCTTAATAAGTAGCTGTCATTTAAAAACATATTTACATTCATGAACTCACTGAATACTCTCAACAAGCCAAGTACATGTATCAAAAATCTAAGGGACAAATAAATAAGGTCAAAGTCATGCATATAGAAAGTGACAGAGTTGGAATTGATTGTTCCCAGCAAGTTACTTCCCAAGGCACATTTATTTCTATTAATTTTAAGTGACCATAAAGGCTAGAATATTTTTGATGTATTTTAAAGAACATATTTTGCAACTGTATCAGCACAATCTTAACTAATTAAGCAATAATACATCACTGAATATGAAAATGTTTTTAAATATAATACTTTCAAAATACATAAGCCTCTAATTTTTATCAAATACTACTTTATACATGCTAAGTTAAATTAAATTAAATCTAGTCTAAGGCTGCCTCCTTGTGTGGTGATCTGGGACCTAATTTAAAATGTAAGCAAATTCCAACCTAAATAAGAGTATAGGCTTGTAACAAACAGCTGTCTCAGCCAATTATAAGCTGCTAACTAATCAGACAATAGCTATATAATACAAATGCTAAGCTGTAGCAAATCAAGGTGTTTCTACATGGTAATGTCTTTTCCTCTCTATAAATGCTTCCAGTACACCTTATTGGGTGTAGCTCTCTAAAACTCTCCTGGTTCTTGTGCTACCTATTCATGAGTTGTTCTTTACTCAAATAAGCTCTGTTAAATTTAACTTATCTAAAGTTTTTCTTGTTGCTCACAGCTTACCTGGGACAAATAGACTCAACAAATCTGGGAAGTGTTTTTAATTATAAGACAACATCATATGTGTAATGTGTGCACAATTTTTCCTCCTATTTTTAACACAATCATAAATATTTATGCACTTACTGAGTGCTTCAAAATTTCTGAAAACAAAATATTAAAACAAAAAATGACTACAGGTTTTTAAAGCACTTCTTTCAGTAATTGATAAAACTGATTATTAATGAATATCTGAAAGAATATAAAAGATACGAGAATTATCAACAAAAACTGGAAAAAATGGCATTTAGAGATAGATTACTATAAAAAACAGTTACAGAATACACATATTTTTTACTAGTACAAATTGCCATTCACCTAGATAGACCGGCTTCTGCACCAAGTAACAGAACTTACTGAACTTAAGCAGTCTGTCCTCTGATCACAAATTTAGCTAGCTGAGATGCATACTAATAACTATATCTAATAAATCACAAAATATTTGTAATTAAACAACATATCTATCTATCTATATATAGTAAATTAAAAATTAAACATTTTCAGAAAAAAAGTTTAGAGGAATTAGAAAACTTTTCAAGCTTTATAATAAAAATATAGCCTATCTGAATTTCTGAGATAGGGCTACAGCTTTACTTAAAAGGAATTCTTATGAAAGTTCTATATGGGAAGTAAGAAATGTTTTGAAGCAATGATATATGTTTTTACATTACATTTTTTTTTTAGGCCAGGTGGGGTGGCTCATGCCTGTAATCCCAGCACTTTGGGAGACGGAGGTGGGTGAATCACAAGTTTCAGGAGATTAAGACCTTCCTGGCCAACATGGTGAAACCCCATCTCTACTAAAAATACAAAAAAATAACTGAGCATGGTGGTGCGTGCCTGTAATCCCAGATGCTCAGGAGGCTGAGGCAGGAGAATCACTTGAACCAGGGAGTCGGAGGTTGCAGTGAGCCAAGATTGCACCATGCACTCCAGCCTGGTGACAGAGCAAAACTCCGTCTCCGAGAAACAAATAAAGAAACAAAAAAAATTAAAGTGCTATTTACCTCATGGTATATATGAGGAAAGAAATAATAAAAAGAGTATATTAAATAGAAGGAAAAAGACTAAAAGAAACAAGAACAAACTATAAAGAGCAAAGTATAGTTGTTTGAAAAGATTCCACTCTTATAAATATTTTGGCAATTCAGCTATAATGGCCATTTCTTCATTTTCTAAAATGACACTTTCTTTAACCAGAGGAAAATTAGTGAAATTTCTCTTTATCCAAACTAAGGCCTTCACCAGATGTGACTCTTCAACCTTGGAACAAAAGTAAATATTTTAATGAAAAAAAAAAGTTAGTAAATTCCAAGCCTTCAAAACTATTAAAGTGAAAAATATACATGCAAATGAATTACTAATAATAGTAATGAATGGAGACATCATTAGTAATTCTTCAGATATTAAACGTATAATCATGAAAATTTACAGACAACTTTGAGTTAATAAAGTGATAACATATTTAATGCAAATATTATAAAATTTGGGAAAAATATCAGTAACTTTAAACAAATGTACCAGAACCGACAAAATAGAAAACCTGATTGGCCTTGTATTATTTGAGAAATTTAATTTTTAACTATACATCTTTTCAAAAAGAAAATTTATTAAAGTGGCTTTTCATATTAATGCTAAATAAAAAGGGAATACTCGTCAACTCAATTTTGAAATGAGCACATCTGTGATGCCCAAATTTGATGTAGATGATTCTAGACACCAGAAGTGCCTGAGAGTTGCAGAATGATCTCCTGAGTGTCTGGGTCTACCATCACCCTCCGACTGTTCTCATGATGTGCCTAATATTTCAACTGGTTAGTCTTCCCTGGCTTGTCTCAGGGCTGCTGGGCAGCTAGAACACTCCATCAACAAGTCCAAGTGGGATGCTTCTGTCTCTAGCAAGAGGGCCCAGTTGGAGCTTGAGGAGATTCTGGTCTCCACAAAGATGACCATCAGCCCCCTGGAGAGCTGGCTTACCTCTTTAATATCTCCTGTCCAGACTGGATACGGGACTAAGGAGATTGTGACTCCAGCCCATTTCTACAAGTGTCCCCTTAGCCAGGTAAGGGAGGGAGAGGCCTAAGGAGTCCAGTATCACCCAGTAGACATGTAATGTGGAAATGTGCTGAAAATCCATGGTGGGACAATGAGCCACCACAAATACCACAATCCAGTCAAGAGGGCTTGGTTCCTGAGCATTAGGACCAGGAAGGATGTTTTAGATGAGAGCAGATTAAATTCCAGATAAATCTGAGGTGCATGTGGCTGAAGACAGATCAAAGTTAGTTCTCAGGGGTTGTCAGAGGCCCAAGATCTGCTTGAAGAGTAAATATGACTAGTGTTCCACAAGCCCTTGCTTCCTGTTGCTGCTGGAAATCGATTGTAATAAACGTGCAAAGAAATTTTTAAAAATTTAAAAGAGAAAATTACAGACCAATGTGTTTCTTGACTACAGATACAAAAATCCTCAAACACAATATTATTATTCATATACAACATTATATAATTTTGAAGTTGAATATATACCTAGTGATGCAATATTATTTTTTTAATTTTTGAAAAATCAATGTTACTTAGCACATTAACATAATAAAGAAAAAGTACCTCAAAGTCATCACAAAAGTGCAAGGAAAGTATTTGGAATATTCAAAATCTATTCATAATTTTAAAAACCATCCAACTGGTAACAAAATAAACACTTCTCAATTTAATAAAAGTCATTTATGAAAATTCTGGAGGTAAGATCAGATTTAATGGCAAAAGACTGAATACTTTCCATGATTTGCAATAAAGCAAAGATGTCTCACTCTAAAACTATCTTCAAACTATATAAATATCTAAGTAAAGAAACAGAAAGATCTTAAAACATAAATAAGTGATTTTGAGCAGTGATAAATAAGTGATTTTGGACAAAATGCAAGGTTTATATATAGAAGAAACATACATTTTTAAGTATCAGGGATAAAAAATTAGAATATAAAATTAAAATGAAGACATTCTTTAAAATAGTATTAAAAACAAAAACTTAGGAATTATTGATAGAAATTAAGGAAAATTAAATAAATTATTAAGTTGTTAAGTTGGAAGACTTTATAACTTACTGCAATCCTGATCAAAATCTCAGTAAGAAGCTTGTAACGGTGAAAGAAGATTGTATAATTTAATGGAAACACAAATGGTCTAGAATAGTAAAACTATTGGGAAAAGGGATTTAAAAGTTGACAGATGCTTAGCTATTTGTTTTCAAGACATATAATGATGCTAGAGTAATGAAGACAGCATGATATAGGCATGAGGGCATTTTATTGTTTGTAAATTATATTGCAATATATTTAACTTAAAAATAGAAATTAAGGTTCACGATGTGTTATTACAGTTATAAATTCTTTTCTATATTCTCTCAAATGAGCATTTCCAACATTTGAAATATTAGAAGTATCATATTTTAATTGAATTACTTATGTTTGCTGGATTGAATGGTCTGTGGAGTTTCTCTTAAATAACTCTTTGCCTACCACGCATCATGCTGCTCTCATATAACACTTAAAATGAGTTATACAAACACAATAGACAATGTTGCCATCCTTTCTTCTAACATTCATTAGTAGCTCACACCCCCTTCCATATACACTTATCTACCAATGACATGCTACTTGGGCAGTGAAGTCAATGGTCCTGAGCACTGCACACTGCAGAAAACAGAGGAACTGTGAAGAGAGCAAAATATTCCTATAACCAGGGCAACTTCAAGAACAGCTAAAATTGTGGCCAGAGCAACATCCAACTCATTTTCGCCCAGGGCGATAGAGGAAACATTCACTTCTTAAAGGAAAACATAAAATTTTACTGGAACTTGTATGGTGTGTCACAGTGAAGTAAAAACAACCCAATATATTAGGCCAAAGAAGATGTTAACAGGAAAAGACTGAGTCGTGAAATGAGTCTAACTTCTGTCTGTGTTTAACTAATTTTCATGTAGAGTTTATGTCATTTTCTCAAACCCTGGGAACAAGTTCCTCAAATTTCCAAATGCTGCTGCCACCAGATTGCTACACAAAAGCTGTTTTGCCCCAGGTCCCATCCTACTGCCCTCATTCATTCCACCACTGCAGGTTCTGACCATCTGGCAGGCTGCTTCTAAACAGTGCCAGTGTGAATGCTGTCACATCGAACATCCCCGGGGGATATCTTGAATAATTGCTCATCCTAAGCAATAATAACACTTCCTGCGGCCAAGAACAAGTTGTTTATATATCTGTACTGCCCCAAGCATTATCTAGGCGTTTAAATTGAAAAATTAAATAAGCTTTCGAAAGCTAGCTATTAACCACTGCTCAATACAACAGTAATCTCTAGGTAGGTAGACCAGATACTATTAATGCAACCTGCAAGAGACTTTTCCAAGTTATTTTGTTTGGCAGACACTATTCCAAATAGGTGACCTATTGCTTCTGATGCTGATACAAATTGTGTAGAAATGTTCAGGCATCTTTGCCTAACAAGCTTCCTCTTCGAATGCATAGACATCTTTTATGGAATAATATTGTTCACTAATGACATGTATTTCATAGAATTTTAACAGGAAAATTAGAATTCAAATAAGAAGCCAGTGTCCTAAATTTTTTTCACCCAGTTACATTCTGTATAACAAAGCAAACCATTAAATTTTATCTCATGTGGCCTTCTAAAATTTCTATGAATTTAATATTCTATAGAGACTGGAAAGTTTTACTATCAAAACTATTAGCTTGGAGGATATATATTTTAAGGAAGTTTCTTAAAAACATACTCTTGAGAAAATAAATAGTGATTGTCATTTTCATAGGGTTATAGAGAAGCTATGTCACATTTGGAAATCATTGGCTATATCAGCGTTTGAGTCCATTTTGTGCTGCTATGACAGATTACCTGAGATTGGGTAATTTATAACGAACAGAAATTTATTTTCTTATAGTTCTGGAGGTTGGGAAGTCCTATATCAAGGTGTTGGCATGTGGTGAAGGCTTTCTTATGTGTATCATCACATAGCAGATAGAAGAGCAGAAAGCCCACTCTGGAAAGCCCTTATTATAATGGCATTAATCTATTCATTAAAACAGAGCCTTCATAACGTAAACACATTCCATTAGGCCCCAGCTCCCAATACTTTCTGTTACATTGGTGGTTACATTTCAACTTGAGTTTTTGAAAGGACAAACAGTTAAACCACAGTAAGCAGTCAACCATCGTACTTAAAAGCTGTGATCCCCTAGGTGTAACTCATGCCATGTCACAACAGAAAAAGGCATGCACACGTGTGTGTGTGTGTGTGTGTGTGGGTGTGTGTGTGTGATAGGGTGATAAGTAAAAATACCAGAATCAAGAAAGTCCTTGTCATTTTCCCCTTACCCTTCTCTCTAAGCCAGGTCATAAAATCTAGAAAGATTTTTCTGATCTTTCTAAAAAGCACTTCACAAGACCCTCATGACAGAGGTATCCACTCTACACATGAAGGAAAGAAACGTTCTTATCTGACAATAACAGAAAACAGAGAAGAATCTAAAGAAACAAACCTAAGTCCTCCCAAGTGAATCACAGATTATACTTTTTTCATCCAATCAAACTTCTACACAATTATCCACTTTTAAAAACCAAACATAGCAGAAAGTACGTAGATTTCCCTATTTCTTTTGAGTCATTAGTTCTAAAAGCTCCATATAGGGTAAAACCTATATTAAATAAATGTGTGTGATTTACTTTTGTTTGTTTGCCTTTTGTTATACAGATTTTAACCATGAACCTAGCAGTGGGTCAAAAAGGAAATATTTTCTCAAACCTAAATGTCTAAACTCAAACCTACAAACCTAAATGTTAAAATAACTTGCTTTTCCTTCAGTTGCAAAACTCATTATCTGTGAAATGAGTTTCAGGCCACAGAGAGGCTGCTTGTTGTATCTTTCTCTTTCAAAATCTACCTCATACATACACACACACAATCCAGTGTAGGCAGCATCTGCATAGCTATCAAAAACTTCTTCAGGTTCTAGTCTCCAGTTGCTGCAGGTAGGTTAAAACACAAGTGATGATGACCATGTGCATAATTTAAAAAATCTTTCTAATGAGCTAACTAGAATGAAGAATTTTACTTCATAAAAATTACAGCTGTGCACAGTGGCTCACGCCTGTAATCCCAGCACTTTGGGAGGCCGAGGTGGGAGGATCACAAGGTCAGGAGATGGAGGCCATCCTGGAAAACATGGTGAAACTCCATCTCTACTGAAAAATACAAATATTAGCAAGATGTAGTGGCACATGTCTGTAATCCCAGCTACTCCAGAAGCTAAGGCAGGATAATTGCTTGAAACTGGGAGGCGGAAGCTATAGTGAGCCAAGATCACACCCATGCACTCCAGCTTGGTGACAGAGCCAGACTCCATCTCAAAAAAAAAAAAAGTATATTTTTCACACAGAGAAGAACATTTATAGGTTTACCCATTTACTTTTCATAAAATATTTTAAATTTGTGATTGAATAGCAATATTTTTCAATATTGAGTAATAAATTTTTACCAGTTAATTTGTGTGCTCTTGGCTGAATTATGAATGAGCAAGAATAATATGTCAATGTTATGCTGCAGCATTAAACCCTTCCCTTTGGTGGTCAATCTTAATTCCATTAATATTATCATTGGCTTTATAACTCTTCATCAACAAAATGATCAGAAGTCTTGGTGACAGCATGAGACAATAAGATTTTCTGAAGAGCCACATTACCATAATTATGTGGTGATTACATTGTCTAATATGCCAATTCTCTAGAAATTCACCTGCAGTTACTTTTTGTGTAGCTAAACACAGCCACTCTAATCATTACAAAATGTTTAAAACCATCAGGAACTTATTTGTCTTATAATTTGCAATATTATTCTAACCTCATAATATGAAACATAGTATGTAAAATGTAAGAAAAAAACTCTTTAGTAATATCTATATGCAGTTTGATTTGTGAAAGTGTAGCTCAGAAAACTAATCTGAACTAGATGTAGAAAGTTTGTCACAATTCACATGAGATAATACTTAGATCTGAGGAGCCACTGTTATATTTATTGGGTAGAATAGACTCAATAAAGAAATGGTGAAATATAGGCATATGGAAGTATATGTGCATTTATTGAACAATAAATAAAAAGTCAATAAAGAAATGAGGAAGCAGTTTTTACAGAAATAAAAGACAGTCATAAACCTAGGCAGACAAGTATCAAAAAAGAAGATATACCTCATGTGGTGGAATAACTAACTTTGCAGGGAAAAGGTTTTGTGAAAAGTCATTGTTGTGGGTGTTTCAGTTTTCCAAAGCTGTTCTATTATAGAGCAAAAGATAAATCCAGTGCATGCTAATAATATCGTACCATCTGTCATGTAGTTAGGTCAAATACAAATTTAGATAATCACATTTCTTTAATGGTTTTCTTTGCAAAGTTGAAGAAAGCAAAGTTTTGTACACTTTGCTACTCTTTCTATACTATCAGCAGTCATCATCCACACACATTTACAGAGTAATAATAATATACATAGAAACATTTATATAGTACTTATTATGTTTATAAATGAAATCATTCAATCTTCCCAACAACTCTATGATGTACATATTGTTTCCCATTTATCTGATGAGAAAATTAATATCAAATAATCTTAGACTACCAGTATGCTTTGGAAGAGAGATTCAAATCCAGGCAGTCTGGCTCCAGACTCCATGGTCTTAATTTACATACTATACTTAATTTTCTTATTAAATGGATCTTACAATCTTCTGAAACAAATTAATTTCATGCGAGACCAGATGTGTAGTAGCCTGGTGTCAAAATAAAATTTTACTTATGGTGTAAACATTTTGGAAAAAAATTGCAAGAAAAAAATGTGCACACTTAATGATAAATTCTTAAACTTACAGCCAGATCTTTACAATGGAGTTGGAAAATATCTAACAAATAAGTAGTATTTTCTGATTATTTAATTAAACATTATTTTACATATCCATGTACATATACACATACACACAAATATATACCTATTTTAACATATATACACATTGATAAGTAATATATTAATTTTGGTAACTCTAAGGAAAAGAAATGATTTTAAAAAGACAAATAAAAAAGAAATATTAATTAGTTCATAGTAAAATAAAATATTAAATATGATAGTCATGCAATTTTAATTTCATATTTTCTCAATATCAAGGATTATCATCATATTGTAAGACACATATTTTCACATATGTTAATGTGTCTATAAGTGGAACATATTTTGAGTTCAGTGGTGTGTTATCATTGCCACCGGCCCAGTGGGAGACATGATAACACTAGTTTACAGCATGCACATGTGTGAACCTTATTTACTCTGTTAGTATGACTAGACGCCGTGAAACTTTTGAAGTTTCAATTGATAATAATTTAAGAATTATTTAAATAGTAAGATGAATCTCTTCTGTTTTTCTGCTTAACTATTCATTGTCAACTTCAGATGACATCACAGAAGCAAGGCCTCAAAATTTGGCCAACTGTTATTAATGTTTTAGCCACAAAATTTGAAAGACATCATAAAGCAAGATTTTTAAATAAATACTGTACTACTAACAATACTGATAGCACAGAGGAATGTACTGAATTAAAAAAAAAAAAACTTCAGTGTCTTTAGGAGAAAAATTATTTAGAAGAGTTAAATTTTATCAGTAAATAAATGTTTTACTATATTTTCATGGTTTCTCTTCATTATTTACACATTAAGTGTAATAATATAAAATCTATATCTAAATAAATCTAAATGAGCTCTTTTAGTAAACTTAAAAATCTCAAAGTCTTATTGATAAAAAACACTATATTGTAGTTAATTGGGACTTTTTATTTATTTATTTATTTTAACTTTCTTAGCATTAAATAAAATAATTATGTCTCTAAGCAATGAAAGTGGCTTAGATGTGGTAAAATAAGGTGTAATTTTCTAAATACCTAATTTTTTTTCCTTAGGGGAAAAACTAAATTTTTAAATCATATTTTAAGAATAATACAAGTACAGTAGTGAAAAACTAGGAAGAATTCAGAAAATGACTACTATCTTATAATACAATATGCTTCCAAATATTACCTAAAGCCCATGAAGTTCAAAATGGAGAAGATTTTATGCTGTGTTTTAAACCCTAAGTATAAAAATACCTTTCACTAATTATAATGCTGTACTTATATTCACCAATTGTCTATTTTTCAGAGAGATTAGGGGACTATATGTTAAAAATTTTAATTATAGTTAATTAAATATATAATTACCAGAAATGTAATTATAGGTAGCCCAATTAATAACCTGGTGTTTCATTACAAAGCTCACAAATGTTTTAATACATTAATATACATGAATTTCAAGGTCACAGGAAATGTCTGATTATTATTGCAACACAATTTACATGAAAATGTGATAGTAATACAATAACATGACAGCACATGAAATTAAATTGATAAATATAATTCTAAGAATATAAAGAAATTTGAGCTAAATAAAATAGTAATAATTTATACATACATGTCTCTAGATAAAACTTGTTTTATTTTATCATTTTAGCTAATCTTTTAAGTATGACTTTATAAATTTAACTCTAATTAATTAGTATATATGTAAATTACAAGTAAAATTGTATGTTGTATACATTTTAAGTCTAATAATTGCTAATAATTTCTATGTATGCACTTAATCCTAACTCCAACTTCAGAAAATTGTTTGAAAAATATATCAAAATCACTCAGAAATCACAACGTAATGGGCTAAAACACATATAAAAACTTTCTACCGTTCTGTAGTCCTTTATTACATTGCTATTTCTCTAAACTGTTGACTTCCCTTAAATAATATTATATACATTTACGACATGTTGTAAGTCAAAGTAGCCATAAAACATGCGTAACATGACAGTGTATTATTGTCTAAAGCTGCACACCTACAGCCATCTAATTTTTAGACAAGTCAACAAAAATAAGCAATGGTGAAAGAGCTCCCTAGTCAATAAATGGTGCCGGGCTAGCTGGCTGGTCATATGCAGAAGAATGAAAATGGATTCTTTTATATATATATATATATATATATATATATATATATATATATATATATTTTTTTTTTTTTTTTTTTTTTTTTTTTTGAGACGTAGTTTCGCTCTTGTTACCCAGGCTGGAGTGCAATGGCGCGATCTCGGCTCACCGCAACCTCCGCCTCCTGGGTTCAGGCAATTCTCCTGCCTCAGCCTCCTGAGTAGCTGGGATTACGGGCACGTGCCACCATGCCCAGCTAATTTTTTGTATTTTTAGTAGAGACGGGGTTTCACTATGTTGACCAGGATGGTCTCGATTTCTCGACCTCGTGATCCACCCGCCTCGGCCTCCCAAAGTGCTGGGATTACAGGATTCTTATAATTTAACATATGTAAATCTAACTCAAGATTGAATAAAGGTTTAATTGTAAGACCTCAAACTGTAAGAATGCTAGAAGGAAACCTAGGAAACACTTTTCTGGACAGTAGCCTTGGGAAAAAAAAAAAAAAAATTGTGACAATGGCTTCAAAAGCAATTGGAAATAAAAGACAATTGCAACCTAATTAAAGAGCTTCTACACAGCAAAATAAACTGTCAACAGAGTAAACAATCTATAGACTAAAAGAAAATATTTGCAAACTGTACATCTGACAAAGGTATAATATCCAGAATCTATAAAGAATGTCAACAATTCAACAACTAAAAACAAATAACCACATTAATAACGGGGCAGAAGACATGAACATACACCACTCAAAACAAGACACACAAGCAGCCAACATACATGAAATAATGCTCTTTATCGCTAATCATCAGATAAATGCAAATATTGTTTCTCTCCAGTCAGAATGGCTATCATTGAAAATTTATATATAAAAAAAAATAGTAGATGATGTCAAGGCTGCAGAGAAAAGGAAATACTAAACACACTGTTGATGAGAATGTAATTTGTTCAGACACTGTGGAAAGCAGTTTGGAGATTTTTCAAGTAACTCAAAACAGAAGTACCATTCAATCAGATAATTCCATTACTAGGTATATACCCAAAGGAAAATAAACTTGTTTCACCAAAATCTCACATGCGCTCTTGTCACTCTTATGCTGCTTTCAGCACTATTCATAATAGAAGGGACAGGGAATCAATCTACATGCCCATCAGTGGTGGACTGAATAAAAAATGTGGTACCTATAATACTATACAGTACCTTAAAAAAGAACAAAATAATGTCCTGGGCAGCAATAAGGATGCAGCTGGAGACCATCATCCTAAACAATTTAACACGGGAACAAAAAGCCAAATATCAAATGTTCTCACTTATAAGTGGGGACTAAACATTGGGTATTTGTGGAAATAAAGAGCAAAACAGTAGACACTGGGGAGTAATATAAAGGGCAGCAAAAGAGGAAGGCAATGGTATAAAAGTAAACTATGCATACTGTGCTCACTGCCTGGGTGACAGGATCATTTGTATCCCAAACCTCAGCATCATGTAATATACCCATGGGTCAAGCCTTCACACATACCCCCTGAATTTGAAATCGAATTTGAAATTATAAAAAAAATATATATATATTAGTACAATGCTTAATTTCATGTGCCAACTTGGTTAGACCATTGTATCCAGATATATATTCAAATACCAGACTAAATACTGTTCTGCACATATTTTTTTGATGAGATTAAAATAAAAAATCAGTAACCTTTGAGTAAAGCATATTATTCCCCATAATATGGTAGGTCTCATCTAGTCGGTGGAGTATATTAAAAGACTGAGATCCCTCAAGGAAATAATTCTGCCTGCAGATTGTCTTTAGTCTTGAGACTGCAATATTAACTTTTCTCTAGGTCTCTGGCTTGCTAGCCTATTCTGCTAAATTTTATACATTAAAAATATTTTCCCAATATTGTAGTCCTGATATTTTTAGAAAACTGAGAGGACTGTCCTTCCAAGTTCTTTTACAGTTTGATAATGGCATGAAACTCATGATCAAATGGCTTTTGAGTAAAATCTTTATTCAATTAAATATGAGTGGAAGTTTAAAAGCCAATGCACAATTCACTCAGGCATTGTGGACTATGTGTGCAGAGAAATCACAATTCCTCCTTGGTCTCTGGGTGTCTCTGGGTCTGTTACTGACTTACACTGGACATGTAAATTGAGTACGAAAAACTTTTTGTGTTAGTCACCGGGATTTTTGGTTTGTGTATTACTTTAGCATATCCTATCTCATTTTGAATGCTATAGTTTATGACACAGTTTGAACAACTGAAGTTAAAATGTTCTCCTTATTTCAGAAGATAGAAGAGTCTCATAGTGACAGACATCCTTTAGTAAGAATGAATTTCTAGAGATAAAGTGAATACAGTAACCAAAGAGTCAGTAGAGTCAGCATGGTCAAAATAGTCTAAATAAGAAATGTCCGATGGCTCTTAGCTGATCATGGAGTCTCTGAAACCAAAAGTTATGAATGCCAATTAAGTTTCAACTTGGCTTATATAATGTCAAATCTTCAGGTTTACAAAACATATCTTGAGCCACCATAATACATTACATCTATGACTCCTAAGCCAGCTTCAAGGCTTATGTAAATCAAAGCACCTAAAGTCAATTGAGAAAATGGCAGTTTTATATACCTGAAGAAAAAACGCACAATAATACTACAGGCTGCAGAGAAAAGGAAACCTACACTACAAATATGTACAAAGATTATTTTTCTCAATCATCACCAATGGAATCTTGGCAATGATCAACATCATTGGACATGAAAAAATCACTAATACTTTCAGGAAATAGAAGACCTGAATCTAAGCTGTCATAAATTCTCATAAACAAATGATAATTTTAATCTACGAGTAAGTATGAAAAATTAAGGGAGCTGTTAAAAATAATTACTATTTTAACCTATGCTTCACAGTAAACTATAGATATCCTCATTTTAATTTCTTAGGATTTTAGAACATTTAAACAAATATATATTTTATTTTGGAATGTATTAATATTTTGGAAGAATGGTAAAGGGGAAACCCCTATAGTCTGTCCTCTATAAAAAAAACAAAAACAAAAACAAATGCCACCATCACCATCATACTCTCTCTCTCTCTCTCTCAAATATATATTCTTCGCAGAATTATGGAGATTTCTCCATATCACAACCTTGAAAGACATAAAAGCAATGGTTGCTAGCACATCCTTATTTAATTATCTACTTCAGTTGGCTCAATAGACAGATGGGCCTTGGAGAATGACAGTAAATAATCATCAGTTTAATTGGGTGGTGAATCTTGTTACGGCTGCTCTCCAGATGCGGTCTCCGTACTTGAGAAAATTAACAAGGCTACTGGTATCCTGCATATCTATTGATGAGATCAGATTTTTCCTCTCTCATCATAAAAATTACTAATGAGAGAAGGAAATGTTTTAGTAAGGCAGTAACAAAAGTACATATTTACTCTACTCTTAGCATGCATCACTACTTCATTTCCGTTCCAAAACTGAGTCTCCGGGAAACAAACCTCTTATCATCTCAGATAATATTCATCTGTTCAAAATTTTGATGACATCATCCCTGTACAACCTGGAAAGCAATTGTCCCACTCTTTTATGTTTGTAGGGCCATTGCTAAAACAACTATCACAAAAGAGAGAGATGCTTCTATGAATAAATTTCCCACTAGATCTTTAAAGATTCTTATGCATCCAGTAGTCAAGACAAGTTGAACTATTACTCTTTAAGTGAAGAACAGCATGGTATACTCTATCTGTTCTAGCAAAGATAACACTAAGCTTTAATGGGACAACTACATTTTGAAGAAAAATATAACCTATTTAGATTTAGTACTTTTACTCATTTGTTGAGTAACCGAAGTCATTTTTAGCTTTGAATGCATTCAGAGGATGAGAATAAATTCCAGCTTTTCCCACAGTAGTCAAAGCATTGACTATATGAACATAATAGTTACAGATACACAATGTCCATTTTTTAATATACTTTAAGTTCTGGGGTAAATGATCAGATCATGCAGGATTGTTACATAGGTATACATATGCCATGGTGGTTTGCTGCTTCTATGCCCCTGTCACCTACATTCGGTATTTCTCCTAACGTTATTCCTCGTCAATTGTCCCACCCCCTGCTATCCTTCCCCTACCCCCCACAATATCCCAACAGTCCCCATTGTGTAATGTTCCCCTCCTTGTGTCCATGTGTTCTCATTGTTCAAAACCCACTTATAAGTGAGAACATGCGGTGTTTGGTTTTCTGTTCTTTTGTCAGTTTGCTGAGAATGATGTTTCCAGCTTCATCCATGTCTCTGCAAAGGACATGAACTCATCCTTTTTTATGGCTGCAAAGTATTCCATGGTTATATGTGCCAAAGTTTCTTTATCCAGTCTATCTTTGATGGGCATTTGGGTTGGTTCCAGGTCTTTGGTGCTGTAAACGGTGCCGCAATGAACATATGTGTGCATGTGTCTTTATAATAGAATGATTTATAATCCTTTGGATATATACGCAGTAATGGAATTGTTGGGTCAAATGATATTTCCAGTTCTAGATCATGAGGAATCGCCACAGTGTCTTCCACAATGGTTGAACTAATTTACCTTCCACCAACAGTGTAAAAGTGTTCCTGTTTCTCCACATTCTCTCCAGCATCTGTCTCCATTGTTGCCATTGCTTTTCATGTTTTAACCATGAAGTCCTTGCCCATGGAAACAATAATTGTAAGAAGACAAGTTTCAAAATCTGTAAACAACAAGCAGTACAATAAAACAATAAACAGCAGAAATTAACTTTATTAAAGTATCAATAAAATTGAAATTGGAATTAAAAATGGGAAAAACTAAAAAAAGTTAATCACTAAATCTCAATTATAAGGTACAAAGTTTATTCCTCCTTATTTTACTGACACTAAAAACATTAAGAATAAACTTGACATAATCATTATTAAGTTTAGCCAGTAAATTAAACAAAATTAAACAAAATGGACAAATCCACAAAAAAAGATAAAGAACAGCACACACACACACACACACACACACACACACACACTCACACTCTTGCTGTACATGTTTGTACACCTGATTATATTTTCAAGGTTCTTTTTTCACTTGACTATTTTATGTCTCTCTGTATATTGTAGTATTACCACATTTTTAAATTATTTATCTCAAGGAATAATTTGCATGGTGTCTACTTTCTGTTATTTAAATGTCATCTGAGAAATATTTATAAAGGTCATGAATGATATCCTACTAGTTTTTTAATGTAGGTGATATATTTTTGAAGAAATATATGCAAAAACTTTTCTAAATGTTATAAATTTTTTTCAGATAACATAGGAATCTTAGATAATAATGAGAAAATAAAGATATTTTTCAATCCATTGCAATTAAAGCCCTATACAGAGTCTGGGAAGATCACAAATCTGGAAAAATAACTTTAACAATAGAATATGTAACTTAGCAATATTTATTTGATTATAATGCAAAGAATAAAAGGAACATTCATGAATTTGCATTAATAAAACTATATTCCTGAGTAAATAAGTATATGAAAATATATAAATATTTCCTAAAATAATTTTAAGTAGTAAATGTTAATAGAATTAGGAAAATGGCAAATTATCAAAACAACACAGGAATAGTTGCTGCAGGTCCACTGATGAATGAATAAGGTTGATATTACTGTGTTGGTTTAACATATATCCTCAAATTATGTAATACTGCCTCAGTGAGGAACTATAGCTTAATTTTTCCTCCTTGAGTATGGGTTGGTCTTACTTCCAAATAATAGAATATGGTAAAGAAACATAGTAAGATTACAGTGAAGAAAACTGACAGATATTGCCATAAACAGGTCATCAATATCACTAGCAATAATTTGTGTTAATGACACACACCTGTTGATAATGATTAAATCAGAAGTACACTTTACTTTGATAGGCCTTCCTAAGAATCCACACTCTGTCTATTCAAGTGAAAACATTAGAAAAATTCACAGTGAAGAACATTCTACAAATTAACTCATCAGTACTCTTCAAAATGCCTCAGATATGAAAGACAAGAACAGATGCAGAAATTGTCAAAAAATAGAGTACATCACGGATTTGATCCTGGAACAAAAAATATCATTAGTGAAGAAACTGGTGAAATCTAAATAAAATTTCTAATTCTATTCATAGATTTTCCCAATGCTAATTTCTTAGGAAAAGTATAAGTTAGTACTCAGTATTATCCTTGCAACACTTTCATAAATCAAAACATATTTCAAATAATATAAAACTAAGTGAAAAATATATGAATTGTTTTATCCAAAATGCTTGGCCAATATTTTTGAAAGCTCTGACAACACATTGAAGAAACACCCTCTTTTTCAGGTTATCAGAATCAAATCTCCCTACTCCCGTGTTGTAATCCAAATTACCCATTTGGTCTTCTCTCTCATGAGGGTTAGGTTTTATTGTAGTAACTGTGTTAGTCCCTTTTCACACTGCTGATAAAGACACACCCAAGACTGAGTAATTTATACAGGCGAAAGGGATAAATGGACTACCGTTGCACATGGCTGAGGAGGCCTCACAATCATGGCAGAGGCAAGGAACAGCAAATAACATCTTACATGGATGGTGGCAGGCAAAGAGAAGAGAGCTTGTGCAGGGAAATTCTCATTTTTAAAACTCTCAGATCTCCTGAGACTCGTTTACTTTCACAAGAACAGTAGAAGAAAGGCCTGTCCCTTGATTCAACCATCTCCCACCAGGTTCCTCACAGGACAGGTGGAAATTGTGGGAGTTTCAATTCAAGATGAGATTTGGGTTCAGACACGGCCAAACCATCTCAGTAAGTGTTCAAGTTAATATTGTAAACATCTGAGTTATATTTGTATCAACATTCCATTTATCACACAAGTTATAGAAAGAAGACAGTAAGTTCTGCTTTCACACATTGTTTTTGAAAATGAGACATTATTCAAATGTAATGGATATACTAGATCCATCCATACTAGGTAACAACTAGTACACAAAGTGAAAATCATGTTGACATATCTGCAAATTCAAGAGATACCCTAGGTGAAAATAGAAAACTTCGTCTAGATGAATTATAGGAATATACAACAAGCACACATATACATTAAACATATACTATTTACCATAGCAGTGTGTGTTATGAGGCACACACTTCTGTTATTACAACTGTCTATCCAATTTTGGATAAAATTTCTTCCACCAATTAAAAATAACTTACCCATTTCAACTCTTTCACTTTTCAATTTCACAAGCAAATTTCAGGTATTTTTTAGGTCTATAATATATTTATTATGTTTTTATGTATTTCTTAACCATTTAATATGTGTGGAACTATTCTATTTTAATTATGTCACAATAGTCTTTTTTATAATAAACACAAGAATTTATTATTGTTAAATTCTGGGGTACATGTGCAGATGCAAGACTGTTGCATAGGTACACACATGCCATAATGGATTGCTGTTCCATTCCCCCATCTCCTATATCAGGCATTTCTCCCAGTGTTATTCCCCCACAACCTCCCCACCCCAGGAACTCCCCTGTCCCCGGAATTCCCAAAAGACCCCAGTGTGCAATGCTTCCTTCCCTGTGCCCATGTGTTCCCATTGTTCAACATCTGCCTATGAGTGAGAACATCTGGTGTTTGATGTTCTGTTCTTGTGTCAGTTTGCTGAGAATGATGGTTTCCAGATTCAACCATGTCATTATTTTTTATGGCTGCATAATATTCCATGGTGTATATGTGACACATTTTCTTTGTCCAATCTATCAACAATGGGCATTTGGGTTGGTTCCAGGTCTTTGCTATTGTAAACAGTGTTGCAGTGAACCTACGTGTGCATACGTCTTTATAAAAAATATAATTTATAATCCTTTGGTATATACTCATTAATGGGATTGCAATTTCTAGTTCTATATCCTTTGGGTATATACTCATTAATGGGATTGCAATTTCTAGTTCTATATCCTTGAGGAATCACCACACTGTCTTCCACAATGATTAATTTACATTCCCACCAACAGTGTAAAAGTGTTCCTATTTGTCCACATCCTCTCCAGCATCTGTTGTCTCCAGATTTTTTTAATGATCACCATTCTAACTGGCATGAAATGATATCTCAATGAGGTTTTGATTTGCATTTTTCTAATGACCAGTGATGATAAGCATTTTTTCATATGTTTGTTGGCTTCATAAATGTCTTCTTTTGAAAAGTGTCTGTTCTTATCCTTCACCTACTTTTGAATGAGTTTTTTGTTTGTTTGTTTGTTTGTTTGTTTGTTTCTTGTTAATCTGTTTTAGTTCTTTGTAAATTCTGGATATTAGCCCTTTGTCAGATGGGTAGATTTCAAAATTTTTTCCGTTCTGTTGGTTGCCTGTTCACTGTAATGATTGTTTCTTTTGCTGTGCCGAAGTTCTGGAGTTTAATTAGATCCCATTTATCTATTTTGGCTTTTGTTGCCATTGCTTTTGGTGTTTTAGTCATGTAGTCCTTGTCTATGCCTATGTCCTGAATGGTATTGTCTAGGTTTTCTTCTAGGGGTTTTATGGTGTTAGGTCTTACGTTTAAATCTTTAATCAACCTGGAGTTAATTTTAGCATAAAGTGTAAGGAACGGGTCCAGTTTCAGCTTTCTGCACATGGCTAGCCAGTTTTCCCAACACCATTTATTAAATAGGGAGTAATTTCCCCATTGCTTATTTTTGTCAGGTTTGTCAAAGATTAGATGGTTGTAGATGTGTGACATTGCTTCTGAGGCCTCTGTTCGGTTCCTTTGATCTATATCTTTGTTTCAAAACCATGCTATTTTGATTATTGTAGCCCTGTAGTATTGTTTGCAGTCATGTAGCATGAGTCCTCCAGCTTTGTTGCTTTTGCTTAGAATTATCTTGGCTATGCTTGATCCCTATTGGTTCCATGTGAAGTTTAAAGAGTTTTTTTCCAGTTCTGTGAAGAATGTCATTGGTAGGTTGATGGGGATAGCATTGAATCTACAAATTACTTTGGGTAGTATGGCCATTTCACGATATTGATTCTTTCTAACCATGAGCATGGAATGTTTTTCCATCTGTTTGTGTTCTCTCTTATTTCCTTGAGCCATGGGTTGTAGTTCTCCTTGAAGAGGTCCTTTAGATCCTTTGTTAGTTGTATTCCTAGGTATTTTGTTCTCTTTGTAGAAATTTTGAATGAGAGTTTGCTCATGATTTGACTCTCTGTCATTGGTGTATAGGTATACTTGTGATTTCTGCACATTAATTTTGTATCCTGATACTTTGTTGAAGTTGCTTATCTACTTTAGCAGATTTTAGCCTGAGACTGTGAGGTCTTCTAAATACACAATCATGCCATCTGCAAATAGAGACAATTTGACTTCCTCTGTTCCTAATTGAATATCTTTTATTTCCTTTTTCTTGCTCGATTGTTCTGGCTTGAACTACTAATACTATATTGAATAGGAGTGTTGAGAGAGGGCATCTTTGTCTAGTGCCAGTTTTCAAAGGGAACACTTCCAGTTTTTACCCATTCAGTATGATATTGGCTGTGGATTTGTACTAAATAGCTTTCACTATTTTGTGATATGTTCCATTGATACCTAGTTTATTGAGGGTTTTTAGCATAAAGCGTTGTTGAATTTTATTGACAGCCTTCTCTCCATCTATTGAGATAAACATGTAGTTTTTTTCTTTGGTTCTGTTTATGTGATGGATTATGTTTATAGACTTGTGTATGTTGAACCAGCCTTGAATCCCTGGGATGAAGCCTACTTGATAGTGATGGAGAAGCTTTTGCATGTACTGTTGGATATGGTTTGCCAGTATTTTATTGAAGATTTTTGCATCAATGTTCACAATGGATGAAGTTCCAGCCAATGTTCATCACGGGCTGAAGTTTTCTTTTTTAGTTATGTCTCTGCCAGGTTTTGGTATCAGGATGAGTTTGGTTTCATAAAATGAGTTAGGGAGGATTCCCTTTCTGTGTATTGTTTGGAATAGTTTCAGAAGGAATGGTACCAGGTCCTCCTTGTATGTCTGGTAGAATTCGGATATAAACCCATCTGGACCTGGGCTTTTTCTGGTTGGTAGGCTATTCATTGCTGCCTCAATTTGCATTTTTAAATATATCATTCAGAAAGTTATTGAGTATTGTGCCCTTACATCCCATTTTCTCAAAACCTCATGGTTTTATGACATGATTTTTGATATCACATTGATTTCTATAAACACAGATTTTGCATTATAGCAAAACTGACTAAATTGCTATCAATATATAAAATGAAGTGGGATAGAAAGTGAGGGAAGAAGAGAGAGAATGAAGCAGCACAAAAGTGAGGAGAGGGATGGAGAAGAGAGTAACGTAGAAGAGACCTCCATGCACTGTGGTAGAAAATTTAGTAGACATTAGTCTTTAGAGATGAAGAAAAGAACAATCTAAGGATTGATGGGTAAGTGCTCCATAGGAAGAGAACAGTGTGGATGTGTTTGTGGTGGTATACACAGCTTGATTTATATGTGGGATTGAAAATGAGTAATGTAGAAAGTTGAGCCCCTGGTTAGTTTTCCTCTATTCACAGAGCATTGCATTTATCTGAAGTGCAATTATTATGCTGTGCTAAGATTTTAAATTTAGCTGTATTTGCTTTTCTGTTAAATATAAGCTTTTTGAAGTAAGAACATTTAATTGAATTTGTATGTTCAATGTATAATCTCAGTGCCTTTTTAAAATCATGTCTGATGTGTAGGATATTAATAGAGGTATATTAAGAAATTGAATAAAATGGCATAGAAAAACAATATTGAAGGTCTTTGAAATGTAAGTTTTGGAAGTCATCAAGATAACATTAAATGTTTAGCTCAATCACCTATAATTATTGGTCCATCAGCATATATTAAAATTGTCTAATGAGGCCCACACTGTTCAATAAGACAAAGTTAAAAAAAGTAGGAAAACAAGATTTCTTCTACAGTGCAGAGAAGAAAGCATGCAGTTAAGGAAGTTCAATAAACTCTCATATGGGCCTTGATTCCTGTATTTACTTGGTATATCAGGACAATGCTATGGGCTGAATTGTGTTCCTCTCAAATTCACAATGCATAAAACCCTAAGCCCCATATCTCAGAAGGTGATCTCATTTTCAGATAAACTCTACAGACATAAAAAAGTTAAATGAGGTCATTAGGGTGGCCCTTAATCCAATATGACTTGTGTTCATGTAAGAAGGAATACTTTGGACAGATATACATTGAGAGAAGGTCAGTGAAGGGACATAGAGAGAAGTCAGCCATCAACAAGCCAAGGAGAGAGGTCTAAAACAAGCCTTTCAGTCCTGAGAAGAAAGCAGTTCTCCCAATATCTTAATTTTGAACTGCTAATCTCCAGAATTGTGTGAAAATAAATTTTAGTTCTTTAAACCTCAGAATTTATAGTCCTTTGTTATTGCATACCTAGAAAATCGGTGCAAACACTGTGTCAGATATTATGTTTGTTCCAGGTTCCATTCCAGCTCTCTCTAGTTCTTAAAAAAGTTTACACAAGGCCGGGCGCGGTGGCTCAAGCCTGTAATTCCAGCACTTTGGGAGGCCGAGGCGGGTGGATCACGAGTTCGAGAGATCGAGACCATCCTGGTCAACATGGTGAAACCCCGTTTCTACTAAAAATACAAAAAATTAGCTGGGCATGGTGGCACGTGCCTGTAATCCCAGCTACTCAGGAGGCTGAGGCAGGAGAATTGCCTGAACCCAGGAGGCGGAGGTTGCGGTGAGCCGAGATCGCGCCATTGCACTCCAGCCTGGCTAACAAGAGCAAAATTCCGTCTCAAAAAAAAAAAAAAAAAAAAAAAAAAAAAAAAAAAAAAAAAAAAAAAAGTTTACACAGAGCTAGAAACAAAGATTATATTTTGGAGACATCTTTGACAGCTGATTTCTACTTAGTTACAGTTACTAGGAATCTCTTATGAAAATGTAGAAGGAAAGATGAAAGAAAACAGGTCACTTCTTGCTCTGACTGTAATAGAAGCATCAACAGCAGATTTTGGCACCTCCAGGAATCTGTGGGCTCCAATATCCTTAGCAGCAGTAGCAACAGGAAAGGCTCCAGCCCCAGAACTGCAAGTGAAGGCTTATGGATTATCGCAGCATCTATATATCTGTGAAACATCTTTTCTCACTTTTGCAACTTCCGGGCATCCATATAGGTTGTCGATCAAATCCTATTCTTAAAATGTCCAGAGGAATTTCAGTTATCCTACTTATACATTGACTGGTGCAGAATAGCCTCTTTCTGCAGTATATAGAACAGAAACAAACACAACTGAAGAAGCACCTTCAAGAAGAAAAAGTGGCACATAGGCAAGAAGGTATAAAAGGTTACAATTGATTGTGGCAACAGAACATAATAAATTCATTTTCTTTTTTTTTTTTTTTTTTTTTTAAGATGGAATTTTGTTCTTGTCACCCAGGCTGGAGTGCAATGGTGTGATCCTTGCTCACTGCAACCTCCACTTCCCTGGATCAAGTGATTCTCCTGATTCAGCCTCCAAATAGCTGGAATTACAGGTGTGTGCCACTACACCTGGCTAATATTTGTATTTTTAGTATAGACAGAATTTCGCCATGTTAACCAGGGTGGTCTCAAACTCCTGACCCCAGGTGATCCACCTGCCTTGGCCTCCAAAAGTGCTGGGATTACAGGTATGAGCCACTGCACCTGGCCAACAAATTTGTTTTCAATAGCATCCTATGTTTAATAAAATGTGTTTAATGGTGAGGTTGGAAATACGCATATAAATCACATCAGAAGAGCCAGCATAAATAGATTAATGATTTTGATATTTCAGTAAGTAGTTTGTATTATTTTTTTCAGATTTGTCAACACTTTTCTTCTTACAAAATCTCAGTGAAGAAGGCCAGGCAGGTATTATTATCACCATTTTACAGATGAGCAAGTAATAAGTCAGTTGAATTTAACCAGCTATGTTGCTAATTTAGTATTTGTGATTAACTATTGTTCTTCATTTTTACAATTAAAAAATTAGCAATTATTTCTCCCTTAATCGTAGTTGTCACTACTCCTTGTCTTATATTGACTTGGTTCTGAATGTAATTTCCTATAAAAATCACACATCCACCTTTAATCTAGTTCATTTTCCCAATCATAGTCTTTAAATAATATTATAGTTTCTTGTTATACGCATTTGCACAGATATTTCAAAGAATTATTTCAATATTCTAATCATTTACATTTAGGAAGATATATTTTAACATAATGTAAACCATACAAATATTTTCTTTCTGAAGTGCAGTGCCATATTTTGATGATATATCCAAATATGTAAATCAAATAATGTTCCAATCAGAGCAAAGAAATAGAAAAAAAAAGTTGAAACATATTCATCTTCAATCTTGTTTGCATTTTTCCTTGAATTTTTAAGCCCTAGCTTACACAGACATTGTACAGTAAATGTATCTGTAAAGTATCATAGTATTAATGAAGTATATAAGTAAATGATCAGAAATTTATGCTCATAATTTATCTGTAGATATTAGTCTTTTCAATAAATAGGTCTATTATAAATTGATTTATAGTAGCTTTCAAGAAATGCCACAGAAGCTAAAAGCTGTTCTGTGTTACAAACTTTAATTCACCAGGGGTGAGTGTACTTTAGGAAGATACAGATAGTTTGAAAAGGACATCCTTGAAAACCAGAGACCATGAAATACGTACATAGGAAACAGTCAATCTCATGAGAATTTCAGGGTATGCAAAATGTGTAAGAATGAATAGGAGTTATGTTTTAATCTATCCCACTTTTTATATCCCTTTTAGAAATACTGTGTGTACCTGGAAACATATTTGATTTCCTGGGGAGAAGTTAAACTTGATAGAAAACCTAATAAGAATACTAGACTTATGTTCTTAGTTTAAGAGGACACATAATTTATTAATACAAATGGGCATTGTGAAATGACACTAATCATAGGAATAAATAATCTAAAATTAACATAGGTATAAATAGTTTTATATTTCTGAATGCTAAGAATTAGAAAAGAAAATTTAGGGATTTCAGTGGGCAATGAAAGTTTCTCCATAGGGAGGAAATATTAAATTTATATTCTGGATGAGTCACTAATTAGGTAAACTCAATTGACCATTTAAACTCTGTAAACTAAATTTCTTATTCATAAAATACAGGATATAATAGAACCTCATAAACATTTGTGTTCATTAAATGGAATCCTGTATTAACATACTTAGATTTAGATTTAGCAAGTGTTCAATAAATATTTGCTATTAGCTTATTTTCAAAATACCTTTATATTGACTTATAAAGAGAGATATATATGGTGAAAATTGCTTGAAGGAGAAATCACATTGATGCTGGAAATAATAAAATACCAATTTAACATTCTTCATTAGATTTAGTTTATTTTGTTCCCAAAGTTAGCCTTAAAAAATTAGAAAATCTGACTTCAATCATTAACTTTTCCCTACAAATTTAAATGCATTTTCACTTAATCACAATTTGGAAATATTATTAACTATTTTACAATAAAGTTGGAGGAAAAAGTTGTGTATAAATTTAAAAAGTGATTAGAATATATACAATGTAACTTATATTACTCTATTTCTAATACTAATTATATTCTTTTTTTGTTGTTCTGTTGGACACCAAAATTAACTAAGTGTAATTAATTTGGAACTAAATTTAATATTACATTAGAGGATAATAGGTTTGTGAACAAACACTGAGCCGTGTAAGGCAGTTTAAAGTAGTCTGAGACTGGCCGGGCATGGTGGCTCATGGCTGTAATCCCAGCACTTTAGGAGGCAGAGGCAGGCAGATCACAAGGTCAGGAGTTCAAGACCAGCCTGACCAATATGGTGAAACCCCATCTCCACTAAAATTACAAAAATTAGCTGAGTGTGGTGGCACAAGCCTGTAATCCCAGCTACTCAGTAGACTGAGGCAGGGGAATCCTTGACTCAGGAGATGGAGGTTGCATTGAGCTGAGATTGCACCACTGCACTCCAGCCTGGGCAACAGAGTGAGACTCGATCTAAAAAAGAAAAAACTATATTACTTTGTGTTCAACTTTGTTCTATTGACTTCTTAAAAAACCACAGTAGTCTGAGGCTACAGGAAAGGATGTTAAAATTTTCAATAAAGAAGTGAGGCTAGGTCTCAATGAGAATATACTACTCTTAAATATTATTTTAGTATAGGTATATGATTATAGTGTGAAACAAACAGATTTCTGGTAGAAGAACATTAGCCGCAGAAGAGAAAAGCCAGTACAGAGAACCTGTTGCAGAACTGTGCCTGAACTATCTGGGATATATCAACAATTCAGTTTGACAGAACATGCAATAGAATAAAAGGAAATAAAGTGAGGTAGATCAGGAGGAGCTAGAGGAGAGAGTGAGTGCTAGTCAAGCAGAGCCTATGGTCTTTTACTGCCAGGATACACTATATTGTTACAATTTAAGCATAGATGCTGGAAAAAGACTGCTTAGATTCAAATCCTGTGCTGCCACCCTTAGCCAGGTAAGCTGGATCAATAAACTGATCTTCTCTTTTAGATGCCCTATTTGTAAAATTGTGATAATAATTCTGCCAACACCATAGAAATTTTTGTAAGTAATTTTTGCAGATTGAAATGGGAAGCCATGGATTTTAAGCAGGGTAGTGATGTTATCTGAGTTATGTCAAAATTTACTATGACTGCAGAGAGGAAAAGATGAAAAATCAAAATCAAGACGAGCATTGAATAGAGCTAGTATGATAATTCAAGTGAGACAGAATGAACGTCTTGTTCTAGTAGTGGAAGTGTTGGGAAGTTTTAGATTTTACACATATTTTGAAGAAATAAAAACCAAATTATGACTGATTAGCTGTGGCTTATGAGAGAAACCCAAGAGTTAAAGATAATCACAGGCTTTTTCAACTGATCAATAGAAGCTGGGATCAACTGAAATGGGGGAAGACTGGGAAATGGGAAAAATGAGCATTTAATAAAACTGATTTTTGAAGGTAGAAAATTTGAGATTTTTATCAAATAACAATTGAGGAGCTAAAACTAGCTATTAAATGGAGAGTTAGAAATATGTGGCTGGTGTTTAGAAAGTAAAATAGTGCTTGCAATATAAATTTTAACATGTTTGCATGAAGACAATATTTGTTAAATACGATAAAATTACATGAGTTCACAAAAATAGTAAACGTAAATGCACACACACACACACACACACACACACACACATTGTATATACAGTTTGAGTTTCCCTTATCCTAAATACTTGGGACCAGAAGTGTTTTGAATTTTGGATATTCTTTTTTCAGACTTTTGGACACTTACCATATTCAATATCCCTAGTTCAAAAATCTGAAATCCAAAATGCTCCAATGAGCATTTCCATTGAGCATAAATCAGCTCCCAAAAAGTTTTGGATTTTGGAGCATTTTGAACTTTAGATTTTGGATTAGGGATACTCAACACACACACACACACACACACACACACACACACACACACACACATACACAGACAAATACATATATTTATGTATGCATAAAATTTGTATATGTATGTGTAGGGAATCCTTGAACCCCACATGCTGCCAGAATGTAGGGAGCCAGCCCTACATCACCCATGGGTACCCCGTGTTCAGTGGTGACAAAGAAATGAGAAAAAGACAGATTAAAAGAGGTAGTGGGACCAGGGGGACATCACTTTATTACTTTGGAGGAAACAGTGCAGGCCCTGAGCTCTGATCATCCACACTATTTATTGGTTACAATTACTTCGATCTACAGGGTAGGGGTGGAGTGATGGTGGGGAGAGGGTGATAGTGGAGTGAATCAGTAAGCCAGAACTAAATCAGCCAGCCAGAACTGGTGTATCATTCTAAAGATTGATAATGGTGGCAGTTTGAGAGTTTCACAAAACAAGAACATATGGTTATCTTTAACTTATTATCTACATGCAGCTTGTGGAATTCAGGCCTTACAAGGAGCCTACAAATCTGGCTACATCATAGTGCTACAAAGGGTTTTTATGTCCTTGAGCACAATGTTTATGGAAACAGAGCCTAGGTCACCCTGCACTGGAACATGAGGCATGGAGAGGTCATCTTCTTCAGAGACCTCGCATGCCCTTCCACAGTTTGTTGTTTCTTGTATACATGTTACTCATAACCAATTTATGTAGGCACTCTGTAAGTCCTTCCTCCTTTGCTGCTTTTCCCAACATGTATGTATTTGTACAATTATGCATACTTGTGTGCCTATTTACTTGAATAAATTTGAAGAATTATCATGTTTTACAATATATACCACCTGCAACAAAAATGTGGATACGCTAGTGTTTTCTGTTAAGAATCAGGCAATGTATTCAAACATACAAATTTCTTCTAAGGCAATCCTGTCATGAGGTGTATTATCTGGCAAGTGGCAGATACTTGTATAATAGAGAAAGCCAGCATCTATTTCTGAATCATCATAGCTTATGGCAAGAAAGGACAAATTGAACAAGAAGTCAATAGGGCAAGGCTGAGCACAAAATCTCTCCTTCTGTGAAACACTGACCTGCCATGGATATCACCTGAAGATTCTAGAGTGGCTTCAAAGTGTCACTCTGAACCATCCACACCATCAACTGATAAGACTGCCTCGCAAATCAACCATTTCACTACTAATAGTGTATTTCCAAAGAGATGAATGAACTTAGGAAAATCCACCATCTGCTTTTGGTTTATTTCAAATAATTTGCTTGGGGAAATCCTGGGACTACAATGTTAAACAAAAATATATAATGTAAGGCATTTGAGAAGGTATCATTTGGAAGATAGATGCAAAGATAGAGCAGAATACTCGAGTTTATTTTGATGATTGAGAAAATCTACCTAGTGCAGCAAAAAACCAATGCAAGTGGAGGTCTCAGGAACTGAGTAGCACATGAACAAACATGATAGCACTGAAAGCTGTGAGATTTTCAAAAAGGATATTGAAAAAGGAAAGACACACACATGCATACATACAAATACAAACAGTGTGGTCTGCCTTTGAAAGTTATTCTTCTTGATGAACATGTATCACTGTTAAAAAACACAAATATACAGTTATCTCTTTAAAATACTACTTATAACGTGTAGTGAAATAAAGTATTATATTTTCAATTATTTATTTCTGAAAAAGGAAATCTAAATGTTCTGGATAAATTATAACGTAAAATATAGTATACATTACAAAGTATGTTGGGGCATCATAGATGCCAGAAGTGAAGAATATTGTGAGAACTAGACAAAGAGGTAAATAAGTGAATAAAACAGCAGCCATGCACAGTTATTGAAATAGTAATAGTTAGAGTAGTGAGCTTTGATGCTTACAAAAATCCTAAAGAATTGGTAGGAGCAAAGACCTCCAGTATCAGTAATAAAAGAATTAATTCAATCTGTCACCAGATAAAATGAAATATACTTTGCCATGTGTGTTGGAAAAAATCAGATAACAAAAGAATAGTCTGCAACTTTGTCATGTTTGAACATGGACTTACACTGCCCTCATAATGTGGGGATACCTCAAGCTGAGAAGCTGGCAATTAAAAAATGATCCTGGTGTGGTGGAAACCCTTGGGGGATCTAGGAATCAAATGAAAAATTGCTCTGGAGGAATGTATTAGTTCATGTAGGATTTACAAAGGGGAAAATCAAAAGATGCTACATTAAGATGAGTTCATAAGCTCAAAATAAAAAATGACAACATTCAGAGTAAGTGAAAGTCAACAGTCAAATGCACGAGGAGACCTCAAGCCATGGCCTTAAACTCAAAGTCAACCTCAAGAGCATAACATTTCAGAAAGACAAAAGTTAATTAGCACACACAGGCACACTTGTATATAGCCTAAGTGTGTTTAAAGAGTTAAAGAGATAACAGATCTTTTCATTAAATGCAATAAACTTGAGAAGACAGTATTTTAATTTTTCAGTGGCAGAAGTTAACATACTCCTATACATTTTTCTGAAACCATAGTAATTGGTGACAGTAAACTTTGGAAGATGAAGGAAGGTAACATTAAAACCAGGGGAACTAGTTGAAGGCCTAATTTAGAATAAATTCCACCAAAGTCTTTTCCCCCTTCTCTATACATGCAGGAGATTGCAGTTTCTCTACTTAAAAGAAGATAGGAATACTATTCAGCCATAAAAATGAATGAAATAATGGCATTTGCAGCAACCTGGATGGAACTGAAGACCATTATTTTAAGTGAAGTAACTCAGGAATGGAAAACCAAACATTATATGTTCTTGCTTATAAATGGGAGCTAAATTTACGAGGATGAAAAGGCATACGAATGGTACAATGGATTCTGGGGACTTGGAAGAAAGCGTGGGAGGAGGGTGAAGGATAAAACACTACAAATCAGGTACAGTGTATGCTGCTCAGAAAATGGGTGCACCAAGCTCTCACAAATAACCACTAAAGCACTTAGTCATGTAACCAAACACTGCTCATTCCCCAAAAATCTATGGACATAGATTTTTTAAAAATAAAAGAAGAGGAGGATTATACTCTAGAGAGCAGCAAACCAAAATTATTTGGCCTAAGACAGAAACTTAAATGTTGGGAGACTATCCTGCTCTCAGGAGGATAGAGGGCTAGCCAAAGATTTCTATTTGATGTTCTAATTATTAACACTTTATTTAGATGGTTGATAAGAAATGGGCATTATCTTCTCAAAAATGTATGACAAACCCAAGACCAAATAAAAATAATATTATCAGCAGTGATTTTCACAATAAGTGACAGAAAGTTCATCATCATCCTACCGTAAAGGACACGATGAGCAAGTCTCCCCACACACATGTCACTTGAACTTCTTGTTTTAGTACCCCTGACTTGTACATGAGTGAATAGATCAAATCACTAGGAAAGTACTACAAAAACAGAAACTAAAGCATTTTAAAAAAAGGAAGCAACTTGATATAATTAATTTCTGTGTGTACAACACTGCATCTATTAAAAATAATCAGTTACATATTTCACATATTTTATCATACAGCATTTAATTGAAAGGTGAAGGCAGAGAGATAGGCTTATCTTGTTCCTGAGCTCAAGGAGAAGCCGTTTAATATTTTAATCATAAGTACAGTCTTAGATGCCCTAAGTTGCCCTCTATAAGGTTAAGGAAGTTCCTTTCCACTGGAAGTTACACCATGTAGGTAGTAATATAGCCAATCTAGGCCACTTTAGCTTAGTGTTTACATAGTATGTCATTTTCAATATTTTAGTTTCAGCTTGAATATATCTATGCATTTAAAATATGTTTCTTGTTAGCAATGTATAACATGGCCTTACTTGTTCATTATGTCTGGCATCATTGCCTTTTAATTGAAAAGCTTAATTCAAACATATACAATTAATAATTATCTGATTTAAGTCTTCCATCTTGATGTTTGCCATTTATTTATCTGATTTCTGTTTATTTTTTCTTTCTTTGTCTTCCCTGTTTTCTTTCTAGTGAATATACCTATCTATGTTTCTTTTCACTATGCTGTGCATTTTAATATGCAAATATTATTCTATTTCATGATTATTCTAGGAACCTTATTATAAGAGTAAAATATGTTTATTTTCTTTTTTTAATTGCATTTTAGGTTTTGGGGTACATGTGAAGAACATGCAAGATTGTTGCATAGGTACATACCTGGCAGTGTGATTTGCTGCCTTCTTCCCCATCACCTATATCTGACATTTCTCCCTATGCTATCTCTCCCCACCTCCCCACCCTCCACTGTCCCTTCCCTATTTCCCCCCGACAGACCCCAGTGTGTGGTGCTCTCCTCCCTGTGTCCATATGCTTATTTTCTTCCAAGTTTTGTGTACTTCTTGTTTTATATTTTACTTTCTTTTACAATGTAAACTATTTTATTTAATTAAAAATAATATTAAGCTATTAATAATTTTAGGACTCTACATATGAAAGAATACTAAAAAAACTGTATTTTAATCATTTTTTAAGTATATTCTTTTTCCGGAGCTTTTAGTTACTAGTGTTAAGTCTGGTTATCTGTTAATTTTTCCCTTCAGCTTAAGGAACATTTTTATTATTTTTCATGGTGAATTCACTGGATGAAATACTTTCAGCTTTTGACTGGAAATATTTTTTGAAACCTGCTGAAATTTAAAATAATATCTTTACTGAATATAAAATTATAGATTAAAATTCTGATTTATTTTTTCTGCTATTTTGAAATTCTGTTTTCTTTTCACTTTTTTTTTTCTGATCAGAAGTAACTAGTCATTTATGTTGTTCTACTGTAAAAAGGCACATATGCATGTAATGAGTACTCTTTTATCGATCCTTGAGATTTTCTCTTTTTCTCTGGTTTAAATCACTTAAGCAAAGGATATACAAGTAGCATATTGGGGTTCTGCTTGGGGTTTTGCTAAACTCCTTGTACACATAATTAATAATTTTCATCTACTGGGAACATTCCCATTTCTTGTATCTTAAAAAATTATCTTTTTCTTTCTTTCTTTTTTTTTTTTCTATTCTCTTGGGAAATAGTTACATAGAGGTACAGAGACACTTCTTATTTTATTTTATTTCATTTATTCAACTTTCATTTTAGAATCGAAGTACATGTGCAGGTTTTTTACAGAGGTATATTTTGTGATGCTGATATTTGGAGTACAAATATATCCATCACCCAGATAGGGAGCATAATACACAATATGTACTTCTTAAGCCCTTGCCTCCCTCTCTGACTCATCCCTCTAGGAGTCCTCAGTGGATTATTGCTCACATCTTTATGTGCGTGTGTACCCAGTGGTTAGCTTTCACTAATAGGTGAGAACATTAAGTATTTAATATTTTCTGTTCCTATGTTAATTTGCTTAAAATAATGACATCCAGCTACATCCATATTGCTGCAAAGACATAGTTTCATTATTTTTAATGGCTGAGTAGTATTCCATGGTGTATAGATACTACATGTTCTTTTTCCCTTCCACCCTTGATGGGCACTTGTGTTGACTACATGTCTTTTCTATTGTGAATAGTGCTGCAATGAACATACATGCAAATGTGAATTTTGGTTAGAATAATTATTTTCCTTTGGGTATATAACCAGTAATGAGATTGCTGGGTTGAATGATAGTTCTGTTTCAGGTTATTTGAGAAATCTTCAGAATGCTGTTCAGAGTAGTTGAAATAATTTACATCCTTTTAATAGTGTATTAGTGTTGTCTTTTATCTGCAGCTTTGCCAACGTTTATTTTTTGACTTTTTAATTAAAACCATTCTGACTCGTGTATGATGTAGAAAACTACATTAATGACTGACTAGCCATCAGTGTTTTTAATTTTACAAAATGGATATCTCAGTGAATAAAAATTATTTTTATTTTTCTTCTAAGAATTTTTAAGAGAAATAAAAGGAATACATAGGTAAAAAAATAAACTTTAAATATTAGTTTTAAATACCTTGTAATGCTGTTTTAATTTGAAAGAAAATGAGGATATATATGTAAGTATTGTCTATAGTAACTTTGGTAATAAGCCTATACTATATATTGTCTATATACATGAACATATAAATTTCATTATCTGACTTCAGCAGGCTTTAGTTTTCATATTTAATTTCATTTTATTAAATGTTATATTATTTGTTTTAATAGTCCTGAAATATATCAAAGTAACAGAATTCCCTTGGTTTTTATTAAAGAATCAAGCTGTTGATACAGGAATAATTATAAATATTTTTGAAGAAAGCTTTATTAGGTATGCATAAATATTTATGACTGTGTTAGAAAACAAAACAAAATAAAAAGGTGAAATATAAATGAGAAAAAGTTATTTTTAAACAATTTTTAAGGTGTAATTTATCACACAATTTATCCATGTAAAATGTATGATCCAGTGATTTTTAGTATGATCAGAAAGTGGTACAACCAATACTACAATCAATTTTACAGCATTAATATCCGATTAAAAAAAACTCCACAACCATTAACAGTCATTTCTTATTTGTCTCCTCACTGTCATTTGGACCAAGGAAATCACTTATTAACTTTTTATTGCTATATATTTGTCTTTTCTGTCTTTTTAAAAATTACTCTTCTCTAAATGTAATTATATGTCATTTGACCAAGATGTTCCCATGCCCCCTTCCCCTTAACTTGTTTTCATTACTCTTCCTCAAGTTTGAACTTCTATTTTATTTTATTTTATTTATTTTTTGAAAGAGTCTGGCTCTGTCACCCAGGCTGAAGTGCAGTGGCCTGATCTCTGCTCACTGCAACCTTGGTCTCCCAGGTTGAAGAGATTCTCCTTACTCAGCCTCCTAAATAGCTGGGATTACAGGTGTGCAACACCATGCCCAGCTGATTTTTATACTTTTAGTGAGGTGGAGTTTAACCATGTTGGCCAGACTTGTCTTGAACTCCTGATCTCAGGTGATCCACCCACATAGGCCTTCCAAAGTTCTAGTATTACAGCCATGATACACCCTGCCTGGCCTCAAGCTTGAACTTTGAAAGGGATAATGCAGAGCTGGATATCTGGTGTCAAAAAAAAAATGAAGTTGATTGCACAAAGGAGAGTGCATTAAACAATCTGTGATGGTAACTTTCCCTCCTGTTTGTGGGGAGCAACATTACAATATCATATGACAGGTGATAGAGTGATCCCAAAGGCACCAGTGTTCATATACATATAAACATGGCACTTAATCCTCTTTTCCTTTTCTGCCAAAATTGATTTATTTGAAACACATGTGTATTTTCAGGTTGAGTAGTTTAAATTTTGTTTTCAGAAGCTGTTGCTATAACCTCTGCAGCAGTGTTTTACAGAGTAGCTACACACTTGGAAGAATCTGATTCCAGATGTGGAAATACCCTATCCATACCAAATCAGAGAATTTTCAGCAAATTCTTCAGCAGCAGAAGTTCGTAGTAAGGTATCTGCAGGAAATCATTTTCAAAATATACTATGTTATTTTAAAGTATTCAGTAAATAAACGAAGTGGGAAGTGTTGCCTCCCACTGAGTACATAAAATACCAGATAACTGGTCCAAATTTGTCTCATAGCTGTACTTCAAAGTGCCCTAATTTGTAATTTTAAATTTTATTTAAACAAAACTGCCACAGCATTTTAACTTATGTTATTCTTACCCAATACTCAGAAAGAAACTGTACATTGGTATCACTAATCACATTTAAACAAAACAAAACAAAAAACCTCCAAAGACTAGTGAAGTTTTATTAGTCTGCTATGATGACAGAAGGAAAACTGGAATGCAGAGGCTATGTTCATTTTCAGGTAACTTTCTACTGCTGGCCGTCCCTCTGTCTTAAAAACTCAGTAAGAGCTAATGCTTATTTGTGAGAAATATTTGGATGAAATGTCTACAAAACTTTTAAAATCTATTATGATAATTGCCTTGATTTTATCATTTAATATGCTTTGAATAGTCTATAATTAAACATATAAGATACTACTTTTGTATATTTTTATATTTTACCTATTTCCCCCAGGATTTCTTTCTTCTAGAGCAAGAAATTATTCAATAAAAAAATCAATCATCTCAACATTAAACAGTAAGTATTCTGTGCATCTTCAGCAAACAAAATATAATGCATGATGCTAATGTAATGGATACGGGTTGTTAGTATGAGAATAAATAATGCCACAGATAAATAACAATGACAGCAGTGTTTATTGAGTGCTAATCATGTGCCAGAATAATTCTATGAGTGACTTAAATATATATTAACTCATTACATTCTTAAAAAAAAAATAGAAAGACCTTATTGGTATCCATCCTCTAGAATTGAGACATCAGAGTTCAGACAAAAACATAAGCCATCTGCCCCTGCTTTTCACTTGACCTTCATACTCATCTGCATGTTTTGTCCAACTCCCACATCTGTTTCTCTCCAATTTTTCTGTTAAGTAACTTTAAGAAGGACTTATCTGCACCTCTACAAAATTTAGCAATTTCTGACCAGGTGCAATGGCTCATGCCAGTAATCCCAGCATTTTGGGAGACCAAAGAGGACAAATCACTTGAGGTCATGAATCTGAGACCAGCTTGACCAACATGTGAAAACCCGTCTCTACTAAAAATAGAAAAATTAGCCGAGAGTGGTGACGTGCACCTGTAATCACAGCTACTCTGGAGGCTGAGACAGGAGAATTGCTTGAACCTGGGAGAGGTTACAGTGAGCAGAGATCATGCCACTGCACTCCAGCCTGGGCAACAGAGAGACTCCATCACGGAAACAAAGAAAGAAAGAAGAAAGAAAGAGTAAAGAAAGAAAGAAAAAAAGAAAGAAAGAGAAAGAAAAAGAGAGAGAAAGAAAGAAAAAGAGAAAGAGAAAGAAACAAAGAGAAAAAGAGAGAGAGAAAGAAAGAGAGAGAGAGAGGGAGGGAGGGAGAAGGGAAGGAAGGAAGGGGAAAGAAGGAAAGAAGGAAAAAATGAAGGAAGGAAAAGCAAATTAGCAATTCCTTTTTACTTACATCCAAATGTATCATATATCATCTTTTCTGTCATTTGGCTTCATCTCTCTAGATTCCTTGACCTTATTTATATTTGCAGCCCTGGCACATGCTTGCAAAAGAGAGCATACTGTTAACAGTGATTGAACAGTCAGTGATAGTGTGAACGATGAAATTTTATTGAAAATCTTCTATGTCTTAGCATTATGTAGATACCATGAAAGCAGCAGTTAACAAAAAATATCAAAATTTCACACAGCCATGGAGATTATATTTGCTACTAAGGACTTAGATACATTAATATGGTCTTGAAAGATGAAATTTTATCTCAAGTTATTTTATTTTTCTGGTAATTGAAGTTTAAAGTAGACTTTACTATTTTCAAAATGTTGTAAATGTCAGTGCATTTCATTCTCAAAAAGGCTAAACTTAGATATAAGCTTGTCAAAGTGGTTCAAAATAAATCTTTCTTCATGTTGTTTAATTATATCGAGTCATTTCTGCCTTTAATTATCACTGTTTCTCACGTATTGAACAAAGTTTCTCTGCTATCCTTACTTGCTTTCTCCGACTGTCAGTATTCTGCTTCCACTCTAAATGTCTAGTCCTTCATTATTTCTGTTTAAGCATAGACTGAGATAGTTAAAAAAAAATAATATTCCTCTGCATGATCAAGGCCATTTGAAGAAAGCCCAGGAATCCTAAATCATTGTCCAGCTCAGTCTCATAGTTCATTTATCGGAATAATTTTACCACTGAGAAGAAAACCAAATTATTTATTAAAAAACTATATAGGCATCTTCTAAATAATCTCAATGTACTTTTGTGGTTCAACTCATCACAAATCCCTCTATAATTAAAAAATAATAAGACCTCTATTTTAGGGAGCTTTCTGGAAGTCACAGGCATTCAAGATGAAATTCCAATACAATATGTGAACATTAGAGTAAGATTATATATATTTCCACATGTATGCACCTACATGAATACAGATGCATAAATGAGAGGCATCAGTCCCAATTAGAGAGATGACTGGGATAAAAGGAGAAGAAAGTTAATGCTATTAATAAGAAAGGATGAGAAAATTAGGTATACAAGAAAAAAAAATGATGTGAGTTCTAAATTTATCTAGGTAGATAAATCTAGGAATTGAAAAATGTGTCAGAATATAAAGATTGTTCTACCCAGAACATATGTTTGGAGATGTAATTGGCATCTACAATAAATTAAAAGGGAAAAGAGCAAACAGAATGAAACAACCAGTTTAGTATAATTTTATTCTACTAAACAGAGGAGAAAATTGAAAGTGAGACAGAATAGTACATTTACTACAGATTAGTAAATGTAAACCACTTTCTCAAAACAAAGGATAAAAAAAAAAGGATGATAATTGATAATTGTCAGGTTCCTTACTTGGTAATAATAATCTATTTTTTAATGTGTATCATTTCTCCTAAAAGCAGTATCTTAAAGTTTCCTCCTAAATTTATATTTTCACTATACAGCCCATTCACAGAGACTCTACACCTCTTTTCTTCCAAGGAGACTCAATATTTACATGTTGGTCATCATTGTAGAATGTATTTTTCTCATGTAATCTCTTTTTAAGAGATTTTTTTAAATAAAACATCAAATGATCTCCCAGTGTAATCCTTGGAAAACATGTAGGTAAATTCTTCAATTCAAAACAGCAGGCAATAAACAAAGATTACATTAAATTTAAATACCTGTATATGTGCCTACATAACATTTAGATGATTGTCTTTCAATTCTTAATTATATTTCTTAACCTTTAAAATAAATTCTGTTTAAAAATAATTTGTTTTCCTTATACAATTTATATTCCATTTTTTCAGAGAAAGGAAAAGTTTGAAAAGTATTAGGATGTCAAGTTATAGCAAAAATTTAATGTGTTAATTATTCTGGCTTTGCTTTTTTTATAGTCTTTCTCTTATTTTTTTAAAAAACCACCCATTATTTCTTGCCCCGATAAGGCAGTAGCTCTATTTCATCTACGAATGAGGAAAGAAATTGTAAAATTTTAGTTTTTATGTTTTCTAAAAGTCAAATGGATGCAACAAAAACAATTTGGGGGCTTAGTTTATAATGTTCCTGACCTTCTTTTTGGTCCTTGTTTTTAAAGACTGAATATGATGAATGCTGGGGTGATGGTCATGGATTTTATTTTTAAATCACAAACCAAACAAGTCAGATCTTTTTAAGCTTTCATACTTTTTCTGCCTCTGTTTATTATCCCTACCTTGCACCTTATTTTTTTTTTTTTCTGTAAGTTACAAAAGAAAGTCTTTGAAAAAGGGGCCAGAGCTGAGGTGAGGGATGAAAGGATACATACTGGATACAGTGTATGCCACTCAGATGACAGGTGCAGCAAAGTCTCAGAAATCACCACTGAGGAACTTATCCACACAACCAAAACTACCTGTACCCCCAAACTATTAAAATAAAATAAAATAAAATAAGTTCTCTCTCTAATGTCTACCTGTTACTCTCACTAACTCTTGCTATTTCACTCATCCTTCAGTTTAAGCCTACAATTACCTCCTCTCTGGTTTCTCTCTTTCTCTCTGATTTTCTAAATCAGCTTTTTTTACCAGTACTTTCTGTGACAATGCAAATATAGTTCATCAGCATTGTTCAACATGATAACAACTAGTGACTATTAAACACTGGAAATGTGGCTGGCAAGGTTGAAGAGCTGAATTTTTAAAATTTTATTTCAGTTAATTGAATTTTAAATAACATAATGTGGCTACTGGCTATGACCCTGGACAATGAAGCAGGACATCTTCTCATTCTTTCTCATGCTCTCTCTTCTGTGCCTTGTCCTCTATTTCCGCTTGTCCCTATCTGTATCTAAATTCTGACTCTAGCTGCTTTTGCAGACCTTAGGGTTGTTTGCTTAATGCAACTGAAAGGCAAAAACTATATTTCAAGTGCAACCACAAGACACTGGATCTTTTTCATAACATTAACTTTTCCTTTTATATGGCTAGAAATGGCTGCCTGAAACTGTCTGAGTCTTTCACTAGTTCCATTGTGACAAACTTTGAGGGGTTTTATCATACATGCACATTTTTCTTTTGGTTACTGCTCCTGAACTCCACAAAATCAGAACATTTCAGGGCAGTTTCAAGTTCATGGTTCCTGATTTTCTGGAAAGAAAATAAATCTTATACATAGCTTTAATCTTATTTAATGTAAGACTACTCATTACTTTTATTAATTATTATTTTCTTTTTACCCTTGCCAACAGTGTTCTCCACATAATTTGACCTAGTCATTCATACATGTAAAACATTTTGTATTTTCTTATATTTCAGAGAACACATGTATTAAAACATATTTTGAACCTATTTTTCTAAAACTTAAGCTATTTTTAAAATTTCATATGTCTGATATTTTAAAGAGCATTTGAAACTTTGAATTAAGCAATAAAATCCAATGTAAAATGTTAGGCAGTGAGTAAAATCAGCAAGATGGAGGAATAGGAGTTTCAGCACTTATGTCTTCACAAAAATATCAATTTGAATAAACACTGCTTTGCAAAAATAGCTTCATAAGAGGTGAAAAATTCAAGTGAGAAATTATAGCATCTGAATGGAACAGAGAAATAGGAAGAGATGTTCTGAAGATGAGAAGAACAATTTTACATTATTCATGTCACGCTTCCCCAACCCCATGTGGTACAGCATGAAGAAAGTCATCTTCCATGTGGGGGAACTAGCAGTTGAAGCCACTGCAGGCCCTAGCATCAGACCTGTCTCAGTGTTCATTGCAACAGGCTGGAAACCTGCACCAGGCTGGCATCCATAATCCCAGGCTTCATGCTGGTCCTGTTCATGCCCATCTGATACCAGGCTAGGCACTGTGGCCCTACCTCCATGACCACCCCCATAACTCCAAGCACCAGGCTGGCCCCAGCAGTCACAGGCATTAGGTAAATTCTTATGGTCCCAGGCACCAAGTCAACCCTTCTCAGGATTCTAGCAGCATAACAACCTGAGAACCCCATTAGTTGGACTGTCATAATCTCTGGAAGGGCTAATTGGTAAGTGTTGTATGTACCAAAACCAGATTGTTAACATTGGAAGATGTGTCTATTTCTTCAATTCCACAAAAACCTATAAAAATTATAAGGATTATCAATAATCATGGAAACATAACAATGCTGAAGGAACAAAGCAAAGCATCAGTAGCCACCCTCAACAAAATGAACATCTACAAAATGCCTGAGAAAGTATTCCAAATAACATTCCTAAGGAAGCTCAGTTAGGTATAAGAGAACAGAGGTATAAAATTAACTCAGGAACATAATACAGAAACAAAATGGGAAGTTTGATAAGGAGATTTAAAAAAAAACATAAAAGAACTAAACAGAACTGGAGCTGAAAAGCACAATGACTGAAATGAAAACTTCCATTTCAACAGCAACAGCAGATTCATTTGAGTAAAGAGAAAAGCAAGCAAAAAAGGAGATGATTTGAATTTACCCAGTCAGAAAAAGAAAATGATAAAATATAAAGAAAGCCTATGAGACTTATGAGTCACTGCAAAATGCACTAATGTGTGCAATATGAGATTCCTGAAGTAGCAGAGACAGAGAAATGGGCAGAAGGCTTAATTCAAAAAATAATAACAGAAAACTTCCCAAATATGAAAAGAAAATGAACATTCATAAGAATACCAAATAGACTGAACAGAAACAGATCTTCAATGAACCACATTATAATCATACTTTCAAAATTAAAAGAGAAAGAAAAATCTGAAAGCAGCAAGAGAAAATGTGAATATCACATAAAAAGGAACCTCATTATAAGATGTGTCATAAGTATTCTCGGAGGCCAGGACAGGAAAAAATAATCTATTCAAAGGGTTGAAAAAAATGTAAATACAAAAAGATGAATATTATGCCTGACAAAGCTGTCCTTCAGATATGAAAGAAAGATAAAGACTTTCCCTGACAAATAAACGCTTGGGAAATTCATCACTACTAAACCTGCCCTACAAGAAATAACAAGGGGAATACTTTAAGTTGAAGTGAAAGTATTGTTTCTCCTTATCCATGGAAAATATCTTCAATAACCAGGAACCAGATGGTAGCAACCACAGTGGAAAAATCTATTGTCGATATACTAATGACATAGAGAAAGGAATCAAACATATCACTTTGAGAATCCCATTAATCACATAGGAAGGGACCATGAGAAAAAGAAACAAAGGACTTAAATAATAATACTGAGTCCTAAACTATTAATAATTACTGTAAATATAAATGGAATAAATTTTTCAAGAAAATGGATTGTTATATATTGATAAATAAGTCAATTCATTAAGACGCTATAACAATTATAAATATATGTACACCCAACAATGAAGCCCCTAAATAAATTAAATATTAATTGAATTGAAGAGAGCAATAGATAGCAACACAATAACTGTAAGAAACTTCAGGTGGCTGGCAATATAACAAAATGGAAATAGCTCCAGTCTGCAGCTCCCAGCGAGAACAATGCAGAAAGTGAGTGATTTCTGCATTTCCAAATGAGGTACCCGGTTCATCTCATTGGGACTGCTTAGACAGTGGGTGCAGTCATGGAGGGCAAGCAGAAACAGGGTGGGACATTACCTCATCTGGGAAGTGCAAGGTGTTGGGAAACTTCCTCCCGTAGCCAACGGAAGCCATGAGGGGTTGTGTCATGAGGAATAGTGCATTCTTGCCCAGATACTATACTTTTCCCACTGTCTTCACAACCCACAGACCCGGAGATTTCCTTGGGTGCCTACACCACCAGGGCTCTGGGTTTCAAACACAAAACTGTGTGGCCATTTGGGCAGACATGAGCTAGCTGCAGGAGGTTTTTTTCATACCCCAGTTGTGCCTTGAACACCAATGAGACAGAACTGTTCACTACCATTGAAAAGGGGCTGGAGCCAGGGAACCGAGTGGTCTAGCTCAGCAGATCTCACCCCCATGGAGCCCAGCAAGCTAAGAACCACTAGCTTGAAATTCTTGCTGCCAGAAGAGCAGTCTGAAGTAAACCTGGGATGGTCAAACGTGGGGGTCAGGATGGTGGCATCTGCCATTACTGAGGCTTGAGTAGGAGGTTTTCTTCTCACGGTGTAAACAAAGCTGCCAGGAAGTTCAAACTTGGTGAAGCCCACTGCAGCTCAGTAAAGCTGCTGTAGCTAGACTACCTCTCTAGATTCCTCTTCTCTAGGCAGGGCATCTCTGAAAGAAAGGCAGCAGCCCCAGTCAGGGGCTTATAGACCAAACTTTATCTCCCTGGGACAGAGCACTTGGGGGAAGGGGTAGCTATTGGTGCAGCTTCAGCAGACTTAAATGTGCCTGCCTGCTGGCTCTGAAGAAAGCAGCTGATCTCACAGCACAGCACTGGAACTCTGTTAAGGGACAGACTACCTTCTCAAGTGGGTCCCTGAATCACATGCCTCCTGATTGGGAGACACCTCCCATCAGGGGTCGACAAACACTTCATGTAGGAGAGCTCTGGCTGGTATCTGGCAGGTGCCCCTCTGGGATGAAGTTTCCAGAGGAAGGAACAGGTTGTGATATTTGCTGTTTTGCAGCCTCTGCTGGTGACATCCAGGCAAACAGAGTCTGGAGTGGACTTCCAGCAAATGCTAGTACACCTGAAGCACAGAGGCCTGACTGTTAGAAGGGAAACTAACAAACAGAAAGGAATAGATGAATGTCAACAAAAAAGACACACAGTCCAAGACACCATCTGAAAGGCACCAACATTGAAGACAAAAGGCAGATAAATCCACAAAGAGGAGGAAAAACCAGTGCAAATAAATGAAAATTCCAAATAACAGAATGCCTGCTATCCTTAAAAGGATCACAACTCCTCACCAAAAAGGGAACAACACTGGATAGAGAATGAGTTTGATGAATTAACAGAAGAAGGCTTCAGATAGTGAGTAATAACAAACTCCTCTGAGCTAAAGGAGCACGTCCTAACCCGATGCAAGGAAGTTAAGAACTCTAATAAAAAGTTATAGGAACTGCTAACTAAAATAACCAGTTTAGAGAAGAACATAAATGACCCAATGGAGCTGAAAAACACAGCAAGAGAACCTCATGAAGCATACACGTGTCAATAAGCAAATCAATCAAGTGGAATAAAGGATATCAGAGATTAAAGATCAACTTAATAAAATAAAGCATGAAGACAAGATTAGAGAAAAAGAAATTTAAAAAATGAACAAATATTTCAAGAAATGTGGGATTATGTGAAAAGACCAAATCTATGTTTGTACCTGAAAGTGATGGAGAGAATGGAACCAAGTTGGAAAGTGCTATTCAGGATATTATCCAGGAGAAGTTCCCCAACCTATCAAAACAAGACAACATTCAAATTCAGGAAATACAGAGAACACCACAAATATACTCCTCAAGAGAAGCAACCCCAAGAAACATAATCATCAGATTTACCAAGGTTGAAATGAAGAAAAATAAATATTAAGAGAGAAAGATCAGACAAAGGGAAGCTCATCAGACTAACAGCAGATGTTTCTGCAGAAACCCTACAAACAAGAAGACAGTGCTAACATTTGACTATCTTAAAGAAAAGAATATTCAAGGCAGAATATCATATCCAGCCAAACTAAGCTTCATTAATAAAGGTGAAATAAAATTCTTTACAAACAAGAAAATACTTAGAGATTTTGTCACCACCAGACCTGCTTTACAAGAGCTCCTGAAGGAAGAACTAAATATGGAAAAGGAAAAACCAATACAGGCCCCACTGGAGGAAAAAAAAATGTAAAGACAATTTACACTTTGAAGAAACTACATCAACTAATGGCAAAATAACCAGCAAGCATCATAATGACAGGGTCAAATTCCCTTTGAAAACTGGCCTAAGTCAAGGATGCCTTCTCTCATCACTCCTATTCAACATAGTATTGAAAGTTCTGATCAGGGCAATCAGGCAAGAGAAAGAAATAAAGGGTATTCAAATAGGAAGGGAGGAATTCAAATTGTCTCTGATTGCAAATGACATGATTGTACATTTAGAAAACCCCATCATCTCAGCACAGAAACCCCTTAGGCTGATAAGCAACTTCAGCAAAATCTCAGGAAACAAAAATCAAGGTGCAAAATTCACAAGCATTCCTATATACTAATAATAGACAGAGAGCCAAGTTATGAGTGACTCCCATTGATAATTGATATAAAAGGAATAAAATACCTAGGAATACAACTTACAAGGGATGTGAAGGACCTCTTTAAGGAGAACTACGCACCACTGCTCAAGGAAATAAGAGATGACACAAACAAATGGAAAAGCATTTCATGCTTATGGAGAGAAAGCATCAATATCATGAAAATGGCCATAATACCCAAAGTAATTTATATATTCATGGCAATCCCCATCAAGCTACCACTGACTTTCCTCACAGAATTAGAAAAATCTACTTTAAATTTCATATGGAACAAAAAGAGCCTGTATAACCAAGACAATCCTAGACAAAAAGAACAAAGCAGGAGGCATTATGCTCCCTAACTTCTAACTATACTTTAAGGCTACAGTAACCAAAACAGCATGGTACTGATACCAAAACATATATATATATAAAGACCAATGGAACAGAATAAAGGCCTCAGAAATAACACCATACATCTACAACCATCTGATCTTTGAAAAACCTGACAGAAACAAACAATGAGAAAAGGATCCCCTATTTAATAAGTGCTGTTGGGAAAACTGGCTAGCCATATGCAGAAAACTGAAACTGGACCCCCTTCTTGCACTTTTTACAAAAATTTACTCAAGATGTATTAAAAACTTAAAGGTAAGACCTAAAACCATAAAAATTCTAGAATAAAACCTAGGCAATCCCATTCAGGATATAGGCATAGGCAAAAACTTCATGACCAAAACACCAAAAACAATGGCAGCAAAAGCTAAAATTGACAAATAGAATCTAATTAAATTAAAGAGCTTCTGCACAGCAAAAGAAACTATCACCAGAGTGAACAGGCAATGTAAGAATGGGAGAAAAGTTTTGCAATCTATTGATATGACAAAGGGTTAATACCCAGCATCTACAAGAAACTTATGCAAATTTACAGAAGAAAAAAGAACAACCCCATCAAAAAGTGGGTGAAGGATATGAACAGATACTTTTCAAAAGCAGACATTTATGCAGCCAACAAACAAATAAGCTCATCATCACTGGTCATTAGAGAAATGCAAGTCAAAACCACATTGAGATACCAACTCATGCAAGTTAGAATGATAATCATAAAAAAGTCAGAAAACAACAGGGATGCTGGATAAGATGTGGAGAAAAAGGAACACTTTTACACTATTGGTGGGAGTATAAATTAGGTTAACCATTGTGGAAGACACTGTGGTGATTCTTCAAGGATCTAGAACCAGGAATACCATTTGACCCAGAAACCAAATTACTAAGTATGCACCCAAAGGATTATAAATCATTCTACTATAAGGACACATGCACATGTTTGTTTATTGCTGCATTATTCACAACAGCAAAGATTTGAAACCAACCCAAATGCCCATCAATGATAGATGGGATAAAGAAAATATGGCACATATACACAATGGAATACTATGCCGCCATAAAAAAGGATGAGTTTATGTCCTTGCAGGGACATGGATAAAGCGGGAAACTATTATTCTTGGCAAACCAACACAGGAACAGAAAACTAAATGTTGCATTTTCTCACTCATAAGTGGTAGTTGAACAATGAGAACACATGGACACAGGGAAGGGAACATCACACACTGGGGCCCGTTGGGGGTTGGGGAGTTAAGGCAAGGATGTCATTAGGAGAAATACTTAATGTGGATGATGGGTTGATAGCTGAGGCAAACCACCAGGGAACATATGTACCTGTATCACAAACCTGTACGTTCCGCACATGTATATCGGAACTTAAATATAATGAAAAAAAAAAAAAAGCACACACATTAAAAAAAAGTCATCAATTAAAAATAAAACAAAACAAAACTTCAGCAGTCCATTTTAACAATGAATATATAATCAAGACAGAAAATCAGTGAAGAAACAGAGGACTTGGACAAAATTATAGACGAAATGGAACTTAAAGATTTGTGCAGAGTATTTCATCCAAGAGCAGCAAAATTCCTACTTTTCCTCTTGTGCATTTGGAACATTCTTTAGAATAGATCATATTTTAGGCCACAAAGCAGTCTTTACAAATTTTAAGAAGATAAATTATATAAAATATTTTTTCCAACCACAATAATATGAAATTAGAATAATATATGAAAAAGTAGAAAATTGACAAATATATTTAAATTCAACAGCAGGCTCTTGATAACCAATCAAAGAATGAATAATTTTTTTTTAAATCTGAGACAAATAAAAATGGAAACAGAACATGTCAAATTTATGGTATGTGACAAAAGCAGGTTTTGTTTTGTTTTGTTTTGTTTTGTTTTGTTTTGTTTTGATTTGATTTGATTTGAGATAGTCTCACTCTGTTGCACATGCTGGAATGAAATGGTGTGATCTCAGCTCACTGAAACCTCCACCTTCCAGATTCAGGCAATTCTCCTACCTCAGCCTCCTGAGTAGCTAGGATTACAGGCATGCATACCATGCCCAGCTAATTTTTGTATCTTTAGTAGAGAAAGGATTTTGTCATGTTGGCCACAATGGTTTAGAACTCTTGACCTCAGGTGATCCACCTGCCTCCACCTCCCAAAGTGCTGTGATTACAGATGTGAGCCACTGAGCCTAGCCAACAAAGAAGTTTTAAGAGGAAGATACATAGCCATAAATACTTATACTAAAACAAAAGAAAAATCTAAATTAAGAAACCTAACTTTATATCTTTAAGTAGAAAAAGAGGGGAAAATAAAAAACTCAAATTAAGACCACAGTTAGCAAAAGTAAGCATATACAAAAGACCTGAGCATAAATGAATAAAATACAGAATAGAGACTATAGAAAAACATTAGTAAAATGTCAATGAGTCGTTTTTTTTGAAATAATAAAATTGACAATCATTTAGCTACATTACAAAAGAGAAAGAGAGAGATCACTCAAGTAAATAAAGTTATAAAGAGGGAATGTTACAATTGATACCACGGAAATGCAAATGATAAAAATAAGTTATTATAATTGTATGCTGACAAATTTGGTAAATTCAAATAAATAGATAAATTTTTAGAAACATACAGTTAACTGATACTTAATTATAAAGGAATAGAAAATCGAAATAAACAAATAACAGGTGAGGTGATAGAAGAAGTAATGAAAAGCCTACAAATGAAACAAGTCCAGGATGGCTTCACAGGTAAGTTCTTCAAAACATTTAAAGAAGTCATAATACCAATAATTTCAAAATAAAATAAAGATAATGTTTCCACCTCAATTTATAAGACCTGCATTTATTTCCCTGTTAACAAAGCAAGACTAAGATATTACAAGAAAAAAGTTACAGACTAATACTCCTGGGAAGCAAAGATGCAAAACTCCTCAGTAAAAAAAAATAGAAAACAAAATTCAACAACATATTAAAAGGATTGTACACCATGATCAAGTGACATTAAGCTCTGGCATACAAGAATGGTTCAACCTACAAAATACAAAAATGTGATATACCACAATAACAGAATAAAGCATACAAATCATAATCATCTCAATGGATACAGAAAAAAGCAATAAGAAAATCCTTTCATGATACAAATTCTGCATTTTTTATGATTAAACCTGTCAACGAATTAGGTATATAAGGTATCTAACTCAATATACTAAAAGACACATATGACAAGCCCACATCTAATATTATACTGAATTATGAAATGCTGAAAGTTTTTCTTCTAACATTAGGTGCAAAACAAGAATGCTCATTCTCACCACTTCTGTTGGAAATAGTACTGGAAGTCATAGGCAGAATAATTAGGCAAGTAAAAGAAATTAAAGGCTTTCAGTTTGAAAAGGAAAAAGTTAAACTGTCTCTTTTTGCAGAGATACGGTCTTATCTACAGAAAATTTTAAAGAATCCACTAAAAAAAAAAAAAACTGTTAAAACTAATGCATTAATTCAGTAAATTTACAGGAAGTAAAATCCACATTCAAATATCCATTGTGGTCATATATACTAACAAGAAACTGAAAAAGAAATTAAGAAAACAATACTATTTACAACAGCATAAAAACAAATAAAACACTTAGGAATAAATTTACCAAGGAGGTGGAAAGTCTGAATATTGAAAACTATAAACTATTAATGAAAGAAATGGCAGAAGACCCAAATAAGTGAAAAGACCATGGTATTCATGAACTGAAAGAATCAATATTGTTAACATTTTGACATTACCAAAGGAATCTATAGATTCAACACATTCCTATCAAATTCCAATGATATTTTTCACAGAAATATTAAAACAATTCTAAAATTTGTATGAAATCACAAAAGACCCTGAATAACCAAAGCAGTCTTAAGAAGGAAAAGCAAAGCTAGAGCCATCATACTTTCTGATTCCAAGCTATATTATAGAGCTGCTGTAATCAAAACAGTATAGCACTAGAATTTAAAAAAAAAAAAAAAAAAAAGTCACATAGACCAATAGAACAGAGTAGAAAGCCCAGAAATTAACTCATGCATGTATGACCAACTAAACTGATAAGAGCACAATGGAAAACTGATGGTGTCTTAAATAAATACATTGGGAAAACTAGCTATCCACATGCAAATAAATGTAATTGAATCCTTATCTTACACCATAAATAAAAATTAACTTGAAATAGGTTAGAAACTTGAATATCAGTCCTGAAATCATAAAACTCTTAGAGGAAAACACAGGTAAAATGCTGCTTGACATTGATCTTGGTAAGGATGTTTTGTAGACGACAAAAATGGCATAGACAAAAGAAAGCAAAAATAGACAAGTAGAACTATATCAAACTAAAAGCTTCTGCACAGGAAAAATAAACAATAAAATGAAATTGCATTAAACATGATTAAATTGTGTGTAATTATGATTAGGCATAATTTTCCTACGGAAAAATCATATCTTCTTCATTTTTCAGTTTCTAGGCACTTATTTATCATTATTATGATATAAGCCATAATGTGCTAACAATCTTTTGTCACATAGTCTGTAACTTGGTATATATCTTGGCATATATATATATATATAAAATTTCAATGTGCTACCTTTGGTGATCTCAGTCTTCCCTAATAAAAACTTACACTCTTTTTCTTTTCCTGAATTCAATGCTGCCTACAGCCTGAAATAATGCTTTTGTTATGTCATAAAATAATGTTGATATTAAGGAATAAAAACCTAAGTTCTAAAAATAAGTTCATATTTTTTTCTATTATCCTAAATCATAAGTACCATATTATGTAACAGATGCTGAAGAACAGAAAAATTTCCACTAACCATGGCTGAACATTCACCCCAACTATTTATTCTCATCCTTCTTCTTAACCTGAATTTGAGTCACCAGTGAAGACTCAAACATGGTCACAGATCTGCTGTCTTCCATATTTGATCCTGCATTTATCATAACTTCATACAAATACTTAGAAAAAAGCAAATTTGGCAAAACTTCTACCTATGATACATATAAATTAGTACAGTGCTCTGTACTATGCTATATCTAGAGCTCACCCAACAGAGTGGTCTTGAAATAATTTCATATTTCATGATTTAATGAAGGCTTGAGATGATGGCTTCTTGGTACACAATATGTAACTGCTCTATGTTTCTAATATTTGCTTACAATAGATTTCAGGCTTTATAACATTAATGATGCTTGTCAAAGTTTATGGTGATTTGCTGCAAAATCTGAAAATGGGTTGGTAAAACATGTTATTTCTAACTCACAGAAATACACCATTGCTCTCAGAAACCTATATTCAAAGTTTTCTACATTTCCAATACTAATGGGATTTTTGAGCTTATATTGTGTTAATTATAATTATTACATTATTCATTTATTTTATATTCTCAATATGAGAGGCATTGTTAGAAATAGCAATTTGTACATTTTCAAAAGCTCTGAGTAGAACTTTGATCATTGATTCCACTTCACTTTAAGTTACTAACTCTATTTTAAGATATAAATACACAGGCTACTTGTTTTGTTTAAATAATTTTATTATCTATAAATCTGTCTCATATTTTCTAAAATTTAATGAGATAAATTGCAGGAACAAAAATTAAAATAAGTTAGTAACTTCTCCTTTTGTATTAAATCATTGTATTTCTCACTTATTACAGATAGTATAGTAGTTAAGGGTAACTGAGTAACTATTAGTTCTATTTATAACCAATTTCAAATATTAACATGAAAAGTAATATAACATATAAAAAAAACCAGGCTGTAGGTGAGTGTGTTTCACAATGTTGTGCAAGCAAAGTGCATAAGGAATACCTTGAGGCTCTGCTGCCCTATTCAAGGTGTTTCCTTCCTATGCAGCCAGCTAGACATCATCAAACTTCATGCTAGGGTGAGCATTATCCTAGTTTTTGAAATAAGAAAATTGAAGTTCAGAGAAGTATAATGATTTTCTCAAGGTTGAGTGCAACTTAATGGTGGAATCAGGAATAGAAAACAATTTTGTACCTCAATCTCAGTATATTGCTCTATTTTGTAATAAGGTTGTGACTATACATAATTGATATTCACCTACTTTTTCAAGGAAGACCATAATATGATGACCCTATCAAATCCCTTTGACAAAAATGACAATAATGACTGATGACACTTTAAACAGCTATAACATAAATATTCCATGTTGGCATATTGAACTTACTTGGTAAAACGGAGTGTGACACATATTAACAATTCTTTAAACAAGTACCATCAACTTTTTTTTTTTTTTTTTTTTTTTTTTTGAGACAGAATTTCACTCGTTACCCAGGCTGGAGTGCCATGGCGCGATCTCGGCTCACGGTCACCTCCACCTCCTGGGTTCAGGCAATTCTCCTGCCTCAGTCTCCTGAGCAGTTGGGATTACAGGCACGCGCCACCATGCCCAGCTAATTTAGTACCATTAATTCTACACTTCCTGTTAGAGAATGCTGGACTGTAGTAGGCTATTGCTTCTACTAATAAAAACTAGAATATGGAGCATTACAAAAATCTTATTTTAGAGGCGACAGAGAGATAAAAGAGCAAACAAGAGTCATTAGAATAAAATCTCAGAATGGAGAAAATCATTCAGAAGCAAATTCCCAGTAATCAGTTTGTTTTGCTCCTTCGGCTTATCATGAGGATCTGGGCTTGGCCTAAGAAGACAGAAAGAGGAACAAGAAAGTGTTCATCTAAAATATAGGGTATTGGTGATGAAATTAGGAAGCCGAATTAATGTACTTAATTAAACCATTAGCCCAAAAACCATTATCAGTATTGTCTAGCTTCTTGGTTGTTGAGAAATTTTTAACACATTTCCCAAGCTGAAATAATTCAAAGTATACATTTAAATTTGCATGCATATTTATTATTTTTTAAAATAACAATTATTTACACATCAAAATGACACACATATTTTTGTTATATAAAAAATTATAGTGGCTAAATTTAGGCAAAATTTTAACCACAATTCAGATAATTTATCTTTATCATTCTGCTATATATATATATATACAAATATACATGTTTGCCTATTTGCTTATGTTTATTACATGTGACTGCATATTTATATACATGTCTCTATAAATGTAAGCATGTACACATGTATGCATGTGCATATATATATGTAAAGATTCATATTAGCTAGAAATACATTCCACATTTACTGTCTCCACACTTTTTCTAAATATGTATTACTCTGAGGTTACCTTACTTTGGCTCTAAGTAAAGTGCAACTTGTTGAAAATAAATATATTTGCTTTAAACATTATTTTTTTATCTTTGCATGTCTTTTTAGAGATACTTGTGTTTTTATAATCAAAAATAGTTAATGTCAATATAATCCTAATAGTAACAACCATGTATAATGCCCATATCTAATGATTTTCTCCATAAAACAAACCAGGGCTATTCAGAGAAATGACTAATTCTAGGGCTAGGACAGAAAATTTGCAATATGAGCATAGAGCATTCTACAGTGTCGCAAAGTAAGAAATCGAAAGCACACACACACACACACACACTGATAACAATAGAAAAGCAAAGCAATATTAAAATTTCCACAATTTGTATAGCAAAATAAATAACATTATATTAGAATATAAGTATAATAGTTTCAATAAGATTAGTACCAGATTTTCTTTGTACA